>NC_136545.1:210000-827500 GCF_910591455.1 Pholis gunnellus
TGTGTACATATCAGTGTATATGTTACTGGTAAATGCTGGACGAATGTTAAACACAGCTCAAATTGAACATTTTCAGGTTAGCCTTTTTTTTTTTGTGCCTAAAAAGCACTTTTATTGATTTGAAATGATGCAGAAGCTGGCCTAAACTCTCCCAAATCATATCACAACATGTCAGCAGTCCTTTAAAAAACAAATTGGTTCATAGTCATAGTCGTGTTGCTTCTTACTTACATCAGCTGGCTAATGTGACTAATGTTTGCGGGTCTATGGACCAAAACTACCAGGAAATGTTGGAAATGTGTTTTTTGAGATTGTCAAAACATCTTGTGAAAGCTCCTCCCTCCACACCTATCCAATGTCAGAGGGGCACGCCCACATTCTTCTTAAGCATACCCAAATCTTAAGTTCTCTGTAATTCTCCATGTTGAATGTGAATCCATAGAAATGCTGAATCTTACCATCTTTCTTTTTCTGCTCAGCTATACTGGAAGCAAGCAACAGTGAGTTCCATACAGAAATGTGATGGTGGTGAGGTTCCCCTTAAACACAAAGCACGTCCAGATGGGACTACTTTTGTCACACAGGCTCCATGGCTCCTATCATCTAGAGATAAGCACGCGAGTGTGTAGTCTTTCAGACATAATGACTGTATCATGGCACTCTAGATGGTATCACATTCTGCCTGCAATAGAATTCCCCCTTTTACTGGCTCTGATGCTGTTTTCCCACCTCGCAGGCCCTCATCATAGCGGCAGCTTACACAGGAGTAACTCCATCCCCGTAACTGAGTTACAACAACAATAGCCATCTCATAAAAAAGGGAGGCACTTCCCCTCAAATATTTGGCCATTTGGAGGCTCAAAGACAAGACAATAAATGAGACTGAAGGTTGTGGTGGGGGAAGAGCGGCGTCATTTGCATTTTATTGGCTCTCTGATAAGCCTGTGCATACCAAGCTGGGTCCTGTGGAAAACTAGGGTCAGCCATGAAGAAAGAAAGCTTTTGGATGCACGTAAGACAAAGCTCTAGTGTCAATTGTTTATCTTTGTCCAAAACCAGCTCTTAGTCATTCTTTCCTTCGCCCTAACAGTCTGCGGGAAGAGCAGGAATGTGGAGCACAGGCAGGCCAACCACACGGCCCAATATTACATTTAGAGATTTAGTTGTGAACAAACTGCAAAACTCTGCTCCCAGTTTCTTCTGCGCTCTTCCTCCTTGGCCCCCGTGTCTGAGCTATGATTAACAAAGCATCTGCTGGAGGAGGAGGGACTGGCTGTTAGTTTGACATCCCTGCTGTTAACATATTTCCACGGACCAATGGCAGACTGCGAAGGCCAACCACCTCTTACTGGGAGCATGTTTTCCTCGTCTGTCTCCATAAAAGAAAATATGCTTTAATTTCAACGATATAGTCAAAGTCACAGAATGTGACCCTTCTCCTTTGTCTCCACAACTTTGGATTGTTGTCTCCTCGCTGGCCTACCAATGTGTAACGCCCACAGCAGGACATCACACCACACACATATCCTTCACTCTGTATATGCTGTGAACTTGAGAACAGTGAACAAGGATCCCCAGTTTCAGCATGGCCACATGTAAAACTCCAGGGGGCACGATAATAGATGAATAGAGTAAATAAAATCAACCCACTGGTGCACTCTTTAGTCCACTGAACAGACTGTTTAACTCATTATATGTCACAAAAGAGATGCACACAACCATGTCAACTCATATCAATTCATTCACCATTCATTCATTTAGAGACAACATAAGAATAAAACCTTTAACACCATCAAGAGGAAGCGGTAAGTTCTACAATGTGAGTGCATGAGTGTTAAAGAGTGTAAGTGCAATGTTGTAGGGTGAAGCAACACAAACCACAACGTCCACCAAGGGCCAACTCCACACCTCCCCGTTGTGTTTGCTTTTCTAACTTGTAGTCTTCAACCGACGGCGACTGTCAAGCGACATCACTTGAGGACATTCATCTGACGTCACACAGCTTCCCCTGGACACACGAAAGGCTTCCTTTCACATGCAGTAATACTACCCAACACCTATAAACACGCTTCAATCAGCGGAATTCACCTTCAATTATTCTACTTCATTTCTTGTCTCTAAATGATTAATCATTTTTGAAATTTTGAAAAGCCTTTAACATTGTACTACTCATCGAAGTGGGCCAGATGGATAAAATAAAAACTATAAATAGCATACTCTATATCAAAATATGAATAGATAATGTATAATACTATGTATTCTAAAAAAACAATTGAACTTCATTGACCACTGTTTATTCCAACTAGCATTCTGCTGTTGCTTCACAAAATTAGGTACTGTTGATTTCCCTTTAAATTCCTTAAGATTATTTAAAGTTAAGTTTGTAAAAGGCATCATTTTCTACAGTACAAGTTAAATCCAGTGGCCTTTCACTCACTTTAAGTACATACGGTATGCTTCCATACACAACACACATATGAGCACATGCCAGATTGCTATACCTATGCAGGGGTTGTGGGGCTGGGTGAGCCTTCCTTCCATTACCACATGTTGATTAAAAGATGCTTTCATATGGAAACTGCATCACTATCAGGCTGAACACTCAGCTGTGCTTCTTTGTTTCCTATAAGGACCACATCATGGAGATGAAAGACTTTCAGCTGACATCAGCAATTTAATTGAATACACGGAATAATCCAGGACACATTGTGCAAATCTGTAATCCTGTTTCTATTAATTGTGTGAAGAAAGAATGTGAGAATCAAATATAACCTTCATATATACAAAAGACTGTTACACAGGTAGAGAAGAATGCACCATTAAACATGAGAACACATCCTGGGACACTTTAACAGGATAATTATGAACAGACTCTACAACACTGCCTGTGGCTCCAGATATCTTCCAATCCAAAAAGGCGATGGCCGGTCACATGTTGGAATTCAGCAAGAGAAAAAACAAAACTCTTCCGGGACACACACATACAAAATGTGACTTTCCCTTTTTCCACAGCAAGACATTCTTGATTAATAACTGTTGTGACAAAACGTCTTACACTTACAAACTAAGACACAAAAGGCCTGGCAGCTTCACGAGTGCTTCGAAGGACCTTTGGCCTCTGAGTGTGTGTCGAGGGGTTGGAAAGGGGCGGGGCTCTCACTCACTTAGCAGACTATACAATTTATGTGACACAGTTCAAGAGGTGATCCGGCCGACTTCCTAACCAAACAACTGATAAAACCTCCCAACACACTGGAGGGACTGTGATTTATGACGCGTGTTCTGTCTGATGCAGAACTGATCTGCCTGTACTGCAGCCACACTAATTCGTAAAGACATGTTCAACCTCCCTCAAATCCCTGCACTCTATATATTCATCCCATTTGACAAAATTAACTTTTTTAAATTCACTCAACACAGGAAGTAACAACTTTACCTCTTTACTTTACTTTAAAAGTTCCTCCCTAAACAGGCGGGAGTGATACTTCATCCAAAGCACCAGTGACGGCTGTACCTCCTCACCACCCCCACCAGAAAGTAAAGGCCATTACATATCCAAAAGAAGAAACCCCCCCCATCTGCGGCTACATCCACACTGCTACGTTCCGTTTTGAAACACAAATCTTTTGCTACGGTTACGCCCAGCGTCCACACTACTGCCGGAGTTTTAGAGCTCCTAAAACCAAAGAGTTTGAAAACGCCACCGATGGTGTGCACCTTTGAAAACTCCTGGGTTATGTGGTAGGGTGGACAGGCAGAACAGGGGTACATGCCAAGTCTCTTAATTGCCATTTCCTCGCTCCTCGATCCTTTGCTCGAACCGGAAGTTGTTCTGCGCCGCCATATTGACGGCCGTCCCAAAGCTCTTATTTAGCTCTGAGGAGCAAGGATCGAGGATGGAGGAGGGATCTCCGAGGAGCCATGAGCGAGGATGCATGAGAACAGCCTTCCAGGAAGTGTTTTAACAGCCGACACGCCCCCTCATTGTTCATCAGTTATGTGATTGGACGCTGCAGCCGATCGGACTGACTGACTGAGTTTAACACCAGAGTGAAGACAGATCAGATTAAACTCTAGTTTATATTTGATTAGTTTTCTGATCTGGTTTAAATAAATGTTCATTGTAGTCCAAACAACAAAAGGACCACAAACAAACGTTCTTCATTTATTAGAAAGATTTGTCTTTTCATGATCTGATATTTCCCCTCAATAACTTTTATTATGGAAACAATGAAAGTCAGAGAGAGCTGGAGAGACGAAACACTTTATACACACTTTATACTGTGTGTCTTTATTAGTTATTAGTATTATTAGTTACTATTATTAAGTACAGTGATCATGTGAACAGACACAAACTTCTCAAAAGTCTCTCCAGCTGTTAAAGCCGACTGACAGCTGATCACAGCTGTCAGTCGGGGGTACATGCCAAGTCTCTTAATTGCATCCGCGTTTCCCTCACTTGGCTCCTTTCCTTGCGTCTTAGTCCCTCCCACCAGGGGTACATGGAGAGACGCAAGGAAACCATACGAGGAGAGAGGAAACAAGGAAATATATTTTAAGAGACATGAGACGTCCTTTCCTCAGTTGAGTCTGTTTCTGATGACAGCGGCCCCAGATCACAGCTGGATCAGCTGTGATCAGCTGTCAGTCGGCTGTAACAGCTGGAGAGACTACAATGAACATTTATTTAAACCAGATCAGAAAACTAATCAAATATAAACTAGAGTTTAATCTGATCTGTAACTAATAATACTAATAACTAATAAAGACACACAGTAATCATGACTGTAGAGGTGTTTTCTCTCTGTAGTGTTAACAAACTGTGTCCTGTGTTCTGTTTATAAGCGCAGGATCATTTCTACCGGCGGAATGCGATCGTCTTATTTATGAATTATTTGCGTCTGTACGTTTTGAAATTGTGACTGGGACATCATTATTAAATAACCCAGAATATGATTATTGTTTCTCTTAAATGATATAACTCATCAAACACAATGATCAGCCTCACGTGACTGAATGAAATGATGATAAATGATGTAAAAAGCTCTCTCTGACTTTAATTGTTTCATAATAAAGTTATTGAGGGAAATATCAGATCAGGAAAACACAAATCTTTCTAATAAATGAAGAAAGTTGTTTGTGGTCCTTTTGTTGTTCAGTCTACAATGAACATATATTTAAACCAGACGGTGAATCAGAAAACTAATCAAATATAAACTAGAGTTTAATCTGATCTGTCTTCACTCTGGTGTTAAACTCAGTCAGTCAGTCTGATCAGCTGCAGCGTCCAATCACATAACTGATGAACAATGAGGGGGCGTGTCGGCCGTTAAAAACTTCCTGGAAGTCTGTTCTCGTGGGTCCTCGCTCATGGCTCCTCGGAGATCCCTCCTCCCTCCTCGATCCTCGCTCCTCAGAGCTAAATAAGAGCTTCGGGGCGGCCGTCAATATGGCGGCGCAGAACAACTTCCGGTTCGAGCAAAGGATCGAGGAGCGAGGAAATGACAATTAAGAGACTTGGCATGTACCCCAGGAGACCTCATAAAATGAAGACGTAGACCCCCCCCCCCCCCCGTGTTCGCTACCTGATTGGGTGTTATCAGTCATGACGTGTCCTTCCGTGATTCGTCACGCCGCCGGAAGAAAACAAACAACATCCCCTTTGATTACCGATCGACTACCAGGTTCATTCAACATGGATAACTGATTTCAGGCGTTGCTGTCCTTGTTTTCTATACTAGCAGCTGTTGTGCACTTAAATTCGGCATTTTATAATTCTACTACTGCCGACATGCGGAGGAAGCAGCTGTTTTTGGAGCAATTTGAGAACAATGATGTCGGGATGTCTGTTATCAGCCCTACGGAGCTGAAGTCACGGGTTGCATCTTTCAAGGAGGGTGATGGACTTTCCTTTTCTTAGTGATGCTTATTTTGTTCTGCAACCACATATGCTGTAGTAGTGTCTACTGCTAAATGGTTTACCCTAAGCTGAGAAGACCAGTTTCTCACCTCGCCTACAAGTACAGGCATTCTTATAAAAACCTTCCTGACACATTTTACGTTTCTTCTGAGTTTATGGCGCACTTAACCCTCCTCCAGTCCTGTGAACTGGCCACATCTCCATTAAAGCAGACTCGTTCAAAAATGCATCCTTATCTTCATCTCTTTCCTCTCAAACATACTCATCTCCTTCAGAAAAACTAGATTTCTCAACTCCGCGCTGTTGTTAGTTTTCATCTGTCGGTCGTTCACCCTTCTCTCTGTTCACCCCTTCAGCGCCGTCTCGTGCTCTGATGCAAAATGTCCGTCCTGTTTACACTCCTCACATAAACACAGACATCACACCATGAAGCATAGAGGAACACAGGCTTCTACAGTCCACCCAGTCATACCACCTTTCCTCCTATAAACTAGTGGGCCTCCTCTTCTGTTTCTGCTTAGTCCTTCAGTAATTAGCAGCATATGTTAACAGTATACCTCTTTGGTTTCTTTTCAAAATGCAATCAAGTTGATTTTATGATATGAATGATATAAATAGTCTTTGCAGCGGCAGCACTGGCACAGTTGCATTAAGAACCTAGCTTTGATCATTTTAACAGCTAATAACCAAGTAAACAAAAAGCCAGCAGACTAATAAGTCTTGAACACACCACTTTTGTTGAACAAGAATGCAAGCAGATTCTATCCTGTCAACACGTCCGTCCACACAGAGCCCTGTCCATGGGAATGCCTGGCATTGCTCTAATTAATCCCAGATCCAGGAATATAATGAGAACCAGACCAAAGACAGCAGCATGCCTCATGTTAGTCCTTTCTCTCTTTGTTGTCACAAATAAAGGAACAGTTGAAAAAGCTCCTCAGTGTTACTGTAGTTTCCAGGTGATCATTGTGGCCAGTTATCGCAATGCTTTTTTCTTCACATGTATAATGTCATTTATTTACTTTGATGAATAAATGAAAGGACGCATGTGCTATATACAGTGCTATAGTAGTTCCCAATACCTGGGCAATGGACTGGTACTGGTCCACCAATTTATTTTACTGGGCAACTATTATTATTTGGTCAAGTTTGTTTGCTATATCTTGCCTGCTAGTCTCACCATGACATCTCTGTTTAGTGTGGGTGCTACTGAACAAACTGACCATCACTCATTCCCAGAGTATACTGCTGTTTGTTGGCAGCAGGCCGGGAACATTCATATGGTGTGCCCTGCCTGCATTAAGACCATAGTATGCCTCACATGAACATCAACCACCCTCTGGTTGGTCAGCAAAGACAAACAAATAAATAGTAGCCCAAATATATAATAACAAGCAACCTCCGGGTCTGTCGATTGAAGCCGATACAAAAGTGTCCTAAAGCTGCATTCTCTCTAATGTCCATCAGGGGGCGACTCCTCTGGTTGTATAGAAGTCTATGAGAAAATGACTCTACTTCTCTCTTGATGTATTCCCTCAGTAAACATTGTAAACATGAGTTTATGGTCTCAATCTCTAGTTTCAAGTCTTCTTCAATACAGTTGAATGTTATTGATGATTCATTAATGATAATACATTTATTTTTGTAAAGTCTGTTTTAATGTGAGCACTATGAATGAATCATTGATCATTTTTCGGACATAATAATGATGATTGAGATGATTTAGTGGTATGGCCTCTATACACAGCCACAGCCATGCGTAATGACTAGTGCCGAGTCAGAGGTATGTGCGGCTTTACGTACACACAGTTTTAGTAGTGGATCTACAAAGTGTTTCGTGCAGCTGGCCCCAAGTGATCTAGTTTTGTCAGTCATCACTCTTATTACATCTGGAAATGTAGCAGTCCCATAGAGGGTGGATCTTTTTGGGGCTCTGGCTGTCTGTTGTGGTGCAGCTCTGTCTATATCAACACAACACCCTGCAGCCTTCCTCAAGCTATTTCACACCTCTTTTGAGTGCTTGTCACCAGCCAGCAATTAGCTGAAACTGCAACAAAGTTTCAGCTAATAGTAGTACTG
Organism: Pholis gunnellus; assembly: GCF_910591455.1. Taxonomy (NCBI): domain Eukaryota; kingdom Metazoa; phylum Chordata; class Actinopteri; order Perciformes; family Pholidae; genus Pholis; species Pholis gunnellus. The sequence goes on from NC_136545.1 coordinate 218,000, forward strand.
TTGCAGTCGGGATGACTATAGGCACTGGCACTGACGAAGAAGCTCGGGTTTGAAACCTTGTGATGAGGCAGATGAAACGGTAATATTAAGAGAATCTGCGACGTCAGGGAGAAAAAAATATCAACCAAATACTGTAATTATTGCCCACAATCTCAGGCTTCTGTTGGGAGGGGCAGAACATGAGAGACACAGTTTATAATACACTCAAAAGATAAATAGACAACTTGAATAATCTCCACTCAGAGGAAAAAGGAATTAACAAGATTCAAAGGTAGTTAATAAGGTCTAAACAAAAGTAAACTTTAAAAGTTACACTGAACAAGTTGCCCTGTTCAGTCCTGGCAGTAACATGATCACATCACAAGTGGATATCTACATCAGTTCACACCTCCACATGTGTCTCCAGTGACCACTTGTGATTGGATCTCACTTACCCACTCTATATGCAAAAAAACTCGTATTTCATTTCGGTTGGCAAAGACCAAGAGCATTGTTGTTTTTAATCAGCTGGAGGAGCAATGCAAATCAAAACAGTGTCCATTTGTATTTGGGAGGTTTGTTGAGCCACTTCAGTGCCAGTTTATTAGTTTACCTCGAGGGGGACGGACTGCAGGAGATTGTGGATGGTTTTGAGGATAGATGGGGGTTCAACCAAATTTGGGGGGGGGGGGGGGCAATAGATGGCTCTCATATGCCCATCACTCCAATGCATAGGAGTACTTTAATCACAATGAAGTCATTCCATCATCTTAGGCCACGTTCACGCTACAGATCAGATCGTTATCAAACTACTCAACACAAAGTGTCTTGTAATTTAAGTCGTTGTGGTTTTAACTGACTGACGAGCAACGTCGGGGTTCACAGTCACACATTTCAGAATCTTTCACCATGAGGAATCCCAGATGAGTATGTCTGGTCTCCAAACTATGTTTTGCCTTGAGAACCCACGTGTGAAGTGTGACACTGGAAATTATGTAATACCATGCACTAGACAGGATTTTTTTGTTTAAGTAATTGGCCGGACTTTCCTTGGAATCATGCTTGTTGATGATGACGTTGGCACGCGTGTTCACAAAATAGCCTGTTTCTACACGTCCTTACTATTCTCTGCCTGTTTCCTCCAGCTACAACAATGTTGGTCCCTGTTGCAAATGTAACACATCAGTAAAGTCCCAATTGTTACAAACGACACCCTCCCCCAGGCTTCCTCTCATCCCGGGTCTCGCACACTCACTTGCTGTAACTTTCCAGTTGGATATCTGGAAAGTGTCTGCAACGCATCAGTGAACCACTCGGCTGGTGTCTTGTGTCTCTGAACCGTTTTCACAAAGCGTTCAAGCACCGATTTGATAGCGCAGAGTCAACGCTGATTCACTTTTATCTATTTTGAATAGTGCTGGGCAATGATTAAAAATTTTTAGCGCGATTAATCGCATGATTTTTTTGCGATTAATCGCATTGTTATGAACAAAATTCAATAATTAATTCAAAAGTAGTATATTGCGCACTTTTTAAAAAAAGTACTGCTATATGAACAAAAGTGCAATAACATTTGGTCTGCAAACACTTTAAACAAATAAGGTTCTTTTTAACAGCAGTATTCCCTTTACACAGTAGCAGTTATAATACAGTTATAATGATTCTGATAATAGATATTCAGCCGGTGTTCACAACTTTATCTTCATGTGTGTAAGAGATGCAATTTGAAATATACATCTTGAAAACTGCAAACCTATCTACGTCGTGTTTTTTTCTTTCTTTTTTTATGTTTGTTAAATTCTCAGTAGCGATAACTAAATGATATGCTTATTATACAAATTACAAACAAAAACACTTTAAAAACTGTCGGCATTAATAATGAATGCGTTAACGCGATAATAACGCGTTAACTTGCCCAGCACTAATTTATAACTGTTAGTTGCAGAGATGTATTACAAGCCATCTGAGACGCTACATCAAATGTAAGAAAAACAACATTTTGGGGCAACTGTGGCTCAGTGGTAGAGCAGGGTCGTCCTTCAACTACAGGATCGTTGTTCGATCCCTGGCTCCGCTAGTCCATGTTCATGTGTCTTCGGGCAAGACACTTAACCCCAAATTAGGGGCTGTTCCTGCGGTGTATGAATGTTAAATAGTCCTGATAGTCAGGTGGCATCTTGCATGGTGGCCCCTGTCATCAGTGTATGAATGGGTGAATGTTAACATGTATAGTTAAAGTGCTTTGAGTGATCTATACAAGTACAGTCCATTTACCATGTACTATGTAGTAAATGTTAATGTGTGTGATGTCATCTCAATGCAATGTCTAAGGGATGGACCGGTTGAGCCAGAGCAGCTCTTTTATAATGGTAAAACTAATGTGCATTTTGCTGTGGACTCAAGGGTGAAGCAAACTGGAAAGAGAGAATAACAATCAAATGTTTCTCTGTGACATGATGCTCACACATTATGTAACAGTAGAAAAGAGTCATAAGGTCATGTGTGTTACACAGCATCAGCTATCAGGGCCTGTGTACACGCAGCGTTTCTTTTCTGAGCGCCAACGTCTTTTTTCAATTGTTCCCGATATGGACAGAGTGTGTGCGGCGGCTTCCACACAGAAACACACTATGATGACAAAGAGTGATAAAGCACGGTTGTTGGGAGCAGATGGGCTGGGCGCACACAGAATGCAGCTGGTGAGGGTTTTTTGCTTTTATTGCCGTACGGTGTCGTCTCCGACAAAACGTCTTTCTTGCATTACAGCTGTCGGATTGAACAGTGACATCCAAGCTCATCCACACAAAGTATGAGGTCAAGCATTCTCTGGTTGGTTCTCATGGTCAATCAAAAAAGGCAAACCAAAAAATAGTAGAACAGATGCTAACAAAAAGCAAAGGGGCCAGACAATCAGGCGACTGAAGCCGATGCGGAAGTGTTTTAAACCTGCATTCTCTCTACTGACCATCAGGGGGCGACTCCTCTGGTTGTATAGAAGTCTATGAGAAAATGACTCTACTTCTCTCTTGATTTATTACCTCAGTAAACATTGTAAACATGAGTTTATGGTCTCAATCTCTAGTTTCAAGTCTTCTTCAATGCAGCATGATGTTCATTTAGTAAATGATGGTCCATTTAGAGTCAAATAGACCATAAAGCAGGGGATGCTTTAGGACAGGGCTACCTTGTGATTGACAGGTCTCTAGCACAGCCGTATACGGTGTCTCTGCTTCACTCCTCTGCAGTCCAAATATGGTCACTTCTACAAAAAGCCAAGATGGCGACGGCCAAAATGCTAAACTCAAGGCTTCAAAACGTCAGTCCACAAACCTATAAGTGATGTACTGATGCCTCCGTGCACGTCAACAACAGCCGCTAGAGTGGTGACACGTCAAGATATTGCTGTCATAGAACCATAAAAAAATGTGCTTTTCCGACGCAATGCTGCGATGACGCTCTCTGGCTTTTCTGCCAGAAAAAGACTCGATGTGTGGACCAAGATTAGCTAATGTTAACCATCATACTACTAGGCTGTGGCCGTGTGTTTTACTGCTTATGAATTCAGACTTGCATTTGTAAGATGAAAACTGTGTTATGTCTTCACTAGAGTTACGTAGTCTTGAAACATGTCATTGTCTTGTCCTTGACAAAAGACCTCTCTGACTTCATGTCCAAACATGGGATCTACTGTACATGACTCAAACTCAACTGTCGTGTTGGCCCAAAGTAACGTTTTCACATCTTACTCCAAAAACTGAAGCCCGAAACTGAACCCCCGGGGCCTTGAACACATTTCCACAAACTCCAGATGAATGGGCTGACCTCTGGCTAACCGCTCTGGCGTGTCCAGTGCCTACTATGCATTGCTTCACTTCACAGCTAGACGCTGAAGGGGGAACAGGAGGTAAGCCATGGTGTAATACAGTAGATGGTGTGGGCAATAAAACTTTGGGGAAAGCTTGTACTGTGTGTGCCATGCAACAGTGAACCGTCCCTCCTTATGTTTGTGAGTTACACCAGTACCTGGCCTGTAACTAAATAACAGAGCCATTAGTTCATGCAGTACATCAAACCACAGACATGTTCTGGCCTGCAGTGGCCCATGTATTTATTAAGCTGTGTCTAATTTGATTGGTGCGGCACCTGATTACAACAGCATGAGGACTATTTCCCCATACTAAGAGTGAGACTTTGCATTAATCACTCTCTCCTGCTGTTTTATGTCTGCTTTCAAAAATGGTTTCAGGAAAAGAGCATATTAGCAACACTCCAAAAATGAACTGGGAGAAGTCAGTCAGAGCAGACAGGGCTTTTACAGGAGGGGGGGTAAAAGAGAGGAGGGGCGTTTCAGACTGAGGGTGAAGTATATTCACACAGACAGTATGAGGAAAACAACGGGTTTCTTCAACAGTAAAGCTTGTAAACGTGTTCTAGTAGAAAGCCAAAATACAAGGGTGAACCCCAAAATTAGAATATGTCCCCTTGAAGGGAAACTGCACTCATTCATTCATACATTTATTCATCTTTTTTATTTTATTTTCTCATGAATATTTCTATTTATCCAAAGTGTAGTTTGCAGCAAAATAAATAAATATGTCAACTTCATCCATCAAAAGCCAGGGGGCAGGTAAAGCCTCTGATTGGTGCATGAACAGTATTACAGACATATGTCTTGTGGGAAGACCCGTCCCTTCTCTGCCTCCTTCCAGGCAGTATAAATAAATGAATGAGTATATCAATACACAAATAAATGTAACATTTATAAATTCAATGTCTTGTTTATGTGTCATTTTTTTTATTGATAGTGACAATAGACCGGTTGCTAAGCTGAAGCTGACTGGTGTGCTACAATTTAGTTGAAGAGCTAGATTTACAATCCAGCTCGTCCAAGTGAAGACCTGGCTCTGCATTACTTAACACGCCGTCAACAAATAAAAGATGTGTGATGTTACCCCATGCAGAGAACAAACGCTTAGTGACCTCACTGATCGGCCCCAACATTATAGATTTTTCTCAGCCGATCTTAATCTATTATACGGGTATTTGTGAAGCAAATTTCTACGACTTCCAAAACTTTTGGGGTTATTTCTTTATCCAAAATTTCTCTAAGCCCGGAAAAAGAATTTCATGACTTTTCCAGGTTTATCATGACTGTACGAACCTTGAATAATACGCAGCTATGCAGCTGGGCTGGTTTTCCAGCACCCCCAGGCTTTTGTTAAACGTGATCACAGGGACGACTTAAACACCCCCCCACAGCAAAGGAAGGCCCTCTGGCCCCATTTCCACCAGCAGCAGCCCTAACCCCAACAGGGTGAGTCATATGGCTGCGAGTGCTCATTAGTAACATGCTTCCACTTCATTCACAGCTGCTGCTTTCTGGTTCTTCTACCATACCATGCTCTCACATCATTTTAGTAAATAAACTTGTGATAGAAAATTGCTCTCACAGATTTTTAAAAAATACTTAAAATGATGTCTACACAACTGGCCTGTTGGACAGGTCTGTATCATTCTAGGAAATCAGTGATTTCACCCAATGACTGTTATTATTCTTTTCTTCAACTCTGTCACGTTTTTCTTCTTCCACAAGCAAGGACACCAGACACATCCTCAGTCTGTGTCCTTTAGCCCCTGACAAGAACAATACGATCACATTCACAGTGCTGTGAAACTGCTGGGCAGTTATTCTTCGTATTGGAAGACTATTTACTAGTTGTTTCCACTTGTGCAGTCACAGATCAGACGTACGTGGTTGTCGATGACATCATCTTGGTCTGTCACAGCCATCACTGTTTTTGAGTGTATTCCTATACCTTTCAGGTAGCCGTTAGTTTGCATTCACTTCACTGCACTATGAAAACTCACTTGCAACAACAAAAGCATACAAGATGTTGCGGCTGTGGATGGCCTCACTCAAGAATGTTTACATTTTGTATAGTGAAATGAATGGAAGCCAATGGCTGCCCTAAAGACAGGAAAACCACGTTTGAAACCCCAAACCCCAGGAGATCATTCAAAAGAACCAGGTTGCAGTTAAAAACCCACCCAAATTAGTTCTCGTTGACGGACACATTTACTTGTGTATGAATATAAGTTACCATATTAAAATTGTGTTCAACAGAGCCCTGCAGCGCTGCTCCTTCAGTCCTCACTGAGGTCAGAATAACATCTGAAATGCTGCTTGCAGAGCCAATGAGGGGAAAGGAGAGGGGGGGGGCAAAGGTGCTAATCATTTAGCGCCCCCCCCCCCCCCCCCCCCCCCCCTTCACTCCATACCAAATGGTAAATCCTCAAAGCCAGAGCTGAAAACAGGAAATCTCCACGACCCCCCACCCCCCAAATGAATTAGCATGACTGACAAAGACGCGAGATCCCCCCGCCGCGAGCTATGCGTTAATTAACATGACAACGACACAGTGGCCCTTTTGAGTCTCTTCTCTCTATGAAGAGTCGGACACATGTCAACAATCTGAGGGAGGACAAAGAGCCTTTAAGTGATCACATAACCCCCCACCCCCCCCACACACACACACACCTGAAAACTACCATACACATCTGCAACGTTATTGCGAAATGTGCGCGAGCAAATGCTTTTAGGAGGGCGACGGAGACAATAAACTATAATGCCCACTGTTCTTCAATAAGGGCTCAGAAAGTGCTCGAAACTTCATTAAGGGGGCTTCCGGTCAGCACCGTGTGTGGAGGTGCTAGAAATCTGTTGTGAGGCGCGAAAAGTCTTTTTTCTGCCAATGGAACATAAATGTCCAAGAAACAGGACGGAGTGTCTCAGACCACCCGGAGAGCGTTTTACTCAAACTACAAGAAGAGTGCAACATCCTCTCTGCACACAGAGAAAACACGAGAATAACACAACTATTTTCCGCGTTTCACAACTGAAAGTTATGCAAAACAAAAGTGAAGTAAGTTCACCACATCTCGCTGTCCTGCGGGTTGAAGTGGACAGCATGTTCATTCTGTTTTTAAGGAGCTCGCTTACCTTCACATCTCAGGTTTGGAAACAAGAAAAGCATCCAGATCAAACTCCTCAGGGAGGGGGCCATAGCGCCAGATTCTCTCCCACAATTCACGATTCTCTACTTCTGCTGGAACCTTTTTCCTTCTTATTGTTTTTCTGCAGTCAGCACCCGGGCCCGGAGAGAACGCGCACCGTCCAGGTCGCGGCTAAGATGCGAGTTCAGAGAGGAGAACCAAACCGCGTTCATCCCCCCCACCCCCCTGTGTGTGTGTGTGTGTGTGTGTGTGTGTGTGTGTGTGTGTGTGTGTAGTCCGGCAGAACACGTCGAGGGCCGCGCGGGTCCCTCCGAGCTGTTGGTCTCTAAAGTGGCCTCTGTCCCCCCGGCACTGAATCGATGCGAGCTTGGGGAAAACTGGAGCGGACGCACGCGGGCACTTACACGCGCACGGACACGTTTGCGTACAGGGCCCCATCTAGAGACAGGATGGTAGCTGAGCAGCCAGATCGCTGCACAACTCTGTGTGGAACTCAAAGTTAGTCCAAGATCGAGACTGAACCTCCATGCTCCACATAACTCATTACTGAGACTTCAGACTGAAGGTCAGGCTGGTTGTCATGCTCTGATCGATTATGGTACAATATTTTGCTTCCATAATGTGTCTTCTTTAAGATTAAAAAAAATCCCAAATACACATGTACTTTTATTTTACTACTTTGTCTATTTGCTTCTGTGTATTTCACCTAAATTCTCTAAAAGTTACCATTAGATAATTTGCATATTTAAACATCACATTTCAGAAAGCTTCAATGTCTTGCAAAATATGTAATTTAACAAAACATATATTTAAAGGTCGTTTTCTCTAAATTAGTTTTTTTCTCAGACTGAGCCAGAAATCTCCACAGCTGCTCTTACATTCACCAAACTTTACACTTTCATTCTGAATGTTTTTACTGAGGGGTTTGTTCATATATCATCATAGCCTGATTTAAATATATTGTATTCCTTGAAATGTGGTAAAATGTATAGTGTATGGCTGTTGGCAGTATTTTCTGATATATGGGTGAAACAAAGAGATATCCAAAGTTCTGTAAAAACTTTTGACTCCAATACTTTTGACTCCAATATGTTCAGATTTCTGCAAATCAGCACATATAAGAAAATGCTTCATTTCAGAAAAGATGTCATCATTATAAAAGTAATTGGGTTAATGTAAGTAATCCACTGTTGAAGTTTCATTGTGATATCTGTCTCATTCACCTGTAGCGTCCCGCTCAAACTCCACTGCATTTATGTGACAGCTTTACTTTTCTACAGTATTTCATCCCCTTCCTGTCAGTGAAAACCACGTATCTCCAGATGCGTTGATGTTGAATGTTTGTGATAAACTGAAGGATGAAGTGTTCCTTTATGTGTTGAATGCATTCTTCTACTTCTTCAAATAAATACACTTTTTAAAAAGCCTCTTGGATCAGCTAAAAGCAGGCAGTTTGTTCTTTTTAGAGAAACGTGGTTCTCACAGGACGGATACGCTACAAACATATAATGATCTTATAGAATATGATGCATTTCTGTAGATTAAACTAGCCAACAGTAAATAAAGGAGTTAAAAACTTCGAGAGCAGTAAAATAAAACATACACATTCATAAACATCATATATATTAATAAAACACTGACAAGGAATATTTTACTGCACAACCAATACTTTAACTTCAAGTGCTTTTTGCTGATACGTCCATGCTTTTACTTCACTAAAAACTTTGAATGCAGGACTTGTATTGGAGTATTTTCAGTGTGGTAATAGTTATTTTACTTAAAGAAGCAGTGTGTAGCATTTAGTGACATCTAGTGGTGAGTACAAATTCACAGCCACTAGTTACTCTGCAGCTCATAAAATGCATGTTGTTATAGACATATTGTTACATATGTTAAATACTTCAAATGCCCCAACATGCAATACTGTTTACACTTTATTGCACCAGTAATACTGATCAAATATGTGATACTATAACCTTTCGGCTGCATAATGAATGTTTACTTTGATACTTAATCTTAGTGATAATGTGTGTACTTTTACTTGAAGCAGAACTCCACCGATATTACACGTTAAGATCAGTACTCATGAGGAGTACTACTCATAATACAATGTCTTCTGTGGCGCTGGATGATGTTATAGTGATGTTCTCAGCTTAGGCTTTAAGCCTACAAATATACAACTACACTTAATTGCGGTGATCTTTCTGGAGCACTTTCACCACAGCAAAACTATTTTCTTCCATCCTCTTTTCAAGCTGCTGCAGCAGCTACTCCGTTTGCTCGGTGCATTGCATTGTGGGAGAATTGTGTGCATCAACAACAGACACAAATGTAGTATGCACACTTTTTTAGTTTAAGTATACTTCAGTTTGTCACTTTTCCAGTGTGAACACACCATGCTGAAAACCTGAGTGGAATTAGTGTGTGGCATCAACACAGTTTCACCAGACAAGGAGGGGTTAATGAAAAGATACTTTAGGTTGTATTGTGGTTAATGTAGGACTTTTTATACTAGAAAACGTTCGACCATTCCTTATTTCTTCTGTCTTTTGTGAGCTCCACAGGTTAATGGAAGTGCAACACTAGATGAGCAGAATTGTTCTTTAATTAGCTCTTTATTCTTGCAGAATGGAATATGATATTAAGAATGTTTTCTTTAGTGCATAATCCCCTGAAAATATGAATCTTGGTGTTTTTAGTCCAGAAAGGACAAACCAGACACTCACTCTAGAGAGGCCCATTGGCATATTTGTGTTTTTGCGTCGGCTACCGTATAGTTCTCCTACACGGGAGAAGTTTCAGCTGATTGCAATCTGCAACCTCAGCGCTACATGCAACCAGATCCTACACACTGCACCTTTAAACAGATCTGCACTGCACTTACTTTAAATAAAAAAAAATAAAGGTGTACAAGTAATTAAAAAAACTAAACTTTGGACAAAAAAAACTTTTAAATAATATAGAATTGAGTGCACTTAAAAACAGCATTTGTCAGCAGTCCATTCAGCAGAAAAGAATGTACCATTGTAAACTTCCATGCATAAAAAAAATGAATACACAATGTTAGATAAGTGGCCCTCCCTGGTAATGGCTAACTTCGTTCCACAGCCACAGGGAGAGTGCAGATGTGTCTGCAGAAATTTTGTTGTTAATCGGCACCGTGAGCGCCGGCTTCAGCCGATGCAGATTATTTCAAAACCGTGCAATCGGCCAGATTAATCGGTTTATCAGTGTTTTGTATTGAATGGAGCACTGCAGACAATTTTGATTATATTCCTGTAATCAGCATGACATTAACGGCACATTTAGTAGTCCAAGGAAGTTATAAGGAAGTAGAAAAGGACATTGATCTGCAGCTAGAAAATTCCTTTCCTACAGAAAATGCGTTGGAATGCTGTAAACTGCAATGATTCGCAAAAATTGCTGAAAATACTGCTGAAAATACAGAAATGGGAGACTACCTGTCTGAAAAATGTTGAAGGCCAGAAACATTAAACTGCACTGCTGAAAACCCTTCTAGTTGAAATGTATAACTGGCAGACTTGGAAGCTAAACTGTATTATCGAACAAAGCTAAGAGCTGAATTACAATCCAGGAAAAGCTTGAAGCTAAACGATGTTACTGTCAAAGTAATAGTAGTAAAAGTAATAGTAGTAGTGGTAGTAGTAGTAACAGTAGTAGAATTATTAGTAGGAGAGGTAGTAATAGTAATAGCAGTAGTAATGATCATATAAAGTAGTATTTGTAGAAGTAGTATTAGTAGTAATAGCATTTGTAGTAGTAGTAGTTGTAGTAGTAGTAGTAGCAATAGCAGTTGCAGTAGTAGTAGCAGAAGTGGTAGTTGTACTATAAATATTAGTAGTAGTAAAAGTATTAGTAGCATTAGAATAAGTACTAGTAGTAGCAGTAGTGATTTTTATAGTAGCAGAAGTATTATTAGTAGTAGAAGTATTAGTAGCATTAGAAGTAGTAGTATCAGTAGTTGTAGTAATAGCTGTAGTAGTGGTCGTAGTAGTTAAAATAACAGTGGTAGTAGTAGTAATAGTAATAGTATTTGAAGTAGCAGTAATAGTAGTCGTACTAATAGCTGTAGTAGTATTAGTATTGGTAGTAGCATGAATAGCAGTAGTAGTATAAGTAATAGTAGTATTGGTAGTAATAGCAGTAGGGGTAGTAATAATATTGGTGGAAGCAGTAATAGCAGTAGTAGTAGCAACAGCAGAAGTTGTAGTAGAAGTAGTAGCAGTAGTAGTAATACTATAAATATTAGCAGCAGTAGTAGTCGCAGTATTAGTAAGAGCATTAAGTATTTCAACAAAAAAGCCTCATTCTAAGCCTAATGTTTAAATAGTTAATCCATGGGGCTTTTATTTTGAAAGGGTGGGGATGGGTGGAGGAGAGGAGACAGAATCATGTTTGACACACATACAGAGGTTATTAAATGACAGTTAGAGGGAGAGGGAGAAAGACAGAGAGGGAGACAGACAGACAAGCAGACAGAGTTAGATGGACTGAGTGAGACAGACAGACAGACCTAACGATCTTCCCTGAATATCTCCTAGTCATTTGTGTGTGTGTGTGTGTGTGTCAGTGTTTATAAACTTCACTAATTAGCTCAATCAAAAACACCTGTGTGCCTGCAGCTTTTACATGGAGATAAAGCTGTCAAACAAATCCTCAAAACCCCCATAACCGTAGCTCCTATTGATCCGATATTATAACTTGAGAGGAAGGATGACTTGAAGAACAGATGATGTGAAAATTGTGTCTGTAGTGTAAAAAATGTGACTGCACTGCTGATCTAGAAATGGGGTACGGTTGTCTGTGCAAGATCTTTTTAAAGTAAGATTTAACATTGGTCTCTATGGAGCAGAAAGTTGGTTTTCCTCTCAATTAGAGGCTGTTGTGCCAAATGTGTAAATCTGTTGGATTCCACAATAATTTGTCTATGACAAGGACATGATTAGCTACTTTTCTACCAAAGATTACGCATGAAGAGTGAAAATTGTGGAATTCGTGGCAAAATCTAAAAAAACTTAAGATTCTTCACTCTAGCGATAACATTGTGCACTCTGAGCTGTGCAATACACACCCATTATAAAAGCAGAAAAGGACTGAAAAAATCATAAAAGTTAAAATGTTTCTCAACATTTTAAAGTTGAAATGGTGCCTGTAGCTGAAAGTATGAGGAAGAAGAAGGATTTGAAAGTTGAAGTAAGAGGATTTGAACATTTTCTCCATAGACATCCCATTCAAAAGAAAATTGCAAAAAGCTTAATCATTGAAAAGTCATAGCCGGCATGTCCTTAAAGAGCTGAACAGTTTGATATTCGAACGATTTCTGTAGCTTAAAAAATGTGGAAGGAGATACATGCAAAAAACGTACGTGAATCAGCATTCCAACAAATAGGCAGCACAGACTATTCCTGCTCTATTTGTATCTGTTTGAACTCTATACTCAGGTCATGTTGTGGAAGAACTTGTCAAACTGTTTTGACCCAAAACTAATGCATAGTTATTCCCCACACACAAAACACCACCATACACCAGAACTCAATTTAAATCATATATATTTACATTTCATAAAAGTAAAGTTGTCAGAATGCAATGACCTCTAACAAAAGAGAAAAATCAAAAGACAAAAAAAAGAGAAGAGGTTTAAAACTCAATCTATTTGTGGTACAGCAATCAGTGGCATATAAAATCATAATCCTTGTGTACAGTTCATGTACTAGTCGACTGCAAACAATAAATAAAACAATAAGATAAATGTGTCCTCTTTGGTCAGTACAGGAAAAGCAACAAGTCATTTGGTCCGTCCAGATCAAGTCGAACTCTCACTGCAGTTGGTTTTCTTTCACAGCTGGAAGTCAACTACAAATCATCCTGCTGAAGACCCACTCTTACATTCATAACAATATACAACACCTGGTACATGTAGTATGATTATGACACATGAAGAATGAGAACACGGAGAGAGGCAATGCATTAAGAGACAAACAGAAGCGAGGCTAGAAGGTATAAGGTGTGTTCATCGGTGGAGATCCTTCTGGGGATGCGTTCAGTGTGCAGGTCTCACAGTCTGTGGTCGGGAGTGTCCTCCTCACAGTGATGTCCTACTGGTCCACTGAGTGGACCCCTGCCAGAGCTCAAGTGACGGCTGCTTAAAGTTTCAGAACACTACGTGGTCATTTGAGGACAGCTGAAGCCGCCTCCTGGATACAAGACACGGCCTTCTGGATGTCCTCCTCCGTCTGCTCGATGGTGACCACCACTCTGATGCTGAGGACACACAGGTGGAGCAGTCAGACAGTGTCCAGGCTCACGGATCCACGTCAATATTTCAACACTCGTTTCCATACCCAATCAGACATTATAATAGGCTGTGTCAACTGCACAGTAAAGTGGAGACTCTTACCTGGGTGAGGGGAGGAAACGCTCCTCTTTCTCCAGGTAGCGAGCCAGAGTCAGAGCCACGCGTCTCTCCAGACACTAAAAAATATATGGAAACAACTATGAGCCACTAAATAATAATCTCTTGTCATTTAACTCTATATTACATGTCACCGTTTGAACTACAGCTGGTTGTGAGAGAACGTTGAAGTATTGTCCAAAAAACATTTAGCAAATCTGTAGTTCTGAGCATAACACAGTTCAGATTCAAAGCTGCAGAACAAAATTATGTTGTTGTTTGTGTGTTCACTCGGAACATTAATGGCAGAAAAATTTGACAAAGCTGACATTTTTATGACGAGCGGGGGGAGGGGTAAAGGATTAGACATTCCTTTCCCCAGCCATTTGGGGTGTTGGGGTGTTTCCTGTGGGGTCTTTAAATTCTGAAGACGTTAAGGTTTTTTTGGGGGAGTTTTTCCTGTAGTGATGTGAGGGTCCTGGGACAGAGGATGTTGTATGTGTACAGATTTTAAAGCCCTCTGAGGCTAATTTGTGATTTTGGGCTAAACAAAATAAATTGAATTAAACAAAAGTGGACTTACATAGTCTACGATGGTGCGGAGCAGCTGCATGTCAGAGTCTCTGGAGCCAGAACTTCTCTCCAGCTGTAAGTGAAGAGCCGGGGCAAACTGCACTCCAACTAACTTCAGACCTGGAATTCTGTCACACATCAGGAAAAACACAAATCATGACATAATGCAACGCTGTTATAATAGACTATAACACGCATCTATTCATCAACACTGAAGCTCTGAAGACCATTTCATTGTGAATTAATATGTGTCCTTGTCCCTGCTAACTCTGAGTATTAGCCAACCCTCCAGCTCCAGATAAGGCTCTGTGCAACCCTGTCTTCTTCAAAAGGTAAGTTCCTATACAATTAAACTGCATTCTCCATTAAGTTTAGAGAGCAAAGTAGTTCCTCATGGATTGCCGTCACAATCTACTTGCTTAGGTTTAGTAAAAACATCATCTTAAAAATAATAATTTGGCTTAAAAATAAGTACGCCATGGTATTTAAGTTACAAAAGTCAGTTACAATAAGTTGACATTGATTTTGGTTTCACACGGGACACGAAACACCGCCTGGAGCTGATGCCAGCTGACATTGGGCAAAGGCAGGGTTCACCTGGACGGGTCTCCAGACTATCACACGGCTGACACATAGAGACAGACACGCTCACATTCACACCTACAGGAAATTTAGAGGCATCACTTAACCTGAACTGTCTTTGGACTGTAGGAGGAAGCCAGAGAACCTGGAGAGAACTCACACCGACACATGGGAGAACATGCAAACTGCACACAGCAGGGCCGTCTAGCCCGGGAATCCAACCCTACATGCAGTGCACGACAGTGCTAGCCACCACACCACCTCAGGGCTTCGCGACTATATTTCAATGAGTACATTTTATTTAGACTGCACACACATTTTGTTACATAGTATCTTCAACAGAACGAGACGGCAGTCTGAGAAGAAGGGGTGAACTGATGCAGTCCCGGTCACATGTGTCATTACAGAAAACAGCTCCATAGAGAGCTGTGGTGGTGTGGGGATTTTGTGGTGTGTACTGAAACCTGTTTTATTTGTAGATTCCTGTGCAGCTTTTATCTCTATGAAGACACGTAAAGACTCATTGATCTTGTGGTTGATAGCGACTTCATTGTGTGGGTAAAAGATGTTCTTTGTAACCGACCACAGAGAGTCTGCATCAGTGGAACTAGGTTGGACTGATTGTTGGTACAGGTGCTCCTCATAGGTGTGTTCCTTCTCCTGAACCTTAAATCCAAATGAGCTTTGGCTAAGAGAGCGGCAGCTTCGGTTCGTTTGAGTGAAGATGATGGAATGCTGAACCTGGACTATTGATTGAGGAGAAAGCACTTTTTGAATGTTATCAGACACAAGTAATGAACAGGCCTGTTGAAGTATCACAGTGTGCTTCAACCATAACACACTGGAGCTGCTGTGAGCCGCTAACAGTCAGGAAAAGGGACCAGGGGGCCACTGAGGGGAACAAGAGCAACTGTCTGCTGCTGATGTGTGGAACAGAAGGCTGCTGTAAAGTCACTTCCTACAGCATCTTTTTCATTCCATTCAAAGTTATTTCAATATTTTGCACCTACATTTACTCAGATGTTACATTTGTAGGTGCACTGGCACTTTTTCATTCCCTCCTCCCATAATTTGCACCTCTGGTGCCAAACACACAATATTCAGTGGTGCCACATTTCTCTGTGTTTTTTAAGTAAATAGGACGTTTTAGCAGCTACAGAAGGGCCACAAAACTTCAGTAAATACCCCCTTAAGTCTGA
This sequence comes from Pholis gunnellus, assembly GCF_910591455.1. Taxonomy (NCBI): domain Eukaryota; kingdom Metazoa; phylum Chordata; class Actinopteri; order Perciformes; family Pholidae; genus Pholis; species Pholis gunnellus. The sequence continues at coordinate 233,759 of NC_136545.1, forward strand.
GTTTTTAAATGTACAGAATTGGTAGTTATTACAATAATGGTGTCCAATACTAGATCGCTCTATTGTCCCCGATACCCGAACGGACCAATATCTGATACCACTGTTGGTATCGGTGCATTCCTACTTAGTTTTAACAGCAGCAGCTCAAATTGAATTTTAGATAGATTCACACATAAATAGAAGTCTTAACTCAACCGAGTGCATGTGAACTCACCCCTGTAAAGCCTTGTAAATATGTTGGCACTTTTCCCTCAGAATGGTGAAAATGTCTGCAAAACAGATGAAGACAGACAGATGAGTGGACAGAACTGATTGTCATTTAAAATGTACTTCTAATCAGCAGCAAATAGAAAGCTCTCTCTCTTACGATGGCTCGACTAAAATACAGACTGCTCTAAGTAAATCTGTTTACATGGCACCTTTATTTAAAACACAAAGGGCTTCACAGAAACAGCAGTATAGAAATATATATGAGAGAGCGAGAGCGCGAGCGAGAGCGAGAGAGAGAGAGAGAGAGAGAGAGAGAGAGCTGTACCTGGATCCTCCTCCATGATGTTGAGGGCCTCGATGGCGGCAGCAGCCAGCATGGGAGGCAGGGAGGCAGAGAAGCAGTAGCCCTGGCCCGACAGACGCTGCACAACACAATAGAGACTTTTTACTGAACCACATTCATCATTAGGGCCCGAGCAACCGACAACGTCGGGCCATCGAAGGCCCTATTGAAATTGTAGGGGTTATTATTATTCTGATCTATATTTTTGCCTTTTGGGAGCATTTTGGGGATACTTGCCATGCATAGAGGTGTGACAGAGGTGCCATATTTGAGTGTAAAAAAATGTCTCTCTAGCGCCCCCTACAAGGCGGACCGGCGACGCCCCTCGGCCAGTTTATCCGATTGACTTGAAATTCAACACACATGTCCAAATCCGCTAGATCTAAAAAAAGCCTCTCAGACCCCTAAGCTCCGCCTACTTAGATTTTCCGTCATCTTGAATTTAGTGAAAAACACAGCTTTGCGAACTCCTCCTACATGCTGGGTCCAATTGCTATTACATTTGCTGTGGATCATTACTGGATGTAGATCACTCAGATTTATCAAAAGCTTTTTGATATCTCTTTGCGTTGACAAGATATGGACCAATGAACTTCTTAGGGGCATGGCTTAATATCAATACACATCTTCTCAACCATTTGTCGAAAATTCACAAAACTTTCAGCATATGTGCACATCGCATCCCGTAACATACCCTGAGATTTTTGTTGCATTCAACAAATAGGGGGCGCTACAGTAAACCTGCAAATTTGTGCTTTTTGGCACTTTTTCCATTTTTCTGCCTTCGTACTTTAACGAACTTCTCCTAGAGAATTTATGTGATCCACTTCAAATTTGGTCAGGATGCTCTTAAGACCTTTGTGATTAAAAATTATTAAAAGCTAAAGGTTTCGTCAAAGAATCTTGACGTGGCGTGGCGGCCATTTTGCATCATTTTTATGAAAAAACAAGTTGTTATAACTCCAAGGTACATTATCCAATCCTCACAAAACTGCTTATGCATGATGCCACTTCAAGCCTGAACATACATCAATTGAAAAAATGTAAATAACTCATAGCGCCGCCTACTGGCTGAAGGAAATATGGTTTAGTGGGTTGGGATGCTCAAAAAATCATGACACTTTGCACATGTGTCAAAGGCATTGGAAGAAATATTTTCAATGATTTTTGGACTTGGCCATTTTAAATTCCCTCTGTAGCGCCCCCTACAATATTTCAAAAGAGCAGCCCCGGAGCTACGTTTGAGCTACATGTATGAAACTTGGTTGGCACATGTATCCTATGGAGACTTAAAAATAAGTCTCCTGGCACCATGCTCTAAAATCTACCGAAGTCGGCCATTTTGATTTTGGTGTAATTTTTCCATAGCATTGGACTATTTGCAAAGCATAATTTCCAGCATCAGGCGGTCCACACGGGATTAATGACGGTTCACTCTCGGACGCGCTGTCCGACGGTCGCGGACGTTCTCGCCCGCCCTGGCTGGAGTCCCGCCGGCACCCCGACGTGCCGGAGGATGCGAGGGCCCGTTCATCGCTGCTCGCAGCTTTAATTAGGATTGGGATTCTGACACTGAAACCAAATATTGAAATATCCTAGTAAAAAACAATACCTACCTAAAGTCAACGTAGTAAATAGGAAATAACTGACTGCGTTTCATTTCACCCCGTTGAAGTTAATATTTGGTAGAAGCACTTTGACAGCACCCATTAAAAACCCTGTGAAGAGGTCTCAGATCAGCTTTACTTTGTCCAGTTTCACTGTCAGTGAACAGCTTTTCTGGACCGGAGAGAGGTCTGGACATTCCTGCATAGCTCTGACTTTACAAGTGTGCAGGAAACTGTTCACACCTCATTAAACATCTATTTTGGGATACTTCTTAACAGGCCTCAGAGAACTCCCTCAATAGAACTGGTTTAACAGTGGACCATATTAAAAAGTAACAGAGCAGAAATATAGACGCCATCCAGGGAAAATACGAAACACGTAACCCCTATTGTATGATTACAGATGTGCAGTCCATGCAGTGTTTTAGAATACCAGCAGGGGACAAGCCACAAGACTAAACTGCAAAAACTGACAAAGTGGCAGCTCGTCATTTATTCAACTAGAATGGAGAGAAGCTGGTTGGATTTTACCTGGTGGTCGATGACAAAGGAGCGTCCACAGCAGAAGCCTCCGATGGAGGCCACGGCGTTCTCCATGTTGGCGCTGATCAGGTCAATGTCATCGATCTGCATGGTAAGGAAAGAGCAACATAATATCATTACACACAGGAGAAACATGTACAAAATGGAGACAAATAGGCCCAACATGTTTTTAGATTTCAGAGACCGGGGCGAAACAATGATGTAAAATGCCGAGCTAGTAAAAGTAGCCACTCACCCGAGGCAAGTGGTAAAAAATAATTAAACACTTTATATTCAGATGTGAAAGTAGCTAAGGATTTATCATTTTTATATATTTATTCATTCATTCATGTGCAAAATCAATGTATGTATGTGCACTTCATATTTCCTACCTCATATGTGCAATAATGTGTATGACTTTAGTTTGGTGGCGTTAGAGAAGATGTGGGCAGTTTGCTGCCAGTTTGAGAGCAAGATGGATAAAACGTTTGTTTGTATTTGATAACTAACAAATCAAACAACTTGGAAAGAGGAAAGTAAAAATCTACTTCAGTAGATTACTGACCCACTTGTCCGACCAAGTGAAAAAAAGCACTAAACATTGAACCCTATACAGCATGTCTCTGTGTACAGCTGAGTGTACTCACATCGACCCCAAAGTGCTCGGTGACTCCTCGGCCGTGTTCTCCCAACACTCCAAAAGACATGCTCTCCTCCAGAAAGATCCGAACCTTGTACTTGTACTTCAGCTTCACCTGGAGGTTTCCACAACACAACCGATGAGCAATAGAGCGGAGGCATGTAGGAATACAACAGTGATCATGCCATATTAGATACATATTCCATGTTTAGAGTAATGCAGCAGCAGTTCAGGCATCCACACTCTGGGATCTGTAGTTTGTGTTGTTCATCTTTTGTCTTGAACGCTCACTGTTGAAAGGGTGACTTTTAGACCTCGGTCAGGCTGACACATACTGTCTCCTTACCTGCTTGTCTCCCTACCTGTTTGTGCTTCTACCTAACCTGCCTGTCTCCCAACCTGTTCTTGCCTGTCTGTCTGTCTCTCTACACACACTCTGACCGGGCATTCATTGAGTCTTTCCCAAGCTGCTAGCTTGGCAGCTGTGAGTGCTCATAATAGCCATGTTTGTTTTTTAGCATTCATTAGAAAACTACATTTTACTTGATCACATTTGAACACGATTGAACGCATCATGCAAGTTAATTTAGCTTCCATTAACGTTAGCTCTGTGCTGTCTGCAGACGAGCCGGTCACTGCTATTACTCGGAGCAGTATGCATGGGAATGAATTAAACTTTTAAAATGTTTTTAAGGCTGTTCCTCCAAGGATTATTTTGGACTTACTTCACTCACCAACATGTTGTATGTGTGTCTCTGTGGATGTGATGTAACCATCTGTGCCGCCATAAAAAACTATCATAACGTCAACCCACATGTGTAAACGTGACCGGCAAAAAAATCAGGAATATGAAACTGATCATCTGTCATGGCCGATCAGCTGATAAACATCTGGTTTCCATCAGCTGCCGATCGATCGGTGAATCTCTACTTATCAGTTGGATCATTTTTAATATCTAGCATATTCTGTCTGGATTCTCCAAAGTGTCCGAACCCTGCTTAAATGTTCAGACCCTATTTATTATATATTTATGGCATCTTAAAACTTTTTGAGCTACACTTGTGTGTTGTCTACCTTTTGTTTGTCCGGTTATGGCGTTTTTACACTAATTCCTAACAGATAGATTTACTACAGAAAAAAGGAAGCCCGAGGGCTTACTTCAGGCACACTCTCACCGAGTTAAAATGCCTTCATTATTTATGACGGCATATCAAAGTACTAAATACAAAAGGAGAACGGCCCCCGGTTTCAACCCGCACTGTGTCCTCCTCACTTTGATATGCTCTAAGGGAACATTTTATGGTTGTACATGTGCCTCTTGATAATCACTGAATCATTGCTCCCCCTGACAGCACCCCTGCACAGTTTATGAATCCATGATATTAGTTTTATTGTGGAAGATGATACTCAGTCTTTCTATTTACCAGTTCAGGCAGAGGACAGATGTCTGCAGTGTTGATGTACAGACCCTCCACAAGAATAAACTTCCGGGTCACTCGGGCTTTACGAGGATTCTGCCACAGAAACAAACTATGTTAGTTTATGAGACTTTGACACTAGACAGTAAGGCATGAATACAGAGTAGAAACAGCATTATAAAAATACAGCTCGCAGTTCAAACACTTTGGGCTACATTTGCTAGCATGAAAACACAAGGGACCCCCCCCAAATAAAACCCCTGAACTAACCTTCTGGTCCTCCAGCTCCTGCTCCTTGAGCATCCTCTCCAGATCCTCCATGTCGTTGTGTTTGAAGTATTTGATGAAGCTGCGGGACGCTTGAAGACCCTTCTGGATGGAGAAGCAGGCCGCCTCGTCCCTGAATACACGGAGAAAGACACAACACAAAACTAAAAACACAACAGGCCACGCTGACATATGCAGGCTTCAGATGGTAGAAGTGGTTTTCCTGTGCCGAACCTTTAAGGAACTAACAGTGCTGCCTGACAGTAATTGTAGTAACAGTCTTTATTTGTCATATGCACAACAATAACAGTGGAGCCGTCATTCTCAGGTAAAGTAAAAGGTGATTTGTTTCTGAGTCTGAAGTCCGATCACTGAATCCTGGTTTAATAATGCTCTACACACGTTAGCAGAGACAATACTCACACAAAGATGATGTCGCCCCTCTTGGAGTAGGCAGGGATCGCACTGGCGATGGTCGCAAAGCCGTAAGAATAGATGATGGCTTCTTCTGTTTTCATGAATTTGGCCAGACGACTCTCCAGCTCCAGGTGAACATCTGGGGAACAGAAACAAGAACATAGTTACTAAGAAGTTACACCAGAGTTCACTGTGAATTCTTATTTACTATGATAGAACATATTTAGGCTTGCATGGAATAAACTAACATGGTTCAATGAGGATATGATGAAAGACTGTGTGGCAATAAAATACATTTCAAATATGACTATTATGGCTTAATAACCACTGTGGAAGTGCTCTACAGCGCTATGGGGCCATGGTTTTAGAAGCAGACCTCTGTTTTGTTTCTATTTTATGCACGAGCACATTGGTGATGACATATGCACTCCTGCCTACAAATGCGGGGAAGACAAATACTGTTAGCTGGTAAACTCTCTTAAGTGACAGTGCAAATGTTTTATGGAAGAAGGAACTGCATTCGAGACATTTTGGTGTTGAAAGCAAACTGGCCAATCATAGCATAGCATCAGTCAGCCCTGACCAGGATCAGACAACGGCTCTGCTCCATAGACTTTCATCGATGGCTTCAGATGTTCTTCATTTTTATACTGGTCTTTGGATTTGGAGCTCGTCATGGTCAAGTATCAGAGGACATGAGAATGTCATTTGAAACCCTCAGGAGAGCAGTTTCAGTAGTGTTTTTTACGGAACCCAGACTGGAATTTGTCATACATGTTGTGCCTCTTCAGTGCAGCAGTAAGTTGGTTGGCTACCACTTTCTCTAAGATTTTTGAAAGGAACGGTAGTTTTGATATGGGCCTATAGTTCATACGCAATGCCAGATCTAAGTTGGGTTTCTTTAATATAGGCTGGATAGTGGCATGTTTAAAATGGGACGGGGCAATTCCTGTAGACAATGATGAATTAACAATAGATGTTACAGTAGGGCCAATAATTGGCTGAAATAGAGATCATGGCTTTGTTTTGTTAATTAAGTCCATCAGGTCTTGAAGGCTGATAGGCTGGAAAGAGTCCAGAACAGTGGGAGATTGAGAGGAAATACAGGTAGATGAAAAAATCCCAGGCTGAATACCAGACCTAATAGCTATTACCGTATCAATAAAATAGGTAAGGAACTTGTTACAATCGTCAACAGAACAGCATGGCATTGTAGAGACAGACGGTGAAAGAAATCTATTAATTGTGTCAAACAAAATCTTGGGATTTCTCTTTGAGGAAGAAATTAAGTTGGCAAAATAAGCAGTTCTAGCTTCCTTTACTCTAGCATTAAAAGAAAGTCTGAGGTCTTTGAGATATGAGCGATGCACTTCGAGCCCAGTGGCTTTCCATAGCCGCTCTGTCCTGCGACACTTCCGTCTCAGGCTTCCAGTATCTTTGGGATTGTGTTTTCTTGACCGAGCGAGGTCTCAGCCTATCATTGTCAGCCTTGGTGGCTACTCAGGCTCCACCCCTTTGCAGAATATCCACATTTGAGCAAACCTTTGGAGACATACTGTGAACAGCCTCTGCGTTTACTCTACAGACTATTGAATTAGTGGATAGTGGATTGACAACAGAAGATGAAAAGCACATAAGAAGTTTCCACTCACCAAAAGTTCCATAGAAGCCCCTGGGACCACATGTGCCCACACCATATTTCTTCAGTGATTCCAAAGCTTTTTGCTGTATTAAGGAGAAAAAAATCAAATGGATTGGAAGCTCCATTAAAACACAGATGCTCACTGGTAGCATGTCGAAATACAGGTAGTAATGGCTTAAATAATGACTACTGACCTTAACCCGCTCATTGTCCAGGAGACCCAGGAAGTTAAATGAAGCAAAGTTAATGCACTCTTTTCCATTGATGGTGATTTTGTGGCTGGGAGGCCTGTAATGGAAAACAGTGTGTTTAGCTGCAATAGTGTATGGACTTCAGAGCCCACAGCAACACGTTCACTGAGGTCTCTACTTCAACGAGCAGAGACATGAAACATGCTAAACCTGGGGAATCCATCACAGTGAGAAACATGTCTTGTCTTATTTTATTGGTGTCACAGTCAGATTATTTAGTTTGGTTGATATTTAGTTTGTTTAGATGCATTTGGCAAATAACACACAGGACACTGGTATGTTTAACAATGGAAAGAAGAGCAAGTGTCAGACACCGAGCATGTCTGCATGCTTTCCTCTTTTTCATTTGGCCCGATGACAACAGTACTATTTAACACAGGTAGAGGTGGTCCGGGCACCACTCTACATGCATAATACTATTAGGTGTGGAAAGCTACAAGAAAATGTTTCACAATTAAGATATGTAACACAAATGTACCATATCTATTTCAAGGCTTCTGATTTCATGTTCAACTTCATTTATATAGTGAGGCTTCATATTGGTCTAACATGGTCAATATGAATGGTGTTGAGAACCATCTAGATAAATAGTGGAGCACACTTGGATGGATCCTTGGCTTCAGACAACATTAAAAAGCAGTGTCTGAGTGTCTTACCCTGTGACCACATCATAACTGAGGGAGGGATGGTCTTTGGAAACAGGAGGAACCAGAGGCTCCGGCTGCCACTCCTCAATGAGGTCCTCCTTCTCCTGCAACACAGAACCACATGACAGCGGTTTGGTGACTGACTGAGACACTGACTGAGACACACGCGCACACACACACTTGTCTTCCTCTGTGATGTGCTGCTGAGCTTACCTTCTCTGTCAGTTTATAGGTCTCGTGAAGTTTGTAGGTCTTAGAGAACAGAAGTCTGATGATCCACAGTATGAGGATCCCCTCCAGGATCAGGTGATAAGCCGGGGCCTGAAGGACACGGGGACATGAGGATTAGTTTGGGGTCAGACTGGTGAATGTGTGTGGACTGTGTTTAAGTCCGGTCAATTGTTGTAACTGTACAGTCACACGAGGCGATGTTCTCGCTGAATGTGGGTGGTACCAAGTGGAGTCCACCACCACACGCGTCCACACTGTGCATTCCAATACCTATACTAGCACACTATTTAGTATGCCAGACAATTATTTAGTATGTCCCAATACATACTGTGTCAAATGCAGTGTACCAACATCCGGTTGCATTTTTCAAGCCAGCATGCTTTTCTGGCTATTCTGTCCCACAATCCTTTGCGTCAAAGATATATGAGCAAAGTTCAAGGTCATGAGGAAGTAGTCTGTCCCAACTGAAGGCAAACTGCATGCTACAGTATGTACTTTGTGAGAGCAGCTGCAGTATGTACTAAAAGAAAAAAGAAAAAGTATAATTTTTCGCACGCGTGATGATAAAAATATTTATATCTCATGTTTACCAATATAATGCCATTCCCCAATTTGAATTGTGGTAATCTGTGTCTGATAATTTATCATGTTGACCAAACCAAGAGATTTATTACTGTTTCTTTTTTTAACCAGTTGTCTTTTAGGGCCATCTGATCTTCTTGCAGTTTATTGTTTTATGAAATAGAAAGTAACCATTCCACTTCTTACACAACGCACTGGCATGAGAGTCAACCCGTCAGAGACATCCCGTGGACTGGACACCACAGGAGAAGGATCACAGTTAGGCCCAGTCTCCACACTCAGGGGCCACAAAGTCTGTGAGGGTTTAGTTCTGTCCCACTGTGGAGAGTTTAAGGGCTCTCTCACAGACATTTTGAGCCCTTTAAGAACACTTTACGTAGTCTGCATTTCTGCAGACTTTGTCTGTGGGAATTACCCACAATTCATAGCAATGTGACATTAAACACGTTCAAATCAGGGAGTAAAAAGTGTTAAATAAATACTTACAATGGTACATCACATGATATGATATAATGTTGTAATGGTAACGTGATATGTTCCAGCAAAGTGCTGTCCCATTCGTATTTACACCGTTTCAGTCTCTCACACTCAACCACTTAACAGGTGATGTCAGTGAGTCCTGAGGGTTCAGGGTGTAAGGCCTTAGGGGGACACTGGGACTGGGCCTGAGAGAACCTTAACTCACAGCTTCTATGATGACACATCCAGTGAAATAAAAATAACATTGTCCAGCCTGGTCTCATTCTATAACATTCCTCCATAGAATGTGGAGATCTTAAACTATGATGTCATAGAACTTGTCTTGTTTGGTTTTTCTCTGATATCTGCTAGCTTGTCTGATTCCTGAAGGTCACCACAGGACTTAATTATCTAGTTCATTTTCTAGCATAGTTTAGGAGTTTCTCCTCAGTAGCTCAACACATGAAGCATTGTGGTATGGGCTAAAGCTGTAGTGTTACTAACAAGCAGGACATTTTCTTAAAAATACCAATTGTGTCGACTTCTAAGAACAAAACCACCTTTAGATGGATTTATGTACACTTATAAAAGTAAGTTACATCACTTCAACTCGCCAATGTTCAAGCTCACTACACACTACACACTACAGTACAATTCTTTATAGCTTTATAGCTTTACTATTCATCTTGGCTTTAACACTACAGTTAATCGGTTTCGATAACATTGGATACTTTTGTGGCTAGCTACGGAAGAAGCTAAAGATTTTCAAGGAACAGCAAACTTCCTTGTTCCTTCGCCTCCTCACGCTGACTGGTTGCTACCACAGGGAGCAGCTATCACACGACACGCGATTGGCTGATAGGTTGTCCAACGCCCTCCCCGAGCCGCGGATACTTCCCGACGGAGAAGTTTGCGATAAACATCCTCGGAACAAAATTTAAATCATCGACGAGTAGCTAAACATACAAAGAATGTACTTGTGAACGCAAGTGTCTACCCAACAGAGTTGCAAAAGGAAGAAACTTGCCTCGTAAAATGCTTGAACCATTTCCACCAACACCCATTGCTGCCCGGACGCCATGTTTATCTTCTCTCTATTACGTCATCAATGCTGCATTTACGTTCCACAAGAAAATTGTAGACCTGAGCGTCCGTTCATAAGAGACAGTAACCCACTGTCACATGACCTCAGCAGTGTGTTCAGTGTGTGTGTGTCACTTAGGGATTTAGGATGAAGCTGTATTAGGAACTTTCCAGGATATGAACTGTGCCACCATGGGTTCTTATGGGTTGAATATCCAAAGGTGGTTTAATCGTCATATGCTTCAAATCTCCACTATTTATACAATTTCATATCTTAAGTTTTGGTTTCTTGTTAGTTTCTTGTAAACCACTTCATAACTTTGTTTTAAAAGGTGCCACAGAGACAGTATTATTTAGTCTCAATATTACAGTATATTGAAATTCTTCTCCATGGAAGTAAAACACAACATTTTCTATTTCATTTTAATCTTATATTAAACATATCAAATACTACTCATCTAGCAGTTCTTACAGTATTCTAAGATATGTCGCAGGCTTGATATCAGAAAGGTTGGCCAGTCGTAGCGAGAGCCTTGCAGAGACGACCTAGCTTTGTGTTACATGGCCTGGTTTCATTGACAAGTTGAACATGCAATGAGGGCAACTACACAAATCAAGTCTATAGATTATAACGGTGCAGTTAGACACTTAGAACAGAATTGCAATGAAACAATGAGAAAAAAAGCTAAATGTTCCATTCCTTGTGTTTCCCCCCCTAACAACCCTCATGTTAATTAACAACCCTGCGACCGATCGACCCGGTCACGGCTGTTTTCTGTCTTGGCCCGACAATGGTGGAATGAACTCCCCACTGACGTCAGGACAGCAGAGTCGCTGCTCATCTTTCATCAGGCTGAAAACTCACCTCTTCAAGAAGTACTACCCTGAGCCTTCCACTCAGCACTTATTGTATTCATATTAGTTTGTTGCACTTATTGTATTGGTTTGTTTCTGCACTGTACGTTTGCTCTGGTTTATTCTCTTAGATGCTTGTTTAAAAAAGGAGATGTACTTATGAAATCTGGTGACTAGTAGTTTTCTTGAATACCTATGTTGAATACACTTATTGTAACTCGCTTTGGGTAAAAGCGTCTGCTAAATGACTGCAATGTAATGTAATGTACTGTTACATCACAGAGTGCCTTTCTCCTCTACAAAGTGAGCTGAAATTAACTGGCAGACTTGATCTTTTTTTTTCTTCTCAGTACAGCTTGCCAGGTCAAAGAGCTTCAGGAAGAGGAGGCTGTTTGTGTGGGCTGAGATGTGAAGGAGCTGGGCCTGGATAAAGGTGGAGCTGGGCCTGGATAAAGGTGGAGCTGGGCCTGGATAAAGGTGGAGCTGGGCCTGGATAAAGGTGGCGCTGGGTCTAGATAAAGGTGGCGCTGGGTCTGGATAAAGGTGGAGCTGGGCCTGGATAAAGGTGGAGCTGGGTCTGGATAAAGGTGGAGCTGGGCCTGGATAAAGGTGGAGGTGGATCTGGATAAAGGTGGAGCTGGGCCTGGAAAAAGGTGGAGCTGGGTCTGGATAAAGGTGGAGGTGGGCCTGGATAAAGGTGGAGCTGGGCCTGGATAAAGGTGGAGCTGGGTCTGGATAAAGGTGGAGGTGGGCCTGGATAAAGGTGGAGCTGGGTCTGGATAAAGGTGGAGGTGGGCCTAGATAAAGGTGGAGGTGGGCCTGGATAAAGGTGGAGGTGGGCCTGGATAAAGGTGGAGCTGGGCCTGGATAAAGGCAGAGGTGGGCCTGGATAAAGGTGGAGGTGGGCCTGGATAAAGGTGGAGCTGGGTCTGGATAAAGGCGGAGGTGGGCCTGGATAAAGGTGGAGGTGGGTCTGGATAAAGATGGAGGTGGGCCTGGATACAGGTGGAGCTGGGTCTGGATAAAGGCGGAGGTGGGCCTGGATAAAGGTGGAGGTGGGTCTGGATAAAGGTGGAGGTGGGTCTGGATAAAGGTGGAGGTCTAAACAGACGTGAGTACAGCTTCCTGCTGTCACAGTGTTTTAAATACATTGATAAAGCAGGGTATGCTAAATGCAGCCTCTGCTCCAGGAGATGAAGTACAGCAACAAGGGCTCACGTGTCCTCTCATCACACTGCAGACACTGTTCACTGTGATGACCACAGCCAAAGGACTAACAGTCCCATGTGCAGTTAAATCACAGCTATTATTTTACTCTTGATAAACTACCTTAGCCAGAGTAGATTATCATTTTCATTTAAATAATTGAACTGGATTGAATACATATTAATTGCAAATAGAAGATTGGCTACAATCCTAACAGCTCTACAGTAACAGTGGAAGTTAATATGAAGCCATACAGTAATGAAAACTAATCACTTCATTTGTACAGGAGATGGTTCTCGCTACTCTTGCTATCTTTGTTTTTATATGACTAAAAATGTTAACGGCTAATAATAATAGAGCTGAAATACTGATTAATAACTGAATAATAAATTAGTTTTTTGCTTAAAGTAAATGTTTTATCACTTAATTCTCTTCTCAGAGTTCACCAGAATGCTACATTTTAAAGCTCATATTTAAAATAAAATTCTCCTGGTATGTGTGAGCCATATTGGAGCGGTGGGGCGTGAACATTTTTCTTCCTCCAAAGTGGGGCGTGACAGAAAAAGTTTGAGAACCACTGCCTTAAAGGAACATTATAGGGGATATAAAAAAGACTAAATAGACCACATGGAGCACATTTCTGAAAATATTTTCCATAGTTTCATATATGTGAAAATCAAAATAAACCTGGCCTTTGTTTTGCTTAGTAACAAAGTTATGCCTTTTTAATTGCTTTTCCACAACACATATTGTACAAAATTATAACTTCAAAAAAATATATTTTTCAGATTTGTTTCAAAAGACAAAAATGTGTAAACTGAATAAAAATAAATAAGACTGCCTCATTTGGAAGTCTTCTCAATAAGCTGTAGCTGTATAATACTGAGCATCAGACAGAAAACACCATTGGTTAGTTAGTGGTTACACAGTGAAGTCTAACGACAACTTCCGCTAACCGTTAACGTGAGCTACGATGATGTCACAAGGTCGCTACATGCGAGTGGACGATGATGTTGGTTTGCAATAAGCAACTGGAATTACTTAAACACTTAGCGTTACTTATAAAGTTTACCTCGAATTATGCAGGCTTACTTCCGGGGGATGACGAGGCCAGTCCACAAGCAATTCAGGGCATCTCTATGGCAATGCCTTCTGATCGAGGCAGCGCCTTTGATACATCACAGCGCCTTTGATACGCTTTTGAAGACGTCCTGGTCGTTGTATACCTAAGTATCAGAATAAACATATAGAGGCATTGTTATTTCGAGTGGCTTGCTAATATTCATCAGTTGACTACTTCTCGAAAAGACTGTCACAATGACTTCAGCGAAAATCCCGATGTATTATGAATTTAGACGGCTACAGGAAAGCGAGCACCGACTGCAGGAGGAAAACAGGAGTCTCAGTAGACAACTAGACATCTTTGTTGCAGCCCAAAGTAACTTAAAAAAAGAACAGGTTGAGGTTACCAAGATAAGAAAACGTACCGCTGCAAAGGCCATGCATGCAGAGCATTTAACAAAAGACTTAGAGGAGAGCAAAAGTGAATTGAAAAAGGGACAAGAAAAATGGGCTCTCGAGAAGAAGGAATTACAGATGTCACTTGCGAATGAGTCTACAGAGTTTGAAAAGGTGTTCAAAGTACAAAGATCACGCATTCAAGAGTTGGAAGCGAATGAAATCTTTGCCTTCTGAAAAATTTAAGAACTGAGCGAAAAGATAGAATCTGTGGATGTAGAAAAGAAGGCTTTGAATGAAAAATACAACACAGCTAGTGATAACATGGTTATGTACAAAAGCAAGGTGAACCGGCTGATCTCTCAAGGAAAGGAACAAGTCGACAAATTTGTCGACTTCAAACACAAAAGAGAAGAGGACGCTTACAAGGCAGAAATACATCAAATGACTATGGAGATCAATACGTTGAAAGTAAAAATTTAAACGGATACATTTTCATATAAGGCTCTGGAAGGCGTGGTGGACCAATTGAATGAAAATGAGATCAATTTGAAGATGGAGTTGGAAAATGAGAAAAAAGAGACGGAGAAGCAACATCACCTCATTACCAAACTCCAAACTGAGGAAAGAGAGCTCACCAAGCACAGTGTGTCCAAAGACGAGGAGATACTGTCTGTCAGGAGTCTGAATTGTAAATCAGAGAAGCAAAGACTGCTGATCATCCAGACTGAGGGCCTCACGGCTGAGAGAAATCTCGCCTCACAGAACTTGCTAAAGGCTCAAGTGGAATTTGATGACAACAAAACAACAACACAGAACCTGCAGGAGGAAGTCACAATCTTCAATCGTGAGGCAGATGAAAAGAACAAAGTGCTGGCCAAGGCTGAGCGGGATTACTGTTCTGTGAAAAAACAGCTGGAAAAAGTGGAGTTGGAGCTGGCAGAAACAAAAAACATGTATGAGACCTTTAAGGAAACCCAGGCCTTGCTGGAGACCTTCAAATTGTACGAGGTCACAGCTGCGAAGGGAGAGTTGGAAAAAGTGATGCTGCACTGCAACGCAACAGTAGCGCTTCTGGAGGAAAAGAAAGCTGAGATCGAGTGCCTGACAAGCACATTGCACAGCTGCCGGAGGACGCCATCTCGAAGTTCCAGCAGTGTCAGAGTGACATGAGAGACCTGCGCAAACAGTTGATGGCAGTAAAGGGAAACTGCATGATGTACGAGTCAATGTACACGAGTGTGGAAAAGCAGAACAAGAAGCTGACAGATGACCTAAGGAAGCTAAAGTTGAAGTTAGGACGCAATAATGCTTTGGCCCCTATTTCCAAAACCCCCCAGCCCCCCACTGAGGACAAATCCAAGGACGAGTGCAAGCCTGTGTTAAGGCACACTCGCTTCCCCCTCATAAAGTCTGAGTGTTGGTCTGAGGAGTATCTGCCGGTCACCCCCCTTCCATCCATCCCCAACGTCCAGTGTTGTGGAGTTAAAATCATGCCACGTCCTACCCCACCCCCATCCCCTTGGTCTCAAATGGGCCATTCCCAAAGAACAGCACGGCGACTCAGTGTGGTCCTGGGTTCACATGAATGAGCCTGGGGCCTTACTGAGTGAGTTTGCATGTTCTCCCCATATCTGTTAAGATTTTCTCCGGGTGATCCGGTAATCTTACAAAGCCTAAAGACATGCACCTCCTATCTGAAAAATGCCTGGATCATTTTGCAGATAGGATCTTTTGCACTTGGTGCAAGTTGGAAGAGGTTCTACAAAACGATGCTCTAAATTGAGTTTCAACGAAAGGCGGGATTATTTTAAAACAGACGTCTGAACAGCCTTCCTTGTTCTCATCATCCAAAGTGAAATTCGGCAATCAGAAAATTCGGCAGATAGGAGGTTTTGTGCTTTGGCCCATTATGTTTTACCTATACACTATGTTGTCTATAGTCAAATTTTGTTATTTAAAAAAACGTTGAGTCTTGAATAACATCACACATGGGTTAATACTGTATATACACTAATACAATGAATATATTCTTGCCACTTCATTAAAACAATGGCAATAGAATCATATCCAACAAAAAACAATACAAGATGAGTAGCTTACATTTTTAAGACATTTGCATTGCATCTCTCTGTCTGTCTGTCTCTCTGTCTGTCTGTCTGTTTTTCTCACTCTCTCACACTCATTCACTCAGTCTCTCTCTCTCTCCCCTCTCTCTACCTTTCTGTCTGTGTCTCTCTCTATCTCTCTGTGTCTCTCTCTCATACAGTCATTCTGGTCTTAGAGATTTTGAGAACCATAGGACCTTTTTTAAGCTACAGAAACCGTTCGACTATCAAAATGTTCAGCTCTTTCAGGAGAGGGGTGATATGACTTTTCACATTTGTAATCTTTAAACTTTTTGAATTATTAAGCTTTTTGCAATGTTTTTTGAATGGGTTTCTATGGAGAAAATCTTCAAATCCTGTTAAACTTCTTCAACTTTCAAAGCCTTCTTTTTCCTCATACTTAGCTACAGACACCATAGTTCAACATTTCAACTAGAAGGGTTTTCAGCAGTGCAGTTTAAATGCTTTCGGGCTACAACATTTTTCAGATAGGTAGTCTTCCATTTCTGTTTTTTCAGCAATTATTTTACAATTCATTTCAGCTTTCAGCATTCCAATGCATTTTTACGAGCAGTAGCAGCCACACTGTAAACATTTCTTGCTATATTTTCTAGTTGTTGGAATGCTGTCAAGCAAATCCTGTTAAACTTCTTCAACTTTCAAATCCTTCTACTTCCTCATACTTTCAGCTACAGACACCATTTTAACTTTAAACTCTTAAGAAAATCTATTGCCGCATAATTCAGCTTTTTGATATCTTTTATACTTTTTGAACTGTCCCATTTTAACTTTTGATTTATTCAGTCCTTTTCTGCCTTTATAATGGGTGTGTATTGCGCAGCTTAGAGTGCGTGATGACACCGCTAGTGAAGAGCAGCTTCAGATTCTTGTGAAAAAAATATTTGTCTTTTGCCTTTGCCTCCACAATTCTTCATATATATTTTAATGATCTTGAAGTAGCTAATCGTGTCGTTGTCGTACACAAGTGACTGTGGAATCCCAAAGATTTACACAAAAAATGATCGGCAGCCACTGGCAGAGATCACTCCAAGTATGTCAGAGAACGACCAGGGCAGAGCAACACTGGAGCAGGGCTTTTATGCTCCAGAACCAGGTGCTCTGCATCAGGCAATCAGCCACGATGTTAGAGGCGGGGTCGTCACCCCCCCCCCCCCCCCCCCCCCCCCTTAAAGTCGGTGTCCCCAAGGGATCACCGGCATACCAACCAGCCCACAGAGCAGAACTAACCAAACAAAAACAAAACACAGCAAAACCTACGGCCATTGTACACACTACCCTTCCTCCGTCAGTCACACAACTTCTCCATCTCACTCCGAGACACAGACGACCCCCACCGTGCCATACTTCCAGCCACCAACAAAATACGTCCCAAACCATTCACATAATCAACTGTTAGACTCACTGGCAACTCAGTACCAACACAACCACCTTTCAGCCCTGCCAAGAGACCCCACACAGAATGTCCAAAGATCAACACCTTTGGGCTGACGCCTGTACTCTCATGTACAGCCTCCCTCGTAGCCAACATCAACCATGGAAGCCCCTTTACTACCTCACTGTGTGACAGTGACACAGGAAGTTCAGACAGAGGTGGGACCCCCAAAACTATCCCAACCGTGTCGTCAGATGACACATCAGGGTCCGATTTGCCCATAGCACGTGTACATTCGCAGGATGCAAAGACCTCTGGCAGCACTCTGGAGCTCTCGTCAGACACAAAAACAATTGGACAACATGTGATCACTGGTTCCGGAGGAGTGTCAGTCCACACTCTACCACCCGCCAAGCCGTTGCCCAAAATAAAATGTATACCTTCGATCGGTAATGCCGGATGCACCCCAACAGCCACCTCACCCTTAACCAGCTCACAGTCAAGCACCATCTTATGCAAAGGAACAGGGAGAACCTCCAATCCCATCCCACGACTGAGAACACAGTCACCAGTATCCTCAGACAAAGGCAAAACAGAGCCCAAAATATAGGAATCATAGGCACCGGTATCCCTCAAGATTGTAACCGGGACCTTCACCTCACTTCCTAAAAGTGACACAAATCCACCTCGAATGAAAGGAGCATAGGCTGCCAAAACATCCCGGTCACAAGAGTGAGATTTAAGCCCATCAGCAACACCGCCGTCTTTAACCGTAGCGACACAAGCAGCAGGCCAAACCTTAGTTCTCCCGCCGTTTGTTTTAGCCTGTAACACCGGACAATCCGCCTTCCAATGTCCTTCCTCCCGACAATAGTAAGTATCACTATTGTCAAAGTTGACACCCGTTTTAAGATCAGATCCAAAAAATCCACCCGTCTTTGACCGCATCTCACGCGAAACTGCGTCAAAACCACTCCCCCGCACACCAAAACCACCGCGAGCCACAGGACACTCTCTGAAGCTGCTCTTATGAAGCAACACGTGCTCATCAGCCGTCACAGCAGCCTCAGCAGCGGTCGTGATCTCCCGTTCAACGATATATGTTGCAATACGATCTGGAAGACCACTTTTAAACTGCTCCAAAACCATCAAATCACACAGATCGTCAAAAGTAGTCACGCCAAGTGCAGTTACCCATCGCTTAAAGTGCGTCGATAGATCCCTTACCAGCTCCACATAGGTGCGACCACATTTCTTCTCAGAAGACCTAAAACGCTGGCGATACGCTTCTGGCACCAGCTCATACACCTTAAGCACAGCACTCTTTACTTTAGAATAGCTAGAGCTATCCTCCAGACTCAAAGAAGAATACGCTTGCTGTGCTTTCCCTGAGAGGACACACTGAAGCATAAGGGCACAGTCTGCATCGGGCCAATTTCTAGCCTTAGCTACACGTTCAAACAGCAAATAGAACATGTCTGGATCCTTTTCATTAAACGGCGGCACCCAGCGCAAATTACTAACATCAAAACGATCCACAGCAAACCTGGACACCCGCGCGCCCAGATCCTCACCGGACAACATGCCCTCCCTGACCAGAGACAAACGATATTTCTCCAGATCTATCCTCGCCGACTCTGATTGCTGGCGGATTCTCTCCACCTCTATCTGTTTTTTAATTTCCAATTCCTGCTTAACTCTGTCATGTTCCATCTCAGAGTCACGTTTAATTTTGTCATGTTCCATCTCAGAGTCACGTTTAATTTTGTCATGTTCCATCTGCAACATCAGAATCTCCTTCTGTTGCTCAAACGATAGCCCATGAGTCTGAAATGATACAGCAGTAGGAATCGAAGACGACTCTTGTTTACCCCGAGACATAATCCCTATCTCTGTCAGCTTAGACGATATAGCATATCTAATGTTCTCCTTGATACGTTTATCTCCTACAACCACCACCGAATAATGATCTGCAATCAAGAGCAACTGCTCTCTTGTGCATGTATCCAGGGACTCCTGAGACGGAGCGGCAATGAACGCCTCCACCCCAGACATTTCCACTATTCAGAACGACGACTACACAACGAGCAAAACTACGTTTCTGCACACAGCCGAACCAGATAGACGCCACAGCGTTTGCCCCTGTACGCAATGAGGAGTAATCCTCACCTCGGTTTGGAGTCCCCCAGCTATCTAAAGATCAACCCAGGTAACTAAGCTCCTCCCTAGTCTTCATGCAGCTACTTGTGGTGGGTATTTATGCACTGAAGACCGCTGGTTTAGCAAAGCGACTAGCAAGCTAGCATCTCTCCTGAAACCACGGCCATGCTCCCAAGCAAGCTTCAACCACGTTCGCCACAGCACTATCCCAAACCAGCTCAACGAACCCAAAGGGGAACGTCGCTACAGTCTACAAGGGAAAACTCCGCACCACTTTGATAGAGAACGCACAGAGCAACCTGCAGGAGTCATTGGGCCCGCTGCAGCACAAACATAACCACGAACCTCCTCTCTTCACGAGGTCTGGGTAAAACAGACCACAAAATAAATCTCATGCGGAAATCACGCAACTTACCCCGTAGGTCTATCCCCAAACCGTTGTCCGATCCTTCAAATCGATCCCCCCACGAGCAGCTCCATTTTACCGGCGGCATCAGGAAACACAGGAACAAAGAAGCACACCGACCGCGCTCCAAACAAACCTTTACGCACCCGAGTAGCAAATCTCAATCCGACCCCACAGACGTAGGTTCCGACGAAAACCAATCTTCAGACAGTTTTTTACCGTTTAGCTGACCCAAACGCTGCGATCAAACAAATTCAACACCACATGACTAAGCACCAATTGCCAAAAAGCACAAAACTACACGTTCCCAAATCCTTACCGAAGCCACAGCACAAGACGGGAAAAAAGACGGACGAGCCCCCAATTTGTCACAACCCGGCTGTTAGGCCATGACAAATATGGACAAGACACAGGGGATGGTGGTAAATTAACGTATTTATTGTTAACCAAATAAGAAAGTAATTACCCTTGTGAAGTGTGTCGGTCAGTATATTAGTATAACACACGACTTGGAGATATTCAGTCAAAGGCATTTTTAGACCTCCTGTCTGTCTGTCTGTCTGTCTGTCTGCCTGTCTCTGTCTCACTCACTCAGTCAGTACATATAACTGTCTGTCTGCCTGTCTCACTCACTCAGTCAGTACATATAACTGTCTGTCTGTCTGTCTGTCTCACTCACTCAGTCAGTACATATAACTGTCTGTCTGCCTGTCTCACTCACTCACTCAGTACATATAAGTGTCTGTCTGCCTGTCTCACTCACTCAGTCCATCTAATGGTCTGAGTCTGTCTGTCTGTCGGTCTGTCTCACTCACTCAGTACATAAAACTGTCTGTCTGCCTGTCTCACTCACTCACTCAGTACATATAACTGTCTGTCTGCCTGTCTCACTCACTCAGTCAGTACATATAACTGTCTGTCTGCCTGTCTCACTCACTCAGTCAGTACATATAACTGTCTGTCTCACTCACTCAGTCAGTACATATAACTGTCTGTCTGCCTGTCTCACTCACTCAGTCCATCTAACTGTCTGTCTGCCTGTCTGTCTCTCTCTCACACTCACTCAGTCCATCTAACTGTCTGTCTGCCTGCCTGTCTGTCTCTCTCTCAAACTCACTCAGTCCATCTAACTGTCTGCCTTCCTGTCTGTCTCTCTCTCACACTCAGTCCATCTAACTGTCTGTCTGCCTGCCTGTCTCTCTCTCACACGCACTCAGTCCATCTAACTGTCTGTCTGCCTGCCTGTCTCTCTTTCAAACTCACTCAGTCCATCTAACTGTCTGTCTGTCTGTCTCTTTCACACACTCACTCAGTCCATCTAACTGTCTGTCTGCCTGTCTGTCTCTCTCTCATACTCACTCAGTCCATCTAACTGTCTGTCTGCCTGCCTGTCTCTCTCACACTCACTCAGTCCATCTAACTGTCTGTCTGCCTGCCTGTCTCTCTCTCACACTCACTCAGTCCATCTAACTGTCTGTCTGCCTGCCTGTCTCTCTCTCACACTCACTCAGTCCATCTAACTGTCTGTCTGCCTGTCTGTCTCTCTCTCACATTCACTCAGTCCATCTAACTGTCTGTCTGCCTGTCTGTTCTCCATGAACAGGCTGCTGGCACACAGGTGTTCGTGATTAAGGTTATCAGCAATGTTGATAAACACAGACTCACAGACACACATACACTTCTCTCTCTCTATCTCTCTGTGTGCATCTCTCTCATTCAGTCATTCAGGTCTTGGATACTTTTAGAGGACCCCCCCACACACACTTATTCTAACGCTACTAATACTTCTACTACTTATAATACTTCTACTACAACAACAACTTCAACTACTACTACAACAAATATCGCTACTGCTGACATTTTTTAAGCCACAGAAACCATTCAAATATTAAAATGTTCAGCTCTTTCATGAGAGGAGTGATATGACTTTTCATATTTGTAAGCTTTAAACTTTGAATTATTCAGCTTTTTGCAATCTTTTTTTAATTGGATATCTATGGAGAAAATCTTCAAATCCTCTTAAACTTCTTCAACTTTCAAAGCCTTCTTCTTTCTCATACTTTCAGCTACAGACACCATAGTTAAACATTTCAACTAGAAGGGTTTTCAGCAGTGCAGTTTAAATGCTTTCAGGCTACAACATTTTTCAGACAGGTATTCTCCCATTTCTGTATTTTCAGCAATTTGTAATCTTTAAACTTTTTGAATTATTAAGCTTTTTGCAATTTTTTTTTAATTGGATATCTAATTTCAGCAATGTTTTTGCAATTCATTTCAGCTTTCAGCATTCCAACGCATTTTCAGCAGGAAATGCATTTTCTAGTTCCACTATTTCTTCCGTCCCCCTTTTTTTGAAACGCTTCTGCTCCTTCATTTTTTAAGCTACAGAAACTGTTCAACTACCAAAATGTTCAGCTCTTTCAGCAAAGGGGTGCTATGACTGTTCATATTTCTAATCTTTAAACTTTTTGAATTATTAAGCTTTTTGCAACTTTTTTTTTAATGGGTTTCTATGGAGAATATTTTCAAATACTTCAAATAATTCTTCAACTTTCAAATCCTTCAACTTCCTCATACTTTCAGCTACAGACACCATTTCAACTTTAAAATGTTGGAAAAACCCTGATCTATTGCCGCATAATCCAGCTTTTTGATATGTTATACTTTTTGAACTGTCCCATTTTAACTTTTATGATTTTTTCAGTCCTTTTCTGCCTTTATAATGGGTGTGTATTGCGCAGCTTAGAGTGCGTGATGTCACCGCTAGAGTGAAGAGCAGCTTCAGATTCTTGTGAAAAAAATATTTGTCTTTTGCCTTTGCCTCCACAATTTTCACTCTTCATATATATTTTTTAGTTCATACAGTAGCTAATCCCGTTTTCTCGTTAAAAAGTGATTGTGGAATCCCACAGATTTACACATTGGCAGAAAATCACTTAATTGAGAGGAAAAAACAACTTTCTGCTCCATAGAGACCAATGTTAAATCTTGCTACAAAAACATCTTCCACAGAACTCGGTACCCCATTTCTACATCGCCAGTTTAGCCACATTTGTTACACTACAGACACAATTTTCACAGGATCTGTTGTTCATCTCATCCTTCCGCTCATGTATTGATATCGGAGCAATAGGATCTACGGTTATGGGGTTTTTGAGGATTTGTTTGAGAGGTGTTTCCCTGTCTGTTCTCCATGAACAGGCTGCTGGCACACAGGTGTTTCTAATTAGGGATGTTTATAAACACACAGACTCACAGACACGTGCACTCACACTCCTCTCCCTCTCTATCTCTGTGTGTGTCTCTCTGTCATTCAGGTCTTGGATACTTTTAGAGGACTCCCCTGCCCCCGCCCTCCCCCCACACACACATACACACACATACACACACACACCATTTTAAAATAAAAGCCCCACAGAATGAATTCTAACTGAAATGCTTGTGATGAAGCCTGTCACTTAATAACCTGTCTGTGTTTATCTAGCATTATGATTCTGTCTCCTCTTCCCTACCCCCACACCCCCCATTTCAAAATAAAAGCCCCAGAGAGTGAATTTAAGCTGAAATGCTTGAGATGAAACCTGTCATTTAATAACCTCTGTTTATGTGTATCAAACATTATGATTCTGTCTCCTCTCCCCCTCTCTCCCCCACCCAGTCCCACCCTTTCAAAATAAAAGCCTTATGGATTAATTGTATTTAAACATTAAGCTTAAAATTAGGCTTTTTTGTTGAAATAATTCATGCTCTTACTAATACTGCAACAACTACTACTACAGCTGCTAATATTTCTAGTATTACTACTACTACTACTGCTACTACTACTACTTTTGCTACTATTACTGCTGCTACTACTCCTGCTACTGCTATTACTGCTACCATCAATATTATTACTACCACTACTGCTATTACTACCACTACTGCTATTACTAGTACTACAACTACTACTACTACTGCTATTCATGCTACTACCAGTACTAATACTACTACATATATTAGTAAGACTGCTACTACTACTACTACTTCTACTACTGTTATATTAAATACCACGACCACTACTATAGCTATTACTACAATTACTGATACTAGTACTTCTAATTATTAATACTTCTACTATAACTACAACTTGTGCTACCCACTACAAAAATCACTACTGCTACTACGAGTACTTATTCAAATGCTACTAGTACTTCTACTACTTATAATACTTCTACTACAACTACAACTTCTACTACTACTACTACTACTACAACAAATATCACTACTGCTGACATTTTTTAAGCCACAGAAACCATTCAAATATTAAACTGTTCAGCTCTTTCAGGAGAGGAGTGATATGACTTTTCATATTTGTAAACTTTAAACTTTAAATGATTCAGCTTTTTGCAGTCTTTTTTGAATGGGATCTCTATGGAGAAAATCTTCAAATCCTCTTAAACTTCTTCAACTTTCAAAGGCTTCTTTTTTCTCATACTTTCAGCTGCAGACACCATAGTTCAACATTCAACTAGAAGGGTTTTCAGCAGTACAGTTTAAATGATTTCAGGCTACAACATTTTTCAGACAGGTTCCCATTTCTGTATTTTCAGCCGTTTGTAATCTTTAAACTTTTTGAATTATTAAGCTTTTTGCTATTTTTTTTCCATTGGACATCTATTTTCAGCAATGTTTTTGCAATTAATTTCAGCTTTCAACTACTACTACAACAAATATCACTACTGCTGACATTTTTTAAACCACAGAAACCATTCAAATATTAAAATGTTCAGCTCTTTCAGGAGAGGGGTGACGCTGACTTTTCATATTTGTAATCTTTAAACTTTTTGAATTATTAAGCTTTTTGCTATTTTTTTTAAAATTGGATATCTATTTTCAGCAATGTTTCAGCAATTCATTTCAGCTTTCAGCATTCCAACGCATTTTCAGCAGGAAATGCATTTTCTAGTTGATTTTAGTGTTGTGTGCACAAAGCAGCTTTTGAACAGCTGAAGATGGGCACCATAACTTCGAATGGGTTTATTAAAGAATCTTAAAGATATTTTGAATGAAAGTTATTACTCTGAAATTGTGAAGAATGGTCTTCTGCTCCAGCGTGTACCAATGTATCTTACAAAAACACCAATTCAGCTTCTTGTACAAAATGAAAACGGGTTCAGCATCTGTGTACAAACATTTATTAAAAGCAATTGTTATTGCTGGCAGATACGTGGGTAAGGAAACCATAAACGTACTCCTGACAGAATATATGTAGACCAGACATAGTAACATTTGTAGAAGTGCATTGCATTCACCAAAGGAAAAAACAAACTTGTAATTATGGCTTAGTACCTCATAGTTATAAGAAAACTAACTTATCATTATAGCTGGAGATAGTTTTTGTGTTATTATGAGATTTTCTGCGATGTGTTTCCATAGAAATGTGAAACAGAAAATGTTTACGTATTCTCGTGCCGTGAATCTGTAAAGCTTTTAATTCTTTCTTTTCCTCATGAAAGATATTTATAAATATTCAGATTACATAATTACCAATATATTTAGCTGTAAATGTGAGCTTGTCAGCAACTACCACTTAAACACAGCCTGATGATCACACTCAATTGGCATTTTTCACTTTATTATTCATGTTTTTGTATTGCTGAACAGAGTGTACAACAATTCAGAG
The DNA here is from genome assembly GCF_910591455.1 of Pholis gunnellus. Lineage (NCBI taxonomy): Eukaryota > Metazoa > Chordata > Actinopteri > Perciformes > Pholidae > Pholis > Pholis gunnellus. The sequence continues at coordinate 259,326 of NC_136545.1, forward strand.
GTCTAAAAACAGCAAAAATAAAATGATCCGCTCAGTTTCTCATGATAAATGTTACAACAAGAAGAGTTTCTGTACATTCAGTATCCAAGCAACATTCTTGTCACAGGGGCAGCGATACCCTTCCATAGGAACGAGGCTAATTCAAAGCTGTTTTTGCCAGTTTGTTCCAAATATTATTTGCCAGATGATTCCTGTTTACTAAACACACAATAGGCAGTGGGCACCATATTCGTAAAAGCAAAAGGCTGCAATGCAGTGGGTGGTCACCTGTGGTCCTGAGGCAGTACTGTAAACGTCATAATAACTAATAATGAGCTAATACAGTAATAATGAATTGAAGACCAGGAGAAACCACTAAGCAATGGATGAGAAAACCTTTGCGTAGCACTATGGTGTAGAACTGAATGAAAGAAAAACACATTATGTCTCTCTGAATGTACCATCAGAGGAACTGACCCTGCTCAAACACTGAGATCTGCAACGATTCCAGTCAGTCTGACAAAGGTGTCAGGACCGTCAAAGATTAGGATTGAAACTGATATGACCAGAGAAAAGCCAAACATGTTGCATCATAATTCAGCAAATCAAAAATACAAATGCTGTCTTGACTGAAGCGTCATTATTATTATTATGTTGTCTGAGTGTCCAATCATTTTTGGAACTTTGCAACTCGACGCTCAGTAAAAGAACGTGAAAGAGAGACCTCATTTGTACAGTTCATGGCGTTTCGCCCCACCTTTAAACACTTTTTCCTTAGAGCCATGTCTTCAAGCATTTAGGAGGCGGCCTGGAGGCAGCTATGCTGCCCATGTTGGTCAACGCAGAAGATTTTCTAATATAAATTGTTTTGTGCAAACGTCTGCATTCTTCTTTCTATGGTTTTAAACGGATGTTTATGACATCATTGGTGAGTCAACCAGTTGGCACTCAACGTGGCACCGTCCCTGTCAACATAATGGCCTTATTGAAAGAATCATCCCACACACCTGGGAGTAAAGCACATTAGCTCTAACGCTCCTCCATGTAGTCAAATGTTGTTCCTCAGTCTGTCAATTGGCTCCCCAGTAAGCACTCATAACACCTAGATGTCTACACAACTGGGCTCAATTGATAGAATACTCAACATTTTGTGGCATTTAGGTTACATTTAACTGTTTCTTCAACAGCATTTCACATCTTTCAATGCGATGGTCCTAAATACGAACTAAAATATAACATAGTTATTGAAAACAAATGATACTTTAGCCCAGTCAGCCCTGGGTCAGGTAAAAAGCACATCTACATTGCTCCACCTTTCAAACGAGTAAAGTTTGAAGCATTTTCGATTAATGGAAGGATACAGTCCTGTCAGGAGGACAGCATTGTGCTGCTGAGCCGCCATGGTTTGGCATCTCACTATGAAGTTATTATAAAGGAATCTGTCTGTTCTTTGCATATCACGAGAACCGCTTATCCAATTTACTTCACATTTTGCGGGTGTATGGCCGAGAACCCTATGTATGAAGGCAAATCACTGTCAAAATCCGAGAGCGCAAATGAGATCCATGCGCGCGCATATTTTACTTTGACGAGCGCTTTTATATCACTCCGCGAGCAAAATTCACTCTCGTGTGAGCAAAAGTCGCTCGAGAAGCTTAAACCTGTTCGCTCGCGAAACTTTATTCTGCTCGCTCTCGAGTCTTTTTTCTGCTCGCTCGCGAGTAGTTTTTCTTTTTGACAGTAAGTGGGCGGACCCAGTCTCCCTTGTATCTCTACATGTAATTGGTTACAATCCTCGTTTTTTGGATAAACCGGATATCACTGACACAGACGTCAGGGGGAGATTTTCAGATTGCACTACAGGTCAGGGGCAAATAATGTACATTTTACTGCACGGGTACTTTTACTTTCTGCACTTAAAGTACATTTTGCTGATAATAACATACTTGACTAAGTATTTTATTCGTAGTGGATTATTGTTTCATCAGTACGGTATTATGTTTACTGCAGTGAGGATCTGAATACTTTTTCATCCACTAACTACTTGTCAGTGATTTAACAGTTAATATACAAACAGTGGTCCCTAATCTTGGCTCCAGATCTTTGAGCAGGTCCAAATTGTTGCTCATATTATATACAACTACATTATATCTCTTCTGTAAACACAACAGTATGATTAAATATGATCACATCATGTTTTAATCAATTAAGATCAAAGAGTGTCTTTGAGCTGTTTGTCACAGTTTGACTATCAAACACACATTGTCTGTAATAGAATGATGGAGTGAATTTAAACCAATCTGAGCAACTTGACTTTAACACATTTTTAATTATTGGATTTAACAACGCTATTAACATAATTTGTATTTCATCAGCCTCTACAGTCTGAAAAGTTTACAGCTGTCAGACAAATGTAGAACATCCTGAGATGTAGTGGAGTCGTGTTTAGTGGCGGATTGATAACCACCTCTATCAGACCTGGCGTCTGTGTCAGTGATATCCGGTTTATCCAAAGACGAGCATTGTAACCAATTAGATGTAGAGATACAAGGGAGACTGGGTCTGCCCACTTACTGTCAAAAAGAAAAGCTACTCGAGAGCGAGCAGAATAAAGTTTCGCGAGCGAGCAGTGTTAAGCTTCTCGAGCGACTTTTGCTCGTGCGAGAGTGAATTTTGCTCGCGCGAGACGGACTTTTGCTCGCGGAGTGATATAAAAGCACTCATCAAAGTAAAATACGCGCTCGCATGGTTCTCATTTGCGCTCTCGGATTTTGACAGTGATTTGCCTTCATAAGTGTGTTCCAAGATCTTTTCCCAATGTGACTTAACACACTCATAGTTTGGGGTTTGATGTTGTCCAAGCATCCAACTTGATCGCCATCAAAAATGTTTCTAAAGTTAAGACTATTAATACCGCACAGTCAAGTCCTGCATTCAAGTGTTTACTTCAACGGGGGACTGCAACATGGAAATATGTTGAATGCTGCACAGTCATGTACAGATCAGCCTTAACACAACGCTGTGACGTTAGCTAGAGACAACAGCATACTAGCTAATTTGCTTCGCACTAGCCCTCTATCACAAGAAGAATCTGGACACCCTACCCCTACACGTTAATGAGCTAAACGGTGGGGTATAAGGATGTATTAGGTTTGGGCCTATGCCATGGCAGGTGTACTGCTCAGGCGGCAATCTCCGGATCTGCCGAATGAAGCCGATGCGGAAGTGTCTTAAAACTTGCATTCTCTTTACTGAGCAGCAGGGGGTGACTTCTCTGGTGTAAAAAATAAGTCTAATATAAGTATAGAAGCCTATGAGAAAATGACTCTACTTCTCTCTTGATTTATTACCTCAGTAAACATTGTAAACATGAGTTTATGGTCTCAATCTCAAGTTTCAAGTCTTTGTCAATACAGCATGATGTTCATTTAGTAAATTATGGTCCATTTAGAGTCAAAACTACATCCACTACTTACATACAGTCTATGATACTGCTCAGGACCCAAGGAAGCGCACTGTTGAGTGTGAAGTTGTTGGTATGAGCGATTCTCAAGAAGGACCAAGCGCAGTGCACTCAGCTCGTTCTGAACAGGTATGTTCTGAGGTCAGAGAGAAAACAACTAGACTTGAGAGTGGAAAGTAGAGAAATTGCTAAACACAAAGCTTAATAATATTAATATAATAGCACACCAGGAATCATCTTGGCAGGAGCAGTAACCACACAGCCTCAGATTCAGGCCTGCAGGAGGGAATGTCTAAAAGGTTCACCTGGAGATTAAAGCTAGGGTTGGTAATCTTCAAAAACATTTCTGATATTTGTGTTGAATTCTCGTTACATCCTGACAGCAATCAATCAATCCATTGCTCTGAGAAAAAAAAATCTGGTTATGGCCGTCGCAGCCCGTCTAATCATTTCATTCGGCCTTAATGTAATGACTGCCCGCCTGCGCGTATTCTTCCCGTGCACTTATTACTCTTCACAGGAGTCTTCCAAAACCTGCAAGCATAACAGCTGTGAGTACCGACAATAGCCATATTTGTTGTTTAGGTTGATTATGATCATTTTGGGTGAGTGTTTTTGGAGGGAGGCCTGAAGGGGTGGGCTGTCAGTGTTTTGTCGAGTTGCCGTCTTTCTTTCTAGATTGACTAACTTTTGGAGCTAGTGCTGCTAGCTACTGGGCTGTGTGTTTCGGTTGGATAATTTGTAAAATCTGGCGGACTCTTGCTAGTTTCTCAAGATTACCTTAGCTTTAAGGTAGATTCAAGGTGGTGCACTGAAGTTGGCCAGCTCACTCTCTCTCACACACACACACACACGCACACACACACATACCGATTGTGTAAAGCAGCAGACAATGCTGCTTATGGCACAGCAGCCCTCCACATTCCACAATCACTTCACTCATGAAGAGCAGAGTATTCAATTTACAGGTTAACTGCGTTGCAGGTGGTGTCGGGTACTGAAACCAGCAACACTTATAAATCATATATTATTATAAATATATATATATTATTTGTTGTTGTTGAGTTAGCTACCTCTAACCCACGACCAAAGGAACTGCAATTACGGTCTTTGTTCTGTTTGTGTACTATTTTCTCTGGATTCCTTCGGTGTTGGGTCTACCTGCTTTCAGGGTTCTCTCCGGGTCAAATACTACAGCCTACAAAGACCTCTGATCCACAGTCACACTACAACACACACACACACACACACACACACACACACACACACACACACACACACACACAGTCCATCGCTGTCTGCATAGAAGCAGAACTGAGGTAAACTTGTACGGAGGGTTCCGTTGGGCCGAAATGTCAGGATGAAGTTCTGTTGTACACCGCCTCTATGTGTTTCTCCAGCCACAGCTCTGCTAACTGCATTGTCGATGCAAACGTACTTGCTCTCGACCCGAGGCACATTTTGTGTTGCCTCTGCTCGAGACTTGAGTTGCATTGGACGGGATGATAGATGTGGACAAGTCCTGGTTCCTGACTGCGCAACACTTTTAAACCAGAGTTAATAACTTTTGTGAACAAGTCTACGTCTTCCAGTCCCCAACCTAAGATTGAGGTATCAAAACCTCCAGCTTTTAGTAAGTCACCCTTGAATACACAGGTGATTCCGAATCCGTAATCTCGCCAGAAACCACTTTTCTTGGTCAGCACAAATTTGTTTTCTCTCGGGGCCTTCTCAGAGTACACTATTTTGGGGTTGTACTGACTAAAGACAACTGGGAAATAGACTTGTCTCCCTTGGACAGCATTGTCTCTGCAGCGTTGCAAGGCATCACCACTAAAGATGAGATCAACATCGCAGAAGAAGAGTAGGGAGTCATTATCAAGCTGCGAGGAGCCCAGCTCAAGAGCCAGTCCTCGTGAGAAGTTGCCTGTCATGGGGATTAGGGACAGGTCAGCTTTGGGATACTTCCTGTAGTAGTCTCTGATTAACTGACTGTGTTTGGCTTGGTTCTGATCGCTTCCATTGTCCACCAGAATGATGGAGAGCTTAACATTTTGTTTGGGTATCAAACACACCTTCTCAAAGTTCTCCATAAAGCGAACAAAGGTGTCATAGCGACCGGATAATGGGACAAGGATGTTGACCTTCCTCTGGCTCTGCTCCCACAGTTCCCTGTTTGATTCGTAGACTTGGAAAGGTGACAAGAACTTTAGAGAGTTGGACAGGAAAGAAAGGGATTGGGATTCAGAATTGATGGCAGCCACGAGTTCAGCCACATCTAGCTCGTCAGTTTCGGTAAAGAAGGGTCGGCTGAAGGACTGCTGAAGGTAAGCGTGCCGCCTCACAGGCACTGTTATTTTGCGTCCCTTATGTTTCTTGTACAGAAGCAGTAAGTCTATGATGTATTCTGCACCATGCAATGGATCCACCCTGTAGTAGCCATACTGAATCTCTTTAAAGTCAATTACACGACCACGAGTTTTCGAATTCTCGTTAATCATCTCCATCACCTGGAGAATGATGCCTTCGAGCGCAGTCCGAAGCGAGTTCCCCAGGCTTTGCCTGGCTACCTTGTTCTCAGCAGCAGAATAAATATGGCGGCCAGTCAGGAAATCCCACTCGATGACATCATTTCTCTCAGTGGGCTTGTAGCGCATGTAGGAAGGTGGGGACCCCAGCTGCTGGTCCTCCCACAGGACTTCTGTGTCACTGAGGTAACTCATAACCAGGCCTTGGCGGTGGAGCAGGATGGTGCGGTAACAAAGCCTGGAGATCTCACGGCTCAGCAAGAAGTTGTGGAGCCGGTACTGGTAGGCGGGCTTCTTGTTGGGGTGAAGCGTTATGGCATTGTGGATCTTGCTACTGTGAAGTTCCTCAATGAAGCCTTTCTTGTTGTGTTGGTAGTTCTCATAGAAGAGCTGCTGCATCTGTGGAGAGAGTTGCAACATCCTTGATAAGAGCATGAACCTGGTACCAGTACAAACAACACTGTCAAACCATTCTACCACACTGAGCTACAGATGGTATTCAACTGACCGATGTATTGAAACGTCTACTATGTAGGCAGCACCATCAAAAAAGACAAAGATGCTTTTAAGAGTGCAGGCCATATGAGGGGTGAATCGCATAAAAATCAAACATCAATCAACTATATTGATCAACTAACAAATGAAGACACAAAATGACAAAGGACAAGTAAAGAAGGATGAAACAATAAAAAGGTAATATAGGTTAAAATGTATGTATATTTAATGTGGCACTGATTTTGTCTTCCTCTACATAAAAAACATCTCTTGTTTTCAAATCTATTGTTGTTATTCATGATTTTGCTTACATTTAGTTTACAACATGTAAAATCCAACAGATTCATATTTGTGAATAAATGTTTTGCAGTTGCTGGGCATTAGTAAGCTTTTGAAAGACATTTTAGTGACAATTGTAGGTGACAAATAAATCTCTTGTTGTTTTAGAGACCCCCCCAAATTTTGCTATTGAGGCTTTCAGGGGGTCTCAAGTGTCAATCAAGGGGTCTTGGAGACCCCGCACACTGGCTATGGTCAAAAATACAGAACTGATCCAGCACACTGTCTTCCTCACTTCAATCAATCAATCAAGTATCATAGTCACATCATGGCAGCCTATGGTGCCATGATGTGACTATGATACTTGATTGATGTCATTTTCTAGTGTGACCTGATTGGTCCACGCTGATATACAGATACAAAATAAGGATAAGAAGTGCTGTGTCCAGTCATTAAAAACAGTAAAGTATAACCACTGATATGTGTTTCCACATTCATCATCAATGAGCTGCAAACTTCTATTCAATATGCTTAAAAAAAGCTCAAGCAACTTGAAACTAAACAGAAGGCTTGTTTCGTTCTCACCGTGGCTCATGTAGACTTTAACTTAACTTAAACGTCTTTTATTTCAATCGTCACATGCATACATGAAATTTCACCTTTGCATTTAACCAAACAGCATTTAGGAGCAGTGGGTGAAACAACAGCAGCCTGATGACCCAACAATTTACCTCATTTCACTGAATATTTTTGAAACAGTTTAGAAAACGAATATTTTTCCTTGTCCACACAAACAACTCCACAGACAATACAACTGAACAATGTTCCCATAAGCGCCCTGAAAGTGGACTGGCTTTGCCATGATCGTCTATCACCAAATAGGTGTTTGTTTTAATGAAGACTCTCACTAAATCTGTATGGAAATCCTTTCATTGGAAACTACTATATACCTGAAAAGTGCACCAGAATTAACACCAGAATTCCCGCAGAACTGATACCCCCCCCCCCCCCCCCCTTCCTACAGGAACCTGAAAGAACAGAAGGCAGACTCAATCCATACCTCATAGGACCACACACACTGTGTTCCTCCAAAGCGCCGCACACAGCGGCCCACCTCCACGTCCTCGTGGGTGGTGTACATCTCCCTCAGACAGGTACCGATGTGAGGGACCATCCTGCGTAGAACCTCTCTGCTGAAGATCATCCCAGGGCCCCCCATGCAGAAGTTCTCTCCGGGCTCGAGGGCCAGTCGGCCCAGCTCCTCGGCCATGCCCAGGCCCGTCTGGCCCAGATACAGAGGCTTGCTGCTGTTCAGCGACCGCAGGAACAACTCCAGCTTCTCACCTGGCAGAGAACGAAGTTGGAGGAATTAGATGTGCTTTTTTTAATAATACGGTCCTACTGGGCTATTCATCTCAGTACTAACGCAACAAATCCATCGTTAGTTTTAAAAATTGCAAAAAATAGATGTATAGATATATATATTATATACGCACATATAAGTTCCCAGCCAACGTGGAATTATAAGACAAAATGTCCACTTGAACATAACTTGGATAACTTTGTCTCCACAAACACGTCAGCCACACAAAAGGTTCCCTTCCTAACACACAGCTCAAGTGTCTTATAATCATTCATCTGGAAGAGCTAATCAGCAAAATGAAGGTCATGTTATTAAAAATGAATAGCCCATGAATCATCATATAATGAGCAATAAAACATGATTTGGACTACATCTTCAGTCTCACCTTAATCACATGAACACAAGAGACCAGTAAACCTGCATGCTACAGCTAATGGTTATGTTATTAAAGAATATGTTTTAGGTTAAGGGATGGGTTAGCTTTGTGAAAGCTTGGGTCTTATTTCAGTATTATTACTGAAATCAACCAATTTTATTGAATTTTTTATTTTTAAACAACAAAACAGAACAAATCAGGAAATAAACAGACATATGGTCAAATTAAACAACAGAGACGTTCATGGAATGTTGTCCCAGCATTAATACATATATCCTTGACAAAAATAAATAATAATAATGATAAAATAAAGCCAATTTTATTAATCAAGCACAATATCACCCATTTGTCTCACAAATGATGTAAATCATAGGACTGCCTCTATCCTCTGACCAACCTTATTAAAAATAATCTGATGGGTCAAGAGACAGCACTCATGTGATGGTTCAGGTAACTGCACCCAAAACATCAACTATCAACGTGCAAGTCTGTAAACTGTGATGGAAGTGTACAACGTAGGGTTTGGGTGGTAATGTTCACCTTCTGTTTTAACACAAGTCACTTGAACACATAATACCATTTTGAGGAGACATGTCATTTTTATGAACGCAGTTTCCATTTTCAGGAGATTGTGTTTGGAGTTTTGCCTTTTTATTGTGTGTGTGTTTGGGGGATTTGTGTGTCAAGAATATGAGGCGTGCTTTCAGATAACTAATAGAATCACTTTAAATGAGGTTCAGCTTTTTGGTCAGGGCTTATGGTGAGTGTTGAACGTAAATGTATGGATTTTTTCAAAACACTGTGGTTCATATTTGACTACATGCAACATAATATCTCCTCGTGAATATGTATGAAAACATGTTTACATTTGGAGTATGGGGATCCCTGTACCTCTCTCTCACACACACATACACACACACACACACACACACACACACACCTACACACACACACACACACACACACACGAACCGTGAGCTTCACTCCCAGAATAATCACCTCTTATATAAGCGTCATCATCCGCGCGCATGAACCACTCGTATTTATCCAGGTAGTGGTCGTGGATGTACTTCAGCATCATGAATGACTTCTTCTGAGGTGGGTACGAGTCGTCCACATCCGCCAGCGAGACCACCGGGAGGGGGACGGGCACGTGGACGGCGCCGGATCCAGCGCTGGAAAAGAACTCCACCTTCCCGGGTATGGAGCTCACCCAGGTCTTGTACGCAGCCACGGCGCGAGACCTCACATATTTCTTCGCTGTCATCACGCCGACATAGAGGAAATGCTTCGGTCTGCTCGTGGGTCTCCCGGTATCTCCGCTGCTGTTCCCGGTATGGGATACCACGTCCTCCTCCTCACTGATCTGCGGGCTGTCCCGGTCTTTGATAGCCGCGGTGTTCCCGAGGATGGCGGGACCTTTACCGACGGAGGACTCGCTGTAGTACGAACACACGGGAGATTTCTTCCCTTTACTCTCCAGAACCTGAGGCACGATGAGCCAAGAGGACACGGTGAATCCGAGAAAGACGCCGAAAATCACGGTCGTCCACGGTCTCCTTGATTTCACAGCCATGGCCGCTTATCCCACGGAGAGTTTAGCTCTGCGGTGAATGGAGAGTAATAAATGTATGAATGCTACCGTTGTCTGGGGGGGGGGGGGGGGGGGGGGGGGGGGGTGCTGACGTGTATGGACATCAGCATCTGTGGAAAAACACACTTTCCACCTTATGAAAGCATAACTCAAGTGGATAAACACATATCCCACTCCGAGTAGTCCGCCCTATCCTCAAGGCTCGCCCGTCCCATAACAAACCCTATCACAGTATTTTATACCGAAGTTCCATCCCGCGCGTCCCGTCAACCGAGTAGAGTCCCGCTGGCTTTTCATCATTCACCGTAGCGGGTACTAACATTAAACGTCACCACTGTGGGGGTTTTCTAGCCGCATAAAGCTAGCTGATCCAATAATGTCACGAACGCGTCGGTTTCTCGTCGTTACAACGGCTCGTCCGTCGTTGAGCTGTTGTCGCTCACTTTAGCCCCGCTCCAGACTGCCCGTCACGTGTACCGATCACGTCCAGACGGTTGTTTTCCTTCAAACTTCACTCGCCATCGACGTGTCTGTGTTCCTCTCTGAAGAACAAGACGTTTTTCTTTCTTCAAACTGAAAGCATAATTTCAGACCTGAAGGAGTCAAGAACTGAAGCCGTTATTTTTTGCACTGCTAATTAATTATAATTCAATGCAAATGTAAAAAAATAGATAGCAATGATGTTATGATATTGTTCCAATTCATATAAATCTCAAAGCATGACATTGGCGCTTTTATTCTGAAGGGTAATTATCCAGCAGCAGCAGAACCCTTTTTATTATCAAGGTTGCTTGTTGCTCAACGGAAAAGGAGACTTCCGGTCAGTGTTTTTTTTAATACAGAATAAAAGCTTCCTCTCTGTAGATTTCAAAGACTTATAACTTATTTTCTTCCACAACAACATTCGGCACTCTGCATTAACAATGGTCCTAATAGGATAACCCTCCGTAGTTAATCCGAGTAAAAGCGTAGTTTCCACGATTCTACCACTGAACTTTAAGCAGCAACTACTCATTCTTTGCAAGAGGTTCGGTGGTTATACTTTATATATGTGTTGCAAATCCCTCTCCAGCTTCAGAGAGAAAAAAACACAATAAACCCAAGACTACAAACACATAGTTGTAAAGGGCAAAACGAGAAAAAAGCTCCTCATTAGGAAGAAAAAGTAATTCAGTCATTTATTTATTTGTATACTTTTTTAAAATGTATTATTTATTTTTTCAGTTGCTATTACACTGAACAAACACCACAACAAAACATCCTTAATGACAAAAATAGACATACAAGTAAAAGGGGGCGTTCTTTTCCGACCAGCTGAGAACATGACCCATCTTTTCTCTTGTATACAGTCCATTTTCCCCAGCGTTGATCATGGATCCCTGCTTTAATCCTTAGATAATGAGTTGGTTTTTCTATGGAATATATTTCCTCTACAATGTCCAGCCACTGTCCTGGTCTTGGAGGGTCACATTTTAACCAGCTCCTTGTGATGTCCTTTTTACATGCGAGTGTCAGGATTTTGAAGAGAGAGTCCTTCTTTTGAATAATGTTGCCGGGTATCAATCCCAGGAACACAACCAGGGGGTCCCTGGGAATGTTGTAGCATAAAATCTCCTCAAGAATCTGAATAACCCTGTCCCAGAATGTTTGTATTTTTATACGTGACCAAAAAATATGTGAGTGATTGGCATTCATTTGCCCACACTGTCTCCAGCATTGCTGCTCTTTACCCAATAGTTTATGTTGGTGTAATAAAGCGGATTAAGTTCTTCCAACCGAATTCCCTCCATCTTATAGAGCTAGTGGGAGTTTGTTGCGTTCTACACATGGAATGCCAATCACTCTTCCACAGTTTAATGTTCAATTCTAGTTCCCATTTCAATTTTACGTACAGTGTATTTCTTCCGTTTCGTTTTAGTAAACTGTACAGTTTGGAAACCAACTTTGAGGGGGGTTGTTTTGTATGCACCTGTCAACGCTTCAATCACTTCGTTACCTTCTGCTGAAATTCCTTTTTTAATTTCTGTATCATAGAAATGTCTTAGCTGTAAATATCTGAACAGGTCCCCATTTTCTAAATAAAATTCTCCTTTGAGTTTTTCAAAAGTTTTTCCTTCTATGATACCACTGTTATTCATTTTTCTCTCCACCGTACAATTGTATAATCTATCTGTCCAGGTCTAAACCTGGGGGTCTGAGAAGGCCAAATCAGAAGTTTACTGTTTCCTTCCAATTTGTATTTTTTGACTATCTCATTCCAAGTTTTCAGGGATTCTTCTAAAATGGAATTTTCACCCTTTTGGTCTGTATATTATTTTCCACCTAGCCTGGCCTGAGGTTGAGATTGATCCAGATTTAGCTCAATGTGTTTCCATCCAGCTTAATACTCCAGGGAGCACCAATAGACAATGTATCTCAATTGAGCCACGTAGTAGTATTCTCTGAGATTTGGCAGAGCTAGGCCTCCGTTTTCCTTGTTAATTTGGAGTGTCTTAAATTTTACCCGTGGCCTTGCTCCTGCCCAGATAAACCGGGATATCTGTTTGTCCCATGCTGTAAATTGAGATTCTGGGATTCTGACTGGTAGTGATAAGAAGAGGTAAAGCAACCTTGGCAGTACATTCATTTTCACCACCTAAATTCTTAAACTAAAATCCAATATGGAGTTTTCAATTGATATTTCTGCCTAATTGCCTTACTTGGTATGTACTTCAGTCATTTTTAAGTCCAATGTAAACAATTTAGATTTTTGAAAATGGTATTTTTGATTTAACTGTAATATGGTTATTTAAAATGTTTGAGAGTTGTGTTATGTGCAACTTCTTGATGCATAACTAATATACCAGCAGGTGGCAGCACAGTCAAAGTAATGTTAACCTGAAAGAATCATTAAAGTTGCACTCAGCAGGGCTGCTTTCCAGGCAAAAGGTTTAGTCTTTTGACAAATTTTGCTGAGTTTTTGTTGCCATGCCCTCTCCTGAAGGGAGATATATAAAATAGAAGTTATTTACCCATATTTTATTCTATTTTCTTTCCATTTGTTAGTTGCTTTCTGGAGCTTGGCACAAAAGAATTTCACAAAATTTGAGTCCATTTTATTATATGTTATTGTCTTCACCTTGTGAGTCTGTGTATTAGTCATGAGATTCTGTCACTGCGATAGCATCACAACCATGAAAGACGCAGTCAAAAAACGATACAGGTGTGTAGTTGAGATCAAAGAGCAAAGGGGCCATTGAACCTGCTCTTTAGTCACCCACTTTACACCCCTGCCCCAATTTGGCTTAAGGAAACTTGGTAGGTGAGTAGTTGAGATCAAAATGAAGGTGTAGTTCAACGATGGGTGTGTTCCGAACAAGGTCACCAGAAGTAGAGGGGTATGAAGTGCTGAAGGGGCCGAGAATTTTACGCCCTTAGCCCTGTTATTGCGTCACGGCTGATGTTATCTCATCGCAAGATGGTCTCGTTTGATTTCATTTATATTATATTTTTGCTGAAATCATTGTCAGACCTATCTTCACCTAAAAGAAAACAGAAATCAGGGTTTTCCCAAAATGTTTTTTTTTTTAGCTCTTTAGTTAGAAGACTCCATTGGACCATTACTCTGTGGGGAAGGGCTGCAGAGCATCTGGGATACAACTTTATTAACAACTTAGTAACACTTACAATGGCAGACTTGGTGGATTGTTGTAATAACCCTTCTTCATTGGTGACATAACATTTGTAAGTACAGATTTGATGGCTTATTAGAAAGTGAGCATGTTTGGATTCATCTCAACCTGGTAAACCCCAATGATGTTCTTATTAATATCTTGTAACTCATCTATACACAATTAGTAAATTATTTGTGAAGTATTTATAGAGTCATTAGTTGAAACCTTTAAAGCAGGGTGGTGTATTAAAAAATAGTACCACTTTTAGGTAAGCTATACACAGTTTGGAGCACAGGTAAATACAATAAAATGGAAATGTTCAGTGCTGCCTAAAGACCTTTGCATTGTATCTTGGCTTCAGCACTGGTTAGTCATCAAGGCTGCATGAGACAGATTTATGGCAACGTGCTGGTAGCCGGTAGCTCCCATCAATTTTGCTAAATGTTTCTCTTAATTTGTTGTCTTTTCATTTGTATTACTTGAGCACGTATGGAACATGACAGATTACACTGATCAACATCGGAAAGGGAAGCGTGGGGATTGCATTCATTTGTGGAGCGGGACCTTGAGACGATCACCGCACACGGCCGACCACCCAACCAGAACTGTCAGAGTCAAGAGGGAGGAGAGCCGAGATGGAAGCTAAGCTAACCCAGCAGGTACAAAGGCCACTCCCTCACCCAATCTGCTCCTCGCCAAAAAAAACGGTCACAGGAAAATGTAGGCTAACCCAATGGCAGGTCAAGGATCCCCTCCTCACATCAATACATGAATCCACACTGTGTGCAAGACACCGCCTAGTGCAATTTCAGGTACTTAGGGCACACATCGTTATAGGCCTACAGACGAATGCTCTGATTGAAGGTCCTTTAGACCGAAAGATAAAAAATAAAGTATTCACTGCATAGATAGTGTGCGGGTATCTATTCTACCAGGATATAGTCAAGATTCTACCTTGATGTCACTCCCAACTGAGACAAATGCGAAAACAATAATGCGGCTGTGGCTCAGGGATAGAGCGGGTCACGTTTTTTTTATTTTTCTTTGACAGACTTAGAGGTCTGAGCGCAGGGTCGCAAGCTCACCACTAGATGCTACTTCCTGCACACTGCTCCTTTAATTTGATATAAGAGGTTCTGCTCTAAGAAAGACAGTAGAACGACCCCCCCCTCACTTCCTTGCCTGCCCTGTAGATGTCGCTGTTGGAGCATTTTAATCAGCAACGCAATAATGGATTTGTTTCTAAAGAAAACCACAAAAAAAAAGGAGTGAGCTCTGCCTCTATGGACCAGCCTCCTCTGGTACACATACAGTATTCCCTTCACCAGGGTCTGGCTGCTCCTTGTGGATACCATTTAGAACAATGCACAAAAATAGCAGCTTCCTTATTTGCCTTGACACCAACCAGCTCTCTGAATATTACTTCTTCATCCTACTTTTTTGTGGTAATTTGATTAAACACAACACATGTGAACACAATATAAACTGAGATCATCATAAACTAGATCACAACAATTATTGTCACAAGGTGTCCTTTTATTTAGCTTTCCATCAAATCTAGTGAGAGGACCTGGAGTTAGTTATTTAGTCAAACTACGATTTGGTCAAGAATGAACCTCCATGCACATGTATTTCTAGATTTTGACACAGGGCCCCTCTACAAGACAGGGCTCCAGGTAGTTGTGCATTAGTTGATATTGTTCCTTAGCTTTGATCAGTTGGCAACACAGCCTTAAAACCTCTTGGACCCGAGCGAGATTTTTAATCGAAGAGAGCGTCATAGAAATCAAAGTTCATAAAGAAATTTTAAAAAGAAATTACATTTTTTTTTAATTTTATCGAAAAAAGTCTCCTTAATGTAATCATGTAAACCATTTTACACACTGCAAACAGCATTATAAACTATTCTACTAACTAACTAAGGAGATTCGTCACAATATCATGCATTTTACGCCAGAAACAGCAAGACAACAACTCAGAGAATGCTTCGTAAATCTCGGCCATAGCGTTGCACCCGGCATAGCACACCGCTAACAACATTCGTCCAAATTACTCTCCGTCAAAGCGTTCAGGAGTTACAGCCAACAAGCCACAGAAAGCACAACTCCCACACTGCCAAATATTAGAACTGTATCATACCTTGAGTTGGTTTTGAGGGCCAAAACGGTGAAATCCGCAATTATTCCTTATTAGTAATGTGTTCTTCTGCTAAGTAGGTACGTCTGGAACTTAAAATGGCGTTTCTCCGTTCATCTGAGCCAAAATGGTGGTCAGAATGCCGGCGGCGAATCATACAGGGGGCTTGGGGCTTGGGGCCTGGCCGCGGCACGGTTTTGGAGTTTTATTTGCTGAAAATTCTGTCAATCACTTCATGGAACACACGAGTGTGTTCGCATTGAGCACCCGGTTGTAACGAGTGGTCACATGACAAGATCCGCCCGGCAGAGCCTGAGCAAGGGCTCCAGACAAACAGACAGAGACGAGGAAAATGCATCCAGGAGAGATATGAGAGGTCAAAATGGGTAAAAATGGGCCAAAATGATGCTAAACAGCTCTGTTAGGATAGATTGTACAATATGAGTGATAAACAAAGTGAAATATAGTGAAATATATAATTATAAAGTATATCAAAGTACAATGGAACAGCTGCAAATTCTGTTTCGAAAATGAGAATTTGGCATGTTTATTTTAGATAAACACCTATAACTGGGGTTTGCTTCACTTTATTTACACCAAATCTTTTTGTGGGGCACCTGCACCCTTTGTGCTATGAATTGGGAATGTTTTTAGGCTAGCCAGGGCCTCATTTAATAAATTACAGTGCTTTTTCTTCAGACGAACCTGGGAATTTTCCCTGTTTGCTGTGTTTGCTGTGTTCAGCTACTATTAACCAGTAACATATACACAATATTTACTCATCTCATCAAATCTCACAATCCCTAGTGTTATTCAAGCATCAACATTTTTAAAATAGACCTTGTAGTTACAGAATTGTAGTCTCTTTTGTATGGGTTACAATTTTCGAGAAGAGGCCTAAAAAAAGGCTTAGGGTCCATTATTTGTAACGCACTTTCGTTCGGAAATCTCAGAGTGCCACAGAGCCAGTACATAGAAAAAACATAGTAAAAACATAGTTAAAAAAAACTAGTAAACATAAGCATAATAGAAAACAGTGAATGAACAGAGACACAAAAGAAACAGCTGACAGTGATTTAGCACAAGGTCAGAAACGCCTTCCTGAATAAAAAGGTTTTTAGGCTAGTCTTAAAAGAGTCCAGTGTCTGTGTTGCCCTTAGTTGGTCAGGGAGACTGTTCCATAGGCGCGGCGCGGCGCTGCCGAGCCAAAGGCCCGGTCGCCCATGGTGTGGAGCTTGGTGTTGGGGACCCGGGGGAGCGAGCTGTTTGAAGATCTGAGGGTGCGGGTGGAGGTTTGGGGAGTGATGAGTTCTTGTAGGTAGGGAGGTGCATGTCCATTTATGCATTTATGTGTGAGTAGTAGGACTTTGTAGTCAATCCGGAATGTTTTTGAGATGATGAGAACACACAGAGAAATGCAAATAGGCTATTAAACTTTGTAATTGTTGTAAAAGTTGTGAAATGGAACAGGTTTACTTTTCTTCTACTCTTCTGACTATTTGTTGTGTCAAAACTCCCATAGTCTATAATGTATTTGTTGATATTCAGATTCTAAATAAGTAAGAGAATAGAATATGTAGCCTCATAAGAAATATTTGCGTGGTTGCACATTAATCACTAATAGGCGATATGTAATCGAACAAATAAATACAAAATGTCACTTTCTTTGTTTTCTGATTACTCAATGTAAACAGTATGGCAGCTGTTAGTGTTGTATGAATGCTAAACCTCTCTTATTGAAGGCAGGAATTCCTTTAGTCCTATTTCCCCACTGATTTGCATTTTTTAAAGTTGTTGAAAGTTTATTTTTGGAAATGTTTTTTATTTTTTATTTCATTTATGGCTCTACACTCAGCCTAAGCACTACAGCTCAACAACTTTAATACAGCTTTCAAACAAGCCTCGAACCACCCAAACCACCATGGACCATCACACAGTGAGAAACTAACTAAACGGATTATGATGGCGGCTACCAGTGTCGCTGAGAAGCCGCAGTAATGTCATATCAGTGAAAGATGCGGGACTCTCGCAGCCCGTCCATTGGTAGAGAGGCTACTGACGTCACGGGAGCCGTCCGGCCAGTGTTTCGGAGGAAGAGTCCAAGTTTGTCCGTGTGTGGATGAGACGCTGGAGACCGAACACAGCAGAAAATAGTGCGTTGAATGACTTCAGTTTACAGGCTCTCAGGAGGACAACGCTGTTATTTCTTCATTCTTAACTACTGGATATATCACCACCTGCACCAAAGGAGGGATCCATGAGCCAAGACAGGACCCGAGTTCTCTTATAAATAAGGTAAAAAAAGAAAGAAAGAAAGAGAGTCATCACTCTTGAAAAGCTAGCCAGTGTATCTGTATGGTCTGACTACAGACGATAGGTATTGTCATGTGCATGTTTTCATGTCATCAGTGGATGTAGATCATTGTTTTCTTTAGGAAAGACGAGGACCTGCATGACTGTTTGCTGTGTTTTTGTCATCGTGAGAAACTCTGCAGCTTTTGTCAGCAAGAAACAGACATGTTATGTTGTTCATTCTGTACACATGACATCTTTCACACTTCTCTCCATCCTGATAGAGGATCCTCCTCTATTGCTCTCCTTAAGGTATACTTTTTTTCTCCCCGATGTTTTTCCTGTACCGATGTGAGGGTCCTGGGACAGGATCACTTTACATGTGTACAGATTGGAAAGCCCTCTGAGGCAAATTTGTGATTTTGGGCTATACAAATGAATTGAATTGAATTAAATTGAATTGAAATTGAGAGAAGATACATTTATTCAAGTCCTAGAAAGGTGTGAAACGTAGCATCCATTTCAGAGGCTATAGCTTCATAATTATACTCAAGATGTGTGCTTATAATGCGTTTTGACATCGGCTGTCATATTTAAATGTAATATACATTTAACATTAAAATATGTTTGATGTGTCATTTTGAAACTACAGTGAAGTATTAGATATAACCCTGATACTATATGGGTAAAATATTATCATTGTTATTATTACCGTCAAGCAATGAGCAGCTGGATATAAAACTCTTATTCTAATGTTTATTGCTGTGCTGAGCATAGCAGCTCATAGCTTCATAGCTTTTCCATTGCGACTCATTATCCAGTTGACCTGGTCACAGTCAGCAGAAACGCAGCGGGACTTTGTCTTGTAACAGAGTCTTGACAGTTGTACAACTTTTACTCAAGGCAAGAATTGAAGTAGGCTACTTCATCACCCACCACCGTTCAAATGCAGTATAATGATCTAAATCAGAGGTCTTCAACAGTGGGTCCGCGACCCCTAGGGGGTCCGCGTGGTACTGCAGGGGTCCGCGAACTTTGTGGTTGATTAGACATTTGTATTATTATTATTAATTAATTTTTATTTTTTCCAAACATGAATCTGTCCATTATTTTAATAGTTCAGTATTGTATGCAAGATAACAGGTATGTTTATGCATGGCAGAGGCACTAATAGGCCATCACTAATTTTTTGTTTCCACATTTATGTTTAAAATAAAAACGTCAATTTGAATAGCTTGTAGGCATGATTATCATGCAATTGACAGACAATGTTGATGTTGGCATTGGTATCAGCTGACAAGGTATGTTTATAAATGGCAGTGGCACGGCCCCCTACTCACTGTACCTTCATATGTTTAAAACAAAAACATGAATATATGAACCTGTGTGTTATTTGAAAAGCTTAGTATTGAATGCACAATAAAGAGGTACTAGGCCAAGTTTAATATAAAACACAGTTTATACAATATATATATAGTCAGTTTGGGGGTCCTTGGCCTGAAAAACGTTGAAGACCCCTGATCTAAATGATCCACACTGCCAGGAATAACTTAATGTGATTGTACTTTGAGGAAAATAACCATGAGAACAAATAGCATAAATGTGCAATTTTACAAAACACAAATTCAAAATAACTTTTTTATTGTAAAGCAAGCTGACGCTAGCTATACGTGGAAAATGTCAGTAAGTGCAACATTCTGACAATTTTTGTACTTACAAGCATACAACAATTAAAGCCAGCTAAGCTAATTCAATAAATAACTGGGCTTACGGGTGCATGCAAAGCTTTCTCTTCCGCAAATTATCCTCATATGAGCGTTGAGCAGCTGTGCTCGTGAGTAACGTTCATCGTAGGGGTGACCCGGCGTGGTCGACTATGTGATGATGTGATCGAAGGGGCCTGATTTGACTGCCAAGCTCACATTCGAGTTGTCTATCGTAAAGCAGCATTCATAACTAACAGCATGGCTTTTTCTAAATCCAATAATAGGCCTACATGTGTTCATCAGAGCTCTCACATGAGAACGTAGCACTATCAGAGTGCTACATATAATTTCAATTTATAAACGATTCTCTAAAATCAGCCAGGGGAGGCGTGTAGAAACCTCCCCGTTGACTGTCCCTTTGCTTCCTTAGTGTTACCCTTCTGTCTATAGATTGCTACAACATGAAAAGTGAAATTAGGACCGAACGTTGTATTTACAAAAGTAATAATTATAGTATAGGCTACATTCTTACCGCATAAAAATCCAATTTGTTCCTGAAATCAATTCTTTAAGAAAGGCTGTCTGCACTGTTATTTGCCAGATTGGATTTGTGTGTCCAGATATCACCAAACTATTTGGTTTCAGTGGAAACAAAGTAGGCGGCAGTAACTACAAAGCTACGCGGCGTTCCACTGCTGAAGCATTCGCCCTCGAACCAACACTTGAATACATTGCAATTTTGAGGAGAAGCAGCAGTCTGCAGTGGGTTCTGCTGTTCTCCTCCATGTTGTCTTCAATAGAACTCTGCTACTAACAGCAAGGTATCTGCTGAACAGATCCACACTTTTAAATCCGATTTGAGTGGCCAGAGCTTCCGGACTGAGACGCATCGTTAGAAATCCGATTGGAACCGCATTTCAAACCACCTCCAAATGTGATTTGGTTCCAATTAGCAAAAAAAGTTTTGTATTGCTTTCCAGACTTTCTAAAATCAATCTGGATATAACAAAATACAGATTTGTGTTGGCAGTGTAAACAAGGCCATAGATGTTTGCCACAAACAGTGGTGTGAGAATGACCAGTGCATTGATTTAACCCCCGGACATGGTGTTCCTCTGTGAGATTTTGTTCTGTCTCAGCAACAAAAAGCAGTTTTAAGCATTACAGTTGTGGTGCAAAGTTAATCATGTCATCGTAAAAAGCTTAATATCCTCCAAATATTAGCAACTATAATTGATGAAAGAGCGCGGACTCCTTTTTCAGCCAGAATGGTCGAAGATACAATTCTTTAGGGTTGTTTACAAGTTCTTCTGAACTAAACGTGATCAATTGAATGAGATCCAAACCAACAACTAGACCAGAGCCTACTGTTTTTGCTTTTTGCCATCCATTACTGACTGTTAGTTTCCCAGGCTAAATTGGCTACTCTCTTTCACACAGCATTGAGAATGTAGTCAGAGTACATGACATGCAGAGCTGCAAACGATTGACAGGGTCAGATAAAAAAGAGAGAATTGTCCGAAATGTAAATGTCAATTACATTTGCAAAACAACCAAACCAAAACTGGATATAGATTGCAGTTAGCTACAATATAGTAAGTCCAGGGGCTACTTTTTGTGTTTACGTTTGATTGAACTCAAACATGAGCAATTTAAGTGATTCACGTTACATTTAATTTAACTGTCAAGGCTTCAGGAGCATCACACTAATTGTTTTGTCAAACCCAGTGTTTCCCAAATGTAGATGGCAAGTGCAAAGTTTGCAGTAGATAGCCAGAATGGCCACAATAATGAGAATGGATTTTCCTAAAGATGTTCATTTGTTAGGGCCAGAATGTGACGTTTTCTGTGGCATTCAGATTGTTACACTTATGAGCATTCTTTTGGATGTCTACTTTATCACTGTGTGTTTTCCATTTTCATAATTCTGAATTTGAGAGTTTCTAAGTACATGCCATTGGAGTCCTTTTGCAATCTTGAACCATGGATTTTTACCGTGCAATACAAAGTATTTTTGATCCTGCGCATGGACCCTGTGTTGCTTCATTGCATTATATACAGCTTTATAAAATGCACCACCTGTTCCTGTTAAGACTTGTGAGGGTCTCGCTGGATAAAGACTGAACCAATATTGACTTTAATGGGTCTATAACTGCCACCTGCCAAAATCACACAAAGATTGTAACTTTTCTAGACCACCAACTCCAAGGTTGTGCGAATGAAAGTGCCTGAGTGCATGTCAGATGCAAGCATGTTAACTTGTTGCAGGATTAATTTCTAACTTGCTCATGTTTGGTGTCTTCAGTATTGTGTTGAGAACACGCCAGTGTGAATGAGTGTACTATGGAATGAACCAGTGCTCCCAGTAAATTCAGTTACATATGTTTTCACATTGGCCTATATAGACTGCTAACCTGTAGCTAATCATTAGCTAATCAGCAAGGCTGTAGACGTATGTTGTTTTAAAAAATACATGCACTTTCTTCTGCTGACAATTTGTAGTTGAAAAGCTTAAAATGATAAAAGATGTTGCCTTAATGACTCATTGTTTGGAGCTTTTATAATTTGGTTGTGTGTAAGTACTAGGACGTTGAGTGCGAAATGAAGTTCAAGTGTCACTTGTAAAATATTTAAGCACTGAAAGGACTCGAAGTGTCAGTTAAAGTAAAAATGCAGAAAGGAGCTTGATGAGGTGTCATCCACCCCATCCTTGATGAGGATGGGGTGGATGGTTCAGACAGAAACAGGACATTCACAAAGGAGTCCACTGTTCATGTCCTGTATGAAACCAAGTAAACGTTGACTTATTTGACCTTACTTTTGCTATTAATTTACGTACTTAAAAGTATTCTAAGGCTATAGTTACAGTACGTAACAAGCATAGTTATTTTCCCGAAAACAAATATACCCATACAACCAAAACCATGATCTTTTCCTAAACCTAACCTAACTATTTTTTTTACGTACATAAGTGAATCTAAAAACTAAGTAAACCTGTGTTGGGGCACACTCATGTGATTGGTTGAAAATGGAGGATTTGCTATGGATAATTCCCTGATGATGAACATGCATTTGTTAATCGAGCAACAAACCTGAAAAAACCCACAAATGCAGTGAAGTGCACAAATGCCCAGCAGTTTGTTAATGCAGGTTTGACAGTTTGTATGAATGAAACATCAAAATATGCTTTTGATCAAAATCTCAAATCCTTTAAAATCTTTACCTTATTTAATATACTTTATATATATGTGTGTGTGTGCATCAGAAATATATTTTAGAATCTTATTTAACTATTATATTTCTGTGGGCATTGGAAACTATTTTTGTGGAGAGAGGTTTTTTATATATAAATATTTAAATGTAAATCAGAAAATATATTTTATCCTCTTGGACCCGAAGCCTTTTTGTAGGCCTCTTCGCGAAAATTGTAACCCATACTAAAAAGACTACAATTCTGTAACGACAAGGTCTATTGAAAAAATGTTGATGGTTCAATAACACTTGGAATTGTGAGATTTGTATGATTCGCCGGCGGCATATTGACCTCCATTTTGGCTCAGATGAACGGATAATCGCCATTTTAAGTATTAATTTGGGATTCCCCCATTTTCGCCCTGAAAACCCACTCAAGGTATGATACGGTTCTGATGTTTGGCAATGTTGGAGTTGTGCTTTCTGTGGCTTGTTGGCTGTAACTATTGAACACTTTCACGGAGAGAAATTAGGATGTTATCGCTGAAATCTGTGGGAAATGCTCTTGCTGTTTGCTGTGTGATATGCCGGGGGAGATGGGGCAATGGCCCCGATGTTAGAAGCATTTTCTGAGTAGTTGATTTGCCGGCTGTGGCGTAAAATGCATGATATTGTGGCGGATCTTCTTAGTTAGTTAGTAGAATAGTTTATAATGGTGTTTGCAGTGTGTAAAATGGTTTACATGATTAAGTTAAGGAGACTTTTTTCGAAAAAAGAAAAAAAAAATGTATTTCTGTTTTTTATTTCTATATGAACTTTGATTTCTACGACGCTCTCTTCGATTAAATATCTCGCTCTGAACCCCAAATGGGGCTCGCTTGGGTCCAAGAGGATTTATTAAACATCTTTGTGTGAATACCTTTATTAATGTCAGCCTCAGCAATCTAATCTAATGATGATGTGGAGATACAATTTGCAAGGTTGTACAGTAAGTGAGGTTCTTAACGAAATCCTGTTCATTTGAATAGCGGTTGGAAATGAACCCGATGACTTGCAGTGTTGGTGTACATGGAAACAAACTGTGTGGTGTTTCCCCAGTGAAAGTGAGTGAGGGAAAGTCCACTCACCCTGCAAGAGATGCACAGCTGTGTGAAATGAAAGCGAAAACACAGCTTGGCCAACAATATCTCACAACACACACACACACAGACACACACATACACACATGTAGCAGCTGTGTTTTCACAGAGGTTTCAGTTAGCCAACCAGAAGTGATGGCTATTTTTTAGTAAAAAAGATATTTCAATATTTCCTGCTACATCTTGCAGTTCAGACTGTTATCACAAAATGTGTGTTCACTTATAAATGAGTGTTTCCCACATGTTGAGAGTTTTTTTGTGATTGGTAGCTCTACAAGAGAGTCGGCTGCAGCTGCAGACATTGTTTTTCATTCTGCACCACCACTATTCCAATGTGTCTTTTACAATCTCAGTATGTCAATCATTTTGACACGTCATTGGGTCAGCTCAGTCAGAGTCAACTCTATATGCGCAGAGTTGTATACTATAATCAGTCTAAGCTGTACTTCGTCAGGCTTGCTCAACATCCATTAGAGTCAGCTGTAGGCCTACCTCATCAGCTTCAGCTGTTGTTTTGTCAGGCACAACCAAAGAGCTGCAGTGGGAGAGTGCTGCGTTTGCCCAATTCTTCCCTGAAGAGCCCTTCAAATAAACAAACAAACGGATAAACGGCACAGTATGCTGAAAGGGACATTTAAAAAATTTTTTTTTACATATCATCAGTATATCATGGGGATATCATCAGTAGGTGGTATGCTGGTATAGAGATGTACAACCCACTGTGCTTTATCAGCTTTTTTCCATCACTGCCAACTTCATACATATTGCCAGAACATACAGCTTTGAAACCAGTGTTGTTATCCTTTTTTTTTTCTTGACTCTAGTAGTTACAACAACTTAAAATATTGTACGGAGAAGGTGATCATATTGTTAATGATGTTTATGCGTATCTTTAAGACACAAAACACCAGTAATGCAGGTTAACCTGACATTTGTTACACAGAACCATCTGAGAAGCCATCCTTGGAAACTGTTGGAAAAGGACTGACATTTTCAAAAAATACTTGTCAGGTGATTGGATTTGCAAATCAAACTCGTTCTTTTCCATCGATAAAAGCCTTCAGTGTCGTTCTTTGCTCCTCTTTGGAAGAACAAATACTCTCCAGTTCTTAAATAACAGATGCTATTGCAGCATCAACGCTAACCTCTGTAGGAGCCACCATAGTTGCTTTGAACAAACAGTTGCCTCATTATATCGCGTCACACATCCTTAAACCACTCCGAAGCTGCCAGCAGATTCTCACAGGAAGCTGATTGGTCCGAATCTCTGTGGTTTGGACACAAATGCATTAACTAGATGGATCTTCGTGTAATCTCGGCAGCCCTTAAATCTGGTGTGATCTTGTGATATTACAAGAATCCAGCTGCCGTGCAAGGTAAGGGGCCCGGCAACACACCTTACTAACAATATGTTCCTGTTTGCATTGGTTTGAATAGCCACTTCATTCAGCCCTGTGAGAGGACAAACAACTCTCTGATCATTGGTAGCTGTGAGAAAATGAGTATAAAGCCAGTAATACACACATCTGTTTGTCTCATTTTAGCTACATTTGGATGCTTCCTGTATTTAAGAAAATCTGCCCTAAAAACTGCCTGGGTCTGCAATTAAATATTGGTCCATGACTTGAGTGCAGCCTCTGTCAGGCTCTGGAAGGACTTCAGACAGCAGGTCTTAGTTCCTTGCAGTCCTTTGTGAGTGGACAGAGAGGCTTCGATACTGTGCCGCCTGGAACAGTGTATCAAAGTTTCGCGGCCCAGCCTAATCCGTTCCATTAGGGGTTGTGAGTCTGGAGCCCTTTCACACACACAGCATGGCCCTTGTTTGTGCAGCAGTGCAGTTGTCTTGGGGTGGGGAGGGTTTTAGCACTGGCTGCTGCAGCTGTGCCGTGCTTTGCTCAGTGAAACCAGAGAGGACTGGGCCCTGTTGGCCCATAAACTGCCTGCACAGACACACTGTCAGCAGCCACTGGAGACATCTTGCAGTCTTACTCGATCGACCAAACGTTTTCGAAGGGAAGGAGGCCCGCCAGAAGACAGAGAGCTAACCTTGTTGGCCTCCAGAAGTTCAGCTCGCTCATCAAGCAGCTGGAGTAATAAAGTCACCAGCTGCTTCTGTACCATTAAGGAAGAAGACCAGACATATTTAATGTGGACACGCTGACAAATCCAGAGATTTAAGTGGTACTTTTATACTTGATACTTTGGATTAGATTTGAACACCTTTTTAGTACACAAGTCTTTCTCACATCATGTTAACAGTGTACATGGAGTTTGGTTCTATTAATGTATAAAGACACATTGAAGACCATAACATTGGTGTACATCAAATATAAAGATTTCTTACCAGATGTCCATCCACCATGGTCTTTGAGATACAGATATTGGAATCATTGATTGCTGAACTGGTACATAAAATGTGAGATATTTTTGCTGTAATGCCAGCCTGTCTTTGTCCTATTTGGCTGCTTGGCACCGTAATGGCACAAATAGACGCTCATCAAAATCCAAGCGGTGGCTGCGTTGACTGGGCTTTTGCCGAACGGCAGCTAACTTGACCTCAGTGTTTTACGGTGCTGTTGCACTGTACTGCTCTTTCTTTCTGTCTGTGCGCTGTCAAGCTTTGTTTGAAATTATTCGAAACACCGCGATGGGGACTGCACGAGCTACGAGCAGGTACTGAAGTGGACAGGTACAGTTAATGCTCCATGTGGTGTATGTTGCAGTATTCTCTGAAAGGGCAGAGGGCTTACCAACAAAATATTCAGTGATGAAGCAAGAAGTCAACGCTTGGGGCAAAGTCATTGTTGTGCAAGTCAGAAGTTAGTCTCAAGTCTTTGTACTCAAGTCCCAAGTCAAGTCCCAAGTCAAGACTGACAAGTCTCAAGTCCTAAACTTTGAGTTTTGAGTGCTAAATATAGTCATAATGTGCACATTACTTTACTTAACAGAGTAACTGGCGCACATTAACGTAACGTTTGTTCAATCAGGAGAGACAAGTGAATGAGTAGTTAACATTTATTATGACAGATGCTGCGTTAGTGAGTTACACAGAAATTCTTTGGCGCTTGAACTCGACGAAGAGGTTTGTGATCGAGTTGTGATTGCCCTGAGCGGCAACAATATAAATCCCCCCATGGAGTCCAGACACTGGTGGTGATGGTGGCTGATGAGGCTGATGGAATGATGAGTTGATGAAGATGATGAGATGAGATGGGGAGGTGGAGGGTTGCGTAACAGCAGCATGAACGTACTGAAGGTAGAGAGACAATTTTTATTTAAGAGAGACAGCAGCAAGATAATAGGCTGACGATGTCCTTGTGTTGTGCTATTGGCTAGAGACGCCAGCTGATCTAGACAGCTGCTATCATGATTGACAGCCCCGAACCATAACAGCAATGTTATGCAATTGGCAGATATGGGAAATAAACTACGGGCTTAGGCATGCAAGAATATAGTCTTCCTGTCTGAACTTGCGCAAGAGCTTCATTTCTCCCTCTTAGTTTTCACCTGCAACTTGTTTGGATGCTGTCGGATTGGTTCAAACAAAGCAGATCTGGGAAATTAAGTGTCGACTTCCTGGGAACGGCTTGTGCACCCGCCCCACAGGGATAGTGTGGCGAACATAAACCTAGCTCTAATGTTCACTTTTTGCACCGCTACGTTATCAGTTATACATTTGTTTTTCACTGCATGAGAAAATGGACATGTGGCGTGAGAGCGTGTTAAAAGTAGCAATTGTATAAGTCTCTGGCAGTTAACACTGGCTAACATTAGCCATCATTATTTTTATGTGGGGGCCTATATGTTTTCTATGATGAATGTGTTTCTATACCTGGTTGAAACCAAATGTCCTCTGGAGGGATAATAAAGTGTATATTGATCATAAGGTAATACCAGTGGCGGGCCGTGCATTTTATACCTGGGCCTTCTGTGCTGTCCTACTACAGTTGAATTACCTCCTAATAACCTCATTATGACTCATCAATCCAGCAAACCTGCAGCGGATCCACGCATTCCACCACATAAGAGCACGAGCCATTCAAATACTATTCATAAAAGCGACACGATAGACAAATGAACAGTAGTAACGTTACTATGAAAAAGAAAACCCCCCGCAGTTTGTCACTTACCGAAACTTAAAGAGTTTAATCCCAGTACATCGTTTCAGTTCCAGTAAGAAGTCCTTCTCGATTCATGGACGCCAGTGATGACAGTCGAGTCTCCCCAGTTGTATTTCGCCGGTCTGCAGGGCCGGGATCCCACCTCCGCTGGGGCACCTGCCGGCCGGCGCAGACCGCATGTCGGGCCGCAGTTGTGGAGATGTTTCCCTTCGAAAGTGTTCGTTGAGTTTTAGATCCACTCGAGTCTCTCCAAAAGTTTTCAAATGCTATGGTGTCCTCAGGTTAGCGTAGCATAGCTCCAAACCCAGCCATAAAATGTGCAACGCTTCTACGTCAGCAAGAAACACTGTTCATACAAATCCTTTTCCTGGCTGAGTCAGGGCTGCCAGCTGTAGGATTGACTGACCATTTCTTACGATGTCCAGCTTTTCCTGAAATGTCTTTCTTGAGAAATGCGTTGTCAGTAACTCCACCACTAAATCTGTTTCTCCTCCTTATTCAGCCACTGAGTGTTGAAAAAACAAAGCTAGGTAAAAAAATAAATAAACTACACCAATCAAAACCCTAAAAATGTTATAATTTCTTCCATATCTTTCAATTTGAACTCTTACTCCTCCAACTAAGCTCTGCTGGCAAGTTAAGTTTCGTTTCACAATAGTCAAGTGCTCGCCCACTGACCAATCACAGCGCACACTGAGCTGCACTTAATGCTGACGTAGTTGTAGGCCAGCTAGCCGCTCCGGCGCGTCAAATAATTTCAAACTAAAGATCTGATTGGTTGAACACTATGACAATCAACAATATCGTCCCCATTCACTTAAACTGCACATGGATTCACTGGTGAGTCTGCAGGCCTGGGGCCTCTCTTCTACCTAGAGACACAGAGGTGAAATCTGATTGGATAAAAGCTCTACTTAAAACAAGCTGCACTGAAGCAGAGCAACTGAGGAACACAGTAGCTGTGCAATGAGAAAATGAGATAATGGGAAAAATATTTTTATAAATTATAATACATATAAGAAAAAATTAAATGTATTTAAGAAAAAATATGAAATTTTCAAATAGCTATAACTTTGTGATTCTGTTTAGGCCAGCAGAGAAGGCTTTGCAGGCCCTGACAGCCCACCACTGGGTAATACATACCAAGGTAAAACTCTAACAGCAAATCTTCTGAGAGTGTTGAATTGAACAATTATTGCCTATGAATTCTTCCTATCTGGCAGAGAAGTGGCATGTCTTCTTCCTTATTTTCTACGACACAAGCCGTGTTCCCATTAAAATAATGTCATGCACATTTTGAATGATCTCATGAAACCGGATATTCCCATAAAGCGGTGAACACTTGTCTTCGTCTCCGGATGTATGGGCCATGGCCAAAACTTGCTGACATTAAAGAACAATTAAAACTTCTCTCGTACATGGGTTTGATGGTTAGAAGGTGACTTGTTTTGTTTCTGGTTCACAACCTTTATTTCTTCTACTTTGTGTACTGGTGGATTACAGCCATTTAAAGCCTATAGCACCAACTTCTGACCAAACTACTCTGAAGCCGAGTTTATTCACGCCAAACTAGGAAATGCACCTCAATTGAATAGAAACACTTCTATTGTCTTGCATTGCAGTGTCCCAGAAAGTCATTACAGTGAGCCAGCATGCACCATAGCAGGTCACTTTTTAAAAAAATGACCTTTGCAAATCACAAATACCCTTTCTAAAACCTGATGATGAAATTCCTTGTGTGTGAGGTAATCATCACTGCCGTTTTTGGTGAGTTTACTTCTTTCTTCCTGGGCTTATCATCTGTCTCTCAGATGAAGTCGTCCACACAGGTGGTGTGACAGGACTACTGATGCTCAGGATGTTTTGTAAGGCCGTTCATTGGGCAGACAGAGAGATATGCTCTGCTGAATGGCTGTGAAAAACACACGGGGGCTGGGTTAGGACACACACAAAGGGATTGGGTTTTCTGTGTCCTCCTGCTCCCTGAATAGACTAGCTCTGAGATGTCGATCACTCACAGTTAGTTCCACTTACAGCAACACTGTCAGTGATTACAGTTTCAGGGTGATAGTGATTTTAGACATGACATTAAAAAAAGAGATGAGATCCGATTTGCCTTAGTAGTTGGCCCATTCTTGCACAATTTATGGATATGGGACTCCCTTGGGCCAGTTGTGCTTTTAGAAGGTCCAGGCAAATTAACCCTGAAACCAAGTGCACTCAGATTAACAGCGTGAGAACAATTTGACACAGATAGTTGATAGCACAGGAGCACATATCTCAGAGAATGATGACTGAACTTGGGCTCAAATATTTTGTGAAAACTTGTGAAAACAAAGTGATCGTCTACATCACAAAGGAACTATAAAATCAATTAAAATCAGCTAATAAAGTAGGATTCAATTTCTAAGTGTGACATGCTGCAGCATCAACGAGGAAGGTTCATGTGGTAAATAAGAACTAAAGTTAATGTACACTTACATCCACCTGTAGGCTCTGAGGCAATGTTCCTCTCCTGTACTGTAGGTAGTATCCTCATTCACCTCTCCCTGCTGTGCTGAGATTGGTGTTTCTTTGTGAGTATGACAAGTTCAGAGCCTCGATACCAAATATCACCGGATGGGCACTCGGAGAGCACAGATCTCTGCCAAGGTCAAATGCCCAATCTTTCAATGTTAATGAAAGTCAAAAATAAGGTGTAAGGTGTGATTCGTAACTTCTCTAAATTGTAATATGTTCTTCCTTGACCCATGCTACACGCTTCCACTAAATATCTTGATAATCAAGCCATACGTTTCTCTGTAACCCTGCTGACAAACAGACAGACAAAGCATCAAACCCAACCATAAACATGTTTTTAGTTGAAATATGTATCTGGGTAAATGTGTATAAAATGATGCAATGCAAACATGTAGAACATTTCCATCTGATGAAATGCAGCTGTACATTTATATTATAGTTTTTAGATTTTAATAAAAAAATATATCTTTTTGTGAATCTAGCGTTGGCATTATGATTCTTGTTTATTTGTTGTTAAAGTAAATTAACACTGAATTCTTATCAAACTGTTGAAGCTTTGCTCCTCAGACAGAAACTGTCTGTGCGTCACACAGGTCTCACATATTATAAAAGCTTTGAAATACCTAAATAAAAAACATATAAGTGACACATTGTAATGTTTTTTATCAAAAGTTGACCACTTTGCAGGCATAATATGTTGTATTTGTTGGTTGCAGTTTGTAAACACACAGAAGCTTTACTCCTCGGACAGACACCGTCTGTACCCCATATAGGCCTTACTTATTATAAGAAGCTTTGAAATACCTAAATAACACCCGAGCACTGGGGAGCCACCAATTGCTTACTGGAATTCTGTCATTGTGGTAAACGAAAAACCACAGCTGTGTAAAAGAGAACCTGTTTTGCAGGTCTTCTAGAATTCTCATTGGGACCAGACTGTACAAACAAAAGAAAAAGAAAAGACTTCAATGATGAAACATGAAATCAGCAAAAAATCCCAAAAGATCAAACATTTTCAGCCTCTGTCAAATTCAAACAGCAGATAAGATAAATCCAACATGTACAGTACATGCATAATCCTACAAATATCCTCACAAACATACGCCCACACCAGAGCTGTGACGTAAGATTGACAGAATCAAAAAGACTTGCAACTTATATATTGACTTTAATAGTAATAACCGATGACCACTTGGACTTGACACAGAGCAGAGAAGAGACGACATGAACTGTACACCCTGCACATTGTTATTGGCTGGGGGTTACACCCTCATGTGGGTCCTAAGGCTCTTTGCCAAAGCCCTGAAAAGCCCTGAACACAGCAAAATAAGGAAATGCAGGCAGAGAGCCGGGTCTCTGTAGTAGTAGTAATAATAATAATAATAATAATAATAATAATAATACATTTAACTTGTATAGCGCTATAAAAGGTTTTCAAAGGCACTTTACATGGTAAAAACAGAAACAATGAAAGTAATTACATAAACATATACATAACTAGCATCACAGGTTAGAAGCCGATTTAAATAGATGAGTTTTGATTGCAGTTTTAAATGTGACAGAGAATGTCTGAGGTGCTGGGGGAGAGAGTTCCAGAGGAATGGGGCAGCAATGGAGAAGGCCCTGTCCCCCCAGGTCTGATGCTTGGACAGAGTAGGGGAGGTAAGGAGGTTGGCGTCAGCGGATCTGAGGTTGCGGGTGGGAGTGTGACGGTGCAGGAGGTCTGAAAGGTATGAAGGGGCGAGGTTATGAAGGGCTTTGTATGTGATGAGTAGAATCTTGAACTGGATTCTTTGCTGTATGGGGAGCCAGTGGAGGTTTTGAAGGACTGGGGTGATGTGGTCTCTGGTGCGGGAGTGGGAGAGCAGACGGGCAGCTGGGTTCTGAATGTATTGTAGTTTGTTGATGATTTTGGTGGATGAGCCGTACAGGATGCTGTTGCAGTCGAAAGGTGATGAATACATGGATGAGTGTTTCAGCCACTGACGAGGAGAGGAAGGGGCGGAGATGGGCGATGTTTTTGAGATGAAAGAAGGCTGTTTTTGTGATGTGATTGACGTGGTGTTCAAAGGAGAGGGTTTGATCAAAAATTGTACAAAGGTTACGGACATGTGTAGAAGCAGGGACAGTGGAGTCATCGATGCAGAGGGGGGAATTGTGGTGGTATTTGTTCAGTGATTTGGGGCCGATGAGGATTTCAGATTTGGAGATGTAGAGCTGGTTGTCGTCAGCATAGCAGTGGAAATGGAGACCATGGTGGTGTATGATGTTGCCAAGGTGGAGCAGGTAGAGGATGAAGAGGAGAGGGCCGAACCTTGGGGGACACTGTGAGAGACTGGGGCTGTGTCAGACTTGTATTCATTGATAATAATAAACCATTTACAGTTGGAGAGATAGGATTTGAACCAGGAGAGGGGTGTGCCAGTGATATGGAGGGAGGACTCAAGATGGGATAGAAGGATGGAGGGGTTGATGGTGTTAAAGGCTGCGCTGAGGTCAAGTAGTATTAGGATGTTGAGGGAGTGGTATTCTTTTTGTATAAGTTCATACATTGTTTTTTTGCAGGGAAATTCATGAATATTATACCCTTTACATCTCTAACATGTGTCTTTTCCCCACCCTTTCCTGTCTGAAGGTGCAGCTCTGACTGAGATGGCCATGTCACTGCGCCACCACAGGACAGTCATATTGGCTGTGGCCTTCTGTTTCCTGCCTTGCATCACTTCCTCTCTCAACCTGGAGGATCCCAATGTCTGCAGCCACTGGGAGAGGTCAGTCACAATGCTGCAATCATTTCTTTAAAAGCTTTTGACCTCAAGGGCGCGGGGACATACATTGCTGCTTTGCATACTACACCGTCTTCAGGGAGCGGCGTATGAGTTGCAGGGCCACCTTGGTAGACGGATCTGCCTGTGCATAGAATGAGGGTTACAACATAGTTCTAACCAGGAGGCAAACTCAGGTTCTGAAATGTGAAGCCAATGCGGAAGTGTCTTAAACTTGCATTCTCTTTACTGGCCAGCAGGGTGCAACTCCACTGGCTGCATAAAGAAGTCAGATGGAAGTCTATGAGAAAATGACCCTACTTCTCAGTTGATTTATAACCTCTGTAAACACAGAAGTAGGGGGCCCCAGCCAACCCAGGTAGTACGTAACTGAACTGGAGGGGTCAAAAGACAAGCGGTAGACCCCCTGCACACCACATTACCCGGGTCATCAAAGAGCACAGGGACATAAAGGTGTATCATGCCCTAAGGGTAAGGGTCAGGTGCAACACAACCAACACACACCCCACCCATTTCACCAGTGATATATCGTTCCAGTGAGCACAGACCATGAAAAGGAGCCCAACATGTCCAAGAGAGAACCATATGGACGTACAAAGCATCGACCATGATGCTGCCGAACATATGTCGTCGACACTCACATCACGAACAAGCCCGCCATGCTGTATTGTATGCAGACCACAGTGGGAGGGTCTCTTGCTATCTATGGACTTGGGAGATGAACCCTCAAAGCCATCCTGCCAGGCATTTCTTGGATAGGGCTTTACCTGCCACATTTTTCCTGAAGCACACAAACAGAACTGTGCTACTGGCCGTGATGGATTGTACTAGCGTGATTGTCGCGGCCCACTGCCTCCACCAGAGGTGGGACTGTTACGGCCAGTGTGTGTTTGAGTCCTTTGACACGTCATATTTGGTTCAAGCCAAATTCAACGAGACGTTATGGAGAGCCTGGGAGGTGGACAGGGTATTGTGCTCATTGAGAAATGTAAACTGTTTCAATACATTTTTCAGAGTTTCAACACTACTGACGATCTCCTTCTCACTGTTGTGTTGTTACGTTTTGCCTCAGCTTTCCTCTGAGGGTGAGTAAACGGTCTTAGCTGAGATTTTTCCTCCTCCAGACATTTAAAGAGCAGAATGACAGATTAAATCGATAAAGAGACAATCGGTGATGATGGGGGGTCCTAGGCGATCATTCCAGTTCTTTGTGAACAAATAAAAGAAATCTGCAAGATGTGCAGGCAAAACGCTCCGCTCCTGTGACGCGTGAGGAACGCAGCTGGAACGCGGAACTGAATGACCCGGCACAAAGCTCTGCATTCTTGTTGTCATCAACATGTTGTATCTTGTTTACAAGCTTTTAAAATCATTGTTAAAGTGTTGAATAGCTTTTGGCTGATTTTTTAATTAAAAGAAAGTTTGGGAATCCATTAAGTGAGATGTAAAAGAAGAAAGGTGGGGGCAGATTTCCCAGCTATATTGTCTTTCACTGACTAATCTGAGGAAACAGCTGCATAGTCACTCAGAGCCTCCCCTGTGTTGTTGTTCTGAAGACTGATGGCAGAGAAAACGTCAAAGGAAGAGAAGAGAGTGACAGGACACACAAGCTGATGATAATGTGGCTTCTTAAGACAGACTCACTACCACCAAGGTCTTTTTACAAAATTTGGGTAAAATTGTGTCAAAAAGTAAACTTAATATCATGTGTCTTTTTTCTAAACGTCGGTTATTATTATATTATTATAATTATTTATTTATTTATTATTATTGTTTATGGAATTTAACCATAGCATATAGTGATAAGTTCTGGTATTAGTATATATCAGTGGCGGGCCGTGCATTTTTTACCTGGGCCTTCTGTGATGTCCTACTACAGTTTAACAGCTACGGTGCAGATATGAATCCGTGCATGACGTGACGCTGCATTAACGGACAATGCATAATCAAATCAACGCGGGACTAATAAAGGACTATCTTGTCTTATCTTATCTTAACACAATGACAACAACAAAGTCATAAGAACCAGTCACATATATTCATATGACAACAAAGCATGACACATCAATCCAGCAAACCTGCAGCGGATCCACGCATTCCACCACACAAGAGCACGAGCCATTCAAATATTATTAATTATTCCAAAAAATTATAATACATGTACTGTATTTGTGAAAAAGTATTAAATTATAAAATAGCTATAACTTTGTGATTCTGTTTCAGTGGCGGGCCGTCAGGGCCTGCAAAGCCTTCTCTGCTGGCCTAAACAGAATCACAAAGTTAGAGCTATTTTATAATTTAATCATTTTTCTTAAATACACTAAATGTATCATAATTTATCAAAATATTTTTCCCATTATCTTATTTTCTCATTGTACAGCTACTGTGTTCCTCAGCTGCTCTGCTTCCAGTGCAGCTTGTTTTAAGTAGAGCTTTTATCCAATCAGATTTCACCTCTGTGTCTCTAGGTAGAAGAGAGGCCCCAGGCCTGCAGACCCACCAGTGCCTCCATGTGCAGTTTAAGTGAATGGGGACGATATTGTTGATTGTCATAGTCTTCAACCAATCAGATCTTTAGTTTGAGATTCTTAGACGTGCCAGAGCGGCCTACAGGCCTACAACTATGTCAGCATTTCTCCAGCTCACTTTGCAGGAGTGAGGTGCAATGTGTGCTGTGATTGGTCAGTGGGCGAGCACGTGACTATTGGAAAACGAAACTTAACTTGCCAGCAGAGCTTAGTTGGAGGAGTTTATTTATTTTTTTACCTAGCTTTGATTTTTGCACTCAACAGTTGAATAAGGAGGAGAAACAGATTTTGTTGGTGGGGTGACTGGCTGAGTGGAGAGCAGGGCCGTCTTTCAATCAGGTTCAAACCCTGGCTCTGGCTCTGGCTCCGGCACCACTAGTTGCAAGTCAATGTGTCCTTGAGCAAGACACTTAACCCCGAAAATTGCTCCTGTGCCTACGGTATGATAGCATCTGAAATGTAAGTCGCTTTGGATAAAAGCGTCAGCTAAATGACTGTAATGTAGTGGTGGAGTTACTGACAACGTCTTTCTCAAGAAAGACATTTCAGGAAAAGCTGGACATAGTAAGAAATGGTCAGTCAATCCTACAGCTGGCAGCCCTGACTCAGCCAGGAAAAGGATTTGTATGAACAGTATTTATTGCTGACAGCGTTGGTGGAGCGTTGCACATTTTATGGCTGGGTTTGGAGCTACGCTAACCTGAGGACACCATAGCATTTGAAAGGTTTTCGAGAGACTCGAGTGGATCTACAACTCAACAAACACTTTGACAGGGAAACATCTCCACAATCGCATCCCGATGTGCGGGTCAACGCCGGCCGGTGGGCGCCTTGAAGTGCGGTCGGCGCCGGCCGGCGGGCTCCCGGCCTGCTGTGAACCTGCCGCAGCAGACCGGCGAAATACAACTGAGGAGACTCGACTGTCATCACTGGCTCCATGAATTGAGAAGGACTACTGGAACTGAAACGATGTACTGGGATTAAACTCTTTAAGTTTCGGTAAGTCACAAACTGCGTCAGTTCTTTTAGTAACGTTACTACTGTTCATTTGTCTATCGTGTCGTTTTTATGAATAGTATTTGAATGGCTCGTGCTCTTGTGTGGTGGAATGCGTGGATCCGCTGCAGGTTTGCTGGATTGATGTGTCATAATGAGGTTATTAGGAGGTAATTCAACTGTAGTAGGACAGCACAGAAGGCCCAGGTATAAAATGCACGGCCCGCCACTGTTCTGTTTAGGCCAGCAGAGAAGGCTTAGCTGGCCCTGACGGCCCACCACTGGTATAAACAAAGAAATCAAATGTACCTTTTAAAGGTCACAAAAGGCAGAGAAAAACAAATGTATTGTCTGTATTGTGTAATATTGGGTGTTTCATTGCAACCAAGGCCTAGAATGTAAGTATATGGTACCACTTTAATTCATGGGTCTGTAATATCTTATTATTCTTATAAAGTTTCCTGCAAAGGACGATGTCATTTTAACTATAAGGCAAGGAATCTCTGTCTGTGTGTCTGCCTGTGTGTTCATCGCATATCTTGAGAACCACTCATTGGATCTACTTCACACTTGGGGGGTGTATTGTTAGGGACCCACGGGAGTGTAGTGTTGAATTTTGTGCAATCTAGACTTGGGATTTTCAATATTAACAGCCTTTGAATAAACAAGCCAATAACGCTCTATGTAGCAGCGGGGCTTTATGGGGTCAGATCAGTCTCAATAATTGCAAATGCACACAGAAAGACTCACAAATGCAAACAGAAAGATTCACAAATGCGCACAGAACAATTCACAAATATATTCGATTTACAAATGCACACAGAAGGATTTACAAATATATTCGATTTACAAATGCACGCAGAACAATTCACAAATACATTCCAATGCACAAATAAATAAATTACGATTTATATAAATGTAAAAAAAAAATCACAAATATATTTCTGCATTTGTATGTATTTGTTTGTGGATTTGTATGTATTTATTAGCCCTCCTGAGTATTATTTAATAACATTAACAGTTTCATGGTTGGTTGGTTGATAACAAAAATGCTGTATTACAATCTAGTACATGTAACATACAACTGGCTTGGCACAATGTGTACAGTGACGTAAGAACCTTTTCTTCTGGCTCCTTGGATGAACTGGTGGAATTAGCAAGCTAGTTAAGTAGGCAACCATCCACCAGTTAGCATGCTAATTCCACCATCCATTAAATACCTTAACAGTTCAGGTCAGGTGTTAGAGATGGTTTATTACATTTAAATGGTTTGCTTAGATTTGATGTGTAAAGCTTGCCGGATCTCTGCCTCAGAAGAAAATAAAGTCAGAGGAAAATGAATCCTTAGTATTTATTGGCATCATGGTTGGATTTGTTTTGACCAGGCTTGTAACAGTGGTTTTGAATTGGAGGATTTTTATGTAATATGTTGGTGATGGATCAAATTTGCAAGAATTATTTGTTCTTTTTTTGCAGAAATGTTTGGAGATTCCTTTTGGAACTTTTTAGTGTCAGATGTTTTACTTAATGCTGAAACAATTAGTTGATCCACAGAAAATGTATCTGCAACATTTTTTATAATAGATAGTTCATTCAATCATTTATCACACACAAATGTCAAACTTTATCTGGTGTCAGTTTTTGCTACTCTTCTCTTTATCTGTAAAGTGGGTGTCTTTGGGTTAGGGTTTATTTGATGGCTATTTTTTCACATCGTCTGATATTTTATTGACTAAATAATGAATCTATTGAGAAAGAAAATGCTACTCTAGCTTTACTGATACAAGTTTTGAATTGTGTTCATTGACAGATGTAAAATGTATCAATAACAGGTGATTTGATAATTTAATAACTTAAGTTATTGATCATACTTAATCAAAATACCAAACAAACAACCTACAATAGATGCCTTAAATTCCATGTAAGAACTTGCTGCCTTTCTCCTGTTCATATCATTTAGCTGAGTATAATGCATATTTTTGTTCAGGCTAAATAAGATATACGAAGCCAATTCAATAAAAAATAACAAAAGTATAACTAACACTAAAATCCAGGATTGATATTGAAAATAATCATTAATAGGGAACCATATATTTGAACATGATCTACTTGCTCTCAAAGCCAGAAACCAGAGAAGTAAGTCTCACACTTGTGATGTCATTAAGTATAAAGTCTGGAGCTGCTCCATAGACAATGAATGGGAGACTGATTTTGTGTTTTCTTTTTTTATACCCAGATGAGTTTTATGCTGTTGTAGTGTCCTCCGTTGTGAAAAAGAAAATGTACCATATACTCAGAACATTCCCGTGGGTGCTCTCAGTGTCTGTAACATCGTTCCCAATTCATTGTCAGTAGAGCAGTTCTACACTTTATACTTGATGATCACACATTTGAGTTTTATCACTCTAGCTTTCAGATTAATGAGAGAGTTTTTCATGTTTATTAATATATTAGGAGAACGTTTTAAGAATATCATGCATGAATTCGGAAATTTGGTGTAGTTCCCCTTTAACTGCAGCCATAAGTGATACAGTAAGTGAAAAATGCATGCCTCCAAAGAGCCTGTGGTGAACCAATAAGGTCACGAGGCAGTCTTAAGGTAGCTTTTGTCAACGCCCCAACAAAGTCGTTTTGATTTGACTGTGAGACATTATAATTCAAGTCGTTATACAATACTCACCAATGGTGTGTCACACCGAGTACAGTGGGTAGTGGTACACAGGGCATTGGGGGGTGTAATCCTGCCTTCATACCTACACAAACACACACACACACACACACACACTCACACAAAAGCAGCTTGATGACTTCACTCATTAAAACAGTCAGTGGTCTGAAGAATGTGCACACGGGGTGTCCTGTTGGATAAATATGGTTGGTAGGGTGTTATTCATGAAACCTCTGCACACACCCACACACACACTCTCATTCCGCTCGTCTGATATCGCTCTCCTTTCTCTTCCTGTGCTTTCAGTTACTCGGTGACAGTGCAGGAGTCATACGCCCATCCCTTTGAT
Organism: Pholis gunnellus; assembly: GCF_910591455.1. Classification (NCBI taxonomy): domain Eukaryota; kingdom Metazoa; phylum Chordata; class Actinopteri; order Perciformes; family Pholidae; genus Pholis; species Pholis gunnellus. Next base: position 299,489 of record NC_136545.1, read on the forward strand.
CAGATTTATTACACCAGCTGCACCGACATCCTCAACTGGTTTAAGTGCACCAGACACAGGTGAGAACTACATCGCTGAGGCCGGATACAAACCAGAATGTGTGTGAGTGTGGAGAGGGTGGTGGTTTATTAAAAGACCATACCATTGTTTTTGCATGCTTAAGCCCATGTTCAATTTTCTTGTCTACCGACCACTCAACGCGCTTTACACTACATTCCGACATTCTCCCATCTACACACTCATTCATGAGTCACATTCACAAGGTGTCACCTGCTCATCAGGATGTAAAGTAATACTCATTCACACTCTCACGCATTGGTGGCACAGCCCGAACAGTTTACCTCCTGAGCCAGCGTACAGTTCAGTATACGTCACCTACCTGTCAACCATTTTCCAAACCATACAACAGTGTTTTTACTACATCCAAGCTTGAAAGTTCCAAATCCAGCACCACGAAGACCTTGTCTTCTTTTTATTTTGTGACATAGTAACACTGCATCAGTGTGCACTAGCAACTACATGGGCCACACAATGAGAACAGTCACAATTAAAAGCAGACTGTTTAGTGTCAACTTCGAATATAGTCGTTTGCCAATTTATTTGATCAAGATTTCTCCTTTTTCTAGAGCTTTCAGGTCACATAACGTGGCTTAAAACACAAAAACTTCCAGCTGCAGTGTGAATGTAGTTGATTTATAACAACAATTAAAACAACAAGCTGTAATGCTTTTTGCAGCATAGTAAGCAATAGTAAAGTAATTTCATAAATAACTAATATATATTGCTGTGCTTTAACTGTATGTCAGGGAATTAGTTAAACTATAATATCCATCCATGTATATTTTTATCACTCTGTCTATGATCTGCTCATCTCGAGTTAAAAGGTTCCATTCCCTATATAGACAACCCAGACTCCCTTTTCCACTTCACATTTTATACCACACGATCAAATGAGCACAGAATAGCCAACGTTGTGCATGTATCTAGCAATTCCTTTTATTGAGTGTCTGATTGTGTATGTGACCGAACTTCCCGCCTGTGAGCAGGGTGAGCTATCGGACAGCCTATCGAAGGGGAGAGAAGACCATGTACCGGAGAAACTCCCAGTGCTGCCCAGGCTTCTATGAGAATGGAGAGATCTGTGCTCGTGAGTATCTTTATCATCATCATCATCAAGGATCACTCCAAGTCGAGTATGATTGTCCTCCTGTTGGTGGGTTTTGTCATTTGTGGGTCTTCAGGTGGCTGTAGAGGCCGATCCTTGAGTCAAAGGTTCTGTTGCAATAGTGGCATTGGGAGTGGTTGTCATGGTACCGGTGGTTTGAGGAGCCATTATGATGGTGGGTCTTTCCTTTTTTGGTTGCCTTTTTTCTCTTGCGGCGTGGGGAGGTCCTTTTCTTGCTGTGCTAAGCCTTCATAGACGACCCTGCTCCATAGGTTTATGTTGAGAGTTGTAGATGTTTAATCAGCACTTTCTCAAGTAGGTTTTGATGTTTTCTTTGTACAGCTTTTTCTGCCGCCCTTGGGTGCGTTACCCTTCCTTCAGTTGGTCACAGAGCATTTGTTTTGGTTGGCGGTATTTGGGTTGCATATGTCTGCTATAGGTGGTTCAGTAGGGTCAAGCCTGCAGTGTCCAGTGTCTTTCTCAGCTTTTCTTATTAATGACAGCTCTTGTGGAAAGCAGGAAGGCCAAGGTAGGCAAAGTGATCCACATTCTCCAAGATGTTGTTGAGCTGGTTGGTCAGCTGCTGGTTGGTGTAAAATCTGAATTTTCTTGATGTTAAGACAAAGTCTGAGGAGCTGGCAAGCTCTGGCGAAGGCATTCATGATACTCTTGAGATCCTTGTCAGATTGAGCAACAAGGCATGTCCTTTTGTAAGAGACGCAAGAACTTGAGATACTTGTTTTGGTGTCCGATCTTGGAGAGGGCTCACCAGATGGCAGTCCAGTTCACAGAGCCAAAGGCCGTTGTGAGGTCGATGAATGCCATATACCACGGTAGACGTTGTTTTTGACATTTCTCATGTAGCTCATGGCTGTCAAAATCATGTCTGAGGTTCTGCTGTCAGGACGAAAAAGATAATTAAAGGCAAAACCTGGATAAATGAGTGAAGTCATGTAACGAATGACCAATGAAGAACACTGTATGGTTTGAGTATGAACATGATAAGAATCATATGATTATGAACATATGTGAATCATATGCTACGGCTTTGACAGTCACCACACTGCAGGAGAGTTGCCTCTGCAGGCAGTGGAAACTGGGAAACTTGGTTCAGCTGAATGACATTCATGTGCCATTAGTAAAAAAAAAAAAACCTTTGTCATCTACATGTGTTGTCATTACTGTAACTTCACTTTTCATTGAGGCTACTGTGCACCCCCCTCACCCCTCCCTTTCAGTAGCCAGCAGTCGGTAACAGGTGTGAAGCCACAGCGTCCATTGGCAAAAACAACAACTGTTGTTCAGCAGCAACAGTAAAAGAAATCATTATGCTAACACAGCCTGCTATTGTGATGGTTGAAGTGGTTGGTGATAGAAGCTGTGTGCTTCAGTGGAGACCATAGTTTGATTCATGCGGGGGCTGTGAAAATGTGTGCCCCGGGAGTTCAGAGGGGAATTTACTTTAGAGGAAAAAGACTCTCTTGTGTAAGCAACTATCACATGTTGCTCTGAGAGTCTCACTGAGGATTTGCCAGATACTCCAGGCAGCATGAGAGTCAGATAGCAAAGGAAGTCAAATGGCATATAGGGTTAAATGAGTTATTACATTTTCTTTGGATGCAGTCTGTGTGCCTACTACACATTAGAATTTGAAAATGTAATGCAAAATCCAGTCAACGTAAGATGGTTTAGTGATGACATATGTAAGGACACAATGCCATAAAAGTCTGCTGATGAAGATTCTTCTTCTCTGTCTTCTTCTTCTTCTTCTTCTTCTTCTTCTTCTCCATTGGTAACTAGCTGGTAAACCTAGATTAGTAGCCCTAGTCTTACTTCCTTGGCGTCAAATACAGACAACTGGGGAGTCTCGATATCGACAATGCACCCTGTCTGTAATACGGCATCTGTATGAGAGCTTCATTATTATGCAATGGAGCGAGAACACCCACTAGGGAGGTGTGGTGGATGAGTTAAATAAACACAGGATGTTTACTCAGGGGACAGGTTGTCCTGTGGGAAAGCAAAAATGTATTGATTTTTACAGACAACCTTCGTCCATTGCTTAGAACACATTACAAACATTTTTGTAACGGTGAATCACTTGTTATTTTTGGTTTTGAATCAAAGGTTCAAGGAATTCTTTGTCATGTGCATGAAAAATGCCCCCAGTGCATTTCCATACAATAAAAAAGTTCAACATGTACACTACCGTTCAAAAGTTTGGGGTCACTTAGAAATGTCCTTATTTCTCAAAGAAAAGCACTGTTTCTTTCAATGAAGATAACATTAAATTAATCAGAAATACATTCTATACATTGTTAATGTGGTTAATGACTATTCTAGGAGGAAACGTCTGGTTTTTAATGAAATATCTACATAGGAGTATCTGGAGCATCACATTTGTGGGTTGGATTATACTCTCAACATGGCCAGAAAAAGAGAACTTTCATGTGAAACTCGCCAGTCTATTCTTGTTGTTAGAAATGAAGCTATTCCATGCGAGAAATTGCGAAGAAACTGAAAATTGACACAACATTGTCTGGGTGACCCCAAACTTTTGAACGGTAGTGTACATTGTATACATTATATGCAGTGTTAAAGTAAAAACAAGTACACATGAATACAATGATTACAAATTAAAATCATGAAACATGAATAATTATTAGATAAAACATAGTGTTCAAATAAATTATGGCCTGGATGAGTTTAGTCCCTCATGATGGCTTTTGCAAACAGAAAACTTAACTTTTGTATGCATGGAGACATAAAACGTGGTTGAAAATCCGTTTAATTCAAACTGCTCTTTTGAAAACAATCTGGGTATTGTCCAGTTAAAATCATTCAGTGCTGAAACCAATGATTATTTACATCTTGAGTGACATGCTTCAAAACAAAGTGGTCCAATCCTAATTTAGATTAAGTCAAGTCGAATCTTCAGACCTGGAATTCTCAATTAATCCAAGTTTACAACATTTTAATTCTACAGCTTCTGCAGGGAAATGCAATTATTTAATTGATGCACCCATACATGACTAATTCTTAAAGCAGATCTCTTTTCATAAGTCTTTGTGAATGTACTGATCCCTGTCTTCCTGTCTCCTCCATGTCCAGCTCATTGTGCGGCGAGCTGTGTCCACGGCCGTTGTATGGCCCCCAACACCTGCCAATGTGAGCCCGGCTGGGGGGGCTCCAACTGCTCCAGTGGTAAGTCCTCCAGCTGTTGCTGTCATTTCTTTGTGTGTGTGATTCTGGTTTTTGGGCCGCTGAACGAGTGCCGTAAAGATGGTTCTCAATGAATTAGCGGAGCTTTGTTAGCTACTATTCTTAAAAATCAAATCCACTAATGCTGCAGGGAGGAAGAGTAAGCAGCAAAAATAACAGGGGACTTTTGCTGTGAAGAATTTATAGGAAATGAAATGTGTTTATCTACCATTTTACAGCCATTCCTTTGACCACGAAATAAATTTGATCACTATACATATATCTTCTTCTTTTTTTTAAAATTGCTCCTTAGTGGGAGAGGCAATACCTCTTAAAGATCTCATGAAACAGTGTCATTGCAGCTTTAAAATGATGTATTTTCTTTTAAAACAGGATGTTCAGGCGGAACATTAACAGTGATGTACACATCTCTAGAATCATGTGGGTCGAGTGTCAGGAGTACGCAGTTCTGGAAGTAAAAATCAATAAAAGTAAAGAAATGAGTGAGCATTTCATTCCTGTCCCCTCATCTTGTCTTTTCAAATAGGTTTTTGGTAAGATGCCTGAAATAAGGTCTGTGGTTAACACAAGCTTTAGAGATTTTAAATGCGTCAGTAAATACCCTTCTGTGAAATTTGAATCTTTTATGTGTCTTAAAATAGGTTGTTGTTAACAAGTGTCTAAATAAGACTACTAAAAGTCTTTACACAACTAGTCCGCCTTTCAGCCTTATCTTTTATACCCGTGCTCATGCGACTGTCATATAGTTTGTTTATGACCTAATTGTTCGCGTTTTACTTACGACGATAGCATTCACGCCTCAAAAATCATAAAAGTGGTGTTCAATTGTGAGGATTATCTTGCTAAACAAAACGTGTAAGTATTATAAACGTTTGTTTGCCACATAGCTTATTTTGTTGAGAAAATACTAAATCAAACGTTTTTTTGTCGATGGAACCAGTGTGATGCTAACTTTTCGAGTTGGCCTTGAAAAATACGTCATCCCTGCATCACACTATATACGGTGTTAGGTGATTGGTAGAAAAGAATGTGTGCAAAGAATATGTGGTCCCTAAGGACAACAGTTCAACACCAAGGCATGGTAGCATTTTGTTTAGCTGGTGTTTGACTCAGTATCTACAGGGCCACGCCACCTCTGTATGTATTCCTAAATTTCCTGAATAGAGTATAATTATGTATTCTCACTCCTGCTTCCTCAAATGAGGAATCCAGGTGAGTTTCACTCAGAGCAAGTACATTATATAGAGTATATACAGTATATTATTAGATTGGACAATTTGGTCTATTTCATGTGTTCCAATGTGCTATAGCCACGCCTCTCCTTGGAAGGCTTGAGGTTGACTTAGTTTTTATGTTCTCTCAAACCATCTAAAATCAACGTCAAAATAGCTAAAGGAAAGCAAAACTCATAAGAGACATATGTCCACTCATCTAGTTACAGTTCTGGAAGTAAAAGTTACACTTTTTAGAGCATAGACAGTGTTAGGTAAAAAAAGAATATCTGCAAAGAATATTTGGTTCTTTCAAAGTCTTCAGACTTCAACACCAAAGGCATTGCCCAAAATCTGATCACCAAGCTTGGAATTGTCTTCTGTGTGTTTTGCTCCCTTTTGTGAAATCACATCAGTTCACTTTCAGATTCAGACAGTCAATGACTACATTTCCATGTTTTGTTCCCATTTTCTGCAGCTAAGCATTCTGAGTTTGCTACAGGTTTGATTTACACATCTGAATGGTTTTCTTGCGGCCCAGCAGCCCTAGAAAAGAATTCCATATCGGACGATTGCCAACTTTTCAGCCTGGTCACTGGGGCTTTCCATACCGACCCTTAGATAGTAGCCTTTAGTGCCTGTATGAGACGCACCACGCTTTCAACTAATTCCAATGTAAACCCATCATGCACAATTATTAGATGCTCAGAGTAACTGCCTTAGTATAAAGAAAGCCTGCCACGGGCAAGTGGGAAGGGTGGAGAATAGGTAAAACAAAAACATGTGAAACCAAAATGAAGAAGTTATGTCACGTGACGTTATGTCACTGAGTCACATGACGTTACGACCATTAGTTAATTTACGTAACAGATGTACATATTCTAATCCAAACCATGATATGTGATCTAACCCTTACCAAATAGTGTTGTTGCCTAAACCTTACCTAAGTCTGATAACATTAAGCAGGTGCCAAGATTCTTCACAAAACGCTATGGATGAGGTCATGTTGAACGTGGGGGAAGTAGTGTGTCCTTTATGTCTTGAAGGCAATATAAGGATGAGGAGGTCGGGATGGTGGATGGATTTGTTGCACAACTCACATGCAGAAGACTGAAGCTGAGTTCACAGTTCATCCCAGACTGCAATTATTATTTCCCTAACTTTAACTGTACTGTAGTTTCTATGCAAATCTATTTTTATATAGCCCAATATCACATATTTGCCTCAAGAGGCTTTTCAATCTGTACAGCACATGACACCCTCTGTCCTTTGAAGAAAAGAGAGAGAATTAGAAAAAACGTGGCATCGGAATCGTCCAATATCAAAGTTCTTGCCAAGAGATACAATTGCCTTGTGCAATTGTGGCTGAGACCCATGAGTGTTCTCATGACTGATGAGTTATAAAATAAACCTGTAGTATAATTTTAAGTTGAAGAAGGCTCCTGTGTTCCCATGTTGAGGAATTTACAGTGGGAAAGTACTTCTGGAACAGCAGCTCCTTCCATGCAACTAGTAAAGAAAGGAAGGTGGATTTAATAGAACAGGCATATTGCAGGATTGTTGAATAAATTCTGAGGATTCATTTTATGCACTAGCATAGCATGAGATCACCACTGGAGATGTAGTTTCCCATGTTCAAGTGGCAGTCTCATGGAAGCTTTAAAGGGGCACTCCGCAGATTTGACACAATAAGGCCAGTTTACTGGTCATGAGTAGTTATACTCACTCAGCCTGTAAAAACAGTTGCATTTGGATTTATCTCAACTTTGGCTTGGAGACTTTCAATTTATACCAGAAACTGGAACGTGGGGTGCTTGTAATTATGCTATCATGTCTCCTCGCTGAAAGGAAGAGACCCAAGGACGGAGGAGCCGAACCTGCCAAAGAAATCCTTGGTTCCGTAGCCTCTATGGATGTAAAGGTGTGCCACATAGAGATGCAGCATTCATACGTCATGGGGAGCCATGACGGATTGGGAACAATTCCCAGGTCATGGGAGGAGAGACTATGCGAGGAAACATAAGTTAGTGTAATGAAAAGCACTGAGTTTGATTGATGTGGGCGTTTACCAAGGAGGAAATTTAGGATCCAGTGTTGTTGCATTGTGACTTGTACTAGGGGCTGCAAATCAACATATAGCGTCTGCCTGCCCCGGTCCAGACCGTTGTATATGCCCACTCCATCGAGTGGTATCTGTCTGATATCAGGCAAAGCCTCTGCTGCTGCTTTGATGTTGAATATTTGCTTTTCTTCATGGAAGTGCAATACTAAACTCTGGAGAATTCCTATCAGCCATTTCCTCAGTGGAGAAGATATTCTCACGGTGATCAAGTCAGCACTGGAAGCTTGCAGACAGTGTCCATTTAGTGTGTGTGGGAGGTTATTTTTGCTTTTGCTTATGAGCTTGTGAATGTGTCTCCATGCAGGCCTCTATAGCGATATGCACGAGGAGCCCACAGGGTGTGCCCCTGCTGTCTTCAGTTTCAGCTTGTAATAAAGGGGCTTATTGTTGTGTCTGGGCCCTGGGGTTCCCCTGGGCCCCACTAGGCCCGGACTGTCTGTCTGCCCTCACACACACTGTAAAAATGTTTATCTTGTTCATGGGACTCAATGAAAGTCTGACTTTGGAAATGTGATGCTTTATCACAGAAATAAGAGGTGTGATTTTGGAACCACGAGGTCATGCTGCTGCATTCCGTCTTAGTTTTGTCTTGTCCTTTGTCGAGTTTCAACCACCAGTGGATCATTTTCCATATTGTCAATATGCTTTGTGCCTAATGTCCCTTTTGGCCTGATTAACTTGGGTTAACTCTGGGTTATTCTAATGTGTTATGTACACATGCAGTTTACCAAAACCATGTCCCCCCAAATTTCACAGGTCTAAAGTTGAAGTTTGAATGCAACAATTTCTCTCAACAGCATTGTGTGACATAACCCAGATACTTTCTGTCTCTCAGCTCCAAACCCACTCATAATAAAGACGTAAATCTTAAAAAAGGACTCTCAAATGGAGTTTTTTCTTTATGCCTCTGCGGCTGTCAGAGCAGTGGCCGGAGGCATTATGTTTTCAGGTCGTCCGTCCATCCGGTCCATTCTTGTGAACGTGATATCTAAGGAACGCCTGTAGGGAATTTACTCAAGTTTGGCGCAAACGTCCACCTGGGCTCAGGCACGAACTTGTTAGATTTTGGTGGTCAAAGGTGAAGGTCATGTGACCTCCCGTCCGGTCCATTCTCATGAACGTGACATCTCTGGATGTTAGCATTTACATTGATTGTCAGTTTGGCTCAGAAACATATATCCCCCTGTCATCGGTGTATGAATGGGTGTGAATGGGTGAATGATGACATGTAGTGTTAAAGTATTTTAAGTGGTCGGAATACTTGAAAAGAGATATAGAAGTACAGTCCATTTACCATTACCTTTAAGGTCTCATTAAGGTGAATATGTTGAGCCTCTTCAAACTTTCCCATTGGGCCTAAATACAGTGTTATTCTAACTCAACCAGGTTATCATAGGTTGACCCTTTGGTTACTAAGTAACCAAGTTTAAACATTAGGTATTCTGAATCTACATCAAAAGAGATACAGAGAACGCATCATCCTTTATGTTGACTAATACATGCTTCCTGGGCCTTTTTCTTCTTAATCTTAATCTCTTCCTTCCCAGTAACCACTAGTATGTGTCTCTGGAGTGTGAGTCCAGACATCAATAGCAGCCTGGAGCCCAGACAGACCTGAGCTGTGCTCTGTCACGGTCAGTGTGTGATACACGGCTGAGAAGCTGCTGATTCTCACTGACTGATGTGTTGTTCAGGTCCTGAGGGGGATGTTCTCAGTCAGTCATGAGAGAACAGGCTCAATGGCACTGAACTTGTAAATATTCAGTATTTTGAATGTATACAATGTTTTGTTTCTTTAGGAGGAAACATATATCAATATATACAGCAACATAGCATTGCTTTGATCCATATGTGTTTACTTGAAATGTTGGATTAAGGGGAAAACTGTGTCTGTGTGTTTCTTTGAAAAGCAGCAAATGTAGTTCTATCGGGTCAGTCTCTTCATTTAGTCTCTGTTCATTCACCATCCCCTTCAGTAACATGTTTTAATTTCCTCAAGAACCACAAAAAAGACTTGGATGCATTGACTGTGTTTTACAGGTCAGTGGGCCCCAACAATATGTCTGAGGATCAATTTGAGGGCCAAGAACAGGAAATGGGGGAAGGCTGTGTTCAAGGAGAAGCAGGAATAATAGGAGGAGAAAATTGTGTGGTAGGAAATGACCTGGGGCGCTGGAGCTTGTGATTTAGTACACATGATAACAACACAAGCTGCTCAGGAGGCCTAAAGTTCAGCTCTGAGAATATAGTAAAGAAGAAAACAACACGTACTGTATATCTTATAGAGTCTCTGTTTAAGATTTGTTTTACCCACTAGACCCACAGTTCTTCACTTTGTCATGCTTTTATGACCTGATAACAGTCTTCACATCACAGTTTGTATGTGACTTTATTGTTGAACAAATCTTCTCCAATATACCAATCTTTATTTCCATTATAAAGATTTCAGCTCTTTGGTCTTAATCAAGATGGTCTTATTCTGAGCCCCAGAAACTGCGGGATACTGAAAACCACAAAAATGTTCCAAAAAATATTCATAAATGTAAAATGATTAGTGAAATGTTTCAAAAAGACGAAAATGAATCAGAAAATGTCAGAAAAATATCCAAAACAAAATAGAAAAATCTGGAAAATATTGTCCGAAAATAATTAGCAAACTGTCCAAAAAATTCTTAAAGAAATCGTAAAATGTCAGAATAACAAAATAGAAAATGTCTGAAAAATATTTGAAAAATGCTACAAAAAAACAGTTGTGCCCAAACTTTTGTAAAATGCCCAAAAAACGTATTTACATATGAATATAATATCCGATAAATGTTTTGGAGAATAAAAACAAATCAATAAATCTATTCCCCTTTTACTTATTTTAATTCTCATCTTCTTAGTTTTACTATTTTTTGACTGCGAGCTATCTTACCTGAAAACACTCCTTGTGTCAAACCCTTGACCCTGAACTTTCTCCCATGAAGATCATGTGAACTTTAATCCCTCAAACTTCTGAGTCACTCTGGCCTTTCTTTTCTTTCTCCTGTCCCTGATCAATGTTCAGGCCGGCAGTGTTAAATGATTTTAACAGATCTTGTGTAAATATTTTACACTCTATTGTAGATTCAAAATGCTTTTCTACATTATTGTGACTCAACAAAACCCAAAAAGTGCAGGACGGCAAAGCACAGACGGAAAAAGAATAAAGGAGTTGTGTTTCCATTTACAGGTTTACTGTCCATTTATCATTTTTTGTGTTCCTTCCGCTTCTGATTCTCATCCTTGTTATTAATGACCAACAGCTTTACATTACATTCTGTTCATTTAGCTTTTGTCCAAGTAATAAGTTCATTATGATTTTATACCAAATAAACCACAGAATGAGGCCTGTTTCTGGCTATTTTTTATTATAGCACCTTTTTTCTAAAATATGAATTGTTGTCAGGTAAATAAATACATAATTATAAACAACTATACAGTAGTGAGTCTTCTAGTACTCAGCATGTTTGTTTGTTTTTAATAAACACGTTACACGTGTCAAAGTTTTACTTTATTTTGTATTTTAGAAGTTCAGTCATTTCTTCAGCCAGATGAGTTTTGAAATTGTTACTCAAATGAATATAATATAGTATGACAGAGATTTCTTTTTTCACACTTCCATTTAAAGGACACAAAATCCCATGTCTTTTTAAAATACTCATGAATTTGTACTTTTAGAGCCCAAGCTGACACCACTATGACATCATTAGTGTTATTGTCAGAGATAACAAAGCTCCTACAGAGCCACAGAAGGCAACTGGCCAGCCAGCGTTTCTCAGGTTGGAGTGAGACGAGGAGAAAAGGTGATGTGGTGATCTTCACAATAAAACATCTTTGATGTGACGTGTGGAGTCTTGGCCAATCAGCGTTAAGATGTCTACAGCGTCTTTCCCTCAGTTAAAGTTTAAGTTACGTTAAGTACCGTTACAGTTCAGACTTGCTGGGTTAAGTTAACGTTCACTGCATGCGGAACTCTGTGGACTGTTAACGTTCGTCATTATCGCGATTTAGGAGGAAAAAACGTAACGTGATGAAACATTTTCATTTAAATAATTGAACTGGATTGAATGCATATTATTTGCAAATAGAAGATTGGACACAATCCTAACAGCTGTACAGTAACAGTAGAAGTTAATATGAAGCCATACAGTCATGAAAATTAATCACTTTATTTGTACAGGCGATGGTTCTCGCTACTCTTGCTATCTTTGTTTTTATATGACTAAAACTTTTAAAGGTTAATAATAATAGAGCTGAAATACTGATTAATAACTGAATAATAAATTAGTTTTTTGCTTAAAGTAAATGTTTTATCACTTAATTTTCTTCTCAGAGTTCACCAGAATGCTACATTTTAAAGCTCATATTTAAAATAAAATTCTCCTGGTATGTGTGAGCATATGGCTCACAAAATGTTATTTCAATAATAGTTCAACATGGACCATTTTCTTTGCAAATTTTTCTTCCTCCAAAGTGGGGTGTGACAGAAAAAGTTTGAGAACCACTGATATAACTGTTATCTAACCATGACAAGCAAACTGATCTTGATGTGTAAAACGAGTGGAGTTTGCCTTTTAGCTAGAAATAATAAGTAGTAATAAGGACATTTTTCTCTTTTGAGTGCCTCTGGGAACTATAACAAAATCAAGGAGTGCATCTTAAAGAAGGACATTTACAGTAAAAGCACGGTTTCCTCATGGAGACACTGCTTAATGAGATAGTTTATAGTGACAATAAAAATCCGGAGGAGGACACACATTTCCCTTCAGCTGAAAACTGGAGGAATACTACAGATGTTTTTTTCTCAGTGGGAATCCACCGTATCAGTGTGAAAGGCGTTTTCTGTTCCCATGAGTGCATCATGCCATGTAGACTGGGTAATCACCAAATAGAAGGCAAAACATCCCAGCCCCAATCCCTCCCCAGAGTGGACAGTCAGAGCTGAGCCAACTCAACAACTGGCAGCTCAAGTTACTGGCTCAGGGCTTTTTCTCTTCTCGACTGACCCTTTCCCCCCTAAGATCTCCCTCGTGTGACCAAGCTTTTTTCTAATTTGTATGACTTGTTGTGTCTGCATGGATACAAAAAAAGAATTATGTATGCAGAAGTTTCACTGTCTTTCTAGTTCTTATTCTTTGCAGTGGATAATGACACAGCCTTGTGACCAAACCCTGGCACAGTGCAGTCTTTTTTGTTCGCTCATCTTGAATAGGCCGATGAAAGAGAACAGTCTGTTCTTCGGCAAGCAGATGAGGAGCCTTGAGTTCCTGGAGTTTGGCCCTTCTTCAATCTAGGTCAGGTTTCACAAAGGTACCAGGATGGCAGATTTGAATGCGGGAGGGGTTTTACGTGTGCATCTTATTATCTCTAATCTCCTCCTCCTCTTTGTCCCCGAAACCTCCCCCTCGGTCCTAGCCACTGTTTGTCACACAGGGCCAGACCGCCTGAGGAAAAGGAAGTAATGTAGGCTTTTTTTAATCAGGTCAGAGTGAAGCAGGCTAATGCGGGAGGAATAAAAGGAGCCTGTTAATCACTTGAACAACTTTGGAATTGTGGAATGGCTGGAGATGGTTGTGTTACTCAGCAGGCTGGGCACATAAACACCAGGCTGTGTTAATGGAGTAGAGGAGAGGATCTTGAGCTCAAAAGAAATGTATTGTTGTTTAAACAAAAATATTTATTTATGGCACTGTTTGGTTGAATAATTGTGGCCTCTGACAACAATGTAAGAGAGCAAAACCTATGATAAATAAGATTAACTGTAAACTAGCATAGACAATTTATTTTATAAGCATTTTTTGTTATATTTGATGAGAACTTCTTTGCATTCCGACAGCAATCAATAAATCAGATGTGGTTTTGGAGGGAGGCCTAAAAGGAGGGGCTAGGATCTTTTTGCATCAATACTTTCAAAATCTAGCTCAGCGGGCCCCAGCCACCAGTCCGAAAAGCATTTGCTACCAGGCCGCAAACTAAATTATGACAAACCTGAACAATAAACATACAACATCATAGGTTGTTTGTGCGTTGATTGCATTGTACTTAGCATGGTCTGACTGCCCTCCTCTCCCAAGTCACGCCCACAACACACGCATACGACACAAGGTCATCAGTGTCATCATCAGCCACCACGTCACAAACTAGATCTGACTGAGCCATAGTGCTATACCAAGTGGATTTTTGATATTCAAATCTTCTATTAAGGTTTTGGAATGAAGCTTGGGATGTCAGTTACATACAGGTGTGTCTCCCTTTGTGTGCAGCGGAAGAGAAGTTTTGTGGCCGAAGTGAAAATATTGTTTTTGAAAGGCTTAACGCCAACAAATATGGATTGAAGCAGAATAATTTGTTAGATAAAAACATATTGTGAATGATGAAAAATGATTGTATTTTTTTCAATATATTGTGACTTTTGCCTTGAAGACTTTATTAGATGCAGAGCGTCCTCACAAAAACGTCTAATTTTTAATTTAGTTGTGGTCTTTGCTTGCCTTTAATTTGAGTAATAGTCCTATCATGTGGTTCAAAAAACTGTTTGACTTAACTTTACGTATTCTACCTCTGCTGCTGTTGCTCAGGAAATGACAGTGAATCTGTTCTCTTCACACATCCAGAAAGAAAGTCACATCAGTCCACAAAACACACGTCACTGCAATCACTTCCTTTTACCACAGCTGCTATTTCTGACTATTCTAGTCAGAGCAGTGAAACCACAATCAGCTGCAGAGGTCAGCCACTGCCTGCAGGATCCCATACAACATGTAATTAGCAGACGCATGGTACTATTAGGATCAGAGATGAAGCTCTGGAGAGCTAAAGTCAGCTGTTGATTATGGATTGAGATGAAGGTAAAGATAAAAGTTTTTGGAATGAAGGTTGACAAAAACTTCTCGGCAACTGGTTCACATCTTGGAGACAAATGAAAATGATATTTCTCAGATTATCTATTGTGCAACACCAAAATTATCCCAGCATACATGAGAAGATTGTTGAGAGTAAACCGTGTTCTTGACCTTGGAATGAAAGTAGTCTAATAAGAAACAAAAATCTTAACTCAAGCTCCACTTGCTTTTTCCGGTGCTTTCAAACCTCTCACTGTCTTCATCAGTGGATGACGTTTGCTCAGATGTTAACAACCAAAATAAAAAATTATCCTTTGAATTGATTTTTCCTATTCTTGAGCTCAGGTCCAAGTTAGGTACTGAGATTTGTTAACGCAGTGACATCACTACAAGTCTGATGGATCAGAAACATGAGCAGTCAGACAAAGGTTGTAAACAAGAGCGCAGGTCTGATATAAACATCCATCACTGTTTACAGACCCACTACTGACCTCCTGTACTTACTGTAGTTCATTCAGCCAACTCCAACATGATCAAAACGGTGTGTTAGACATAGATGTGTATGCCATGTACAGTAGAGTCTCGGTTATACTCCCAAAGAGACACGTACACTGACAGCTGCAGACGACACGGACACGTTCTGTTTATTGTTACATTTTACAACTTTTAGGACCAAATGATTTAAATAAGGGCTATTTAAGTGTCCATAGTAGTAAGTTGATTTACTTAAAAAAAGGTATAATAATATCCCCAGATCTACAGAAATCTCTTTCCTAATGTAAGTCTATGGGGAAAGGACTTTATTGGCCCAATGACATCATGTGACGGACCCAGAAGTTGTAATATAACAGTTTGGGCTTGGACCGGACAGGTCCGCACAGTTTCAACATATTGGCGGTATGCTCACAAGGACAATTGCGTATAACTTTGGCTTAAGGGTAGTATTATACTCTAGTTGACTGCCTGCACTAGCTTGGAGGCTTCATTTCAATATTCTTGTACTAGCACTAGTTACTTAAACACAAAATGTGTTCAAATAATTTTCTCTTTGAACAGATGGGTGTCTTTTGTTTCACTTCATGTACATTTTTGACTATTTTTAAAGTGTCTTTGTAGTTTGTAGGACAAAGCGTAGATCTAGCATTGGAGACGAAATATGACTGATGTCTGAGGTTGTTGAGTTTGTGCATTGATTGGTGCCTTGAAATGAGTCAATCAGATACTTTGGGGGGTGCAATGTTATCATAACCAATACAAATGTTGGCCAAAACTATTAAAAGAGACAGTTAAAAAAAACTGGAATGATCCTTTAGTGTCTAATGACCTGTTAAACCGCTAGCTGACAACTGTGCTACAATAAAATACACTGTGTACGTTATAAAGTCCTTATCTAAACCTTCCATTTCTGTCTTTCTCACTTTCCCCTGAACTTAATATAGACTTCCAATGACGCAGAGTCTCATAATGAAAGGTGTGGCAATCACTGTAAACCTTCCTGGCTCTCTCCTATTTAGCCCCCAGTCATCGCCAGGCCCTGAGTGGGCAGTGGCGAGATATGACGTGACATAATGAAAGAGGTCTAGAACTAAACAACACATTCTCAGATTTACAAGTTTACTGTGGTTACACATGGTGACGCTACCATTTGCGAGCGGTGATGGGAAGGCCAGACACATGGCAGCGCTTGCTCAAGGTGTGGTCTGATTAAGGCTGAAATCCAACAGCCGAAGGTTAATGAGGTGGGTTCAGGTCGTAGCCCGCCTGGCCACACAGTAATTGAAAGTCATTGAGTTTGGCTACTTGTAGAATCAGATGGTTTTCATGTTAGTGATTAGTGATGAGGGGCCAGCTTCGGTCCCAGCCTCAAGAGCTTCATGATTGATAATGTGGTGGCACACGGCTCAGAGGCGAATTTTAAATTTGGTTCAGGCTGCACTGTTGCTCATAATGGATTAACATGTAAACAATGTCACGTGAAGCTTGACCAAGTGAAGCCTTGAAAGTTATCAGCAAAATTATGAGCCAAAGGGAGCAAACACAAAGCGGCAAGGTGATTTCCTAGAGTTTGTTCAAATCCCAACACCAACATTTTGGATGAGCCGGTAGCGAGCAACTAGCTCATGAGAGTTGCAGTAGTCCAAGTGAGAAGACAGTAAAAGCATTGATTACTTTACCAATATCAGAAAATAAAGTTGTTTTGCTTTTAGCTATTGTCTTCAGTTCATAGAGCATGTTTGCACTACCCTGGATATTTGGTCAAATGAATGTGAGCAGTCTTAGAATAAAATAGCTTTGTGTGTTATCCAGCTGACTACATTAGCATTGTCTTTTAACAGACATATGGAATAGGGAAGGCCCAAAGTTTTAAGACAAGAACGAACAAATTGTTGGTTGGGGCCTTTTCATGGGTTCATAATAAGGAAAATAATAAGAACCTCTAGATGAAGAACCAGTGGCGGCTTTTTAAAAAAAAAATATATACAAATTGTCAATATTTGTGTTTTTGAAATATGGAATGTACCCAGTAATATGTGTAAAATACGATATCTGCGCAAAATATATGCTTTTCCTGCTCGTCCTCTCCGCCTGTCTGCATGTCTCAGCTGGCTGGGGCCATGGAGAATCTGATCACAAGAGGTGGGTCTATGAAGCAGTTTAGCCAATTGCTTATTAAAGATATGAATGTAATGACATACAATTGAGCCAATCAGCTTCCTCAAATACATTCAGCATGGGGCAGAATTTCTATCGCCCTTAAACTGCGCGTACAGGCGAGCGCAAGCACTTCTCCTCCAAGACCCTTTGAAGAACTTTTGCGGAGAAACTCCAGGTGACAAACCTGACCCCACAATCAGACAGCAGACTAGCGGGAAAGGGAAGCAGTACATACAAAGCTTCTCTACTAGCTGCACCAGACAGGTTTGGCTAGCTGGATGCAGTCATGCTAATAACTTATTTAGCTTTTTAAAACAACGGGGACAGATCCAGCACGGACAGTTAGGGAGTGAGGGAGGAGGAGGTAAGGAAACATGAGAACACCAGGGTAGGAAGTGAGGGAGGAGGAGGTAAGGAAACATGAGAACACCAGGGTAGGGAGTGAGGGATGAGGAGGTAAGGAAACATGAGAACACCAGGGTAGAGAGTGAGGGAGGAGGAGGTAAGGAAACATGAGAACACCAGGGTAGGGAGTGAGGGAGGAGGAGGTAAGGAAACATGAGAACACCAGGGCACACGAGAACTCTGTCAAGATACCATATTAGGCAAAGTGAACATCTTTTTTTCTACATAGTTGTCCTCAGTCTCATCTGCTTAACTTGGTCATGGAGGCATCAACATTTAATAGAGATGGTGAATTAACAGTGAAAACTCATCATAGCTTCATTTAACATCAGTATTCCTAATTACACTTCATGTTCACTTCTCCTGATGTTTACCTCCTATAACAAGGTCCATAGGGGCATCTCAATAAATACACATGTTCTATTATATACATATATATATGTGTGTGTGTGTGTGTGTGTGTGTGTTTTATATTATACTGCATATTATTATATGATATCTATATATATTATATTGTACTGAATTCACTGTGAGGGTGACTAAAATATGATGTCCTGACGTGTTTGTTTAATTGTTATTTACTGCTTTTTTTCATGTTGGAATAAATGTTAAATATTTAACTGCAAAGTAGTAATGCGTGTTTGATACCTTGCATTATATCATTCTGGGATGTTTGCTGAAATTGATTGGATGTGGCACAGCCCTACCTAGAACATGTTCCACCAGCCGCCACTGTCAACAAGTATTGCCCCTATAAAGTACACTGTGTATAACAGCAGCCGCATCCTTCTAGCAGTATTCACAGTTGGATTCCTCTGGAAGCAGATCCAACACCAGTTGTAAAAGGTTGTCCCGGACCCACTTTAAGATCATTGTTGCACTTGCATCATGAGTTAAAAGTGAAAAAGAATCACTACAAGAGGTTGTTAGAAGGCTAAATAATCTTAGAAGGTCTTTATGTTATGTTTTCTTCGTCTGGTGGTAGATCAGGTCGTTTGTCATACACTGTTTGTAGCTATACCTACAGAAAGTAATGCATTATTATTCATAAGCAGTATGTATGTAATTGACGTAATCATGAGCCAGGTCAGGTTACGTATAAAGAGTGACAAGTCCACGTAGAGAGGAGGTCTGGGTGGACGGGTGGGTTTTAAAACACAGGACCCAGGAGTCCTCTATTCATGTCCTGTGTGAAACCAGAAGTCACTGTTGACTTATTTGTCACGTTACGTACTTTAGTAACACCACTTTCATAGTTCTTTTTACCCAAACCAAGATCTTTTCCTAAACATAAGCAAGTACTTTTGTCAACAAAACTTAACCAGGTATTTCAAACATAGTTATTGTAACTAGGAATATACATTTACATAGATAGATATATATTTACATAGATATAAATGTATAATGTATATAAATGACCGGGTGTCACTGATACAGATATCAGTATCTGTTCATCTATCAGTTTAACTAGTAGTTGTTTTTTTAAAAACACTGCAGCTCATAGGAAAAGGCAAGGATAACAAAGTAAGCTATCATAAGAACAGCTCTCTCCTCTTGAAGCTTGGCAACAATCAGAACTAACTTGTGCCATGAGACATGTAAAACAAGATGAACTAAATCTTCATTCTTTTCTTTCATCTTCCCCTCAGCTTGTGACAGTAACCACTGGGGTCCCCACTGCAGTAACAGATGTCAGTGCCAGAACGCTGCACTGTGTAACCCCATCACCGGAGCCTGTATCTGCACTCCTGGGTACCGAGGCTGGCGCTGCGAGGCCCAGTGTGAAGTGGGCACCTACGGAAACGGATGCCAGCAGAAATGCCAGTGCCAGAACGGAGCTGCCTGTCACCATGTTACTGGAGAATGCAAGTGCTCACCAGGATACACTGGAGCTTTGTAAGTCAGAGAACAGAACGTGTGAGAATCTGATTACAATGATGTCATAGTAAAAGCTCATTGAGAAACACCTGTTATGCTTGGGTAGCAGTCCGTTTTGTATTCTATGTCCCTGGATATGATAAGATGCATGTAAAATGTCTTTCCAAAGCCAGTTTCTCCACTGCCTTCAGTATGAGCTCACCTTTTTCTATGAACCAGCAAAACATTAATACATTATTTAAATTATTATATATATATATATATATATATTATATTATTATTATTTTTTGTACTGGAATACATTTTATCACCACACAGAGGCTAAATGCAGTCCAGGTAAAAGAACAGAACTTTGCCTCCGTTTAGTTATTGTGGAGTGACACAAAACGTTTGGGACCTGAAGATCCAAATAACTTCTGTATGAGGAATTTATCATTTTCGCATTCAGTCATAAATGAGGACAAAGAATATTAGGCTGATGGGTCCAGTATGTGTTAGATTAGCCAGTAGAGAGATTAGATTACACACACATACATATACAGCTGAATACATAATCTCATGGCATAGATAATACTAAATTAATTGATAATGGTTAATGGCAGCTCTATTTACCATGTAATTGCAATTTGGAATCAAAAATATAAGTGATGTGACACTCACTTAACCACACCTCGAGCAAGTTTTACGATTGTTATATGAACAAAACCTCCATCTGTGACCTTTAAAAGTGGCAAATGATAACCGGATGGTGTTTTGGTTTCTTTCATAGCTGTGAAGACCTGTGTCCTCCAGGTAAACACGGGCAGCAGTGTGAGGAGAGATGTCCGTGTCAGAATGGAGGAGTGTGTCACCATGTGACTGGAGAGTGCTCCTGTCCTGCAGGATGGATGGTAGGCCCACGCACCCCCAAACCTTTGGTTGAGCTCATTAGAAGAATGAACTTGTTGTCCGTCGTATACTCCCAGTGATCATTTTTGAGGGTGTGCAATATTGTTAATATACTACGCGACAGAAGTCAGAAGTGGGCCTCAAAGAATTTAGCAGCAGAGTGAGCATGAAGTAATGGAGGAGTACAAGACCTGGGAAATCCTCAAACACACTAGTATGTGAGCTGAACCGGAGGAACGAGGTGAGTCAAAGCAGCTCCTTTAAAATATTTGATACATTAAAAGGGCCAGTGAGTAGCTTCAGGGGACCTATCAGCAGAAAAAGAATATGTTTTCATCAGTGCATAATCACTTGAAACTAAGAATTGTTGTGTTTTCATCACCTTAGAATTAACCCTTTATATTTACTTAAAGGAGCAGGTTCTCTTCACGATGATGCCATGTTTTTACAGTAGCCAAGAAATGACAAACCAAACACTGGCTCTAGAGAGAGCCTTACGCATTTTAATGTTACCTGAAGGCCACCGTAGTGAAATGGTAATATGAGCCGCAGTGCATAATTGTGGTTCCACCAGCTGCCGTCTGACTTCCATTGCTCCTAAAGTATTATATTTTGGTATGGATGTCCTCTGAATGAGGCAAATGGCATTACCGGTTTTGCAGTCGGCAGCTCACTTTACCGCAGTCTTGAAAAGGGCGGAGTGAGCGAAGGGGTTTGTTGCAATCTGTAACCACCCCGCAAGATACCACCAAATCCTACACACTGTCCCTTTAAATGGCTCACAGAGATTCTACAACGCCTTTAAGAAAGGCAACATACATGCGTATCAGGCTCCTAATTCAATATCTTGAGGTCATAATGTGAAAGGAGCTCTAAACTGTTTGGTTTTGAAGTTATAGACTATAATACAGAATACAGGAGCTGTATTAATGAATAGGACAAATGAATTCATCTATTTTCAACATATCCAACCACAATCCACAATCACACAAATCAGCTGTCCTAGAAAACATAGAGACATGTATTTGAAGATTTTAAGGTGTAAAGGCTCACATGATCAACAGTCGTGTATTTTCCTGTTGTTTTTGCTGTGTGCAGGGTACAGTGTGTGGCCAGCCATGTCCAAGGGGGAGATTTGGACAAAACTGTTCCCAAGAATGTCAGTGTCATAACAACGGCTTCTGCGTGTTGTCCACTGGACAATGTCTCTGCAGTCCTGGGTACACAGGAGAACGGTAAGAGCAACCATGACAATATTACAGTATGCAGCAGTGTCGCTGACACACACACGTATACGTAGGTGCTGGTGGAAAACATGGACACCTGGCTTTTCAGCGCATTCTATGCTATGGAAATTGACTTGTTTTTGGAGCCAGCTTCATGTGGCCATTTGGAAGAACTGCAGTTTTTGGCACTTGTCCATATATGACTCACAAATCATCAAAATCATTGTTTGTTTATTATGAAACATGCATTGTCACCAACATTAAGACTACATTTCTCTCCATTCACAAGAGCAATCCATTCTGTGCAATATTTAGCAGCGTATCTTGATGGCACAAACACAACAATCATACTTCTGTCTGAATGGTGCAGAGCGACACAATGTGAATAAACAGCACCATAAATCTACATCCAGAGGCAGATGGTGTGGGCTTTTAAAAGTTTACTGGGACAAATCAAAAACAAAAACTATCATAATTCTAACGTATCTCACAGCACAGCATTTGAATGCTCTTGGAGAATAAAACAATGAATGCCACTTCTGCTTTTGGAAAGCAAGCGAGCAATCACACAGCAGCTATGCTACCGCGGAGGTTGGTGACATTACAGCTCATGGGCGCTGATTGTCATAATAATGCAACTAGGGCTGCAACAACAAATCGATAAAATTGATAATAATCGATTATTAAAAGAGTTGGCAACGAATTTCATTATCGATTCGTTGTGTCGCGCGATTATTACGCCACTCACTAATGCCGTGCTCACACCAAACGCGATGAAGGCGGCGCGAATCGTGTCATTCGAGCCGCCGGTCTCGCCGGGGACTATTTGTGTTCATTTGCGTGAATCGCGCTAGACGCGCCGGAGAGGGGGCGCGGCTTATCGGCCTGAAAGCCATTCAACTGTTCACCATCAACCGTGGAAAAAAATCACCTCTATTTATGCTTAGTACGTGTTGTGGAAGTCCCAGATATCACGGGAAACTAAACGCCGTTATGTCTGGTTCATAACATAGTCCGGAGGAGCTCCGTGGATTTCATCGAGCTCACTGTGTCTAGCGAGCCACACGTCGGCTGTTTACTACAGCTGTATGAACACAAAATAAACTGATTTGGCTGTGATTTAACGGCAATAAACCGACAAAAAGGGACTCCGAAATAACTACGTAATGATGCCCATTTATACTTGTTTTCTCAATGGAGCTCGGATTGATCGGTGCTAGGCTATGCTAACATTGTAGCAGCTCCATCAACACTCAAAATAACGTCATCTAGACGTAAATACGGCAGCGTCTATTCATTGTTTGCACCATATGGTTTACACACACACACATGTATACACATAGTCTGGTCTCTATTGATATGAGGGATCGTAGAGCTCTGGGTGAACACAGACGGCTACAATATTTATTTCCTGATTCAACAACGGCAGGACGTCAGTGATGACAGGAGAAACATCTCAACACTGATAGGCTATCGTGTCACAGCGTCACACGATTTTTTCGGTTGGAAATTGTAAGGATTACAGATACTTGAACCCAAAAGCACAACTCGGAGACAAGAAATACAAGTTAGCTTTTTACTTGTTTTCAGGCAGGGACAAAACCAGGAGGTCAGTCCGAACAGGCAAACAAATCCGATAAGGGGCAGGCAAAAATCCCACGTCAAAAACAGGCTGACAGGGTCGGAACAAGAACAATATAAAGATACACCGGAGAACTTGGCACTTACACACAAGACAATCTGGCAGGGAACAAGTGCAAGTGAGGGGACCTAAATAGAGAGGGCTAACGAGGGAATGGGCTGCAGGTGAGATGGGTGTGGAGGACCAGGTGAGGGGAATCAGAGGTGAATGGTAGGATCTGAAATGACAGGAGAGTTAATAAAACAAGCAGACAGGATGAAAACAAACTAATATGAAGGGGAATTCGTGACAGAAATTAATGCTTTGTTTTTTCATCCGATTCATCGATTAATCGAAGAAATAATCGACAGATTAATCGATTATTAAAATAATTGTTAGTTGCATCCCTAAATGCAACACACTTTCCAACACTTGAGGTAGACAGCTGTCAGTATGTCTTCTTCCTCGGTGCCACAGAGTGTTTTCCAAAGACTACTAGCAACACATCAATGAGCCCCACATGTTCCTTCATTAGCATGAATACACAAACTGTAATTTATTTTGACTCAGTCACACATATACACATGGATTTATCCGCCACTCAAAGTAGTCTCAGCAAAAATGTTCCAACAAGATAATTGAAGATTTTATTTCGCCCACCCAATCAGCAAAATAAAGTACAAAAGTATATGCATAGATAAATAACTTTAAAAAAACTGCATAATTATATGCAAAAATACAGGCATTGCACTTGTAAGAGGAGAGTTGGCTTAGAGGGGATCAAACCAAGGACCAGTTACTCAGACGTTTGTATGTTTACTCAAGTACTGTAGGGTACTTAGGTTCAAGTTGGTGCTACTTCTAATTTACTTAAGTATTCACACTTTGTCTCACTCGATAGTCCTACTAATACTCCTCTACATTTCAGAGGCAATTATTGTACCTCCTACTCCACTGCATTTATCTGACAGCTTTAGTTACTAGTTACTTTGAAGTTTAAGATGCTAAGTGTAAAACCTACTATCAGTTTATGGCCCCACAGAAGACGGTAAAACTTGTGTTGACCTCATTATGACATGCTGAAGAGTCAAGCAATCCCACACAAAAATCCAAATCAGATCATGTGTGTCTGCTTAACTCTTCCACATCCTCCAGAGAGCTGAGAGAAAAACCAAACCAGGAAGCCCAGTCGGTGTTTACACTGACAGATCTCAGCAGAGCGCCACGCAGGGCTTCAGGCCCATATAATTAGCAATATCAGAGAGCACACACCATATACTTAAGCAGACCAGGGACGAGACAGGAATAGCCCCTCCATGAGTAAATGAGGGTTTCAGGGAAGCTGAACGTCACAGTATGGCGCTGCTGAGGACTGGGTTAACCGTGCCACACCCGAACCCAATGGAACTTGGGGGGGGGAGGACACCACTGCATTTTGGCAGTGCTTTGCAAGAATGTGGATGATAAAATGGGGAGTTAAGATAAAAACAAATACAAATACAGAATACAAAGTTAACTGCAAAGTGAAGGTTCAGAAAAAGTCTTGAAGTACTTAAAAAACAAATTAAGTTGATGTCTTTTTCTTCTTCTTGCCTGCTCTAAATGACGGGACCAGAGCAGGGCATTTCATTTTTCAAACCCAGCTTGATTTGATGGTTGGACTGATTTGTTTGCACTGTGTAACCATGGATGAGATAATGAGGACCCGCTGCATTCATTTCCACACTGTTTGTTTTGCTTAGCTGCAGCCACATTAGCTGAAGCTCTGTGTTCCAGCAATGACTGTGATTAAGAGAGCTGTGGGACCACCACAGCCTTTTACTGCAGTCAGCAGTGTGTGGTGTTTTACTTCACTCACCGTCGGACAGAGGAAGGTGATGTATTTTATTTAGTTGGTACGTGCAGCAAAGTTCTATATCTTATATATCTAGAATGAATATTGATGTTCTTGATGATAGTTGATGCTGTCTATATATCGATATCTGCATTGTCATTAGTTGGATATTCATGGACCCCAGAGGTTGATTCCTAATGTTTGGTGAGCCAAGCAGGCAGTCCCTACGGAGTTCAGGGGGAGGATGAGCTGTTGCTGCCTTCACAATAAAAGCAGAAGGGGGTTAATGTTCAAATGATATAATTTTTCATTTAATTGATTACCAGTGTCAGGAAAATAGCATTCTCTGACATGCATACTCTGCACGTGAGTGTCCATCAGCCAATCGCAGTGCAAATAAATGTCTTTTTTATTGCTGACATGTGAAGAGGCATTCGTATTTACAGGTTTTATTTTACAGTTAGTTCCAATCAATTCTCATTGCTGAATTTACACAGTCAGCAGTTACAAACTAAATGCATCCAATCAATGACCATAATCGTTCAAAATTCAAGTATTTTCTCACAGAAACTCAATCATAAGTCATAACTTTAACAACTTGAATTATTTTAGTTTCATTGTGTCATTTTTGGAATGACTCTATACCATAATGGCAAAAAAGAGGTGATCTTCTTTTGTAATGGAATCTTTTAAAAATATTACATAAATAAATCATATATACTCCAGAGATAAGAGCAATATATCACACACATATCTGAAATCATCATCGTGTGTGTGTGTGTGTGTGTGTGTGTGTGTGTGTGTGTGTGTGTGTGTGTGTGTGTGAAGCGGATGAGGATATGTCTGAATACAAAAAGGACAAATGCAGCGATGTATAACTTGGGCTGGAACTATGGACTGTGCGTGGGCTGTGACTCAGTTGTTTGCAGTCTATTAAACACAGCACATGTAGTATTTAGTATGTTGTTTACTATTTTTCTGGCACAAGTTATGAGTCATGTATGACTATGACATATTGTATTACATTGCTTAAAACTAAAAAATGTAGACAGAATTCTTTCATTTCAATCAGAATGCCCGATGCCCGATGTGGGAGTCTGGCTTTAGCACTGTTTGCACAGTTTATTTAACCGTGTGCAGGGTTCCTTTGTTTGTTGTAATTCATTTGTGTGCACATATTGCTAAACCGAGAGTCATGCTTAACATCCCTTGTCAAGAAAATAAATGTGTCGACTTAATATGCGGGGCAAAACGCCAAAAGCATATTTGTCCCATATGAACAAAACATGTGCCATTACATAATTAAAAAAGAAACCGTTGCAATAAGAGTAACAACATAGAGAGGTATTTCATTCTCTTGGGTGAACAAGTTGTTGATCACCTCCACTGCTGTGTCTCTCACTGTGAACAGGTGCCAGGACGAGTGTCCGGTTGGTACTTATGGTGCTGGCTGTGCAAAGACGTGTCGTTGTGAGAACAACAGCAAGTGCTACCACACCAACGGGATGTGTTTGTGTGAGCCAGGATACACAGGGGAGACGTGCGACGCCCGACTGTGTCCTGAAGGACGCTACGGCCTCCGGTGTGACAGGAAGTGTCCGTGTTACGCCCAGAACACACGCAGGTATGCAAGTATATATAGTCTTCAAACTTTATCCTGCAAATAATAGGTGGGATCAATTTATTGTTCTCTAATTTGAACATCTTGAAAAACAGAGTTTGCTTGTAATATTCCAAAACATGACGAGCAGTGTTCCAATCTGTATGTTGTCAGGAAAAAGTATTCATGTGTTGTCTGTATATGTTTGTCACTCTGATGGTTGACGCTGGAGACAGCTGACCGTTGTGGGCCAGTAGTCAGTGATCGGTTGGGCCGGCACAGCTGGGGGCTGCATGTGTCTGCAGAGAACAGCTGTCCTGCTGCTCCTCAATGGGAGTGCTGTGTCAGGTGGGCCAGCTGTCAGTCAAACACAATCACTGCCAAGCACAGGCCGGCTCCACCTGTGTTACAGCAGATAATCCCCACCCTGCTGGCATGGAGACTTTCAGAGTTCTTCAGAATCAGAGTCAGTTACACCTGCACAGTTTTTTTGCTCCAGTTTTTTAAGGAACAATAGAGCCTCTCTTAAAATTCTGCTTCCCAGAACGACCTTGACGAGTCTCGACAAAATATTGTGTTTCGGTTTAGATTCCGGACATTTCGACGTATAAAGCGGTGAGCTCAGGTTTGGTGTCTTCCTTTTTGTTTATGTCATGTGTAGCTATATCATGTGTGTCAAGCAGGCGGCAACCTCCGGTTCTGGCAATGACGCCGATGCAGAAGTGTCTTAAAACCTGCATTCTCTCTACTGACCAGCAGGGGGCGAGTCCTCTGGTTGTATAGAAGTCTATGAGAAAATGACTCTACTTCTCTCTTGATTTATTACCTCAGTAAACATTGTAAACATGAGTTTATGGTCTCAATCTCTAGTTTCAAGTCTTCTTCAATACAGCATGATGTTCATTTAGTAAATGATGGTCCATTTAGAGTCAAACAGACCATAAAGCAGGGTATGCTTTAGGGCGGGCTTACTGTGATTGACAGGTCGCTGACGCTACCAGAGACGTATACGCCGTCTCTTTGTCACTCCTCCACATTCCAAATATGGTAACTTCCATTCATTGGTGAGCAAAAAAACAACATGGCGAAGGCAGAATCGCCGAACTTAAGGCTTCAAAACATCAGTCAACAAACCAATGGGTGACGTCACGATGACTACGTCCACTACTTATATACAGTCTGTGGTGTCAAGTAGATACTCACCGTCATGCTGCTTTGCATCTCTTTGTTGGTGATTTGAACTCTCTTTGTAGTCATTGTGTGTCTCTTTGCAGTCGTTTCATGTTTCTTTGTGGTCACTTTGAGTCTTTAACTTGTTGGTCATTGTCTCATTTAATGACATTTTGTAGACAAAGGCCAGGGGGCCTCACTTTGGGCCCCCTGGACCTGAGCCTGATAGGCATGTTCGGTGCCTATGATCTGAACAACAACATCACCGTCCTTCAGGCCTCAGTATGTTTCAAACTGAGTGCTTGTTAGTCCATCAGCATCTGACAAGCACTTCACCCAGTGAGCTACTAAGTGAAACCCCACATGTGTCTTTGGGTAGAGTTCCATTTGGTCGTGCTGGCGGCAGCAAGGGCCGGAAAATCCAGTAAAATGGAGTGTAGGCGGCATATGAGGCACCAGGTCAGACATTGAATCTCTCATGAGCTGATTATCAGGTGGTAGAGACACTATGCTGAACTTAAGTTTCATTTATTTCTCACTGATTTAAAGTTGCCAAGATACTACAGTTTAATTTAGCTGTTACAAGCGGTGCGAAATCTGTTCGTATGAGTCTGTATTGTTTACAATGCTGTTGGAATGCAGGATATTTTGTTTACCTGAGATCTGTTGATTCAGGATGGCATAAGACAGCACGTGTTGTTTTGTACCGCGACCCGACCCCGGATAAGCGGAGGAGAATGGATGGATGGATGGTGTTGTTTTGTGTGCCTACAGTATGAGCAATAACTAAACAAGAATGAAGTACAATGTAACTATATGTTCCTCTCTTTTCACCAGCTGCCACCCGATGTCAGGGGAGTGTACGTGTCAGCCTGGCTGGTCAGGCCTGTACTGCAACGAGACGTGCACCCCGGGATTTTATGGAGAGTCCTGCCAGCAGGTGTGCCAGTGCCAGAACGGTGCTGACTGCCACAGTGTGACCGGAGAGTGCATTTGCGCTCCCGGCTTCACGGTAAACACCCATTTCTGTCATGTCACAATGTGCTTTAGGTCACCTATCATGTTAATTCATGAGGCTTATACAGTATATGTGTGATGAGGTGTGTGGTTGTGGGCGCATCGCCTGGCTCACAGCCCTTGAGGCAAGTCTTTGCCAGCAACCCAAGGCCAGAAGACACTAATAGCCCAATCCAGATGAGCTTACAAGACACTGCTTACATTGCATACTGGGGCATGGAGCACATGCTAAACATGTAGTGTCCTGTCTTAAAGGTTTAGATATCTGGCAGGCTGGCAGATAGTTAAGCGTAAAGACTGGAGGCAGGGGTCCAGCTAGTCCAAAGTTCAATAATACATCCATAAAGCTAAAAACAGACATTTAAGAATACATGTCTGTAGTCACATGCTGAAAGTATCAACAGTTTATCTGCTCTGTAGTTATAATAATAATAATACCCCCCACACTGTAATGTTAAGCCACTTCATCTGGCTGTTGTTTTCCAGGAAATTTAACACAAACCTCCCACTAAAACCACAAATAGTTATTTTTTCTTTGTAGTTATGGAATAAGTAAACCAGATACAATGTATCAGTCAGTGAGCTTTAGAGGTGTTGGTGTGTTAACTTTGGACAGAGCTGCAGTCTTAATGCTAAGCTTGACACACAGATAGATGGAAGGAGAGCAAATAAGCCTATTTCTCAAAATGTTTAACTATTATTTTAACTCAGGTCATTTAATTTGATTGACACAATCTCATCGAACCTCTTGAGCAGATGTTCAGATGTACACACCACACACAACCACAACCATTTGCAAGTGTGTTGTTCTGAATTCAGGCCTAGCAGACAAGTCCTCATTGTTTTACTGTATCTGCTTAAAGCACTTTTATAGCCATCACAGTAGTGCTTGTTGTGGAGACGTTACTGCCGGGGAAAACCAGCATATTTCTCATAGCAGAAGTCTTCAACATGAATTGTGACAACAACAGATGTCTCATCCTGGCTGCTTGATGTACGCTCTTGATATTGCTTTTAATTTCTACCAACAGAATGAGGTTCAACGGTTAATTGATATGAACAAGCACACAGTACCTCACCGTCCAGCTCTGCTGCACATATAGAAGCTCTGCAGATGTGTCACACATCTGATAAACACATCTGATGTCCGCTGGAGAACTGGTTGTCACAAAAGGTGTTCAATTATGTGGCGACTAGACAAGAAAAATAAATGTGGAACGCACCGCTTTGAGGCACTTGTGGGTGTAACTTAGTCAAATACAGCAGGTGAACTGATCATGTTTCTTCAGTGCTACGGAGCTGTGGGTTTAGAGGATGTGTGATATAACTGACAGTTCTAAGTATTCATCTTCTGTGTCGACCCTCTCAGGGTCCCAGCTGTACAGTGCCCTGCCCAGCAGGGACACATGGAGTGGACTGCTCCTCCAGCTGCAACTGTAAGAACAGAGCTCAGTGTTCACCTGTGGACGGATCCTGCTCCTGTAAACCAGGTGAGCTGAGGAGGAAGAGGGGAGCATATAAAAAACATATTGAAATGTAATTGTGCAATGTATTTGTATGTAATTATGTCAATAATATGAAAAGATATTTCATGCTGCGTGATTTTTTTTTAACTAAAATTGTTATTCTTAAAAGTTCACAACAAATGAGAATGATCTACTATTACAGCCTTTAGGGTACCACACCACTCTGTGGATTATCTCTGTTTTCCTGAATGACTCGCTCGTAAAAGGCTTAGGGGAATGACTCCATGATGAAACACAATGACTCTTTTCAAACCAACCTTTTGCTTGCAGTCTACTTGTTTAAATCAGAGCTGGATGACTTTAGCTTTCGGCGTTCTTTCAGGGAAACTGTTTTCTGTGTATTCTAATCCTCATGGTACACTGAATGGTTGTGATGCTTGCTACTGTTACCAAAGTTAAGGGTGTGTTTAAATCTCACTGACATTGTTTAATCAGGGTGGCATGGAGTGGACTGCTCCATCAACTGCCCCAGTGGTACCTGGGGTCTGGGCTGTAACCTCACCTGTATGTGTGGGAACGGAGGAGCGTGCAACGCCCTGGACGGTCATTGTACCTGTGCTCCAGGCTGGAGAGGAGAGAGGTGTGAACTCCACTGCCAGGTGAGAGGACATGGATGCTACCAGAGATTTTGAATGTGATCAATATTAATAATATTATAATAAGGCAGGTGATAAGGCAGGTGAAAGAGGAAATCTCAGCTCTAGTCCATTGAAATTCACTTTTCTACTGGTATCCTTTTTCAACACTACAAATTACAGCTATTGATAGTATTGATATTTTCAAAAGCCTTATGAACATTAAGATTAACATAAAGTGTAATTATTACTCTACATTAAAAAAATCATAATCAAGGATATTGTAATTATAAAGGAGAGCACTATACAAGCGGGGCTGCCATCTTGACATCTGAGTAGAAATCATTTACCCTGTCAACCCTCCACCAATCTTGCTCATTAGCAATACACCTCACAAATTCTGCAAAGAACGCTCCGGGTACTAGCCAATCAGAGGCAGAGTAGGGCGGGTCTTCATGGAATGCTGGTGCAGAAAAGAATCAATTAAACTTCCGTGAATAATTGTAGTCGTGCAGCTGCCAACAGCTGTGAAACAGGGCATTTGGCATGTAGAGGGGACTGCACTTTCCCCAAACACTCTCTTGTTCTTACTTTTCTCTAGTGTGCCATTGGTTAAGCTATATGACTCTCTCTATCCACTCTTGCAGCCTGTGCAAATCCTAAATACAGTCCCATACAAGCGTCCAACATTTTTGTGCATCACACTTTTTTCAGGGTGAGAGTCACCTTGTGGTTATTCTGAGGCTATAGGTACTGGTATATTTGATCTCATACTGTACACTTTTAAGAATATGAACTGCCCTGTACAGTAAGAACACAGGAAGCTGTGGAAGTTAAATAGGATTTAAAAGCATAAAGAGTTTCTCTCTAAAGTCTAAACGTGAATGGACCTGTGATGGTTATTGTTCTTCCACCTCAGGATGGCACCTATGGTCTGGACTGTAAGGAACGTTGTGACTGCAGTCATGCTGATGGATGTCACCACTCTACTGGTCACTGCCGTTGTCTGGCTGGATGGACTGGTAAGGCCTAATACAGTATCAATGTTCTCATAGTCTGTTTAAATATTGTTATGTTTACAGTACACCACAGTACACCAAAAATATGACCTACTTCCTGCACTCTATAGTGCTGATCTTTGGTGATAAAGTGTGTGTGTGTTTGTGTATTCTTGTACTTACTACATAGTGAGGACCGTACAATTTTTCAACCAACAAAGTGCGGACATTTTCGGAAAGCGATTACATCCTCATTTCTTTAAAGGCCTTTTTGAGGGTTCAGACTGTGTTTATTTTAGGTTAAGGTTAGGGTCAGTACTCAGTTTACACTTTTGCCTGCACTCTGTACACAATACACTGAAAGGTATTTGCATTTGTGTGCGAGTAGGTATCCACTGTGACAGTGTGTGCGCACAGGGCCGCTGGGGCCCAAACTGCTCCCTACCCTGTAACTGCAAGAACGGAGCCTCCTGCTCTCCAGATGAAGGGACCTGTGAGTGCGCTCCAGGATACAGAGGCACCACCTGTCAAAGGAGTAAGTCCTACCACTTCAACTGCAAGATCATCACACAGCTGACGCTTGACTTAAAGGATAATAGAGTTTATTTCATAGTTTTGTCCATCAATCCTAGTAGAAATAATAACATTGTACTCTACAAGTTAAAAGCAGAGATCTTGGAACATGGTGACATCGCTAAAAATAAATCAGAAACATGAGATCAGACAGTTAGGTCAAAAGAGTTTGGAAGAGAAGTTGAAGTGTAAAATGACTACCCAAACACCCATCACAGTTTAAAGACCCACTTCCTGTTTCAACTTTGACGTAAAGCACTGTACTTGTTGTAGTTCACGCACACTGTGCCCGTGCAATGAGGGATTGTTAGTGACATTTCACTCTCAGTTTGACCTACAAATAGTCCTTTAGATAATATTGTCCTCTGAATGCTCGTGTTTCTTATGATGATAGATTTGAATCTGAAAATATAAAATCTGAAACTGAAAAATATAAGAACTAAAATATCAAAATATATATGGAAGAAAAAAAAACGTATTCCAAAAAATTCCAGAACTGAATCAAAATGATATTCAACCCCAAAAAAATGTTCATTCACTTATTTTTATTTTGAATACATTGCTGTATTTTTCAATGATCAAGACCACAACTTGAACATTTAGGTTAAATTTTTTTTTTCAAATGAACAAAACTTTTGACCTGGATTTAGCTTCATAGTTTCTGACCCATTTGATTTAATTGTAGTGATGTCTCCGTGTTCCAGTCTTTGACTCACTCTCTCCTCTCCAAGACTTCTTCAGCAATAAATCCACAATTCATTTTGCAAAATCTCCAAAACTTGGTAAAGAACAGGATCTTCAAATCTTCACCAGATAGCTGACAAGTTTGCGACTCTTGAAAGTTCTCCTGTTAGTATTACTATAAAACATCCACAGCTGCGTGCGTTTCTGCACCAGTCCAGACGGGGGATAGCTAGTGCACAGTAGTCTGGATGGGTGTGGGGGTTTTGACACGCGTCATATGCAGCAAATAAATTTGGTCAAACTCTTTTAAAGTTAATGCTTTTTTGAAAAAGAAGAAGTAACACAACCCTCAGATGCAAAACATTTTCACAACTTAAAACTCCTTTCGAGTCCCACTTTCTAGCTTTTTTTCTGAAGCTTTCAGTTGTATCACACAGTCATCATTAGTGATGGAGATGGATCTCTGGTTTATATGAGTATTCCTATGATTTATTCCATAGAACTTTTAGGACCTCTCATCCACGTTCATGCTTGACAACAACCAACTGGCACTGGTCATGACCGTGTACCTGCCATATGAATAGCAGGTCTTGTGTCATCAGTGAACTGATCCTCTGTCTTCTACACATTTAAGATAGATAGATAGATAGATAGATGGATATATACTTTATTTATCCCATGGGGGAAATTTGTAAGTAAATTTGTGTTTAAGGAAGGAGGTGGGATATGAGTTGTTAGACGGCAAAAGCACCACAAGCTGTTAAAACACTAACATTGATATACATGTATGAAGAAATGTTGAAATGTATTCTATGTTATGCAGAAACCTTCATTGCCAACATTTTCATAATTAGATGTTACCTTAGAAAACTAGAAAGCTGCACTCATTAGATCCCCGCCAGGTGTGTCTGCAACAACCAATGCTGTAATGTGTGTGTCAAGTTATGTTCTTAGTGTCTGCATTTTCCCCACTTGAAAGGGATCGACGAGTCCGCTCGAAGGGTCCAACTGGATTTCACTCAAATGACCAAACTTGAAACTTTTTTACCTCTCTTGAACCGGTCGGCTCACCCTGCCTCTGGAGTGCTACCCAGTCTTTTTTCCACCTGTGGAAGTCACGTTTATTTCCAGTGAACTTTGGAAGGGCTGTCGGTTTGAGTCTGATGGTGGTTGGCATGGGGTAATTTGAAGTCATGGCCCCAGGTGATCTTTCAGCATCCTCCTCTCTCCTAGCTTGTATGTAGTCTGCCTTTCTGGAGACCAACTTTGGAAGGAGGAGTTGAAGTCCTTTTAAGTGGCCCTGAAAGTCCTCCTGCTCACTTTTGGGGATCCATACTTTCCACCGACTGTGCGCCTCCGTTGCGGTCTTTACCAGTCCTTGCAGGTGGTTAAGCATGAATTCATATGCCTCCTGGTTACAATCGGGCCGCACGGCAGCAGCACGGTCACACTCGCCCTCTGCTGCTTGAAATGCTGTTGACAATTCACTCTTCCCAAAGTTGACCCAAAGTGCTTCCTGAATCAGACCTCTGGTCTCCTTTAATTTCATATTACACTCATTGGAAGTCCTTGCTAGGTCGGCTTTTTGCTGTTCAGTTAATACAGCATATTCCCCTGTATCCAGCTCCGCCTCCAGTTCAGCAATGAATCCAGCCTCCACATCTTCATTTGTTCCCATGACTTTCTCAGCTTCGATTTTAAGTTTATTGAAACTGTCTCTGAGCTCCTTTTCAGACATGTCCTCATGAGTCCTGGTAATGCTGTTGACCAGACGTGTAAATAATCTTTTCGCTGTGGTTCGCTCCACCTTGAGTTCCTCGACTGATTTCCCAGCAGCTTGATCCGCCATGTTTACTTTCAATTTGCAGGTTGATTTCAGGCGAGAAGGTAATACTCTTCTATTTTCATGTATCTTTAGTTGATTGTCTTCCTTCCCCAGGATTCCAGTTTATTTCTCCTGCTGTTCCAGCTAAAAGCTACTAGATTTTCTTCTCCTGGTTTTCCAGACTTCCCAGTTCCCCGGTCTTCCGGTTTTTTACTGTCAAGTTATGTTCTTAGTGTCTGCATTTTCCCCACTTGAAAGGGATCGACGAGTCCGCTCGAAGGGTCCAACTGGATTTCACTCAAATGACCAAACAGTTTTTTTCTTTTTCCTCCTTTTTATTTTGGTAGGTTTGCAGTTCATCAAAACTTAACCACAGTGTGGCGTTGTGTAGTGCATTGTAGTTTAGCTTAGTTCAGTTCAATTCAGTTCACTTAGTTAGCTCAGTTTAGATAGCCATCTAGTCAGTTTTAGCTCAGTTCAGCTTAGCCGTCTAGCCGTTCAGTTCATTTAGCCATTTAGCCGTCTAGCCGTTTAGGTCTCTAGGTAAAAAACCTTTAAACAGAAAAGAAACAAAACAGAACCCATATTAAATATACAAATTAATGTACACAGGCAAAGCTTTCATAATGGCTTGATTAATAAAGCACCACATCCTATTGTAAACATGCCCTGATATTAATCAATACAGTTAATGCTGTACGTCAGTAAACAAATTAAACCATTTAAACTACTACAATTTACCACAACCAGATAGAACCCATTCCCGGACAATCAACCACAACAGTATTACACAACAGAGGGCCAGACTATTGGCGTACGCATTTGCCGCAGATAACGCTAACGCCACCCAACCGATCTTCACATCAGCCCCA
The DNA here is from genome assembly GCF_910591455.1 of Pholis gunnellus. NCBI lineage: Eukaryota > Metazoa > Chordata > Actinopteri > Perciformes > Pholidae > Pholis > Pholis gunnellus. Next base: position 335,422 of record NC_136545.1, read on the forward strand.
ATGTCTCAGTTGGGGCAGTTCAGTTCAGTTTCCTTACCGGCTGCCTCTCCAAACCTTTCGGACTCGTCAGTCATGCAGTGGCATCGCAGATCTCCACACTGATCCACGTCGGTCTGGTGCTTGCCCGACGCCGGACCGTATTGTTTGCGACACGACGTGTTACTGCGTCTCTGCTTATATAAACCTCCAGGTAGATTGGTTCCGCCCTGCTCCCCTCCGAACACTAGTTTGAACTCCTTTCAGTTATTCATATTGTTTATCCTTACATAAAAGAAAACCCCTGTTTGACTTCACAGTGTGATTGAATTAATACAACCCCCAATTGGCTAATTGTGGGTCGAGACACCAATAGGCTGTAAGGTGTCATAATACACACTTCATTCAAACTCAAAAACAAGCAGCGATGTATGCAAGCAATTGGTCCAAAGTCGTATATATTACACTTCATACAACCTTCTCATAATACACTTCATACAACCTTCTCATAATACACTTCATACAACCTTGTCAACCTTGTTGCTGGAAGGTACAGCAGAGTGTGTACTGGTTGTTTTGTTAGCTGTTAGCCAAACTGTACTGGACACAGCAAACCTGTTATCCCCCTATGGGTGCAGAGCAGATGGGAGATTGGGGATGCACTCAGCTGTTTTATCACTAGTGGCCCCTTCCGGCAGGGGGTTGGTCGAGAGTAGTGAGGGAGGAGTCATCAGGCAGTCAATTGCAGTATAAAACAGGCAATAAAAGTCCTTTTGATAAAGTGTGAGTCATGAGAGGTCCTTGAGCATGCAGCCATAGCTGGGCATCGATAATATTATGCAGTTTGCTGCAGCAGAATGCGAGACTAGCCGAGGACAAACCCAGAGGTGCACACTCACTCGGGGATGCACACAACTGACCGATCACATGATCCTTCTTTTAGAGATAACGATTCGGTTGAAACTATATGCAGATTAAATTAACTCATCTTCGCGTTTCCCCTGGTTTGCCCACAGTCTGCTCTCCAGGTTACTTTGGTCACCGCTGCAGTCAGACCTGTCCACAGTGTGCCCACAGCAACGGACCGTGTCACCATGTCTCAGGACAGTGTGACTGTCTGCCAGGCTTCAAAGGGACGCTGTGCAACGAGGGTGAGTCCACCTTGCAGCACACTATTACAAAGCTACCGTGTTACAAAAGCTTCCATTTCTTATACACAGTCTATGATTATGATTATACACTGTAAATGTTTGAACCATGTTTGATGTCCGTCAGTGATAAGAATAGATGCCAAGTAAAATCCACTAACACCACAGATAATATCTGAGATGTATGGCAGTGATACTTAAAAAGTAAGCACATGAATAATTAACACTTGTCTCGTGTTTAGTGTGTCCGAGTGGTCACTTTGGGAAGAACTGTGCCTGGAGCTGCAGCTGCACCAACAACGGCACCTGTAACCCCATCGATGGCTCCTGTCAGTGTTATCCAGGATGGATCGGCAGCGACTGCTCCCAGCGTGCGTTCACTCAATAAAATGATCAATAAGAGACATGGTGGTCATGATGTGTTTCAAAATGTTGTGATCCTGTAAAGTAATAAAGAAAGTTTCTTCTTGAAATTGTATAGTCTGAGGTAAAAAGAAGTAATTTAGAAAGGATATTTAGATGGTATGGATAAAGATTATATGCATTTACATGTTGCTGTCACTGTGCTGCAGCCTGTCCTCCTGGTCAGTGGGGACCCAACTGCATCCACACATGTAACTGTCACAACGGAGCCTACTGCAGCGCTTATGATGGAGAATGCAAGTGCACCCCAGGATGGACCGGCCTCTACTGCACACAACGTCAGTAACAGATACACACACAAGTGTGACATTTATCACATATAGTAAATAACTTCTGTATGATCAAACTAAACATTATTATTATTGTTAAGAAAAAGTCCCTTTTGAGACATTTATGTCACTTAGCATTTGCTGTTCATTTCGGAAATAGAGCATTTTAAGGTCTATCATGTGATGTATGATTGCACCCTTACAGGTTGTCCATTAGGTTTCTATGGGAAGGACTGTTCTCTGACCTGCCAGTGTAGGAATGGAGCTGACTGTGAACACATCTCTGGACAGTGCACCTGTCGCACCGGCTTCATGGGACGACACTGCGAACAAAGTATGTCACGCTATAATATATATATATATATATATATATATATATATATATATATATATATATATATATATATACATATATAATAACATATGATAATAGTTGACTAAAGTTGAATTAAATTATTCTTCCTATTTCCAGGATGTCCTCCTGGTTCGTATGGTTATGGCTGCCGTCAGGTGTGTGACTGTCTAAATAACTCCACATGTGATCACATGACTGGTACATGTTACTGCAACCCAGGCTGGAAGGGAGCTCGCTGTGACCAAGGTGTGTTCCATCCTGTTGTCTGTAGTCAATTCTCAGACCTGTTTTGGGGAATGGTTACTCTAATCAAATCACCTCGGTTGTCTAATTATTGAGAGTCACCGCCTTTTGATCAAAGAACTACTTTGTCAAGTTTTATTTAAAAAAATGGACTAATGTTCATTTCGAACAGACTAACTCTGGTTCTACATTTCCTCATCCTCCTGCCTCCTGTCCTCTGCAGCTGGTGTAGTGGTGGGCAGCCTCAACAGTTTGACCAGTGCAGCCATGCACGTGGACACCTACCAGATCGGAGCCGTCGCAGGAATCATTGTCCTGGTGCTACTGGTGCTTTTCCTCCTCCTCCTTTTCATCATCTACAGGAAGAAGCAAAAGGGAAAAGAGCCTACCATGCCAGCTGTGACCTACACTCCTGCTATGAGGGTCACTCCTGATTACACCATTGCAGGTACATTAAAGGTTGATCGGCTTCAAACTGTAAGGCATGTTAGGTTGGTCTTTCCAGGTATTGGGTCATCAGTTGTTTCCTTGTATGTTGTATTGCTTCTATAACAGCACTTAACCGGGGCTGCTAATCGCTTCCCATGGTGCTGGAAAGACTAATTCATTGATTTGACAGGAAAAAGGTTGTGTCCTTGCCATGGACAAACAATTTGTGAACTGAAGACAAGATCTTCTTTTCTCTTGACCACTCAAAAACATTTCTCTCTTACCTTACCGAAGAGAAGTGCCAAAATAAGATAACATTGTTGAATCTCAGAAATCAAAGGGTACTAACAAAATAAGAACAAATCATGGATGCAAATAAAAGTAAGAGGAAATTAGTTTTTATATCACTTCCTGCATGGGGCCCAATGTTGTTGAAAGTAAATATAAGAAGGTAAATCTAGTGCACTTGTACACACACATGAGGATGCGCAGGGATGAAGAGGACTGCTATTAAGCAAACCCAATGAACACTTGATTGTTGAGATTGAGATGCTTATAATATTGGGTTTCATGCTCTGAAAGCACTGACGAACTTCCTGGTTTCTTGTCACTGTCTCATTTTTCAGATGCTCACCCACCAGCATGCGAGGCCCACCCCAGCAGCTATTTTTCAAACCCCAGCTACCATACTCTGACTCAGTGCACCAGCTCTCCACATGTTAACAATGGTCCATTTGGAAAGGTATGGAAGTGTACTTTGAGTCTATATAGAGGGTCAAAGAGATGGCAAAGTAAGAATGCCATGAGAACTGTTTCTATTTATTATTTTTTATAATGATATATATTCCAACTGATGTTTATCCTTTTCACTTTCATTTTTCAGGCCAAGAGCAGCCAGCTGTTTGTGAACTTGAAGAATGTAGATCAGAGAAAAAGGGCTCCCCGAGCTGAGCACAACAGCACACTGCCTGCAGACTGGAAACAAGAAGACTGCTTCAATGAACTGGGTGAGACATAGAATACATTAAAGTGTAGTTAATGGAATTCTTATACGTTGGTAACGTGGTGAAGAGGTTTGTATGCCCCAGTGATCCTGGGAGCTGTGTTGTCTGGGCAATAGCTCCTGGTAGGGTCTTCCAAGGCAAAGTGGCCACAGGGGATAGGCCAAACCAAGAGAGCCGGGCGGCAGGCAAAGGTTGGGACAGACTGTGTCTAGGGACATGGAATGTCACCTGTCTGGCGGGGAAGGAACCGGAGCTGACGTGGGAGCGGTACCAACTATAGATAGATTTGAGAGCACTTCCATGCATAATACTGGTTCTGGAACCAAACACCAGGACAGGGGCCGGACTCTATCCTGTTCCTGAGTTGCCAGGGTGAGAGATGCCGGGCAGGTGTGGGAATACACCCAAACCCCAACCGAGCACCGCTGTGTTGGAGCTTTCCACGTGCAATGAGAGAGTCGCCTCTATGCAAGTGCTAGTTGTTGTGAGGATGTCTCTGACATCCTGTTGTTTGTGCTTTTGCAACAAACAGCAGTTCAGAGTACCCGGCCTTCTTGGAATCTGTGGTTGGCGTTCTGGAAATGAGGACTGGGGACTCTATAGTTCTTTCAGGGGGCTTTAGCACTCTCGTGGGCAATAATGAATGGTGATTGGGAGGAACGGCCTGCCTGATCTGAACCAAAGTGATGCTTTGTTGTAGGACTTTTGCCCTAATCCTGGATTGGTCCTAACAAACACCATGTGCAAGCATAGGACGGTGTACTTGGTACCAGAACACCCTAGAGTTATGTGTGGGTACTGCGGGAGTACAGTGTACCGGGGTCGGATCTACGAGCCATTCGGTCCTTCTATGACCAAAGTGAGAGCTTTGTCCCTATACCCAACATAAAGTCCATCCCGTTTCTAGTGCGTGTTGTCCTCAGGGTTTTAACACTGCAACCAATCATGTATGTGATTTCATGGACATGATTTCAAGGCGCAGCAAAAGGTTTGTGGACCTCATAATTTCGTCTCTGCTCTTTGCAGATGATGTGGTTTGTGATTTTCAGCATACACTGGGGCGGTTTGCAGCCAAGTGCACTTATATTTCTGTTTTAACAGATGACCCATTTCTCTGGAGGCTCTGTTTCCTGTCTTATGTATCAGTATTGTATAAGTATATAAATATTCGGGTTTTAAATAAATAACAAAGAAATAAAGCAACAATTATCGAGAAAACATTATCAAAGGTCAAACACTGAAATGCTGATTAGATTATTGCAATAAAAGACTGTTACCTGATTTTGAGAGGTTTTATAAACTTTCTGTGACCGAGGTATCTGTTCCACTTCAGACTATATCTATCCACCTGATTGTTAATCCTAAAAGACAATTTTTCATTAGCCACTACCGTTGTGGATGGAGATGTTTAGTTATGTTCTTAATCGAGAACATACAGTTCTTAATCGATCTGAGGAACACGTTCTTCAGAAAATCCCAGCCTTATCTTGCCATAATAGTCTTTCGCATAACTTTTGCTTCCACCCTTCACTGACCTTTCTCATTTCTATTTTTCCTCATTCCAGGAGCCTACGGAGTTGACAGGAGATACATGGGGACATCTTTACGAGGTAGGTCCTGTAAATAAACATTACATACATATAAACTACTACAAATCAATGAACTGCTGGAATTCACATCTCACTGGCTCCTCTGTCTATGTCATCCAGATCTGAAGGGAACACACTATCATGCCAGCTCCTGCTCCCTCAACAGCTCTGAAAACCCATATGCTACGATAAAGGACCCTCCCCCGCTGACAGCCAAAAACACGGAGTGTGGTTACGTAGAAATGAAGTCACCGGCCAGACGGGATTCACCATACGCTGAGATCAGCAACGACAGCCCCACCAACAACCGCAATGTCTATGAAGTTGGTGAGTAGCTCATGTTTACATTTGCTGTTGTCATTGTAAGTGCTTTATGTATGCTTCAAATGCATTAACTACATCAGAATCAGAACCGTTTATTTTGCCAGAGTATGTTGCACATACAAGGAATTTTTCATGGTGGATGGTGCATAACATTGCTTAGTAGTCAAGTCAACGTTATTTATTTAGTTCAATGCCTTGAATCTCTACAACACCCTCTGTCCTAAGATTCTCCAATCAGATAAGGAAGAACTCCTGAAACCTCTTGGATTTAGTCTGTCTCATTTTAATTCATTTCCAATCTGAATCCTACATCTGTGTTTACCATGGATGTATAAAGAGAACTGGATACAGCGTTGAAGGCGGGTTACCGTTCATTCCTATGAAAATTTCTCAGCGTATGAACCAAAAGAAGTTCAACTTCTGAGTATAAAATTACCGGAATCTTTCAGCAATCTTCCGCATCCATGGGCCCACTAGCGTTTCCTTTTAGCCCCGCCTCCAACTTCGGTCTCAGGCTCATTAACATGAAGGAAGGAAAATAATTCTGGATTCAGCTATTAGTGCATTTTACAACTTTTGGGACCTATATTTAAATAAGGGTTATTGAAGTGTTCGTACTTGTAAGTTGATTCACCTCAACTTAAACTCCGACGAGTTTAGTGTTACAAAATCTTTCAAAACGTCGCTCTGTTCCTTTAAGTTTACAGCTTTGTACTTTATTCTTCCTGCAACTGTCAACTTGCCTGTCTTTGATTTCAGAGCCTGTAAGTATCATCCAGATGACTGGAGGCAGCAATGGCGACGTACAGTTTGGTCAAGATCCATATGATCTACCAAAAAACAGTCACATCCCCTGTCACTACGACCTCCTGCCAGCCAGAGAGAGTCCACCCCCAGAGCACAAGGAGCTGGACAGTAAATGATGCCACAGAGACTCAGTACAGAGACCAGGTCTCACCTAAAGTCTGCAGCTTCGGCACTGGCTGTTCCACATTATACCCACAACATGCTTTCACTTGTTTTCTTGCTGTTATACGTTGACACTATCATTGTAATTATGTATCATGGCTTCATTCTGAGCAAAGTGGGTATGTAGAGTTCTGAGGTTAGTTTTGAGGTACAGCTATTATTTTTTACAGCCATTTGAGTACTGCGATGAAGTCTTCGTAGGTCATTCCAGCTGCCTGGGAGGTACAGTCTGTAAGTATACTTTGAACGAAGCTGTTCATATGAAGTGTGACCACTGCTTACGGCAAAACCTACCTGTTCCAAATGACCACACATAAAGGCGGACTAAAAAAGCCAGCTGTCACAGCCTCCTTCTGACTGCCTCACCGATCTATCTCCAAGAACTCAGTGTCTTGTATTGTCAATGCAACATATCATACAAATGGCGATACCACACATTCAAATGGCAGCGAAGCATTTGTGGTGTTGCACTTGGTTACACTCTTAAAATGTGACCTTTATATACCTCTGCACACCTGGTTACACCTTCCTGCTTAAAATAGGGCGTGATTGTTGAATTATTTTTCCGAAAAATGACGGACGCAGCCCGACAAGGTGGTTTCAGATGTGTTTCAAGTATACTGAAGCCTTTATATTGTTTGCATATAACATTCAATACCAATCAAATCTCTATTTTTGTAACAACAGTATTAGAAAATGGATAATGTGATGGAATATTAGCAATTATATCAAAGATTGGATGTACGTTAATGGCTTTTTTTATGAAGAAGAATAGTTGTCAAGCTGCTGACAATGTTTTTTATGTTGGAATAGTCAATGTTGGATTAGCTAACCAAAGGTATAAGTTCTATTTAAATGCTATTTTAATCAGCGTAGTTCAAAGCTCTCTAATTGTTTTATCCAAGAGATTCTGAGCTGGGCCTCTTCTCATTGTAACAGTACTTGATTTTAGGTCATTTCCAACTAATTACAGATTTTTGTAGTTAATCAACACACCATACAGGATAATATAGTAGATAGAAGACAGTTATTTCATTTAATCTTTAAACAAAAAAAAACAATAATTCATGAATACTATAATTTATGAATATCATATTCGTCGTATCCATCCATCCATTTTCCTCCGCTTATCCGGGGTCGGGTCGCAGTGGCAGCAGGCCAAGCAGGCTGCATATTAGTAATGCTCAGTGACCATTATCACCACTCAGTGTGCAACACATATTCATTATTTGTCCTGTTGATTGATTTATTCATCTTGCTAAGCCATTGCAGTTCATTTCAAATAACCATCAAAGGTGTGGGTAGTACTACATCGGGACAGCGGAACCAAGGCTGGATTTGAATCTGAGCAAATCTCCTTAGGCCTCACGTTCAGTGAGATCCTTACCCCCTTTCCACCTTGCATTAAAATGTCTCATATCCAGATTGTACCTAGATATGTTGTGATCTGATTACATTTACACCTGGTATTAATATGGGTCTCCAGTGTCCACATTGAGATCCTAATCTGTCCATCTCAAACAACCTAACGTCACATCCTCCTATCATTCGCATTGCAGTCACGACCAGTTGTAGCCATTCTCCAGCAGTTGCTTAGCCATTGCTTCATAAATGGCTTGATTGTGATATGAATTGCCAAGTTTTGCTTTTATTCTTTCGTTGGACCAAATTGAAAGCAGACACTTGGTCTCATCTTGACTCAATCCACAAATGTCTTGAATATCCATTTTGACAAGTAGTTCAGCTCGCCAACTGGCCAACTGGCTGCAATTAAGTTTTTCTATTCACATTTTTGTATGTCGATTAAAAACGCAATGTCGAGTGTGTCACAGTGCGTCCCTCACCACCACCGATGGTGGTTTGGCCGATCGGATCACGATCTGTCCTCAATATGTTTTGGGTGCCTTTACACCTGTACTTTTATGAGGTTGAGCACTATCCAAACTAAATCTAATCACTCAAAAGAATGTTAATTCAAGGTGTAAGTGGGGGGGGGGGGGGGGGGGTCCTTGTATTAACATGTGATCGGTGTTTGGATATCTTATCTGTATCAGGTAGAATATATTGATGCAGGTGAAATTGCAAGCACATCACAATCTGATTGGTTTTGAATTGGCCAGACCACACCTGGAGGTCATCTGATTTACACATTTATCAAATCTCCTGCACTAGCTGAAGGAGACTTTTGGAGGACCACTATAACGAGCAATGTGTGAATCCTGTGACTAACTTTCTTCCAGTATAAGTAATGTTAGCCTAGTTAAAAAAGCCTGCAGTAGCCTTCATCTGTCTCTCTCTGTCCAGTGACCCTTGCCTTGCATGTAGCTGTTCTGCATAGAGTATTCATCATTGCTTCAATTAGTCAAGGGTGCCTACCTAATTTGGATTCCAACATCCAATCACAATGTTGGCCGAATCAAGATAGAATCAAAATAACAAAAACATCCGTAAGAGTCCCACATTTTCAAGCACAGTATTTACATTAGGTTTCTTTAAAAATGTTCTCATAATAAATGCTTCAAATTGGTATTTGTAAAATGTGTCTGACAGAATATAGGCTACGGTCTCTGCCACTGAATGAATTGGTTACTTGTAGCACATATACTGTAAAATGCTCATCACAATGTCTTATATTCTGTTATTTATCACGTTTAATTTGATAATATTGAAAATAATGCATTACGTTTTGTTTGTTTGCTCATTGTGTTGATGTACTGAAGAATCTTATTTTATGCATGAATGGAGTGTTATTACCTAGCCACTAGATTTCACTAGATGGCAGAAAATGTAGGATTACAAACAATGAGTTGATCAGCCCAGTGCTGTTCGGGAAGCATTTGAAGCCCTTTCCCACAGCAGGGACCCATAACCCGGGCTCTGTACTGACTAACCTGAACGTTTAAGAACCTTGTGAGCTTTGGTACACAGTTGTTCCTTTTGTCTCCACTGCATTTTACAAACCGGAATGTTTTGGTTAGATAGCATCAAAAATGCAAAAGTGAGACCCACTTCATCATTATTGTGTGACAGGCAACAATGGGCTATCTTTTACTGCAAGTACTTGACAACCCCTTACCTGGTGCTTCCTCTAATCTAAACTTTTAAGAACGTTTTCAGGCTCACATACAAGGCTCTTCTTGTATATCCACTGTTTTTAGATAGACACTTCTGAATTGTAAAGCACAGAAGTAATTGAATGTGGGACAGACAATGAGCAATAGACAGCTTCAATATCGACTTTCTCTCTTGTTTATATGAAGATGAAGAATCCACGGCGCTGCTAGGGCCCACACAAGCTGGTCCAAAATAGGGTCCAGTGTATTGAAGTACTTTGTCTTTTTTTGTTTTTGCTCCCTTGTGCACATTTGATCCTGTTTTATTATTTAGATGTTTCCCTGCACTGTTTGGCTGTGTACGTCTGGACATCATTTTGTTTTCAACTGCTGACTCTTTCTCCTTCTTAATTCCCCCCTTTTGCCAAATACTTTTGAGGGCCTGGGCCTGTTGGTTTGGTACTTTTTTTGGTTGTCCAACTCCATACAGTAAAACCATTATGACACATGGGCTTGATAACACCTGGAGGTTCCTGAACCTTGCATTTAGTGTCCTCTCCTGAGCAATGCCTACATTTAGTTCTACAACCAACGAACAAAACCTTTTGACAGTGGCTACACTTACAATAGGGTTACTTTATGTTTTTTGTGTTAAAAACATGTTAACTACCTTACATCATTGACTGAAAGTAATACTTTGTATCACCACCTGAGCAGAGCCCAAATTTACTTCCAAGGACTAGTACCCAAATCATTCCATCTTCATCTTGTCTCATATACCACTTCAGTAAACATCTTCATACCACCAAATGAACCCAGTCAACTTTAGAATAAGACTAAAGACAGTTGCTGATCTCAATTACTGTGCAATTTAAAGGGCTTATGAAATGCAAGCTTAAGCTGGACTTTGGCTTTTTGAAAGGATAATAGCAACAGGACCAGTTCACATTATTAATCTATAATGAGCATTGACATATATTGCAGGAAATGGTTTCTTTTGAATGATTGTTTCTTTCTCTGTGTTTCCTGTATTTTGAATTGCCTAAATAGCAAACAGTCTTAAGCTGTTCTGAGTTGATTTGGAATGTTTGTAATATATTGTACATAGTTTGATCAGTTCTGTAAAAATATTCACATCACCCAGCGATGTCCGAAATAAAAACTGGAACAAATGTGGCTTTTGGTTTAGCACTGACTCTTATCCTCTACAGATACTGCATATTAACATGACCACTAAAGTGATTGCTCTGAAAGGAATGCTTGAGATTTACCCAAGATTAACAAATACATCAAATTGATTTGTTTCTTTACTCTTTAATCGTCAAGCTCTAGAAGAAGAATCATTTACACACAAGCTGCCAATGCACTGTTTGTTATGTTTTGGGGGATTTTTATTTTTCATTATCATGCTATTTGTGGAAATGCTTTAGAATAAATTGACATAATATGATGAAATTATTTGGCATCTTGTGGAATTTGTGAGCACTTTATTTTGACATTTGGAGTTTTGATACTGTTATTAATAACGTACAAAGCCCTGAGAGGCCTCCCCCCAAGTTATCTATCAGATCTCTTCTGCCCCTTCCCTGGGTGGCGAAAGAGCCTTTGCAGTCAGGGCTCCACTGGAATGATGTACCCGAGGAGATCAGGGCTTCAAACTCTGTCTCATCTGTCAAATCACTTTTAAAAGGAGAGGGACTAAATTAGATGTGCAGGGAATGCTTCAGTACACTTCAGTATTAGATTTAATTGTAGTTTCAAAGAATTTAGCAGTGAGATGTGAGCAGTATGTGTCAGAGATCAGATCATTAGTGAACATTTTCCAGTGTCATGTGGCCTATTACTACAAAGAAATAAGAAACAAGGGGCGGTGGCTATTTAGCGGTGCAAAAACAATATTTTTTACATAAACATGTGCAACAGGAATATATCAAATACACCTAAATGAAGATATTGAGGAGATTGATACAACATTTAAAAATGAATACCACATTACTTGAAGCGGCTATGTCCATTTCCAAAGGAAGAATGAAAGCGAACAGCGGTCAGGTGAGTGTGGTAAAGTAGTGAAAGAAAGGAATAAAGCTCTCAGGATATTATGAAGAAGTCCTACATTCCGCAATTCAATTAAATATAATCAAACACAAGCTAAGGATAGGAAAATCATCCAAAATTGAAAACAGCAAAGCTAGCAGACCTTTTGTGGTTAAATTGGTGGATCAACACCTGTGGGAGATGCTTGGAACATGATTAAGAGCATTAGAGGAATCAGAGGGGAATGGCAGTATCCAGCTCTGATGATTGGGGAGGAAGCAGCAGTGTCTAACAAAGAGAAGGCAGAGATGATAGCAAATGCAATTACTCAAATCCATAGTCCTGATCACTTGACTGAGTTGATGAGGTGTTCCTGAACCCAGCAGACTCTCCTCACAGTAAGAGAACCCATCAGAGGAGAAGACCAGGATGACCACTGACCTGAGGGCTCCATCAGCATCTGACACAACTTGAGTCTACAAGAAACCCTTTACTGATGGATCACATGATCTGGACAGTTTACACAGTTATGGCTTTGATACTTTTTGCATTATGTATACCCTATGTTTCAATGTCAGTCTATGAATAAAGAGCTTTATAATCAAGCAGGGTTTTTCTCTCACGCTCTCACAGTAACTCCAAACAGCGCGGGGGCGGGGCCACTCTGAGCGTTTTCTGTCGGAGTGGGAGCTCGAGGCTGCACACAGTAGTGCTCATTGGCTGTCACCGCGCTACTGTGGAATTGCATAATGAGTGGGCCACCAGCTTGAACGCAGGTTTCTCTAAAGTGTCGGAGCGGTGTTTGTGGACGCGGGCTGTGGTGTTTTCCCGTTACGATGATCACGGTGGTGTTGAGCAGCGTCCTCGCAGGACTGCTAGCTCTCGTTCTCTACCAGAGGAGGACTTATCCCTTCTTCTGGGTGGATTTGATATATTACTTGAAACTTCGGAGCTACGGCAAGACGCTGCGGGCTCGTATGCAGCAAGGGATCGTCACGTACCTCGACTGTTTCCTCCACCAGGTGAAGAAGAGCCCGAACAAACCCTTCATCGTCTTCGAAAACCAGACCCTGACGTACCGGGATGTGGACAGGAGAAGTAACCAGTTCGCGAACGCGTTCAGGACGGAGGGCTCTCTGAAGCAAGGGGACATTGTTGCTCTGCTGATGTTCAACGAGCCGGACTTTATTTGCGCGTGGTTGGGGCTGTGCAAACTGGGCTGCGAAGTGGCCTTTCTCAACGTCAACATTAAAGCCAAGTCTCTGCTTCACTGCTTCCACAGTTGCGGGGCCAGGACGCTTGTTGTCGGCGCAGGTATTGTACGTTTCCCCCTCACGTAAACTATCAACCCTGCTCACTGGGCTGTGATTATGAAGCTCGAGTCCGACTACATCATGTCTCATTATGGGGGGGTTAAAAAAATCACGGGCACAGTTTTCTATAGCCACTCCCCACAGAAATGGAAGTAGTTTGCTCTCACACACACACACACACACACACACGTCAGAAATCTGTTGTCATTATGATACACACAGGACGTTAAACCCACGTATGGCTCTAGCAGGACCGGACAAAGACTTGGGGTCCAGTTAAGGTTCCCAGAGTTTGAGCAGCACAGTGTTCTGGGTGGTTTTCTTCTTATTCAAGTAAATGTGTGCGATACAAATACATAACAAATATTACTTCCATATACCTTCCATAGTTGAACTTTAATTTATAACAAGTATTTACCATTGGCCCTTTTGTTGCATTCACAGCATGTCAGTAGAACGGGAGGAGTAAAGGGAACACTCCCCATTATTGTGACTCCTTCCATCAGATAAATTGCAATTAAAAGAAATACCCCCAAAAGATCATTTGTTTATCAATCCCCCTGTGTCACCTTGTATTCTTGAAGAAAGCGTAGTTTTTCTCTCATACCTCCACAGTGAACGAAGAATCAAATGAAAGAGAAATGTCTTGTTGAATGAAGTAAATAGTGGCCACAGCAGCAAAACTATATGAAAGCATTGTTTACAAACTCGTGCAGTATAATCACACCACTCCTTTTAAATAGTGAGCATACGACTGGATCAATGAGACTCTGATTATACTGCAAGAGTCGCATGAAAGTTTATGTTCGGCAAAGAGAGAGAGGAAAAGGTTTACAGTAGTTGATCCACAAATGATCATTTTGGGGGGAAGCATTCCTCCAAGTCTGAATTAGGTCATGTTCACTGCAGTAAGAAGTAGAATGTAGGTAAATAATCAGAAAGTGAATGTGGAACAATATATAAGATGAAATGTGAATAAGACAGGGGAGTAAGAAGTACTAAGAAATACCTCAAAAATACCACACTGTAAAAAGTCCTACATTTAATATTTTACATGAGTGGAAGCACAAAACTATTATCAGCCAAATGCACTCAGTGTATCTGAAGTAGAAAAGACTTGCTATGCAGGAGGCCCCCTTCCACGCTGTTATGATGTTGTATATATTATCTGGTTACTGTTATTGATGCTTTAATGTGTTAGCATTGTGTCAATATGGCAGATTGAGGCGGAGCAAATTGTATCTTTTGGATACTTTAAAGGAAAAATATGAAATTGACTATTTGTTTAACGGGGTTGGCGTGGTGCTGGTGTTTGGTTCAGGTTCTGACTGTAACAGCAATATTTAAATATCACTAATGCAACAAATATTACATCTTTTTATTTTGCTGTCCTTTTTGTATATTTTTTTGCATCTCAAAATGGTTGCCAATGGCCTTACTGCCGAGCCCTGATATTGTGTGCTGAGATACCTTGTAATATTTTTAAAACCAGGTACAAACAAGCAGTGTATAGCTTTTTTCAATGGATAGCATGAGCGTTTTTTTTGTATGTAGTGGTGAAACAATTAGATAACTTGATTAGTCCGTCAACAGCAAACTAATTGGATCAAACCCATTTTGCCGTAATGTAATAATTAGACTAAAGTTGTTTTATGTAAATTACAATGACCATTAACCTTGCATGAGCTTGTAGCTCTCATATTCTCCGGTTTAACAGAAGTTCACCACTCTAATTGAAACTTGAATGAATGGGATGATGCCAGCAGGATCAGTAGGTTATCTGGAGAAAGCCGCTGTCGTAACATTGCTATCTGACCTTTATTGTACAGTAAAGGTTGACATATTTCATGTTAGGCCTCCCTATGGAAGTTTCCCCACATGAGAAATGCTATCAGTCGTGCTGATAGTTGACAGGGAGAGAGCGAAGTACCATGCCGGGACTTCTCCGTCAATAAACACGCCCAATGCGTTTGAATGGCTTGAAGCCCTGAATACGACGATTCTGATTATTTTCACTATTTACCTCACTTCTTTCTGTGTCGTGGTCTGTAAATGATCGTGGAAGGTGTTCTGTTGACCCCAACCTCACACACATTATCACATCTGTGTGTAGGGGAGGACAAACTAACAGCTTAGAGTATAATTCAGTCCAATACAACACCACAAACTAGCTCTAAAATGAGCAGAGTGGAATAAACCGCTCTGCATGTGCTCGTTTGTTTACTGGCTTTGGTTGTGATATATAACAGTGAGACATCCCGTTGTGTCTGTTTTCTCCAGATTTGGTGCGTTTGGTGGAGGAGGTGTTGCCTGATCTGAAGAAGGACCAAATGGCCCTGTGGGTGGTGGATCACGCGTCACCTTCTGAGGAATTTAGCACTTTACTAGATAAGGTGGAACATATATCTGGAGAAAACTTAAGTGATCTTCCCAAAGTTGACATCATGTCAAACTTCCTGTTCATTTTTACTTCAGGCACCACAGGTACTGCATGAGTGTTGTTTTCTTCAGTTATTACATATTCATTTACTACACTGCACA
This sequence comes from Pholis gunnellus, assembly GCF_910591455.1. Classification (NCBI taxonomy): domain Eukaryota; kingdom Metazoa; phylum Chordata; class Actinopteri; order Perciformes; family Pholidae; genus Pholis; species Pholis gunnellus. The sequence goes on from NC_136545.1 coordinate 351,092, forward strand.
TAGGCCTGTCACAATAACAACTCTTTTTGGGCGATATGTTGTCCCAGAATTCATTCCCATTAATAATATTGTCATTTTAAGACCATTTAAAACCACTGATATTGATAATATAACTTATCTATTACTTATAAAACTATTAATATATAAGACATTGGAATTTGAATGTGAAAAATATGAAAATAACCACACAGCAAAAGAAAATATTAAAATACAGTCTTGGTCTCCGTCCCATATATCCCCTGCCGATATTGTATAAATGTTCAAGGTCATGTCCATATATCGTGCAATAAGTCGATAACGTAAAAATGATCATGGTCATGTACATATAACGTGATCATTAAGTCGACAATGTAAAAAATATTTGATGTCATGTCAATAAATCGCCATAAGATAAAGAAATATCGTGACAGACCTTAATGCACCAAAATCACAGCTTTAACTACACAAAACTAACTACACTCGTAGAAACATTCTAATTATTAAAAAACAATGGAGGAAGTGCTGCTTGGACCTGACAGAAGTTGACAAAACAATCTCATCACAAGGTCCATTTAGTAGCTGTTCTGGAGCTTTCAATAGCATCACACGATCTTTTTCATCAGGTGGAGTATTCATGATATTATATTATATTAACATTATTCTTGTTCAAATAACCTGTAAGATGAAGCAGCAGATGAGAAAGATTGTGTAATATGCATAGTATATGTATCTATATATATCTATATATATATATATATATATACAAACACAATATATTTTAAACTTTTTATACTATCAAAATGTGCATATATACTGTAAATATATATATTTCATTCAAATTGCGGCATCTCTACAACCTGTGGGATCAATATATTCTACAGATCTTAAAGGCCACAGTCTTGAATCAATTACTGAAATAATTACTAAATATTAACAAATACAATGAAAAACTGTAAATTGACTTGATTGTAGTGGCTGACTTATCAGTAAAAGTGAGATCTATGCATTTTTAGCTCAACTTAAGTCACTTGGCCTTGTGCAACAACATATTTTAGCCATGTAGAACATTGGTCAGTTGTTCTGCCACGTTGGTCCAAACTGAAATATCTAAACGAAAATTGGATGGATTTCCATTTAAATTTGGTGCAGACAAACATTCATGTTCCCCTCAGGATAAAATGTAATAACTTTGCTGATCCTCTGGTGTTTGATTCTGGGCAATCATCCTCTTTGAATTAGTTTACTGTTTATGGCAGTTTGGCCATACACTGATTAAAAAAAAAAAATGGTATAAAATGCAGTTAGTGCTTTAAATATGTTTGTGATAACTCTTCAGTGACTGCTGCCGTTCTTCTCCAGGTCTCTCTAAGGCAGCCCGTGTAGGTCATATGAAAGCCATTGGGAGCATGGCCTTCCTTCATATGTGTGGAGCCACATCCGATGACGTCATCTACATCACCCTCCCTCTTTACCACATGTCCGCGTCCCTGTTGGGGATCGGAGGTTGCATACACCTCGGTGAGAACAGTACTTTGTGACAAATGTACACAATTCCTGGAAGATTTGTTGTTTATATTCAGTACATTGTAAGTTTTTGGAGCAAGCGCTGGAGGAAACCAACATCCTTTTGATTGGCCTATAAGGAATTGTCACTTCCTCACATACCGGGAGAAAAGGCTGAAACAAAGCAGAGGAAATGTGTCACTCTAGCTCCAGCTATAAATACTTTGTATTGACATTGTTAGTCATGTAGTATGTTTTTGGCACTATATTGTCTTGCACTGTTTGCCCTGCCATTTTCTCTCTACCTCCTCCTTTGGATCACAGGTGCAACGTGTGTGTTGAAAAGGAAGTTTTCTGCCAGTCAGTTTTGGAAGGACTGTGTGAAACACAATGTGACGGTGGTGCAGTACATAGGAGAGCTCTGTCGATACCTGTTCAACCATCCCGCGGTAAGACTGCCAACATTCGAAACAAAGATTTAACTACTAGACGTTTAAAGACACAGCAGCTGCCGTGTTCATTGCAACTAATGATAATAATATTGTGATCACATTGGGTGGTACAAATGTTTTTCTATCATTAGAGGGGCTGGGTGGGGTGGCAGCTAAAGGTAAGGTCTGGGAGTCATTGAAATGATTCAACTTCAGAGGACCATGACCACTAGTGGTGGGTGGATGTAACCTCATGAAGCTTTGGGGCTTACTTCCTATTTGTGCCACACACAAAAATAATAACATGTTCATTGCCCCCCCCCCCACTACAACACCTTGCTGATTTTATAGTTTCAATCTCATATGTGCGCAATAAAAGTCCAAGAAGGTGAAATTTGTATGTAGTAATGTTCTTGTTCAGTTAAAGAAATGCTGTTCCGATACCAATACCAGTATTGGAAATGCCTCCCATACAGCCTACACTGCTGCATATGGGGTCTATGCACCCATCCAATTCTTTCTAGTCTTACTCACCATATTTGACTATTTATTTTCCCTCTTCTTATCCCAACATGTGTTAAAAATAAAAACTTTCAATCTATTGATACATTGGCACAACAATTGAAAATGTTGTGCTTCATGGGGTGAAAAGAGTGTTGGTGCCTTGGTATTGTGTGTCCATCACCAAGGAATCTAAAGCTTTCTATTAGTAGATAGCTTTGGACTTGTTAAAAGTATTTTTTTTACTTTTACAATCGCCGCACAGTTTCCCCATTGCTTCCAGTCTGTCCATGTCTGTACAGGACACACACATATTCATGTGATATAAATCTTTGCATGTTACTCTGGAAGAGCCCGTACATAAGCATATTTTCCAAGAGGTAGGACTGTTCCTTTAAAAACGTGAAACGCTGTTTCTTAATCCACGTCTCATCCTTCCTCCAGGTTCCAGAGGAGAGGACTCACCGTGTTCGGCTGGCGGCAGGAAGTGGTCTCAGGTCAGATGTTTGGAGGGAGTTTGTCCAACGCTTCGGTAGGATCAAGATCAGAGAGGGTTACGGCTTGACTGAGGCCAGCATTGGCTTCCTCAACTACACCGATGAGGTCGGACCAATCGGGAGAGCAAGCTATTTCAACAAGGTCAGGCATCACACAGTTAGGGACGTTTTCTCTGGATCTTGCCACACTGTATTCCATTAGATCTTGTGATTTTGGAGATGCAACAGAATTTAGATGCGTTGTCATATTGGCAATATTTCATCCCCATTTATAAAGGTAGTTGTTCAGTGTTTTACTCGTACTAGGGACTAACAGTTGGAGAACCCCAGTTGACGATAATAAAGCCACTTGATATTTTGTCTTGTTGTGATTAGAAAAAGTCCATAACCTACATGCTTTGCTAAAAAAATATTGCAGTCCCATCCAGATGTTATTTGGGCATCGATAGACTTCTTTTCTACTTTGGCTCCTACACAGCCCTGATGATTTAAAAAGGATGCTTTATGAACGCAGTTGATTAGAGCACAGAGAATGGACCCAAACCGTAGATCTGTGAGCCATAAGACCCAAACAAATATGAAACATACACTAATAAGTATACAATTGACAATGACTAACAATAAGTAAGGTCAACATATATAACATTATAGAAAATGTTACAAAACGTAAGTACTAGTATTTCAAAATTGAGAAGTGACAAGGATTCAAGGATCATTTATTGTCATTATGCAACACAAGGATGCACAATGAAATTCAGCTGTGGCCCATTTATAACACAACAAACACATGACAAACAAAACAAAACCAGTAGTACATTCCTGTTGTGCATTTTTTTTTTTTCATCATAAGGAATGTAAACAGCATCAACAGAAACAATCCTCTGGTCAGACAACATGGCCGACATCTTCACAATAAAAACTCTACATGTGGAAAACATTTTCCATCAACTGTTTGAGCATCAAGATGTAGACACAGAGTCCTCCTCTGGTCCCACCCCATAAATATCTGAAATATGAAATGCATTGTACAGATCACTGAATATGGATGAAGTAAGATGAAATGAATATAAAGACGTTGCTGACTGTATGGCGTATAACAATGATTTAGTGAAGCCTATTAGTCAGCCGGTCACTGCTAAATCAGTGGCTCATCAAGTCACAACTGTTGTTGTTTCCTCCTTTGCAGCTTGCTATGCCCTTTGAGCTCCTGAGATATGATCCACAAACATACGAGCCAGTCCGCACCGACTCTGGAAGATGCATACGAGCACCAATAGGTAAGTGAATAACATGACAAGTCCTTTATGATATGAAAGGCTGTAGCTCATACCTGAATGCACTTCCTGTTTCCATGCACAGGAGAGGCAGGGATCCTGGTAGCTCCTCTGACTGCTATGAACCAGTTCTTGGGTTATGCTGGGAACCAGGTCCAGTCTGAGAAGAAGCTGCTCAGGGGCGTGTTTAAAGCTGGGGATGTCTATTTCAACACCGGGGACCTCCTGCTCCACGATGACAGGGGCTTTCTTTACTTCCGTGACCGCATCGGAGACACCTTCAGGTGCCGTTACTGTCTGTAGCATGTAAGACTGTGCTAATGCAACCTCGCAAGGGAAGTTGTATTTCATTTAGAAAGCTTGTTGAGAACGAGGATACACAATTTAAATGTTTAGTTGGTATCTTATTCAATAGAAACCTTTTACCAGTGTAGTAAAACATCCAACACACTGTCAACACCAAACATGCTTCAGCTGTTACCTATGATCTCGCCAAAGCCATTGAAAAGAATCAGGGATTTTAGCATGCGGAACAGGAGGTTGCTGGTTAAAAGCTGCCTCAATTGGTTAGTTTGTTTGTGTTATTGTGTAACTTCAGTGTTTCAAAGGGTTAGTTCTGAATCACCTTTTAAGGTAAAAAAAAAAGAAATGTGTCAATGGAATCTATTGGCTAAATTCAATATTTAGTGCATACAAATGATATTGAGTGTTGAGTAAACCAGCATCTCCCGTGCTCTGCAAGTTAAAAAATAATCTGAAAATAGCCCAACAGTATATAAAATGTGATGTGAGCACAATGTAAAAGTGTCGCTCATAGTGATGAACCTACAGAGAATTGTCACCTGAGTCAGCAGTTCCCCACAGATTTACAGAGCTTTATAGTTAGTTCAGCTCGTTGTTTAGCTGTCAGGCTGCAACTTTACTCATTTGGTTCACTCTTCACTTATTATTATTATTGACATATTATATTAATGATCATAATTGTTTCCTATGCCCCACCAAAATGAGTTATTGCAGGATTAACTGCATGTAACCTCTTGTCCTGCAGGTGGAAAGGAGAGAACGTATCCACCACAGAGGTGTCAGAGGTTTTAGGTCTTCTTGATTTTATCCAGGAGGCCAACATCTACGGAGTCACCATCCCAGGTCTGTGGAATCTGTGTGTTCAGGTCTTCGCACACCAACTCCCTGTTTCTGTGGTTTCAGCTACCAGTGAGACAGTGACCAAGTTGAGCCACATTTCTGGCTGCAAGGTCCCAAGACCAAATTTCCAGACTAGATACCATAAGACTTTGACAAATTAAATAGACAACATACTTGTTGCTCGGTTCACAATGTAACCTCGGTTGACCCTTTTTTTAAAGCCATTTCTGGCCTTTAGTTTTGTTCAGCTATCATTTCTGACCAGAAGGTCTGAGAAGCAAAGTTTCAGGCTGTAAAGCTCACATTCAGCACTTCACCCTCACAACCTGGGTCAGTTTGGAGGAACAGTGGTGATGTGCTTAAAACAACGACGCATTTTGATGCAGCTCTCCGATTCGCTCCTCTGACGGACTTCTTCTCCATAGCAGCGCCACATGAAGCTCATGAGTATTGTAGTATGCAGAGCTATCCACCAAGCTGATGTAAACAAAACAAAAAGGTTTCTCAGAAACAAAGGTGAAATGATTAAAAGTGATGTCATTAAAGGGATAGTTTTGGGTGTTTTGAAGTGAGGTTGCAAAACGTATTTAGACGCCTCAAATCAATATCACTTCAAGTGCACGCTATATTTAGGATATTTTCACCGCTTTACTTTGCTATCCTGTCTATGTTTCTGACGGGGTGCTGAAGCCGATGTCAGAAGCCACCGGACTCCATTGGAAAAAAATGTAACCTCGCAAAACACAGGGGTTGCTGGACTACCACTGCCTCGATCAGTCAGTTAGTTAGTCTTATTGTGTGACTTTGGTGGATCCCAACCAACCAAATTCACACAATAAGACGAATAAACTAAGCAATCGAAGCAGCGGTAGACCAGCCACTCCCGTGCCCTGTGATGTAAATGACTGTTTCTATCTATGGAGTCTGGTGTCTTTGGCGAGAGCATACTGTACATAACGGCCTCCGTTCCCTGTCGGAAACCCAGACAGTATAGCTGTCTCACGGCAACGTAAACCGGCGACTTAAACTGATTTAGATTTTCTTTTTTTAGGTGTCTAAAATACGTTTTACTTCCGTCCACAGCAGTACATTGCTTTGCTCCAGTGCTCGTACTTGTTTTTGCTTCTCTAAACTACATCTACTGTAGGTAATATTACACTGACTATGGATGAGTACCCCACTTCAAAACACCCAAACTACCCTTTTAACATAAGCCTTTATATAGCAGGGTACATTATTCAGGAGACCACTGTTGTTATGTTGAGAAACATTGAAGATATCAAATGGGGGGGAAACACCAACACTGCCTTCTATGAAGGCAAATCACTGTCAAAAGCGCAAATGAGATCCATGCGTGCGCGAAAATCAAACAGCCGTGCGCGTATTTTACTTTGACGAGCACTTTTACATCACTCCGCGAGCAAAATTCACTCTCGCGAAACTTGAACCTGCTGTGTTAAAGTCAAGTTGCTCAGATTGGTTTAAATTCACTCCATCATTCTATTACAATGTGTGTTTGATAGTCAAACCTCTTGTGATAAAAAGCTCAAAGACACTCTTTGATCTTTAATTAAAACATGATGCGATCATATTTAATCATACTGTTGTGTTTACAGAAGAGATATAATGTAGTTGTATATAATATGAGCAACAATTTGGACCTGCTCAAAGATCTGGAGCCAAGATTAGGGACCACTGTTTGTATATTAACTGTTAAATCACTGACAAGTAGTTAGTGGATGAAAAAGTATTCAGATCCTCACTGCAGTAAACATAATACCATACTGATGAAACAATAATCCACTACGAGTAAAATACCTGCATTCAAAACCTTAGTCAAGTATGCTATTATCAGCAAAATGTACTTTAAGTGCAGAAAGTAAAAGTACCCGTGCAGTAAAATGTACATTATTTGCCCCTGACCTGTAGTGCAATCTGAAAATCTCCCCCTGACGTCTGCGTCAGAGTAATATCCGGTTTATCCAAAGACGAGCATTGTGACCAATTAGATGTAGAGATACAAGGTAGACTGGGTCCGCCCACTTACTGTCAAAAAGAAAAACTACTCTCGAGCGAGCAGGTTTAACCTTCGCGAGCGACTTTCGCTCGCACAAGAGTGAATTTTGCTCACGCGAGACAGACTTTGGCTCGCGGAGTGATGTAAAAGCGCTCGTCAAAGTAAAGTACGCGTGCGGCTGTTTGATTTCCGCACGCGCATGGATCTCATTTGCGCTCTCGGATTTTGACAGTGATTTGCCTTCATAGCCTTCTACTTTGCAAATGTAACGTTTGTAAAGTATGACTTTTCCCAAATCAGTGTGTGACTCTTTTCCAATGTGTGTGTGTGCAGGATATGAAGGTCGGGCAGGTATGGCTGCAATCGTCTTAAAACAGGATCACAAATTAAATGGAACAAAACTTTACAACCATTTAGTGAAAACACTTCCTGCATACGCCTGGCCATGGTTTCTCAGAGTACAGGTAGGTCATGCAGCTATTCATTACCTGCCGTTTGTATTTTGAAGTGTAAAGTGTTGCTCATTTGTATCCCTGCCCTGTGTTTTTAGACCTCTCTGGATGTGACGGAGACCTTCAAGCAGCAGAAGGTGAAGCTGGTCCAGGAGGGTTTTAATCCGGATGTCGCCAAGGATCTTCTGTATTTCTTAGATGTCTCTCAGAAGGACTATATTCCTCTGACTGCATGTCTGTATCACAACATTGTGACTGGAAAGATCAATTTATAAACACTCACCATTCATGGTAAATGGACTGTACTTGTAGAGCACTTTTCTAGTCTTCCCACCACACAAAGCGCTTTAACACTACATGTCATCATTCACCCATTCACACCCATTCATACACTGATGACAGGAGCTACCATGCAAGGTGCCACCTGCCCATCAGGACTAACTAACATTCATACAACATTCACACACCATAGGCACAGCTACAGGAACAATTTGGTGTTAAGTGTCTTGCCCAAGGACACATGCTACAACCGATCCTCTGATCCTGTGATCGAAGGACGACCCTGCTCTCCACTGAACCGCAGTCGTCAATCATCCATCCATCCATCCATTTTCCTCCGCTTATCCGGGGTCGGGTCGCGGTGGCAGCAGGCCAAGCAGGCTGACCCAGACTTCCCTCTCGCCCGCAACATTTTCCAGCTCATACTGGGGGATCCCGAGGCGTTCCCAGGCCAGCTGGGAGATATAATCCCTCCAGCGTGTTCTGGGTCTTCCCCGGGGTCTCCTCCCAGTTGGACGTGCCCGGAAAACCTCCAGTGGGAGGCGTCCAGGAGGCATCCTAATCAGATGCCCGAACCACCTCAGCTGACTCCTTTCGATGCGAAGGAGTAGCGGCTCGACTCCAAGTTCCCTCCTGATGTCCGAGCTCCTTACCCTATCTCTAAGGCTGAGCCCGGCCACCCTACGGAGGAAACTCATTTCGGCCGCTTGTACCCGCGACCTTGTCCTTTCGGTCACGACCCAGAGTTCGTGACCATAGGTGAGGGTAGGAACGTAGACCGACCAGTAAATTGAGAGCTTTGCCTTCCGGCTCAGCTCTCTCTTCACCAAGACGGTCCGGTGCAGCACCTGCTTTACTGCTGCAGCCGCACCGATCCGCCTGTCGATCTCCCGCTCCATCTTACCCTCACTCGTGAACAAGACCCCGAGAAACTTAAACTCCTTCACTTGAGGTAGGCACTCCGTCCCCACCTGGAGGGAGCAATCCACTGGTTTCCGGCAGAGCACCATGGCCTCGGATTTGGAGGTGCTAACTCTCATCCCCGCCGCTTCACACTCGGCTGCAAACCGCCCCAATGAATGCTGGAGGTCACGATCCGAGGAGGCCAACAGGACCACATCGTCTGCAAATAGCAGAGAGGTGATCCCGAGACCCCCGAACCTGACGTTCTCCACCGCCCGGCTGCGCCTAGAAATCCTGTCCATGAAAGTCACGAACAGGACCGGTGACAAAGGGCAGCCCTGGCGGAGGCCAACACCCACCGGGAACGTGTCTGACTTATTGCCGAGAATGCGGACACAGCTCCTACTGCAGTCGTACAGAGACCGGATCGCCCGTTGTAACGGGTCCGGCACCCCATACTCCCGCAGCACCCCCCACAAGAACCCCCGAGGGACCCGGTCGAAAGCCTTTTCCAAGTCCACAAAACACATGTAGACTGGTTGGGCAAACTCCCAGAATCCCTCCAGTAGTCTTGCGAGGGTAAAGAGCTGGTCCACTGTTCCACGGCCGGGACGGAATCCGCACTGCTCCTCTTGAATCCGAGGTTCGACAAAAGGTCGGAGCCTCCTTTCCAGCACCCTGGCATAAGCTTTCCCCGGGAGGCTGAGTAGTGTGATACCCCGATAATTCGAGCACACTCTCCGGTCCCCCTTTTTGAAAATGGGAACCACCACCCCGGTCTGCCAGTCCATGGGCACTGATCCCGACCCCCATGCGACACTGAAGAGGCGTGTCAGCCAAGACAGCCCAACAGTGTCCAGCGCCTTCAGCATCTCAGGGCGGATCTCATCCACCCCCGGCGCCTTGCCACCAAGGAGCTTTTTGACTACCTTAGCGACCTCTGCCAGGGATATGGGTGAGCCCCCCAGGTCTTCAGGCCTTAGGAGTTCCTCAAAGTGTTCTTTCCACCGCCCGACGATGTCCCCCGATGTCCCCCGTCGTCAATCATCATTTTCAAAAATCCATGATTCGATTTAATTAATTTAATTTGTTTGCCGTTGTTGTACTATGGGTATTTGTTGTGTTGCCTGAGGTGGTGTATAGTACCCACGTGTAGCAAAGCCTACAAACTCTTTTTTTTGCCAACAATGTATTTCATTTTTGCATAACTCGCAGGGAAGGCAAAAAGTCACCACAGCTATGACTTTAGGGAAGCCGGAGGGTTTTCCACTGCACCTGCAGGCTACCGCAAGCTACACTCTGTATATTTGCTTGGATGCGAGGATGGAGCAGAAAAAGATCCACTCGGAGAATCTGCGATCCTGCTTTTGGTTTGAAGGTCGAATTTGAAATCTCGTTTTGATTGATTTTCGATTAACAATCCAAATCGTGACACCTCAAATAAACACAATCCTGTTTGAGATCAGTGCCACAGTGAGAAGTCTCCAACTGTTTTATGCTGCAACCTTAAAAATACAGCTGTATCTACCCTCTCCTCACAGTTTGCATTGGTCAAGGAGCTGTTTTTTGTTTTTCAATGATTTAACCATGACAGATAACAGCTTTAAGCATCAGCTCTTTACAAATGTAGATAACAAGTGACTATATTTAGTTTATTGTTTTATAAATAAGGAATGAGGATTTAAATGTTTTTGGACCAAACTTGCAAAAGTAGATTCTTACTTAGGTACTTGGTCAGTGTGCCTTTTTCAAATAGTGGCCAGAGCCTTTATTGACCTCAACTCCAGAGAGAAGCAGGTTTTATTACAAACAGCTCTTTATTTCTACTTTTCTGTTTTATAAGAAGCTTCTCTGTGTTCTGGTCTACTAAAGTTTGAATTAACTGTTGATGCAAACTCAACTCTTACGTGTTTACATTTTGTTAAGTTCAGTACTATTTATCATATGTACATTTTCACACCATAGGTCCATCAGTCATGACATTTCACCACTCTGGTGTGCTCACTTTCTCTTTTTAACAGAAATGTTGTTTTTAATACTTATTTCCACCTTAACTGTTTTTATGATCACTGGTTTGTTACTGTCAATAGACCTACCTGTACGTTTCACATTAAAGAACAATGTGCATGTTGAAATTCTTACTGAATTTATCCCTAACGTTGTCTGGATATAATGATTTGACAAGTTAAGTTATGATTTTGTAAGGTATTTTTCACAAGCCATCAGGGCAGGAATTCAGATCAAATGTATGCATTATGGAGAAGAAAATACATATTTTTTTCACATTGTGTCAGATGATGTCCCATATGGGAGTGGGTTTCCCTGACCGGTGACACTCCGTTTGCAGTTGTCATATATACATTTGCACAAATACACAAATACACACACACACACACGATCAAAGATTCCAAGTTTGGAATTGCCTGCCTGCCACAAATTATGGAGTGGTTAACAATCTGTCTGAGAGGACAAGAAGAGAGGGGGTGTTGACGGTTCTCGTGATAACTGTGATATTTAAAAAAATGTAATATTGATATGTTAATACAATAATACACATATGATAATATAGTGTAAAAAAATTCCTGCTAGCCTTTCTTAAAGTCTGGTTACAGACTGTCTCCACCTCCATAGACTTGAATTTTGACTTAATTAGTTTGCCAAAAACTTGAATTGTTTTTTTTTAATCTAAAAATTACTATACACACAAAGTTGATACCCTCCAACCTGGTGGAAAGGTTTTTTTGGGGGGGATATGAATATTTTACCATCTTTTGATGTGGTAAGTAATTATTCAGTTGCATCTTTATATCTATGTATATTTGTTGATAGAACAGTAAAAACAGATACTGTAAACAATATTCATAATAGAAATGATAATATTTTTCTATGAATGCAAATTGTATCGGACATGTAGATGGTTTCCTGTATATGAATTTGATATTTAGACAAAAATTAAATAAACTTCGAATCATGGCACATATGTCTGTAAAATATGAATTATTTTTAGAAACATTATTGCCCCAAATAAATAAAATGTATTTTTAACTTCACAAATTTGTTATTTGTCAATACACGTCTCTGATGGATATGTACAGATCTGAAGCGGGTTGTTATTTTGTGGTGGGAACTATGACACTGTTTTTTCGGAACTAAAATCAAGCAAATGTAATGCTAAGCTAATATGATCATACATTTCTTTATTATACAAATGATTATAGATTTTGTATAGGTCTGCATCGACTCACACGGGACAGCTCGCGGCCTTCGGTGGTCACGTGGTTTGGGTTTCAACAGGTCCGCAAAGCGCTATGGCCCTTTAAGAGGCTCAGGTCCGGGCGCTCCCGGTGATGGGAGGAGTCAACTGTCGAGCAGACGTGGCAACACATGACGTCATCAAAAAGGGTCGGTGGTTTGTTCATGGAAGTGCAGAGCCAGTACTGCTAACAGGTGAGTGGCCAAGATACTTCTCCTACTTGTCAAAAGAGAGGCATGATATTCACTTCTGCTTACTGCTGGATAATTAGATACAAATGTAACATTACACGTCACTTTTTCTATACCTACGTCTCTCTTTTGCTAGAGCCGAGTGTGTTTGTACACGTGTAACGTTACAACCGCAGCGCGCGCTACGTTTGAGGAAGCTAGCTAACGCAGAATTGAGTCCAAAACAGTTTGATGTGGCGTCGCTTATGTTATGCACCAAGACAACAAAGCCAATTCCTTGTACGTGGAATCTACTACTCTACAATAACCCTGATTCTGATTCATCACATCTTATTGCATCTATATTTTGGGCTGAAGTGTAGTACAAGGCAGAGAAGATGATGGAAGAGAGTGGGATTGAGACTACACCTCCTGCCAGCCCTACACCTCTGACTGTGGCGGCGACAGTCAGCGCCCCTCCAATGACCATAGGTAAGACCTGACCCATGAGGTGTTGCTATGTGAGCAGAGTGTACCAGAGGGGTGTACTACCAAGCACTTTGGACAGAGACATGGACGGCCTGAACTTCACATTGAGCTGTTGACAAAAGAGCCAGTGAGAAGTGTTTCTGAGGTGTAACTTTGTGTTCCAGGTCTGTCCAGCCCTCTGTCCCTTCCTGGCACCATCGGTTCCCCCTCGGTCTCCACCGCTCTCGCCCCTGTTCCTTCCCTCCCTGCGTTCAGCAGCCCCCTAGCCGCACACCCCTCACTGTCCTCCCACTTCCCCCTTTCCTCCACCCTCTCCTCCCCCTTCACGAGCAGCTCTCAATTTCCTCCCTCCACCCCCCCCCCTCTGCCTCCCCTGGCCTCCTCCGTTGGACCGCCTGCCCTGTCGGCCCCTCCCTCGGGCCCGCCCATGTCCACCTTCTCCATGAGTGCAGGATATGACATCACGAGGGGCCATGCAGGTCGAACGCCACAGACTCCATTGATGCCAACATTCTCCGGTCCTACCGCCATGCCAGGTAAGAGCTTGTCTTCTTCTGTAACACACATGAAGCAAGATTACCAGTTAACATTACATTACAGTCATTTAGCAGACGCTTTTATCCAAAGCGACTTACAATAAGTGTATTCAACATAGGTATTCAAGAGAAGTACTAGTCACCAGAAGTCATAAGTGCATCTCCTTTTTTTTAAACAAGCATCTAAGAGAATAAACCAGAGCAAACATTAACAGTTAAGCCAGTCTAGTCTTACTCAATCAGTGTGTTTTCAAAACAGGTATTCCAATATATATAAATATATAGTTATATAATACACACACACGGTACAATTATATTTGTTACGTAGGTTAAAAAAATGCAAATGATATCTTCCAGGTGTAGTGCCAAACCCCATGGTGCAGCAGCCAGCCATGACAGGTGGATTAGATACGGGATCTCCCATCACTTTCCCCATGGAGCCGGAGGACCCCAGGGGGCCTGAACACACCAACACTGGTGGAGGCATCTGGGGCTTTTTCAAGGTAATGCTGCTCCAATCAAGTGGGGTTTGACATAACTTTAAATCCCTTTGCAGACCGGAGGGTGTGGGCGCTACGCTTCCGCGACGACGATGTCAGCATTATCAGCGGTAACCGGATTACAACATGCACAGGGGGAGAGTGACTTCATTGCATCACTCCACTATATCTTTACATAGCTAATAGTTGTTAGCGGCTACCATAGACTGTCATCGTGACGCCACCCATTGGTTTGTGGACTGATGTTTTGAAGCAGCAGATCCAGCGGGTACTGCGTGGGCGGGGATGGTCCTGTTTCAGATGAACCCCATAGGACATCATGTCCTGCAGCAGGTCGTTAGTACACACATTTTACTGATCGGTGGGGCAGGAGAGAAAGAGAGGACGGTCTATTCTTATACACATTTATTCTACAAAGCCACGACCAAGTGCATGTTGCATAATATGTCACCTTTTAAATTGAAACTATTAGACGTGATGTGAACTGTGTGAAAATGCGATTGATCTGAATGAATGTGTCCCAGTAGCACTAACTATGATGTTTCATCAGTCGGGCCCTGCACAGTGCTCTGACCGTCATGTCCTGTGTTTTGTCTGCGTCTTCTCAGGGAGTAGCAGGTAACCATGTAGTGAAGACGGTCCTGGACAAAACCAAGCACTCTGTGGAGTCCATGATCACCACTCTGGATCCCGGCATGGCTCCATACATCAGTGAGTCGGCCTGGTCTCTCCTCACCACTGCATTACCCTTATGATGAAAAACGCTGATGCACGTTTCTTTGGTTGCTCTCCAGAGTCTGGCGGGGACATCGACATAGTGGTGACTTCAGATAAGGAGGTAAATGTGGAGGCAGTCAGAGACGCCTTCCAGGAGGTTTTTGGGATGGCCTTGGTCACCGGAGAGCCCGGTCAGTCCAACATCGCCCCGCAGCCTGTGGGCTACGCAGCCGGTGTCAAGGTCAGTACACTGCTGCTTTGTATTTATTAAGAAACAGAACCTGCTTTTTCTCTTCAAATTACGACTATTCTGAAAATATCGTGATCCTTTTCTGTTATGACTGAATTCTCTAAATCTAAAATAGAGATGAGCTTACAACATGCGGAATCATTTCCGGAATAGTCGTAATTTGAAGAGAAAATGTACGTTCTGCTTTATCCAGAGACGCTCCCAAGCAGGGCGAGGTGTCCGTTCGTTCTGTTCAACAGATTCTTCACATTTGAGAAACTGGAACCCAAAAATGTATTATCAAAATTCCACAGTTGTTGCTGATTGATTTACTATTGATTAACTATTAAATTAATCAACTAAATGTTTCAGCCGTAGACTTCCATTGGCTGACAATTCCAGTCTTCTATTCTAAATATTGAAAGAAATACAAGTCCACTTTTTGAGGACAACAGTGTTTCATAGAGGAATCACGTGCGTGTGCGTGTGTGTGTGCGTGTGCAGGGGGCTCAGGAGCGCATCGACAGCCTGCGTCGAGCTGGTGTGATCCACGAGAAGCAGCCAGTGGTCTCTTTGGAAAACTTCATCGCTGAGCTGTTTCCCGACAGGTAAGAACAAAACCTCTGACACACACACATGCAGCCATGTCTATAATGCATTATGAACATACTTATAATGCATTAAATCTATTTAAAGCACTAAGTAGTGATAGTTGTAAGCACTCATAAATATCCACACCGCTTTATAACAATAATTATAACACATCAAGCCTTTTACAATGACATATACGGTCAAGTATAATATTACTTCATAACTGCTGGTCACCCTAGTGTATTATAATTCCCATAGTTGTAATGCATTCTAATCTCTTGATAATGCATTCTAATGTGAATATAAGTCACTCTAAGTGGTCATTGTTGCTTTAACGCTCTGAACACCAAACACAGCACCAGGTTCTGGAGGGTCTGCTGCTGCCAAAACACTGTCAGATGAAAACATCATTCTCTGCACGCTTATTTTGGGATGCCGTTTGTGCTGTTGAAAACATAACTGCAATACAAGCGTTTTTGAATTGGAAGCACCAAAAACTGAAGTAGCACTCTGTAGTTCTTCCTGGCCTCCAACGACGTCACGGTGACGTCACTGGATGCAGAAAGACAAACCCCGGAGACACGGAGAACATCGGTAACAACCGCCCCTAAAGCTTAGTTTATACTCTCTGTAGTAAAGCAAGAAAACAACGTCATCATGGCCTGGGCGTCGTGTGTAAAGGGTCCACAAGTAGTCGTGGCGCCTTAACGTGCACTTCTGAATTTTACAATTTTAAGTTTACAGGATATTCAACCTTTTGTTTCTTTATAATGCATGTGCTACTTGACTTGTTTCTTTACAGGGCTTGTATAAAGGCAATAAAGTAATCCATTAATATGAGAGATGAGTTTACAGATACTTACAATCCCTCCTCGACATTGTGGAGGATGGTTTGTGGCGTTTTGTCGGCTACACTCGTCTTTTTGCTTCTAGAGTATAAACGCCTCCATACACGGTCGGATCTGCAGAGGCTCACTCATATGAAAAAAAGCTCAACTCCGATAGATAGAGATAATCTGGGAATCTTCTCTTTAACTTGACAATGGCCACTTTGTAGTGACTTATAATCAGCTTGTAATATATTATATCTGCCAATACCTCAGGAATGTTTTTAGATGCCGTCATATCGGTGGATATAATGAACTGCTCGTCCACAAAGG
This sequence comes from Pholis gunnellus, assembly GCF_910591455.1. NCBI lineage: Eukaryota > Metazoa > Chordata > Actinopteri > Perciformes > Pholidae > Pholis > Pholis gunnellus. Next base: position 367,716 of record NC_136545.1, read on the forward strand.
GAGACAAAATATAATTCTATGCACCCTATTTTGCACTACTTCAGGTTTCGTTGTTTAGCTAAAATAGACAACTGTTAATATGACTACTGAGGGTGAAATACAAAGAAAAACACTTGATGTGATACGGAGTCATGTGTTCACACCTCAGATGTAGGCTGAGAATTGGACGTTTCAGAGAATAGTTGTCCATGCAGCAGCTCTGAATGGCCCATGGATCAAATCTATTCAGTGGGAGGAAATGATGATGAATGCAGACATTTAAAAGCAGCCAATTTTCAGAATCCTTTTGTTGTATCAAGGTGGTTTGACATCGGCTGTCTGATCCTGGAGGACCCCGGTCACAGCATTCACATTGAGGTCTTCACTCAGACAACTCCTCTGGCTCTGGATCATGTCCAACAGGTACAGATCAGCACCGTCTGACTTCAATGACCTAATGTCTCTATTATAATAATAATACTAATAATAATTATGATAGGGTTGGTATTGGGGAACAATCTCAGATTTCCAGCAAAAAGTCAAAAATATTTTTAGAGAGAGAGTTTTCAACCACTGTAGTTGCAGCTTGGTTTTCCTCAATATCACTCACCTCCAGCAACTCACCCCACTGTTTGTTTCCTCTGCTGTGCAGGCTCAGTCCTTGACCCCTCCTGACTACAGCCTGCGCTGGTCAGGTCTCATTGTTACAGTGGGCGAGGTTCTGGAGCGTAGCGTACCCAACATCAACAGAACAGACTGGCACCAGGCCATGACGGGCATGACCCAGCGGCAAATGATCCAGAGCGCTGCCAAAGCTCTGGCTGGACTCTACAAACAGCAGCTGCCACCCAGGACTGTGTGAGGCTGAATGGTTCCAGCGTCGGTCACGTACATGGAGGAGGTGGAGACACGTCGGAGGAAGAAACCAGCTGATGGGACAGCAGGGTTCCTCGTGTCTCCTCATGCATCCTCCATCTGTCCTTGCAGGGCAAAGCCAAATGCACATTTCTTTTGAAGATGTTTCCTGACATTCCAACATGTCAGCAGGGTTAAGGTCGTCAGATATCAGGTCAATACTCGCCTACTCAGCCTTCAAAAAACAAACTAATCATCTCGTCACCCTCCCTAAAAGATTACATGTTGTGTATATTCATATCGACAACCTTAACACACATCTAGTTTTCTCCTTTTTGTTTCTGAACGATGATGGTTATTGTAGAGACTATTACATGGACTGTGTCCCGGTTGTGTTCTATATACTAGAGGTCATCACAGATCCAACGGTTTACTACTAATTCTACAGACCTGAACACGGAGAGAACACCAACACTTGTAGAAAAAAACACCCTGACCCAATTACTCTGAATATAATGTGGACCGGGTCATAGGTTGGCCCATGGATACTATCACTGAGTGGACCTGTGACGTCCTCATTATATTCTGTAAGGCCCCGATTCCACCTGTCTCCTGCAGAACCATTGTTTTTCCATTGGCCTGGCGTTTTAAAAATGTAAGTATTCTAAACATTTCAGCGCCAGGCTCCGAGTCGCAGTGCACGTGAATGTCACACTTGGCCTAGGCAGCCAATAATATCGAGCAAGAGGCGGGCTTTACTACTTTGGCCTTTCTGTTTTGATGCTGGTAGATTCGTAGGAACGGACAAATGCAGATGAAAGGTTGATATTGTTTTTTTATTTACAGTGAATTATATCATTTCCCCCCTCTTCTCATACAACTGAAAGAGCTCAATGTCTGCTTGAATCCTGTTTTACCCCCCCCCCCCCTCCTCCTGAGGCTCATTAGTGGTTTTTCCAAGAGGCGGTTTTGGAAGCGGCTGCACCTGTTGCGTGTCACGGTGTGATTGGGGCCGAACACTGTAAACTCTACTTTGTACTAAAGTTTGTGTTCATGAAACTATGTTTGTACAGGAAATGATGCAAGGTATTTGCTGATATCCTGACACTAGTGGCAATTTTATGTTTTAAAACCCTAAAGGGTGCATATTATGAAAAATGTTCTCGGTGCTTATGAACACACGTTTGGGTATCTGGAGTGGCAACCAACCCACAAACTGAACTAACAACCCGGTCAGTTTTTGTGGCCGACCTTTGCAAAGGAGCACCATTTTTATTTTTCTCGCAAGCCAATCGGAGCAGACCGTGCGTTTCAGACTGAATACAAGTATATTCAGACAGACGGTATGAAAAACAAAACAGTTCATTAAAAAATGTAAACATGTTGGTGTAGAAACCCAAAGTACAAGTATGAACCTGAAAATGAGTGTGATGTGTCCCCCTTAAATAGCTGGTACAAATGTTATTCTAAGGATCTTATGGTTTTTATTTCTTGCTGTAAATAACTTCTTTGTTTGAGGAAAATGTCTCTCGGCCATGGCCACCTTAACTCCTAGATGGCCCTGGGGCTGAAATGAGCAGCCCTGTTAACCTATTCCTGCGCTTATTGCCTATGCCAAATTCATGTAATAATTTGCTGTGTGGTAATTTGATTCAACGCAAATTAATTTAATATGCAAACTGTAAAATAATAAAGGTATTGAAACTAGATTTTGTTTTCAGTAGAGGCTTTTTAAACACTGACTCGATATGAAGCACTTGTGCTGAAAGTGGTTTTGAAGCTTTTGATCCAGTCTGGTGACCTCAACTGAAAACTATGGGTGGAAATAGAAGTAGCCTCTTTTTGTTGGATGCAAAAGCTTCGTCATCAGTGCTTTGCTCTGTTCGTAACACAGCATTGCCTTCAGCTCCTCACTCTGAAGGCTGCATGCTGCTCTTTATGCTTAATTTAGTCATTTTCCAGTGTCATCATTCCCGTTGTATGTATGTATGCATTAGTTTGGTAACGACACATTTTGACCCCTGAGTAATAGCAGGATGATAACAGTAACCTGTGGTTGGATAAGAAGGATACATTCATTTAGTTTCTGCTGCTTCAGGCAGTTAGCACACTGTCAGAAATATACGTCACTCGCACAGTAAAACGCTGTTTATGAAGTTTGACGTGAAAGAACGTTCTGTGTATGTTTCCCCTAAATGTGCCTTTTACACAAATAAAATGAATCCCTTTTCATGCTGCTTGGTATCAATGCTACATTCATGTTCCACGTGAACTTTTGAAGCAGGTAAAGAGAGAATGTTGGGGTTTTAGCAGTGGCGGGCCGTGGATTTTATACCTGGGCCTTCAGTGCTGTTCGACACTTCTAATAACCTAATTATGACGTCACAGCTACGGGTTATTATTTGTTTTGTGTAAAAGCCGCATATTCACATAACACTGCAACATTTGACAAATGAAATAAAATGTGCAGATCCATGAATACGAGCATGACGGGACGCTGCGTCATTAACGGACAATATAGTCCAAATCAATGTAACACAATGACAAACTCACAAGAGCAGTCGCATATATTCATATGACAACAAAGCAACAAATCAATTCAGCAGACCTGCAGCAGATCCACGCATTCCACCACACTAGCGCGAGCCATTCAAATATTATTCATAAAAACACCACGATAGACAAATGAACAGTAGTAACTGTTGAGGTAAACAAACGAAGTTCACTTACCAAATGCTGTCTAACCTCCTTTCTTTGTTGACGAAGAGTTTAATCCCAGTACATCAGTTCCAGTAAGAAGTCCTTCTCCATTCATCGATGCCAGTCGAGCCTCCACAGTTGTTTCGCCAATTTCGCCGGTCGTCGTCGGTCTTCCGCCGCCGGTCGGTTGTCCGTCTTCCGCGGCAGTTCGGTCGTCGTCTTCGACCGCCGTTCGGTTGTCTTCCGCTGCTGGTCGGTTGTCCGTGTTCCACCGCGGGTCGGTTGTCCGTAATCCGCCGCGGTTCGGTGGTCGTCTTCGGCCGTGGACCGGCGAAGGGCGGGCCGCGGTTGTGGAGCTGATTCCCTGCGAACGTGGTCGTTGAGTTGTAGATCCACTCGAGTCTCTCCAAAAGTACCGACGCTCAGTTAAAATGAAACACATTCACAGCCATAACATGTGCAACACTTCTCCGACGCTGCATACAAATCCTTTTCCTGGCTGGGTCAGGGCTGCTAGCTGTGGGGTCATTTCTTACTGTCCAGTTTGTTCAGAAATGTCCTTCTTGAGAAAAGCGTTCCCAGTAACTCCGCCACTAAATCCGTTTCTCCTCCTTCCGCCATTTCATATTAAAAAAACAAAGCTAGGTAAAATGTCTTTCAAATATTTCCACTTGAACTCTGTCTGCTACAACCAAAGCTCTGCGAGCAAGCATTATGTTTCGCGGGCACATAGTCACGTGCCCGCCCACTGACCAATCACAGCACACTCTGCACCCTTGCTGCAGAGAGGCATCTGGACTCTGAGCTGCAGTAATGCTGACGTAACACTAGGCCTGCAAACCACTCTGGTGCGTCCATGAATCTCAAACTAAAGATCTGATTGGTTGAATCAACAATATCGTCCCCATTCAACTTAAACTGCACATGGCAGCACTGGGTGAGTCTGCAGGCTGGGGCCTCTCTTCTTACTAGAGACACAGAGGTGAAATCTGATTGGATAAAAGCTCTACTTAAAACAAGCTGCACTGGAAGCAGAGCAACTGAGGAGCACAGTAGCTGTGCAATGAGAAAATAAGTTATATAAATAAATATTTTTATAAATTATAATACATTTTACAAAATTAAATGTATTTAAGAAAAAATATTAAATTATAAAATAGCTCTAACTTTGTGATTCTGTTTAGGCCAGCAGAGGAGGCTTTGCAGGCCCTGACGGCCAGCCACTGGTTTTAGTCATCTGTTTTACCATTAATTCGGAAAAACCAAAATACGGAAATACCATGGTATTCTCGTTTTTCGTTTTTTATTTCGTTTTTGCAAATCCATTTTTTGTTTTTTCCTTTAAAACGAGACGCGGAGCACAACAGGTAACCTGGAAACAAGAATATTTCAAAATAAAAGTGAAGGTAATATAATGACCGTCTGCAAGAAATTAATAAATAAATACATCTCTGTTGGCACTGATATTTCTTGTTCCACTGTGTTGTGCCGTTGATTCAGTGAACAGAGAGTGTAGCCTGTAAGAACATGCAAAGTAAGTGTTTCTTTCTACTACTAGATGGCAGTAAACGTGTATTTAAACCATAGATTTAGTCATATTTACCTGTGCCTTTGTTAATTATCTAGGTTATTGATACATTTGATGTATCAATAACTGATTATTTAATCTGATATTTGATGTTTATGGTTAATTTGCATTAGTTATATACATCATTTATTTACATGTTATATTTGTGTCATTTAAGAACTAAACATACCTACATGGAAGAGTGAGCATGCGTTGATCACGAGGCAATAAATAATGACAATTGAAAAAATAAAGATGTTTGGTTTATTCTTATTGAACATTAAGCCTAATTTACCTACCTCATTGATTTAATTGTCACACTTAAATCCTGAATTGAATGGATGAACAGAAGACATCAAAGGTCAAGATGAGAAGATATAATCTTGGTCAAATGCTGTGGTCCAAATAAAATGACTTCAGTTTATTTGCCATTGAGTTACAGAAAGTTTGACTGGAGAATGTTTTCATTTTTTCCCCCTAATCTCACAAAACAAGAGCAAAAACCAGATTAATTGGTTCTCTTTTCTTCTTTGCTGCCATGTTACCGGTCTCGTGACCCCTCATGGTGGCCTTCAGGTAACGTAAAATCATGCAAAGCTCTCTCTAGAGCCAGTAGGTTTGTCCGTTGTGGGCTACTGTAGAAACATTAGTGGTGCAACATGTTGGACTCAGTGAAGAGGACAGCTTCGTATTTAGATACAAACAGCTCATTGCAAGTTACGAAAACAGAATGATTCTTAGTTTCAGGGGATTTCACACTCATAAAAACATAGTTATGAATACCATATCCTATTTTTGCCTATACACCCCCCTAAATACACACTTAAATCCTACACACTTCCTTAAAGCAGCAGATTGGCACATGATGGAAGTAGAATTGTGAGCCACCTCTATTTTTTTGTATGAGGTCCGACATGTAAAACAATAACCACCTTGGCCATCTTACCAATTGACTGTGTGTCGTTATTGCCCAAATAAATGCTTCATTGCCTCTAAGAGCTGTTCTTAAGATGAGTGGGTAATCACACGTCCCTCTTGCCTAAGAGACGAGATCCAGACTGAATTCACACGAATAGTGAGTAAGTGCTTACTGTGTGTTTAGAGCCCATTTGACACGACAGCAGCTAAGCACATGTGGCCTGCTTATTTAATTAGCAGCTAAAATCTTTTTACCCACCATGCTCACCACATGTCAACTGTCCTTAGGTTCTAATATACATATATCTTGCAGTACAAATATTAATAATGAAAAATTATATTCACATTGGAAACAGTTCTGTTTTATAATAAATCAAAATTAAAATATACTGAGGTTAAAATACATGTAATATTATTTAAAGAGTGTTGCATAGAACTAAAATAAGTCAATGCTTTATTTAGCTCACATGTTGTATCCTCACTCAACATACTTGGATGCTGGTGCTTTTGCAGTATTGTGGTGGAGCTGTTTTACTGAAACACTGCTGCTGTGGAGTAATAATGTTCTCATGAGTAGCTCAGCTTATGTATGTACAAAGCCACAGATCCAGTACTGTGTGATGTGCTACTGTACACTGTAGTGTCCTTGTCTGCTTGGAAAACAGCACATTCAGAAAAATGCAATTACATTTGTGAAACAGAGTTATCTTAATAAACTATTTCCAAATCTGTGCATTGTCTCCCTTGCTGTTTTTTATCTGTAATTTGTTATTTGGCATCATTTCCCAGGACATCAGGGAGATTTACAGAGAAGGTGGACTTTAGGCGTAAGCAAAGACGGGTGGACTTTATAATGAAGAATACAAGTTGTATATACTGTATGTCCACGAATATTGTTGGGAATTTTGTCCAAAATTACTAGAATAATGCCAGAATAGGTCTAGTGTTATTCAAAACATTTGTTCAACCAACATTATTAAAGTCAGCATTTGAATTACATCAGACTCCATTGAACTGAGTCAAATTTAAGATAACTGCTGTTATATAATAGTTGACAATATTTAACATTTAACAACCAGCTCTGCTTCTTGTGTGTATCGTATCAATTATGCATCGAATAATTAGTTCACAACAGATACAATTAAATTGAACAACAAAATAATATTAACATTCAATGGTTTATGTTTAATATCCAAATACATTTAGTAATTCCTGTTAGCATTACTAACTTCCTGTAACACAGCAAAGAAGCTATAAAAGAAGGAGGGGTCATTACGTCATCCTAACAGCATTCTAATTCTGCATTGGTACCAGACTTTAGAGATAGAAGTTAATGTAGCGGCCATGGCAAGTCCCACAACCCGTCACATCTGTGTGGTTTCACCTTTGACAGAAACACATATTTATTTCCTAAATGAGCATGTTTTTTTTTTCTTGTCACCAAAAGATCATAGCTCTGTAAGAACTGGCACCAAAGTCTGGCACCATTCCAGCTCCTTGTAACACATCAGAGTAAATTGAAACGCTGTGTGAATTTAACCATGGTAACATAGTAACCAGATTAGAGGTAAACCATTTCTGAGACATTAAATGACCTGTCATACCTTCCACAAATAAATATTTGATTCTGTAATGTAAGGAAGCCTGAGAGGCAAGTGAGAAAAGAAATCTGGTTTTCTAAGTCGGATCTAAATAGTTTTTCTCCTGTGTTTACGACTTAAGAACAAATGAAAAAAGGTTTGCCATGTAAAAGAAAAATGTTTTGCCAGGATCATTTTTCTAATTTACTTTTTTTTTCATCTGTGGAAATCTGTGGTGATTTGTTGTTGTCAGAATCATTATTCTAAGAGGCTGAAGTACATACCCCATGTTCGCAGTCTCTAAATAGGACATAAAACACTTTTTTCTATTTAAATAACTTGCTAACACACAATATATGTACCTTGTTTTTAAAGTGCATAGAACAACTTCAACTCCAATGGCAGAAAACATGCATGCTTTTAGTCCTATTTAGAACATGGAGTACTTCAACCTCTTGTGGCTGAAATGACTTACTACAGCAACACTTTCCAGCTCTTGCTGGGGAAGCCAGAGGTGTTCAGGCCAAACGATAGATGTAATCCCTCCAGCGTGTTCTTAGTCTACCCCAGGCCTCTTACCATTTGAACAACTGGAGAACCTCTAAAGGGAGACGTCTAGAAGGCATCCTGATCAGACGCCCTAACCACCACCTGGCCCCTCCCTGGGAACACTTTGCCTTGAGAGGCCCTGGAGCTATTCCCTCTGACAACACAGCTCCCAGGGTGGCTGCAACACCTCGACCAACTCGGCTTCGTTATACACATAATACTTGTTACACATAATACTTGTTACTCTACATTCACTGTTTTCGTGGGATGTATTAAAGTTTCTAGTAACTGTAAACTCTGAAAGATGTTCAGATTAAAATCAATTTTAAATGGGAAAGAGCAGGTGAGGGACTACTTTCTGTAGCGGATCTGTTTCTTTTAATCATATCCCATGATCTTCATGTGCACATGGAGTATCCGGGTGGTTATTAAATATTAAATGTAGATGTTCATTTTTTAGACATAAGGCAACACTATATTGTTGTTGAAACTGTAAAAGTGTCAATATATTATCATCTCTAATGCAAAAAAAGCTAAGAAAGTATGAAATGGTGCAATAATAAGTTGTAGTGGAGATATCTTCATAATAGAATGTAAGAAAATACAAAAAACATCAAGTATCACAATATTATGTTTTGTGATACTGTATCAATTCTATAAAACCCTATACATTTTTAATAAATAGTTCTGATGAAATGATCTCTGTAATAACTTCTCATTTGCACAGATATGCGCCCTTTCAGTATATGTTGCCTCTAAAAGAAGTGCTATGATGTTGGATGTTGTAGGAATTGTGATGAGTGCAAATGCTGATCCCGCTGTTCAGATTACATACATTTATATTTTTTTTAATTTACTCTGATTGTATGCATATGGTGGTGTGTTCTGTACACTAAGACAGATTTCCTAGAATTTAGATTTAAAAAATCTGAACGTCTATCGCAATATATACATACTGTAACCCCTGTATCATGGTACGTATCGCCAGATACTTCCCAACACTCATAATGACAGGAGAGATTTATTTCTCTTGTGGTGCACAGGACAAGAGGAAAAACCTTCTGAAAAAAATCACGTAAATAATCAGACCATCAGCTGAGTCTTCCTAAATATTATACATTCATCCATGGCTGCAAACAGGGTTACAATCCTCCTATAATATTTAAACAGGAATGAAACCAGAGCAACAATCCAATGTTTTGTAAATTTTTATTCATGCTTGGGAGCTGCTGGACTGTACATAGGCAGCAGAATTATATACATAAATGATGACATTGATGAGAAAACATGTAGGGGGGCTATGCTGTTGATTATATTGGTTAGGGGGGCAGCCTCCCAGTACTGATGATGGTCGTCAATCGACTCATGGAGATAAACATTTAACTGCAGAACTACATCAGTGATGTCGTCTGTGAGAGAACTGAAGACACTCTTTGTCCTTGATGGGATTATTTTCTAACTAGTCTCCTCACTCCGGCAGGGCTGCAAGCATGGACAAAAGAAAAGAAAGCTTTCATCAGATGCCGAATATTATTATTATTTCATAAGCTTTTCATCCTGTAAGAGTCCGGACCAGTTTGAATAGAGACAATATAGATTATGTGTGTGCTGTGGACCGGTTAAATAGTTTGTCTTTGTGACAGTATCACAACTAGAGTGTGTCTTTTTAGCCACTCAGTGGTGGTGAGAGAGGTGGAGTCACATGACAAAGTAATGCGTCAAGTGAATTACAAGACATCTTACACAAGAAAACATCTAGCTTCTCATGCATGTTATCACAGAAGATCTTAACATTTTTACATTAATATAGAATCTAAATAGGCAATCCTCTGGCATGTGAACACATTAAAAGCACATTAATAAGTTGAATTTTGCTGTGTTATCACTCCAGTGTTGACTGATGCTTCCACACCATTGGCTTGCACGGCTGGGCCAACTCCCATGAAATGTAAGGGCTGACCCATGCTTACACTGCTGTCATATGTGACCTCTTCAATGGCTGTGTCACGTGGCCTCAGGTTTTGGACTGTGCTGATGTGGATCCCTGACACATGACATTTATTTATTCATTATTATTTATTATTACATAGCTTGCATGTGGACATGCTGAGGAGAGACGTTTGGTAGAAAACTTTAACGTGATTCACCAAAGTGATGAACGATAACACTCACAACTGAATAACTGTCAAACTCAAACTCTTTTCTTATCTACCAAGGTCTTTAACATTATATTGTCAAATCATTCTTTAATTATAATCAGAAATGAATGAGCGGTGTTTAAAAAGAGAAAGGCTGCATTGAAGGGAATTAAGAGCAGTAATACAATGTGGATGTGAGTACAGGGAACGCATTAAGATGCTATGAATGAATGTGTAAACACACTTTTACTGCTAAAAATTCCAGATGTTGAATTGTTATAACTAAACACACAAAGAGAAATCTATCGCACAAGCTTATGTTAACAAAGGATCATAGCAGCGGTACAGCCAGATAGTATTAACAAAAATACACAGATTTAAAGAATAAATAATTTAAGTAAAATTTAAGTAGAATAAAAAAACACTGTGCATTTATGTTATTTAGCCAAACATGTACATTTTCCACAACTTTCCTGTTTCTAACATATCTATATTATTTAACAAAAATGTCAGTCCGCCCATTTCTTTTCGTGTATGAGAAATTTCCCTCTTAATTCAACCAAATGTCAGAAACTCAATCTCGATGCCTTCAAAACAAAGAGGTTCCATATTTCAGTTGCATCTTTTGTTCAGTTTTTCCTCTATGCAGGATAGTTTGTTTGTTTTCAGCACTGCCGTTAGGCTTTAAGAGAGTCTGCGCATGTCACAGGACAACGGTACAAAACTACTTAGTAGGATCCTATCTGTAAATTGAATTACTGTATTTTCACTGTGCTATTGTCTTTATCGTTATATTGTCAGCCTTTGATAGTGCACGAGCCACTACGGGGAGAATTTATTCAATAAAATTATTTAAAATGCAGCCGTTATCAGAGGAGTCAGGCAGCGCTTGTTATTGACGCCGGGACACTCGGATTCAACAAACCCGGTCAGCCCATGATGGTCAGCCGCTAAACCCGAGGTTTTGAACGTCAAGTCGACTCCGCCTACTCCGGACCGTTTCGGCATATGTTGGTCACAATTCCAAGTGAACTCAAAAGTTAAAACTGAGAGAACGCATTGCGTCGAGCTTCGCCATTGGCTAGTGGTACACAACGTGAAATATCCAATGAGCCGCCATATTAGGAAGCCAAACCCCTCTTTCATTCGGATAAGAAAAGACAGGACATACTTCCAGGATAGTTTTTCAGGCGTGCCGGTTGTTGTTGAGCGCCTCAATCAAAATCGTTGACCCCGCACGATCCGTATCTCGCTTTGGTTTGGTTACCGCCTTTGATTCGGGTTATTTAGTCTAATACAATGGCGGCGGCGGCTGCAACTCCGACCGGGCAGAGAAGCACGTGCGGCAGCGGCACTCCGCTGAGCCCGAACAGGATAACCCGACTGCAGGAGAAACAACAGCTCCGGGACCTCAACGACCGCCTGGCCGTTTACATTGACAAAGTCCGTAGTTTGGAGTCTGAAAACGATGTACTCCACCTGCAAATTAACGAGAAGGAAGACGTGAGGGGCCGGGAGGTAACCGGACTGAAAGCTCTGTACGAGACCGAGCTAGCCGACGCCAGAAGGTGTTTGGATGAGTCCTCCAAGGAGCGGGCCTGGCTGCAGATTGAGCTGGGAAAGATCAAATCCGACCATGAGCAGCTTCAACACAAGTAAGCCGTTAACCCTTTAATCGTGTTGAACGGTCTAATACGGCCAGGCCCCTTTGAATCATTAGCTAAAGGCTAACGTTTTTATGCTGCTCACTTTGATTTTCGAGCCACTTTTGCAACATTAACGTGCGCACGTAAACCCGTGTAGTGGGGGCTAACGTTACGTGTTATCGTCCGTTGAGCGCGAGACTCAAACTCTGCTTATAAAAATATATATTTTTAGGGTTATCTCTTAGTTCGTTTTGCAGCTAGCATGAAGCCATTCTTTGCATTACAATCAGTGAAATAAGTTAATGATAATAAATAATATTAAAAAATGAATGACCTCACCCGCCCACCATTGTCTGTTACTGAAAGAATACATGTCAACTCGGCTTTTAAAATGTAACTTTTACCACGTCTTTTGTTGAGTATACACATGACCAAATACGTTTAACGTTACTAACCTGAACAAACGGTTTATTTGGGGAAATGTACCCATTGGTTAATTAGACAGATAGATTAGGCAGATAAAGCAAGAGTAAGCGTTCATTGAAGGTGACATGATGCCTTCAGGGTCTCTGGTAGTATCTGTTAGGCACAGCAGAAACAAACACTGTCGGAGAATAAAAGTACTTTTGGTATTTTATGAGGGAAAATACAAGAATATTTTGGGATGAATTGTTTAGCTCTGATTGTAGTGGCACATAGAATGACCATGTTGTGAGGAAATGTGTATATGACATCGTGTGGACTGCTGGGTTTTGTAGTCATTAGCAGGATCAGCACCTATTAATAAACAGGAAACACGAGTGTGATTGTGTGTATTCTCATATATCAGACAGACTTTGACAGCTGCATGGGCCACACACAGCTGCTGACCAAAAGTGAGTGAATAGACAATGTGCAGGCTTTCCTTCTCAACATTCCCACAAATGCATTGCCTGTTAGTTGTTGTTGTTGTTGTATTACAAAATGTTAGTTTTTTTCCCCTAATGAACACCAACCTGTGTTGAGCCAGCTTTGTTTGAGGCCCACTGTTGTTGCTAAATGAAAGCAGCATAAATACCTGTAAGAGTACACTGAATCCTAGATACACATGTATTACACACAACAGGTTGTGTGTGATACACATGTATTACACACAACAGGTTGTGTGTGTGGCCCTCTGACAGTCGATCACAGGTGGCTGTCACCGCCTGTGTGTGGGGGGGGGGGGGGGGGGGGGGGAGAGAGAGGTGACTACAGTCAGAGACTCTGCTGCATCAGAGCAAAAATAGCACATTTTTAAATTCATTTATTTAATTGTCAAAAAGAAGGAAAATTAAAAAAGCTATTCTGATAATCCCAACAATGCTGAATTATAATTGAGCTAATTAGAAGATCCCTGGTATCTATGATGCAGTGACTAGACTCGTACGTCAAAGTGGCTTCTTCCGTGTGCTTATTGTGTCTAATCACACTTTAGGCCTCCCTTAACTGTCTTAACATAATAATGCTAACATATTGTCTTCTCTTAAAGTATTTGTTGTGTACTGGTGTGGTCCTCCTGTGAAGCGAGAGCCTGTCGGTCAGTGGTTTTGCCTCCCCGCTAATGTTTCTCAGTAAATCGTGAAAAGCAAGCATACTGTTCTGCATTCCACTCATAGTTTGTCCACTTCAGCCCCACCCGCTCACCCTAACCCTCAGGCACACCATGAGCAAAAACCCGGCCTCTGTCCCAGCAGAGAGACGGCTTAACTCACAAACCCAATGACACTGATCCACTGTTGACTTATTAACCCCGCCTCTAAGCTGGGAAACAGACGTCGGGCATGTTTTTTTGAAAGTGAAATATGTGGCTTTCATCTATATTCCGTGTGTATGTATGTATATATATATATATATATATATATATATATATATATATATATATAATTTCCTTATAGAATTCACGACAAAGAACATTTATTTTGAATAATCAAAACAGGAAAAATCTGATAATTAGGCTAATGCAAAATTGCAAAGTAAAATATTTTTGCAGTGCAAACTATTAAGAAATAAGAATCTTTTCGCTTTCATTCTTCCACTTGTGAGCCGTTGTGGCCACCAGAGGACGCTGTTTACTCATGAAGTTCCTGAAGGGCAGGGGACGCCGCTGTTCTACTCTCACTGATTGAGTGAACAAAATATAAAAAACAGCTCAGTGTCTAGATTTGTTTTGGGACTGCACACTCTGCACCAATTATGCCTTTACCTTTAGTTTTAGCCAGGTGTACCTAATAAACTGGCAAATTAATGTATGTTGCGCTGCATGGGCCACCATAGCATATAAACAGAGTAAAGCACAATGGTCAATGAAGCACACAGGGTTCAATAATGGTGCAGCAAAAGGGAACGCATGCTATAGGGCAAAACTTTAGTAGGTGGTAGTATGTGGTCCGCTGACGGGGCAACACTAGAGGACCGACTCAGCCCGCCTCTTCAGGAAAATAAGTCTGTCGTCCATAAATATACTGTGTCCATCTACTCGTGTGCCTGATGCCTTCTGGGAAGTGTGAAGTTGAGGCTTGCAGTGGAACAAATGAATATAATTGTTACATTTTTAATTGTGCATCTTGAGTGAGCAGAGCTTCTCTTCATTGCTCCCCGCTGAGAGCAAACACCAACACAGCGCTGCTGGAGGCCATATTGTGCAAAAGACGGTGATAAAGTGCAAAGAATTCAAATAAGAAAAAAAACGGGAACAAAGAGTTTGTGGAGGTGGCTCGCCACCCCCTGTGCTTGGCTTGTCAAAAGCGCAGTGTTGCAATGTAGCGGTTATCTAATGCTCTCACCATGTCTTGTCACCCTCCGTCCAGCTACAACAAGAAGGACTCTGAGGCAGCAGGAGCTCAGGCCAGGCTGAAGGACCTGGATGCTCAGCTGCACTCTAAAGACGCCATGCTGGCTACAGCGCTGTCTGAGAACAGAGGCCTGGAGGCCACGCTGGCCGACCTGAGAGAACAGCTGCAGGAGGTGAATATGATGTGTCTGGAAAGATTTCCTTATTTGTATCTGTTACTTGGTTAAGTAAAGGAGTGATGCAGAGGGATCAATTGTGCCTATTACAAACAAAAGTATGTTTTTGATTATGTCTTTTACATCAACAAAATGTTATTTGTGATTGCTTCTCTCGTTTTCTCGTGAGAGCCGTTCCGTACTCTCTAAACTTAATAACCCTTATCTGTTCATCGAGACTTGTTTTCAAAGCGTGACCTGTTTTGTGCGTTGTCAGCTGGATTCAGGTCTGGCTCAGGCCAAGAAGCACCTTGCAGATGAGATGCTGCTGCGTATTGACTTGGAAAACCGCTGCCAGAGTCTGACAGAGGAAATGATCTTCCGTAAGAGCATGCAAGAGGAGGTGAGAATTCTTCTGAAGATGCGGTAAACAAGACTGTCACCGAGGGTGTGGCCTCGTGTAATGGTACTGATGCAGAGTGCTTGTATGTCTGAACATGTCTGACTGAGTTATGAGTTGTCTGAAAGGTAACGTACGGTCTCGATCCTGCTGAATGGTGTGCACTACTTTGATCACTCTGCATGTGGGGAGAGCAAACTCCTTTCTTTTTCTTTTTTTAACCAGAGTGAAAATGTTGTTTTTGAAAGTGTAGATGCCCACAAATATGGATTGAAGCAGACTATTGTTAGATAAAAACATTAATTTGGGAAATTACATCTATCTTTCTCAATACATTTTGGACTTTACAACTCAAGAGTTGTTTGGATCACATGATATTAATTTGATGAATCACTTTCTCTTTTTATTTGAGTCGACCCGTGTTGATCAGGACCGGATCAGACTTGAGAGGACTGTCTGATGACTGTGTGCTGACTGTGTTACAGGAAGTGAAGGAGGCCCAGCAGCGGTACACCACCCAGCTGGTGGAGGTGGACTCTGGACGGAAAGTGGAGTATGAATATAAACTGACTCAGGCCTTGACTGACATGAGGACTCAGAACGAGGAGCAGATCAGGCTCTACAAGGACAACATGAAGAGCACCTACATCACCAAAGTATTCACTCTCACTCACACTCTCATAATAATGCAGTCCAGGTGAAGGAGTGTGTTCCAGCTGTGACAGGAGGAGGAATATGTGGCTCTTGAAGTGAATTTCTAAATATCACAATATAAACTGTGTCTCAATAAGATTTAATCAAACAGCAGCCGACCAATCAGAGATAAGCCATTTCCGTGGTGATAGTGTAAAGTGTAAAACTACGCAATATGACACAGTGTGTGTACAGTCCAAACAACACACCCATATGTGACAGCTGAACGTGGGCTCCTCACACCATGGGCATGGTTGTACCACGGGAATGGCCTCAGGGTTTTGGGAGGACTTTCTGTAGCGATGCACTGATTCCAATTTCTATCTTCTGAACAAGTATAATTGACAGCATACACAAAATTCATTCCCTCAAGCCTCTTTCATGAAAAACTGAAATGTATGTTCATATATAACATTGACGATTAAATACCAAAACTGCACCAAGTTGTGTGCGTGTGCGTGCGTGCGTGTGTGTGTGGCGTGATGCCTTGGGATGGGTATCGTTAGGATTTGAACCATCTTAGACTTTGAGCTCGGCCTTACCAGTGTTCCAGTTCAGCCCAGAGGTTCTGGACAGGGTTCAGTCCAGTTCAACCATTGTTTTTATAGACCTGGCTTTGTGTTTGAGGACGTTGTCATATTGAAAGAGACGAGCACAAACTGTTGCTACAAAGTTGTCAGAACACTGTTTGGAATCTCATTGTATGCTGGAGAAATAGGATTTCACTAAATTAAAACCAAATGGGCCCAGACCAAACTCACACAAACATATTTGGACAAACATATTTCTTACAACTCTTTGGTTTCTATTCAGTTTTTTTGCATCACTTTTAACCCAAGTGCAGATTTCACCTGAGAGTCTTCTGCTCACAGTTTTACACGACAAGCATTTGTACTCCACATCCACTGGGCCTTTTGTGATTTAGTAAACCATGAGAAGGCAACAATAAACTTTTGGATCAGGTGAAGTGGAATTGATTTGGCAGCAATCAAACCAGAAAAACACAGCTGGTCCAACTGCTTCTAATACCGACACATAATAATAAATGTCAAAATCCACTTGCATGCTTTGTGTAGTTGACAGACCTGTTTAAATCCACTTCCTACACAATATGCAGTAATTGTCTTGTGTTTTTTTCTTCAATCTAGTGAACCTAGATGTAGACTGTCAACATACCAAGCAACACATTGCTAACTTAACTTCCTGCGTGTCAGGAAGTGACTGACAATGCTCAGTTCCTCTTTAGGGTGCGATGAGAAGGAAACTGTTGATGTTGTTCCCCCCCCCCTGCTGTTGTCTATCTCCAGCTGGAGGACCTGCACCGGCTGGCTGAGATGAACGGAGCGTCGGCCGGCATGTCCCGAGAGGAGCTCAGAGAGTCCAGCCTGAGGATCGACAGCCTCACTGCCCAGCTGGCAGGGATGCAGAAGGAGGTCGGCATTTTATTTGACTCAACTTTTTAATTCTTTTAACAATGTTTGGTCCATCATTCATCAACTTCCTGTACACATTGTTTGCAGACATGGACAATTTAGCTTAAATGACAAGTTGCAGATAAAACGATTGCATCACCCGTAGTATGTTTTAAAGGGATGCTTCACATTGGAGGGATTGAAATACCACGTGCACGTGCATTGCACAGCAGTGCATGTAAAATTTGAGCTGTGCACGTAGCTCTACATGCATGTAACTGTTCTCACGCATTGACACATTTTGAATCTCTCAGAAATGAAATGAATAAATGTAGTCCTTCAGAGGTTTGCTAAATGTAGCGGTCCAGGTTGGATTGATGTTGGTCTGATCCGGTCGTGACTAATAAGCCAAATGGTGTAATAAACATTTTTTTAGTGCAGGTACAATTAGTTTTTTTTTAGCACATGGGGGGGGGGCGGCGGCGCAGGCGCATCTTCACCACATCAGCTGGTGGGAGTGTGCGCCGTGCGCGATGCAGAGAAATTGTAAACGCGCGACCATGTAGAGACAGACATGACATGACGGAAGCGCTTGATTTGATATGTAGCAGAGCACGCTCGATTAATTGTGCAGCCCTACCCTGCATGGTTTTCATTTTCATCCGACCAACGATTTGAATCAAAGCTTTTAAATGAGGATGATGATGATGATGAAGTGTTTGCTCGCTCTGACACCTCAGACTCTGACCTCCCTGTGTCTATATTCAGACTCGTGGTTGGCGCGATCGTATCGTGGAGCTGGAGGCGGCGTTGTCTCAGGAGAAAGACCGGAGCCGCAAGCTGCTGGAAGACAAAGACCGTGACCTGGCCGAGATCCAGGCCAAGATGCAGCAGCAGCTGAACGACTACGAGCAGCTGCTGGACGTCAAACTGGCGCTGGACATGGAGATCAACGCCTACCGCAAACTTCTGGAAGGAGAAGAAGAAAGGTGACTGACCAGAAAGTTTGCAAGCAGCGATGGCGCCATTTGTGACACCCGCTCAGCCTAACTGTCCCGTCCCCGTCCCCCAGGCTGAAGCTGTCTCCCAGTCCTTCAGCTCGCGTCACGGTGTCTCGAGCCTCGTCCAGCAGCCGCAGTGTGCAGACCACCAAGGGGAAGAGGAAGCGCGTCGACGTGGAGGAACAGGAAGCCAGCAGCTCGGTGTCCATCGCGCACTCCGCCTCGGCCACGGGAACCGTCTGCATCGAAGAGATCGACACTGACGGGAAGTTCATCTGCCTCCACAACAATGGAGACGAGGTGAGCTTCTTAGATGATGCATGTTCCTTACACTACCAGAGCACTACGTATATTTAGAATTTATGAACGACCAGACAATCAGATGAGACTCTGTATAATGTTAGTGGAGATCCAGCTGAAAATCTTCTATTGAGAGATCCGGCAGAACTAACTGACTTCTTCTTTGTGTCGATGTCTGTCTCAGGACGAGGCCATGGGCAGTTATGAGATGATTAAGACTATTGGAAATGCCACAGTCACCTACAAGTTCACACCCAAGTATGTCCTGAAGGCGGGCCAGAAAGTCACGGTAAGAGTTGGTCTTCAGTTCACTTCTAATCATTTTCTGTTCAGGAGTGATGTTGTCCTCACCAGTGTGGTGCTGCCCTAGTCCCTAGTAGCTTCCTGTTCAGTCTTAGGGTCTGGTTGCGTCTCAAACATGTGTGCAGTGCACAGTGGGTCTGTATCCATGCCAATTATATGCATGTGTGAATACTGTGTTGAATATGAGGAGGACTTTGTGGCTGCTTTGCGCAGGTCTGGGTGTCTGATGCTGGTGTGAGCTCCAAACCTCCTACAGACCTGGTGTGGAAGAACCAGTCCTCCTGGGGTTCAGGGGTGGACGTGGAAGTGGTGCTGATCAACAATCAGGGAGAGGTGAGACCACACACGCACGCACGCACGCACGCACGCACGCACGCACGCACACACACACTGATCGATCCACCATCGACAAAATACTATCTATATAGTAAATATATAATCTATTTATTTTATTTTATTTTTTGAGTTTGTTTTACTTAGTTGATGTTCTTTACTGTTTAATATTTATGTGTGTGTGTGTGGCAGGAGGTGGCAAAGAGAACCACAACATACAAGACAACAATGGAGGAGGATGATGATGATGATGATGATGATGGAGTGGAGGTCACTGATGAAGAACTCTTCCACCAGCAGGTGAGAATATCAGCCAGCTCACACGTTTCCTCAGATTAAGGGGCCGCTCACATGTTGTGTGGAGAACACCAGCCGGGGTGTTCGTCCATTTATCCAAGGTGCTTGGGCAGAGTTACTTCCGTTACTAAGCAACCAAGACCTGTGCTCTGCTGTGACGATGGTGATGCCGTTTCAGTGATTGAGCAGCAAGTCTACTCGCCAAACTAAACCTAGATAACTAGATTTCCAGCACCATAAATCACAGTAGCTTAACTGCTTGATTCGTCTGTGACTGGCTGACTGTTCGATGTGAAAGCTTGAAGCACATCAAATATTCTGAGACAGATCGTAAAGCTCCGGAGAGTCCTGAACTAAAACCATTAACTTGGGCTCCCTTCATTTACCGTAGTCGTTTTTTTACAGAAGAAAGAAAAGATGTCTACCAGCTCTTGATTGGTTGATCATCATCACATGACGGCAGCGTCTACTTTGACAACAGTGCATTTAAGGGCACAAAAAAATGTGACGTGAACAAAGTCCAACTACTAAATGTGCATATGGTTATAAATATTTCTATAAGGCTCGTCCATGCCACACAGCTAGAACAGAAGATGAAATGATAACGTAGCTCTGATGCACAGACAAGAAGCTGCCGCCTATATTCTGACCTTTCCGACCATGTCGGCTCTCCTTCTGACCCTCCACGGGGATTGTTTTACTGAGTGTTTGTGTTTGTGTACAGGGGGACCCTCGCACTGCAAAGAGAGGCTGCTCCATCATGTGATCGCACTGCACCAACCAGCCACCTCCTCTGAGCCCAGCCAGTCTGCTGCCAACTGTAATACTAGAACTATTTTTCTATCTTTTGTAGCGCATTCCAATACAGAAATGGTTTTATTTCTCATTTAAAAAATGCAAAACTGCTTTTGGTAGATGTATTTTCACCTGAAACAGTTAATAACATGGTGAATGAACACAGTTTGTATTTGTAGTTCAGATTGATTTTAAACTGTGCAACAAGTAGCTACACTCCAGGACCGACTTGTGTCTTTTAAGCAAACAAGTGTGATTTTTTTTTGGATTTTTTTTAAATATTTTTATTTTGTATCTTGTTATTGATGCTATATTTTAGGCTACAAGAAAAGCCACAGGATGTTGGAGACTCGATTAGGACAGGTGCTGACTAAAACATACTGTAATATTTACAAAAATAGTGATGATTTTAAAAGTGGACAAAATAAGCACTGAAAGGACAAGTGTCAAGACAAAATGAAAACTAACTATTTGACATTCTTCTAGTATCTTTAGAAAAAAGAAAAGGTTGTTCGATTGTATTCAGAAGAGGATGTTTGAGTTTGTTAGTTCTCTTCTTTAATGTATAAGATAATTAAAACCAACTGAAGGAGCTTGTGCCATCAGAGGATTCTACTCCCAGCTGTGATGTCACTCCACTGACTCACCACTGACGGAGAAGTGTTGATTGTATTCTTTACTTTTGATATTTGAAGTGTTTGAAGTACTTTTGTGTGTTGGTGTGTTACTATGCATGCTATGGCTGTAATCATCACAGTTGAATGATTAAACAAGTTTTCTTGTACTTGTTTCTTTTTTCATGCATCAATGTAACGTTCTATGGTGAACACGGCACAGGATCCTTAAGATTGGGGTTCTAAGTGAACCTTTTATCCTTTTTACTTTCCACACGGGTAAAAATAAAAGAATGTAAACTGGTTGCAGATGGCTGCACAAAAGAGAGCTCCTCACTGCCCACATGGAGCTGCAATGAATTATGGGATCAGTTTTCTCAAACACCTTCACATGAAGCTTCCATGTGACTCATTTAAAAATCCATGTTTACACTATATTTTGTATTCAGTTTTCCAAAATAGTAATTAACAGAGTAGACGGCACAACGAAAGAGTCACAGGTATCCCACTAAACAAAAATGGTATAAACAGATATTAATTATCTTGATAGCCTGCTTTTAGTCCAATTGGAAAGTTTCACATTGCTCAACATCCTTTTAAGAAAACAACTTTTTTTTGTTACATTTATGAATAGAACATTTTGCGACAAACAATGCGCCTTTAAGAATATAATTCTCATATCTGTTTCCCCATAATTAACTTGAAATCAGGCAGTTCAGATTAGCCTCGTATTTAATGTCTGCGTTCCCCTCTGCAACAGGCCGTGTGAAGTCTGTATTTAACCAGAATATGAAGTGTAGTCGGAGTTATGTTAGGAGTGGAGTGTTTCAGGGAAACTATTTACAACCTTCAGTTTTCCACTTTTACAAGTACAGTGCTGTTATTTTTTAATTGTATTGCATAAAGAGGAAGAAGTCAGCGGGTGGAGAGCCGATAGGGTCTTAAATGAGGAAGTAAATTGGTTCTTAATGTAGAAAAGAGTACATACATGGTGTTTGATTCAAAACGTGTTTTATACTTACGGGGAGACACTACAGGTGACCAGAGTAAAACTACCAAATAGATACCATCACTAACATTACGACAAGAATGAGTGGTGTAGTGGTATAAAGTAGCATACAAAGTCAAATAAGTACCTCAAACGTATACTTAGGGTGTAAATATACATTGAGTTAATGTCCTTCGATCATTCCACCACCACAAACTGACTCAGTGATGTCATTCCTGCAGCATTATTAACTTCAATCAGGTCACACCAGATCAAATGAGTTGAGTTTGCTGACTTGGACGATGGAGTATTAATGTTTATGAATTCATCTTTTCTTTTGCAGAGGAAGAATGTTATTTCTTAGTTCCAAAGCTGCATGGTCTCCTTTTTAACAATTGTTAGTTGAAGCTGCGTACATTTCACCAATTCTCCAAATCAAATACACTTCATGTAGGACGCCTTCTCCTGAATCTTTGTTTCAACTCCTTGTGTAAAGCGTCTCTTAAAGTATTTCATATGAATATAATTAAGATTATTACTCTACATGAAGACCTATTTGCCCAATAAAATGCCAGGCTTTGTAATATGTACTGTGGACTGTAAAATCGATTGTGTGGAGAGCTAATACATGAATATATAGATTCTTGTCAGATAAGTGGAAGAAACCCTCATATAACCATACATGGACCACACCAACTCAACTGTACACTATTTTATTTCAACACACATGAAACAGACCAACAACTAAATGTTTCAAATAACAAATAACCTTTGGTTTAAGTGTGTCAATCCTAAGAGCCCAAACCGTCCATCAGACCGACTGCATGAATGTGGAGCAGCAGAGGACTTTAAGGCTGAGCTGGACTTCAGTAGAGGCACATGAGCCTCAGAGACTAGAACCGGTGACTAAGTTCACATCAAACTCCTCGTCCATCTTTAGGAGCTGCTGGAATACAGCACCGCTCCGTCCCTTCTTGTTTCCAGTGGCTGCCTACAGCTCAACGGTTGACATTTTGGGAAACTGATATTCCACTTCTCACCGACACGGGAAACAGGACCATTTCCCCCAAATGTTCCTTTGAGAAAATACGAGAGCCATGACGTCTTCATCATGGGTACGGTGCTGTTGCTGCAAGTTACACTCAGTGTTTCACCGCCTGTCGTTTGATTGTCCAAAACACTGCAGCCCATCCCCCCCTCCCATAGTTATTTTGTGCACAGGTCCTTTACGAGTTTCCTCATGAGTTTGGAGAATTAAGTGCTTCTTACTCGCGGCCATTCACACGTGACGTCGGCTCTGGCAGAGCGTCTCAGAGCGCTGCTATAAAGTGCAGAGAGCGTCCGTCTCAGACGACCGAGTCTGTGGCCGGCTGCTTCCCTTGCTGCGAGCCCTGAGAGGGGGGCGGCACTTCGGACGCTTCGCTGTGTGACCGGGGGAGGAGGAGGACCACTCTCTGATTGGACCGTCTCCACTCACTGTACAGTCGACAGTGATACCTGAGAGACACCTGCGGACGACACAACGATGTAACTGTGAACCTTTTTTTATTGACATATTACAGAAGCAAGTCACCTACTGGTACAGGAAATATGTTGTGTACAGCACAATACTGCCTATTAGAAACATTCACAATATAATTAACTGTTCCTTAAATGCTCTTATTATTAATCAAATTCCAGTAAAACTATTGAGTGCTTCATTTATTGAAGCCCAACATGCCACAAACACACCTGTGCAGGCTTATGGAAATATAACGTATGTGTAATAAACAGTGCATGACACCCACACGCCTCAGCTTACTAACCAGGGTCCAGAAGAGGTAAATGGTAAAGAGGGCAACGGTCAGTGCGATGAGTCCCACGGCCTCCAGCCGGCTGGAGAAGTGAAGGTGATCTATGGCGCCGCGAAGGCAGAGCCAGCCGGAGATGGTGGCCAGAGGGGTGATGAGCAGGAAACACACCATGTCGCCAAACAGGGTGCGCTTTTCCTGACGGAGACCCGGGTTCTGCAGCCACTACCCCCCCCAACAAGAATGAAAGCACAGGTTTGTAAAGAATCAGCAAACTGAACTCTCCTCATACTGTGACTCAGGCTCCTGTGAGCGGCTCGTACCTCGAGCAGCGGCCTGGACTTCCTCTGCACCGTGAACTGGAAGTGGCAGAGCTCACAGAAGCTGGTTCCTGAGGCAGACAGCCAGTGCTCCAGACAGCTGCGGTGGATGGGGGCCAAGCTCCCGGAACATTCACAGGGCGACAGCAGCTCCTCCTGGGCCCCGCTGTCGTGACAGATACGACACATGGGGGTCTCCGGACCGGCACTGAGCAGAAGAGGAACCGGGTAAGATACTCTCATTTGGTTGCTTTAGTTGGGTTTGATCATGAGAATATGTCATTTATGGCTAAAGGTGTTCACGGGGAGTCCCGAAAGGTTTCCTCTGAAGACCTTTTCACAAACATCTGCTAAAGAACAGAGAGAGGAGCTCAAAGAGGAGGCGGGGCTTGACCCCGTCACCATGGATGACACTGGGTTTCAAGAATGATCTCATTCATTATGTCTGGTATTTGGTTGTATCAGAGAATGTAAATGTACATTTTCTAGTTATTATTATTATCTTCCCCAGCACTGAAATAATCACAATCTGTAAATGGGCTTTGGCCTGTCACCAGAACTTCTGATAGAGGATTTATTGTTCCAGGAATAAGTGCAAAAAGCGCTTTTATGGCTCTTTTAATGTCTTATCTTCTTGTAATTGTAATTTGTCTTACTATTGTATTATTCAACCTTCCTGCCCAGGAACTGTGGGCGGAAAATATCAATTCAATGTGTGCACAGCGCCCAGGTCTTCACTGGGAGGGAAACCCTGCCGTTTATTCTGCCACCATGTTGCTTAACTATTAGTGACATAATGTAAACAAACACACACACATGTAAACACAGCGAGCAAAAATGATCACGTCATGTCCACTTGTTGTACGATAAGTCATTAATGTAAAAATGATCCAGGTCGTGTCCATATAACGGTTACTCGCCTCCAGTTGACAGAAAATGTACAAACAGAATTCAAAACAGAATGAAATTCTGTCCATGACCTACCACTGTTTGACGTATGCGTCCAGCCCCGGAGACGTGAGCTGAGCCTCCAGCTTGGTGGACAGCGGTGTGTAGTACTGAGGCTGCTCGCTGCTGGACGCGCTGCATTCCGCCATGGTCTGTCCTGGGAGAGGAGGCTCATCAGAGCCAACACATGGGCTCAGAGCGCGGCTCCGGTCGGTAGCTCTCGTGGGCCGACAGGCACTGGTTTGACAAAAAACGTACAGTGAATAGATGGCATCATGTTTTCTTTGGCAACCATATCATCTGCCGACAGAACTGTTTATGTTGCTGCTGTGTACATTCCTTATGGTGCAAATCTAAAACAATGCACTACAGTTCTACTGTGTTTGTTTGGTTTGTCATGTGTTTGTTATGTTACAAATGGGCTACAACAGCATCTCGTTGTGCATCTCTGTGCTGCATGAAGACAGTAAATGATCCTTGAATCCTTGAAGACAGTAGAATGCTGGACACAGACCAAAGGTCCTACTGGGCCCCTATAGGAACCAGAGAGACCTGATCACAGAGTACAAAGCACACACCTCTTTATTACTCAAGCATTGACATATACTGTGATATTTATGTGTGTGTATATATATATATATATATATATATATGTACATATATATATATACACTGCCTGGCCAAAAAAAAAGTCGCCACCTGGATTTAACTAAGCAAATAGGTAGGAGCCTAGGTTCAGCAACAGTATGTGCTCAAAGAATGAGGTCAGCTGACTACCTGAATATACTGAATGACCAGGTTATTCCATCAATGGATTTTTTCTTCCCTGATGGCACGGGCATATTCCAAGATGACAATGCCAGGATTCATCGGGCTCAAATTGTGAAAGAGTGGTTCAGGGAGCATGAGACATCATTTTCACACATGGATTGGCCACCACAGAGTCCAGACCTTAACCCCATTGAGAATCTTTGGGATGTGCTGGAGAAGGCTTTGCGCAGCGGTCAGACTCTACCATCATCAATACAAGATCTTGGTGAGAAATTAATGCAACACTGGATGGAAATAAATCTTGTGACATTGCAGAAGCTTATCGAAACAATGCCACAGCGAATGCGTGCTGTAATCAAAGCTAAAGGCGGTCCAACAAAATATTAGAGTGTGTTAGAGTAGACTTTTTCATGATATTCTAATATTTAGAGATAGGATATTTGAGTTTTCTTAAGCTGTAAGCCATAATCAGCAATATTAAAAGAATAAAAGGCTTGCAATATTTCAGTTGATTTGTAATGAATCCAGAATGCATGACATTTTTGTTTTTTTAATTGCATTACACAAAATAAAGAACTTTATCACAATATTCTAATTTTCTGAGACAGTCCTGTATATATATATATATATGTTATGGACACTGGCAGCTCTCTGCATTGACCGGTGCATTATCTTTCATTCCATGCCATGCTCTCTAATGAGAGCAAAGAAGATGTCATACTGTGATAACTTGGTACTAATTTCACACAAACGATTATGATGACACCATGTTTCTGTCACGCCTTCATTTTGGGGAATAAAAGCGTTTTTTTACTTTTTAATTTAACGACATCTGCTCAATAGGAGTGTAATAATGACTTATCACTGTCACTGCACACAGCAGCAGTAAATACAGTGTATTTCACAGCAGAAGCAGGAAGTAGGTCTGTAAACTTTGATTGACCTGTTGGGTAATAATTAACCCACTCATCAGTTCCTCTTCCAAATAAGTTGGTTTCACCAGATCCTGGGTTCAGGTCTGATTCCACCCTAGTTTTTTACTTATACTCTTATCTGCAGTGTCTACTGTAATTGCTGCATGTTTTATATCATCCTCACTGTATGTATCATAGCATATTCATATCTTCTTTTTTATTCTACATTCTGTATTGATTCTAAATATAGCTGTTCATTCTGTGTATACTCTATACATTCCTCTGCACTTTACTTTATTTGCACTTGTGGTTAGATGCTAAACTGCTTTTAGTGATGTAGATACGCTGTATAAGGCTCTGGTAGCAGCAGCCACCTGTCAATCACTGTGTAGCCCCGCCCCTAAAGCATCCCCTGCTTTATGATCTATTTGACTCTAAATGGACCATAATTTACTAAATGAACATCATGCTGTATTGAAGAAGACTTGAAACTAGAGATTGAGACCATAAACTCATGTTGAGGGAGAGGAAAAGGCAGACCTGGTTCTACGAGGGTGCAAAAGCATGCATTGCTCAGTTTAATATTTTCAATTGAAATTTGAATAATAAATGGAAAGTTTTAGCTGGTAGGCGCATGTTTTAACCACAATAAAGGCCATTTTCTGTGCCAGTTTTGGGAAAGGGGAAGTAATAGAGTCACTAATTACCTTCTGTTATGTAGTGACTGTTTTGGTAGTCAGACCAATAGAGGGCTATCGTGCTATTTGCCTAGTGGGAGGATAGAGTAGCCTGCATAGTGTTGCCACCCAGCCAGGACAGACAGCACTGTTACCAGAGTGGTCATGTTGTAATGTTGAGTAGTGTTACCTGAAGATCAAGTCTCTGCATCTAATAATTGATATCCGAAAATATCACACGTTTGATACCAAGTGATAAATAAAGTGTTATTATTACTTTTTCAAGAAGTAATAAGTCAAAAGTAACTTGTAACGGGGTCACAATGAGCGACACATTACAGGGTGCAGCTTTAAAATATTAAAATATGAAGGCTAATTCACAACAGACATGTCATTAATGTAGCAATAATGGCGACATTCGGTTTCATTAAATATGTTCAAGTTGTATTCGGTCTTCAGTGTCCTCATCATTCACTTCCTTAGTATCATAGCTCAGGGAAAGTACGGTCCCAAACGGTGCTAGCTAGCTAACTAACCTAGTTTAGTACAGGAGATCAGACCAACACAATTACTTACAGTGTTATGAAGATGTCCTCGTAGAGACCTCCATGTCCGGTTATGACTGGCACAACAACAGCGGAGGAATGCACCGACAGTGACTAACGTTAATCAACAAGTTGGGGAGTTTGGTCTCTATAGCGACGTCTGCTGTGTCTCACGCGGACTCTCGTCACGTTCTGGTTCTGATGTTTACCGTTAGCTACCGCCGTGGGGCACGCGGAGTCTTCACATCAAAGCAGTGAGCCGCTCTGTTTTGGTGACAGTGTACATGGGAACATTAACGTTACAGCGGGCCCAACTGTAAGCTAACGAGCCACACCTTTCCGCTATTTCTTTCTTTTTTAAGTCCCACACACTTACCTTCAGTCGCCGTCCTGAGTTCACACTGCCGCCCGGCTGAATGGTAAAGAAATATATTAACTGACAAGTTCCCCTCCTCCCTTTGTACCGTTATAAAGTCGCTCTGAACTTCCGCTTTGAGCTAAAAAGGTGTTGTTCGACAGAGGGAATTTAAGACTTTTTGCCCTTATTTTACCCTTATAGGCAGACTTTCTCTTTAGGCGCCGTACACGTTCCCTCTGGATGTCTTCTTATAAGAGCTCTTAACAGTTAGTTATCTTAAAACACACGGGATTTTATTCCTTAAGCATTTGAATGGTGGAGGAGTTGGGGACAAACCACAGACTGTGAATAGAGACGTAAAGGGTCTAAAGGGATGTCTTGCCTGTGAGGCGAGATTTAGGGCACTACACCCAAAACACCGCCGTCTGCTGTCCAATCTCACCATTAGCCATGTCCCAATTCAGCGGCTGCATCCTTCAGAGGGTGCATTTGTAGACCGGTTGCGTCACAGCGGCTGCGACTAGGCTGTCCTATTTCGAAGACTCCTTCAAATGCAGCCTTCTGCTCCCAGATTCGGTAGCTTATAACGTCACATGTTTGTTAATAGTAGTAGTAGCTGACAAGCTAGCTAACGTTACCGGCAGCTCGTCTGCCTACATCCTACCTTAGTTAGCCTTGGAAAGTAACTTTGAATGCCTTCACTTTCAAACCTCAGAGGTTGACTAATATTACTGAGATTGTGACGATTTTACAGATGATTTATACTTCATATTATGTCCATAAACGGACCAACAGGAGCGCAGGTAAACCGGTTGTAACCCTGAAATATTACTTTAAATCCTTTAACGTTACAAACGTTGAGATTAATTACACGGATAAACTGAGCTTGAGTATTTTGCTCCTTTTGTTTTGCAGTGTGAAATAAAACTAACTTTTGTTTTATTATAGCGAACCAGGAGCTGAGGGGGGAGAACGAAGGCCTCTTCACCAGGGACAAACATTCAGCAACCGTAGCTTTGAATTAAGACATTAGTCCATTTGTAATATCTCCATTTGACCATCCTGTACTTAAGGTTACAGTTACATTAGCTCTCATCCTAAATAAAGCCTTTACTAATACGACAACCAGTAGAGAGGACAATACCCTTCTGATTTGTTATTGTTGCTGTCACAGAGATGACAGTTGTGGCTTTCAACTTTTTCTTTTATTTATTTAAACCCACAATAAGACAAGTAAATGATTTCTGTGTGAATTTGTGTATATTCTGCTGTGGAAAATGTGTCAATCTTCTAAGTTTGCATCCTTGTGTTAACATTATTGATAACGGTTTCTCTTTTCATCTCTTTTATTTATATTCACTACCGTTCAAAAGTTTGGGGTCACCCAGACAATTTCCTGTCAAATTCAGTTTCTTCGCAATTTCTCGCATGGAATAGCTTCAAGAATAGACTGGCGAGTTTCACATGAAAGTTCTCTTTTTCTGGCCATGTTGAGAGTATAATCCAACCCACAAATGTGATGCTCCAGATACTCCTTATGTAGATATTTCATTAAAAACCAGACGTTTCCACCTAGAATAGTTATTAACCACATTAACAATGTATAGAGTGTATTTCTGATTCATTTAATGTTATCTTCATTGAAAGAAACAGTGCTTTTCTTTGAGAAATAAGGACATTTCTAAGTGACCCCAAACTTTTGAACGGTAGTGTATACATATATATATTAGGGGTGTAACAATCCATGTATTCGTATTGAACCGTTCGGTATGGGGCTCATGGTTTGGTACGCATCACGAACCGAACAATACGTTTAAATATTACTATTGCATTTGGAAAATAAAATCTAGCTTAAATTGTAGGAAATATAATGTTCTCTCGGTGGAGCCACTGCGCTCAACATGGCAACCCACCACATATCAGACAATGTGCTGTCTGACACGCCCACCAAGGAAGAAAAACTTTGTGGTGGATAAAAAAACAACGGTATGTCGCATTTGCTATATGAGTAATGCGAATACCTCAAACATGTTAACTTATTCACGCCGACATCACCCCAGTGTGGCAGTGGGTGGAACTAGATGAAAACCTGGAGCAGGACACACGCTACAAGCTCTCCCCACAGTGTTTAGGCAGTCATTCCCTACCGATTCAAACAGGGCTAAAGCGATCACCACGGCAATTGGTACATTTATAGTAGCGGACATGAAACCCTACTCTGAAATGGAAAACCCATGAGCACTTCTACCCTCATATTGCCATGTTGGCACGGAGTTACTTGGCGGTGCCTGGAACCTCTGTCCCTAGCGAGAGGGTATTTTCCACTGCAGGTGATATTGTCACTTCAAGCAGATCTGTGCTGTCTTTCTGAAAAAAACTTAAACATTTAGAAACACACACACACACACACACACACACGTATCCATATAAAACAGGATTGTTTCTTTTCTTTTTAAATAAACTACAGCAGTTTTATAAAAAATTATAGTGATTAATTAAGTTCCCACATTGTTTCCTCCTATATTCATTAATGTCACATCTTGTTCCCTTGGACCTACAGATCATTACGTTCTGTAATCAGTAAAGATTTCAATTATTTATGATTTAGTTTGAATTAAATTGGGAAGAATTATGTTACACGTTGCGGGCTGTAATCTAAAGCTTTTCCCATTTTATTTATCAACATGTAATATTATGATTATCAATAGTTAACAGTACTAAAAGTAATGCTTTTGAGTCAAATAAAATTCAAAAAGATATAAAATGATCACTTATTTATTGTATCAGAAATATTATATTGTTTCTAATATAAAGACATATTTAGAAAGTGTGTCATACATTTATTTTTATTGTGCTACTCTATAAATAAACAGTATACATACAGTACATACAGTTTACATGAACATACGTTCTATGTGACAAATGAAATGCCTTAAAGCTTTTAGAATTATTATTTCTTGTTCTGCCTGAAGCATCTGTCTCCTTCTTGACTTCTGAGCAGATGCAAAGAGCTGCTGACAGCTTCCAGTGTGTGTGAGGGGCTTCCCAAACCCACCAGCACAGAAGAAGCAGACGGAGACAAACTACGTCCTCTGTGCCGGTGGGGACGGGACGCTCCTCGTCCTCTCCACTGGTGGGTGCTGAGAGTGGTTCAGTGGTCTGTGGTGGGTCTGGGTCTTCCTGGGATGATGGATTGTTTGACATCCACTCTCAGCTGACTCAGGAGTGAGACAAAAGCACAGAGGAGTCCTGCCCTGTGAGACACAAACGTTTAACTCAACTATACGACCTTTACATTGTTTTGTTGAATCTGACCTCCATTGATGAAATCTTATAACTGATACTTCTGTAGTCTTAGTAAGAGATTACTTACTCAGCCCACTGAAAGAAAGGCAACCGCCGCTCTCCATCTGGTCCTGTGGTCCTCCATCCTTCTCCTCTGGTCCTGTAGTCCTCCATCCTGCTCCTCTGGTCCTGTGGTCCTCCATCCTGCTCCTCTGGTCCTGTGGTCCTCCATCCTTCTCATCTGGTCCTGTGGTCCTCCATCCTTCTCATCTGGTCCTGTGGTCCTCCATCCTTCTCCTCTGGTCCTGTGGTCCTCCATCCTCCTAATCTGGTCCAGAGCGATCTTCTCCGTCGTCAAGGAGATCCTGGATGTTGCTTCCTGTGTTACAGCCATCGATACCTGAGTAAAAGAGACTTGGAGACTTTTCTTAACGTTAGTAATTATTGTCGAAACAATATTTAAATTCTTTCCCCAAAAATCGGAATGTAATTAGTTTTACAGAAGATGGAGCTATAGCACAAACTCTTGGACACTTTTACGTTCATGGCAACTATTCATTTTTACAAAGCATTAATATTCACAGTGGCAAACTTTACCACCACAGAAATGTGAAACATGCATCTATCTAAACGTTGAAGTCAACATGCTTCTGAGGCCAGCGCACAGCAGCATACAGGATTGAGGAGGACTGAGGCTGTGCGTTCTGTCTGAGCACACTTTGCATGTCCTTTCAGAGTTCATGGATGTTCCCATATTAGTTTCATCCTGTTTGTTTTGTCTCCCTTGCCCTCACTTGTCTTATACACTTAGAAATGAGGGGAAAGAAGAAAACAAAGTAAAGAGGAGAAGAATACAGAGCGGAGGGAAAGGAATTTTTTTAGCTTAGGTCATTATGAAACATACAGATATGATAAAATGTAATGATTGCAAAGAAGAAACTCACATGTTACAGCAGCACAGGGGCAGTCTGAGAGGTGGCAAAACACATAAATCGTTTTTCAAATAACATAACGTAAAAAATGTTTTTCTCATCAATCAATCTAACCACAACCAAAATACTTCACAATGTTACAATATTGAATCTAGGGCTGCAACTAACGATTATTTTAATAATCGATTAATCTGTCGATTATTTGTTCGATTAATCGATGAATCGGATAAAAAAACAAAAAAGCATTAATTTCTAACCCTTTTTTCAAAAACAGAGCTGACAGTGTAAATTCACAGTGCAAAACATCTTCAGAAAGTGCACAAACAGGTTGCTTGAACATCCCTGAGCTGTTAAAGTAATAATTTAAAAAAAGAAATGGACTAATATCAGGAGTGGGGTTCAGTGGGTTACCCAAAATACTCTGTCTCTTATCACCTACAAGTATAACAGTACTTTAATGAGTTAACTGAATAAACTTTACCGTGTTCGCCTGGTAGACCAGCAGTAGAATAACAGAATGGGAAGAAAAAATTCGCTGTTTTCACCCGCCATTTCTCATCTTTCTGAGCTCCGCTTAACTTCCGGTTTAATGGTCATGTTACAAAAACAAAAGCTCGTCTATCATAAGTAAAACAACGGCGAAGCAGTTACGAGTTTAACACAAGGTACCCAAAATGGCAATACATATAATGTATTATAATTGCAGAAATAAACAAAAAATAATACAAATCGCGTAAATCAACTTCCGGTGTTGTCATGACATGTTGTCAACGTTTATACGCCGGTCAGCGTCAGCTACAGAACCGGAGTCCTATTCCATTATTCCGAGCTGCGGTGTTCAGGCGACCGGGCCTGCTGTGAACACTCAAACATCTCCACGACTTATTGAGTGGCGTAATAATCGCGCGACACAACGAATCGATAATGAAATTCGTTGCCAACTCTTTTGATAATCGATTTTTATCGATTTTATCGATTCGTTGTTGCAGCCCTAATTGAATCTGCATATTAATGAGTGGCAATACACAACTGTAGTCTGACCTTTAGAGCTTGTCCTCTGGTTAGAAGCCTCTGGGCCCATCAGGTCAGTAATCCATACTTGGACTGATGCCAAGTTCAGACCTTATCAGCCAAAAGTTGAAAATGGGCTTCAATAAAACCATTGTTCATATTTTCTTGTGTAGTGTGTCATAGCGGAAGACAACTGACGCAACATCTGGGACGCCCACACAACTGTAACAGGTTGTTTCTTCATGCTGAACCATCAGGGTACAGGGGTCTCAGCCATACGCCATTAGCAACACTTTCTAAGGTTAGCACAGTGTGCTGGTTGCAACACGAGGTGGCTGCTCACACTGAACCCCTGGACGGCTACGTCTAGTGGCAATTCCAATGAAGTTGAATAAAATAGCATGGCTGTACAATGTTGACGAAAAGAAACAAAGACAGCATTACTTTGTGCAATTCTGCAATGAGTAGAAATTGAAAGAAGAAAAGTAAATAAGTAAAAATGTAGCTGTGGCTGTCTGGAAAATGTAGACCATGCAGTGGTGGAGTGGAGGTTTCTTAAGGTCGACGGTCACTCAGTTGAACCAGTCAAATCGATTGGTTACTGGGCTTAGTTCACCAACGAGCACCATCGCGTATGCTGTGCATGTAAATGGCAATAACCTTATTCAAAAGAGGAAGCAAGTGTGCGTTTTTCCACGCAAAGATACTCAGGTCCAAGACAAAAAACGTTTAACTGCAGGGCACAAAGAAGATCTGCACACTGATTGGTTCCAAATGAATAGGTTTTTGTTTTTTTTCTCTTTTTAAGGTAAAGCTTTAATGTGTAAGATACAAATGTTGCCTTAAAAAGATAAATAAACTCTATTCAAGCCCAGATTCAAACTACTGGCAGTGCAGACAGAGGTCCATTTCTCCCACAAGGAAAGGAAGTCGAAAAAAAAGATTAAAAAAAAAAAAGATAAAATAACTAAATGAAAAAATAAATGAAGAGAAAAGCATCTGCTCAAAGCAGTTGTTTTGCCTTTTCTTCTGAAAGACGAACTTTTCTATTTAACTCATGTAAGATTCTGTCTTATTTTCTTTACTTGAAACGTAGGCCATTGGTTCATTGTGCTAGAGCTCATTTGATTTATGCTAAAGATAAAGTGCCTTACAAGTGTCTTCACACCCATTCAAAGTGAAAAATCTTCCACTTTGAAAATTCACAATATTGTTGAAATTACATGGGGGGGGGGGGGGGGGGGGGGGGGGGGGGGCGACTGTGGCTTAGTGTCATTATTAGAGCAGGGTCGTCCTTCAATCAAAGGATCAGCGGTTCGATCCCCAGCTCTGCTGGTCCCATGTAGATGTGTCAATGGGCAAGACACTTGACCCTGTCATCATTGTATGAATGGGTGTGAATGGTTGAATAATGACAAGTAGTGTTATAGAGCTTTGAGTGGTCGGAAAGACTAGAAAAGCGCTCTACAAGTACAGTCCATTTATCATTTACCATTACATGTTGACTTGATTTGTAGGGTGATGCTATAGTGCTATATCCTTTAGATCCCGAGCAGAGCCCAATTGGGCTCTAGAGGGGGGGGCGACAGAGTGTACACATGTAGTACAAATCACTTTTGAGAACGAATTAAATGATATTTTAAAATATTTCAAAAACGTACATGACGAAGAGATTCTGATCAAATGGACCATGTAACCTATTTTAATCACTCAAAAACATATATATACACAAAGTACTTCAAGGTACTACAAGTACTACCACAATTTCACCTATTTCTCACCAGGAGAAGGCGAGCAATGTTCACCGTTATCGGTCCCAGCCGCGACCTACAGCACTTTCACACACACACTTCATATCCCGGACCACGAGGAGAACAAACTGCATTGAACTATCGCCTCCAAATTATTCTACTTTAAACCGTTATAAAGTTACTATTGATCTGCCACAGATATCAACTCAGCCCATCATCATAAACATTGAAACGCTTCGTACCTTTTAGATGTTTCCTGGATGAAAATCGAAAAAAAAAGAAGAATAATCCATGCTGGCATATCGAAGCCGTCTCTCTGCTGTGCTGTTAAAAAAACTGAGTCTCTGACGAGCTTCTATGACGAATGAATAATAATTTCAGTTTTGGCCAATGGGTTTGACCCATGGGGGCGGATCACAGTTTTCGATTATTTTATTGGCTTAAAATTCTGTCAAACAACTCAAATAACGAATCACTACAATGCCCAGAGTCTCCCGGGCTCAGAACTGTAAGAATTGCGCAAATCGGCCAATCACAGGCTGTGTTAGGTTCAAATACATCCCGTAAAACTGAAATTCTGACGAAAATTAGCCATATTTTACAGGTTTTTATATAGCAGAGGCTCTCAAAATGATGCCAAACTGCTGTATTAGATAGATTGAACACTATTAGTGATAAAAGAAGTGAAATAAATAGTTATATAGTATTTAAAAGTTCAATAAAAGAGCTATATTTGCTGCTTCTAAAATCAGAATTGACGTTGGCTGACCTCAGCTGACCTGTACACCGGCCTTGATTTCTCAGGCATACTTCACTCTATCAAAGCCAATTTTTTTTTAAAAAGGACTGCTGACGTGTTGCGATATGATTTGAGAGAGTTTAAGCCTAGGACAGCATCATTTCAAATCAATAAAAGTGCTTTTCTTTTCAGGCGAACCTGAACATTTTTTATTTGAGCTGTGTGTTATATTCATTCAGCATTAACCAGTAACATATACACTGATATGTACATATATTAAAAAACTGTCACAAGTGCTACTGTTATAATACCATTGAAATTATTCAAATAGACCTTGTAGTTAGCGAGATAAGCCCCTTAGAGTACGGGTATGACATGTTCGAGCGGAGGGCTCAAAATAGGCTTAGTGGTTAAAAGGGTAAGACATTATGAGGTTTGAACATTTGCCGGGAGGAAAGAACTTTAAGTCTTCAGTCTACTGTACTGTATTCTACAGACCAGTTCTCCTTGTATGGCTGCTTTTCTTTGTGTTTCAGAAGGACAAACCTCAGTGTTCAGCATTTCAGCCGTGCAGGTTCAGTACTTGTTCATAGATATAAACTAAATATGAAAATAATACAGATCATTTGATACGATCACAGCGAAAGTGTAGAAGGTGAGGGATATGGATGGTTCTGAAACCAGATCATCATTAACTCCATAAAATGAGCAAGACATTTATATCGGTGACATGGATGACTTGGTACACTGTAAAAAAAACAACTAGCAATTGTTGACCTCATACATGTTTTCAAATCAACCTGACTCAGAAACAAAGCTTTGCCATATGAAATTAACAAAAACGTGCCAGGCCAGCAAACTCCTCCCTATCGTTGTCCTAATAAGTAATTTCAAAACGGTTTAACAGGCATTTCTGAGTGGAGCCGCAAACTCCTCCCTATCGTTTCCCTAATAAGTAATTTCAAAACGGTTTAACAAGCATTTCTGAGTGAAGCCTTATTTTTCGAGTTGGAAACCCCGTAACGACGGCGCGCATGCGTGTTGCTGTCATGTACGGGGTTTTCGCGTCTGAGTCGGGGCTGACAGCGATGCGGAGTGTGGTGGTCGGACATCTTGTGGATGGAAAGTTTAACTACCTGGACCGATGTTGGACATTGGACAACTATTTGAAGCTAACCTGAAGTTACCTAGTTAGGTAAGTGTGTTTTTTACTAGACAACCAATGTTATCAGTAATGTGCACTGACCTATTTCAACCAACAGATGAATTAAATGAGTTCAACTAGTTAGCTAGCTACCACATGTAGCTTTGTTAGCTATGTTATTAACTGTGTGTAGAATACTATGTAAGCCCCGTTATATAACGGTGATGTTTACGGCTACATGCAGCATTTATTGCTTCGGCAATGCGCCCACGCTATGCTATAGTGGACACTTGAATTGTATTTGTTGAACACAGGCCAGTCTTTCCCGGGCCTAAAACACCGGTCCAGTATGGCGGTTACGTTCACGTTCAAGCCAGTTAGAACGTTTTACACAGCCTCTTTACTGCTGTAATGTATATAAAGTAGTGTATGTTTTGTGTATAACGTGGGGACTTGAGATATGGGGTGATATCATTCCGTTTGGGCGGCAGCTGAGGTAACGTTAGTAACATGTTGAATCAAGGTCTGTTCAAATGGGGGAGCCGCCCACTGTTGGCGCCAACACTGTTGTGTTATAAGTTACTTTGTTCAGAGTAAAAAAGCCGGCATGTGAAGCATTCTTTAACGTCAGTATTGCGGCGGTTTGTGACTGTTGGCGCGTGTGAGCTGGTAAAGCGTTGTTTACACTCGCGCTTGCCGCCGTAGTGCGAGCCTCCGCAGATCGCGTGTGAGCTCCGAACAAGAACAGAGGCATCATTACTGTATGGGCTGTGCTGTGCTGTGCTGTGCGTTATTTTCTGAAACACCAGAGTGAGTACAAATATAATGAACTGTGAGGAATCAAAAAGACAGCGAGTGTAACTCATAGATACGCCCATAGACTGTAGGTGTAACCGGCTAAAACCCATAAACCAACCTCCACTATAGAGGAGGGATTGTAATTATCTGTAATATCATATCTCTTATTCATGGACTATATTACCATTTTACAAGCTCTGTATACATACAAATTAAGTATTACATGCATTATAAAGAAACAAAGGTTTAATATCCCAAACAAATTGATTTGGCTGGCAAAATATATACTCAAATTAAGATTTTTAAGACCTTGTTACTAAAGCATCTATAAAGGAATTGGCCTTCTTTGTATAATCCTTAAACATGTAAATAAAACAACTTGTGGCAGGTTTTCTCTATCAACACAATGTGCTTACCTTTTCTTTACCTCTTAAAATGATTTGATATAAAATGTCATTAAGAAAATTCACTCACTCAATACTGCAGTGCCATCCTTTCTAGCAGGCATATGTTTTCATGTTTTTCACGTCCTCTTCCCCCTGTATGACAGACCTGGCCATTATTTATTCAGTCACATGGATGGGGTTGTTATGGTTTCCATGGGATACATGTATGTCTCCTATTGATGAGATAAAGCTGTATCATGGTAGTTATTATATATTTGCAAATTACAAGGTCTGCAGCTTAAATGCTTTTTGAAAAACTGAATATGTCCTATATGTGTCTTTTGTTTCAGGGGGGGTTTGGATGCAGTGCAAATTCTGCAAATTCGCAAGCTCCAGTCAAGAGATTCTTCTGAAACATTATCGTCTTCGTCACGGAAAAGGTGCACACTGGCCTTGTATTCACACGGACTGTGTATGTGTATTTAAAACACCTGGTGCATTAGGATCACACCTCTCAAGATCACACACAACTGGGAAAATCCTTGAATATTCTACATTTCGATGTGAATTGTGTGATTTTAAAGAGATCTGCAGTGAAAAAACTTTTTGGAACCATCTCGGACATCATTTAAAGAATCGAGAAACTGTACGATGTCCCATTCTCAGGTGTGCTTTTAAAACAAACACTCGCCCAACGTTCAGTTCTCACAGAAGTAGAAAACATAAAAACTGCACGTTTAAGGATTTTCGAACAATAGCAAGAGCCAACACTGTAGATGAAGCAAATGATGTTGAACAATCTGACAGTGAAGCAGGAACATCATCACAGAACAGTGTGAGACCAGACGATGTTCAATTGATTGTGGAAGATGTGGATAGTGAGATTTTTGAAATCAAAAGCTACCCTGAGAAAGATGAACTTGAATCAGTTGCCTCTGCGTTGGTTCTCAAGTATCCATGCCTGAAGGAGCCAGGTAGCATTAAGGGCTATGATGGATGAAAAACAAGTATCAGGTACAAGCTTGGAAACTACAGGTCAAAGCTGCGTCAGGCGGGCTGCATTGAGGTAGATGTCAACAGAAAAAGAAAAGGGGAAGATGACGATGACAGCCCGTTCACCCTGAAAAAGCCCAAACGTGGGGAGGTCAATCATGTCCCAGATTGTCCACAACATCACGACGATTCTACTCTTGAGGAGGAAAGAGTTGCCCTGGTCGACGAAATTAAGAAGAAAAAGAAGAACATCACATTGATCCGGCACAAGATGGAGCTGACCTTTTCCCTTAGACGGAGAGAGGTAGTAGAGGGGCAGCCTATGGTATCAGAAGTCCAGGAGAGATGGCCTGCACTTTTTTCCATTGAGGAGGTAAGGCTGTCCTTATTTATTGTCTTATAATGCTTATTGTAGTGTGTGTGATTGGGCAGGAGCGATTATACTACATTGACTCTAACTGAATAAATACAGGAACTGCTGTTGGTGGTGGACAGATATATTGACAAATTCTACTACACCCTGTCCTGTCCTGTCCTATCACTCAACTACAGGCCCCTCCAACACACTGCACCCCAGTACACCATCAATCCCGAAATTTGTAAAAAAAAACTGCTGTCAAACTGAAAACAATTAAAGTCAAGGTTATTGAATTTCTAATGGAACTTTATTGCTGGAACTAAATTATATATATTTTCAAACTATTTCTGTATGCAAATATATGCTATTTCAGTGTATAGACAGAAATGCAATGTAATGCTCTGGACACGGCAGCAGCAAAACTTATTTTAGACACCTAAAGAAATCATTATTTGTTATTAGTAGAATTGGGGGACTGTTGTGACTTTGGTTAATCCAAACTAACTTATAAAGTCACAGTAATGTAAACTAACCGATCAAGGCAGTGGCAGGCCAGCAACTCTTGTGTTCTGTGAGGTAAATTACTGTATCTGTCTAATGGCTTTGAGTAGAGCATTGATAAAGGCTTAATTTCCCCTTCAGTAAGATTTGTCTGACAGCAGGATAAAAAGTTGGAAAAAAAAATCTAAATTTAGCGTACACTTAAACTGATAAACGTTTTTTTAGGTGTCTAAAATAAATCCACAGCAGTACACTGACTATGGAGAAGAACCTCATACAAACACACTTCAAACAGTCCGAAATATCCCTTTAAAATGGTGCATACTTTGAACAGGAATTTTATGTACACATCGTATTTCATTGTTTTGTTATGTTAAGATATCTGAAGAATTCAACCGGATCACCAGCAAAGACCTCCTGGGGACTTTAAGTGCATCCCTTGAAAAATATGTGCCTCGTCTGCTGAGACTTTACCGGACGAGGAAGGGAGCTTTTGGTGAGAAGATGGAAGACCTCCTGGAAAAGCTTGATGAACAGGTGAGTGAAGTGCCTGAAGCTAAGGTCATGCATAAGCAGGGTTCCCACGGTACCTGGAAACCATGGAAAACATGGAATTTATTTTTTCATTTTCCAGGTTTGGAAAAGTCATGGAAACTGAGCAAAAGTGAACACTTACATGGAAATTGAAACAGTTGTCCTGGAAAATTTTATTTATGTGTAAAATAGTAATAAAATGAAACTATTGAGCACAGAATTAAGATGAGTTTATAAAAACCCTTTACATGTGAACAGCTTTTACTGTAGATATAAATAGATGATCCCATGTTGTAGAGCATGCTCTTGGCATCCTATCTGGTATATTGGATGTTGGAATTTGATGCAGGCAACCTGGTGATATGGACTTTAAAAGTATAGTTTCAGATTGGTGGACTTCGGGAATAATAACCGAGACACGTTACTCGCGATCTCAATAGAAGGGTCAAATACATGCATTTCCCAGCCAACACGGGAGCCTTGACATCTACAGTGAAACTTCTTATGCAAGTTTATCCTCAAATGTAAGTAGCTGTGTTTTAACTGTGTGGTAAACCTGGGTCTACCACACTAGGTGTCCAAGGGGGTTGTGTGTGTGAGGGGAGGGGGGCGCGGATGGGGGCGGAAAGCTTCAGGGGCCTATAGATCATCACTTAATATGGTACCTGGAAAATCAGGAGGTAGCATGGAATTTTTTTTCAAGGCAAGCGTGGGAACCCTGATAAGTTAACCTGTTGGCCGGTCTTCACTTTGGCCTCAACATTTTAAGCAGTCTAAGAAGCCTTGTCCACCAAAGCCTTTCTCCTCAGTTGAAAATAGTATTTCTATTTCGTAAAAGTAGAAAGTAAAACTGCCCGCAGGATTGGATTTTTCATTCTTAAGCATGATACTTGGGTCTGACCTGAGCTTTATCCTCCTCATTACTATAAATAATGTCAGATGTTGTGTAACTTCACTAAGGCACTATACTAATTGTTATGCTTTTGTGTTTTCCACTGAATACTCCTTAGACATCGGACATTGTGTCTCACCGAAAGACAGCAGCACTGAGGGGCCTGCCCTTTTTTGTCCGGGATGACCCAACGAAGTTCTTCCTGGAGTGTTTGGTAAGTAAAATGATGATAATTCATCAAAAACATTTTATTCTACATGTCTCATTTAAAATCTCGCCACAAAAAATCCTTTTGCTTTAACCAGATCCTGTAAAATGCATTAAATTCTGCGTTCTTCAGCACAACTCGGAAGCCATGATTGATTTGGCTAAGACCATCAGTCATGTGACAAAAATACCGTGAAATGTCGACTGAATTGCAGGCTGCTGAACACAGTGCATTTGAGGAGAGGACAAGGTTGTAAAAATGTAAATAGTTTCAATACAGCACGTGGAGCCTCCATTTTTCCCAATTTTAGCCATTGTTGGCTGTTCTTTGGCAGAAATACTTCTTAAGAATACTCGTCCAATACAAGGTTGGTGAACAGGCATGGGACAATATAAAAATGTCATGTCATGATTATTCTGGCCAAAATATTCACAATAATAACTCATACAACGGCACTAAAATATACTGGAATTACATAATCTTACTTTTTGTTACTTTACTGCATAAATAAGAAAAATTAGAGTCTGTTATTTCTTATGCGATAATTCGTGTATTTCTTTTAAAATCAGGATCTATTTTTCACTCCTCCACCGTGATACCAAAAGCTAGACCGCTTTTTCAAATCGCTCATGAGGATATTCATGATCAACTTATTGTGAGTGTTTTAATCGCGATCCACAATAAAATCCTATACTGTCCCACTGGTGGGTGATAGCAACCGTGCTGTTGAGTCACAATTTTAACATTTCTTTTTAAAACTTCCACAAGCCAAATGGCAAGAGCCAGTAGAATAGTACTAAAGTTAGAATGAGTAGAAATGTATTTTGTCTTTAAACTTTCCTTAGCACTCAATCATGCATGTGTTGCTCTTCCTCAGGACACTGACCATGAGAAGACAGTCCTCAGAGGTGTGTCTGTTGCCATCCTCACCATCATTGAAGATGATGATGCTGCCATATCACCAAATGTGAGCGATGTAGCGGTTGTGTTGGAAGGGACCATCGTACTTCATGACCTACCAGACCTCTCTACTGCCTTTGGATACCTCTTTGGCCTACTGTATGCCATGAACATTGACTATCCAAAGGAGATGAGGTATACCTTCGAATCGATTCAGACGATCTTTTTTGAGCTTGGCTCTCGATGCTCACAGCGCATACGGTCTCTGAAAACAAAGCTTTTGCTTTAAATCTGATGGAGAAGCCAGACAGGACCTAAAGCTATGTTTTGTTCCGTTCTGTTCCTGTTTGAATGCATTGTTTGTTCTCGTTTAACCATTTATGTCATATAATAGAGATATACACATATATCTCTATATCTATATATATACACACGCACACGCATATATTTACATATACATGTGTATATATACAGGGACATGTATGTTGTTTTAAATATTCAAGTTCATTGCATTGACTTTTTGCATAATTGCCTTGCTGAATCCAGTGCCAATACATTGTTATGTACAAGCTTGCACATAGGACATACATATGTGTGTATGTATATATAAATATGTGTGTATACGTATGTGTGTGTGTGTGTATACACACACACACACACACACACACACACACACACACACACATATATATATATATATATATATATATATATATATATATATATATATATATATATATATATATATATATATATATATATATATATATATATATATACATACATACATACATACACATATATTTAGATATACATGTGTATATATACAGGGACATGTATGTTGTGTTTTAAATATTCAAGTTCATTGCATTGACTGTTTGCATAATTGCCTTGTTGAATCCAGTGCCAATCCATTTACTGAAGGCCAGACTGACCTCATTGAGTACATTTAACTCGTGTTCAAAACCTTTTTACCAAGGTGAAATAAACAAGGTTTTAGCTAACTTTGAGCTGTGTGCCTTTTTATTATATTTATAATGTATTTA
The DNA here is from genome assembly GCF_910591455.1 of Pholis gunnellus. Lineage (NCBI taxonomy): Eukaryota > Metazoa > Chordata > Actinopteri > Perciformes > Pholidae > Pholis > Pholis gunnellus. Next base: position 411,552 of record NC_136545.1, read on the forward strand.
TTGAGAATTCCTTTCATACAATTACAGCATCATACATTTTCATTGAGTTATCTAGGAACATTTCTATCTCACTGAAGCAAGATTTATATGTTTATTCAACTAGTATATCTGTGTTTGTAGAAGGCAGAAATACACGGCATTGAAACAATGATTTTATTATTAGCCTCACAGAAATATCATAATTCTGTGAACAAGAAAATTGAAGTTGGCAGAACTCGAAATACAATTATATAGCAACATAAATTTGTATTGATTTTTAACGTATATTTTTTGTCTCACTGAAACAAGAATAGTATATTTATTCAACACAAATATCTGTGTTTGTCAAAGGTAGAAATACATGGCACTGAAACAAGAATTTTATTGTTACCCTCACAGGAATTTCATAATTCTGTGAACAAGAAAATTTAAGTTGGCAGAACTTTTGTCCAAACTTGTAAATCTTAGTTAAGTCAACTACCGTAGTCAAAAGTTGAGAAAACTTGAAAATCGATTGCATCAAGTTGCCTTGATATTTTAAGTTTTGGCAAGGTTTTTTTTTACAGTGTATAGTGCAGACATTCATTTGCACTGCTCTCCCAGTGGGCCTGACATTTTTGAAATGTTTCTAATGTGAATGTAGGAAACATTCTCTCGTTGTTGTCGACGAGGCCCTTTGGTAAATATAAGGAAGTAGAGCCTTTGTGGGATGTTTGGAATGTTAACGTTGACATAGAATCATGAAGGACTGCTCGATACAAAAGCATTGTGAACCTAAGTTCCTTTGACAGTTCTGGTTTGTGACTGCGTGAGTCAATTTGTGCACACTTGACAGTTGCATGCCAGCAAATTGAATGTATTCTAGAGACTTGCCAAAATGACTCTTGCTAGTTTTCTACCCTGTTAGTGGCATGAGCTCACTCAGAGGATCACTCCATCAGTCTTTGGACAAAAAACGACAAAATATCTCAACTAATGGCCAGACAAACAGGAATTTTTTGGGGATTCTCAAAGGATGTTTCCAAATGATATCGGTGTCCCCGTCCTGTCCTCTAGTACCGCTGTCAGGTCAAAAACGTCCCTTTATACAGCGAAGGGTGTTTATGTTGGGGTGGCTCTAATGTAATAATAGTAATAATCTACTTTATTTATAAAATACTTTTCTTTACAAGGTTCCAAAGTGATTTACAAAAAAAACAGCAGATGAACAACACCAACAGTCAAATCAAAATGAAAACAACATAGGGATTATGAAAACATAAAAACACAGGAGGATAAAATTAAGATAAAAAAATATGTATAAAATAACAAGTGAGGGATGGCCAAATCCAGAATATTCATTAATACTTTTCTATAAAAGAAATATGTAAGAGGGGATTTAAAAACACAAACGATTGGCTGAATATTTTAGATTATGTTTCATATATTACACTGTATATTATTTCAGAGAAACACTAGTGTTAACATCTACAACAAGTTAGAACTTTATCCTCTGCCTTTTGATGTTAGCCATCACATCCGAGTGCTTCATTTGATCAAAGAAACTTTTTTCTGTTGCTACTTTTCCTTGTGCTCAAGAAGACTTGAAGTTTCAGCTGAGAAACATCTCAGTGGCAGTACAGTAGCTTCCCCTCGGACCCGGTGTGTACTGTCTCTGGTAGCGGTGGAGCACACAGACAGCATTAACCCGCCACAATGCACTCCCTCTGTCCCTCTGTTATCTGACTAGTAAACACAGGAGGGGCTCCTCAGCACGCCCACCCACTCACTTCAACTGTAGCTGTCACGTGATTTCACTTCCAGAGAAACACCTGACAAGTTGCCTCAAGAAATCAGTTATACAGGAAGTGTGGCGAGTTTGCCCTTCAAAATAAAAAAACTCTCGTGCTACACAACTTCTATCGTGGATAGTGCGTAACAACAATCAACACAGTGTAAAATACAAGACATGATTTAAAAATAGAAACATGTAGACATTTACAATCAAATATAAAGATATGGTAAATAAACAAACAGATAAATATTAAAACAAGTATATTATTAGAGTGTCACGTGTATATTAATAGGGAAAGGAGCGCAAAGAAGAAATTGTCCTGGGGATGTAAGTGTCAGAGTCAGCGGTGGTCCCGGGCTTTGTTAATGAGTCCAACTGCAGAAGGGAAGGAATTGTTTTGGTGGTGTGAGGTCTTGGTCCTGGACCGCAGCCTCCTGACACAGAGTTTGTGTCCATGGTGAGAGGTGTCAGCTACTATCTTTATCTCCCGCCTCAGGGTTCTGGAGGTGAACAAGTCGTGGAGGGACTGCAGATCACCCCTCTCTCAGCAGAGCGAATGATACGCTATCATAGCATATATTCAACTATGTAAAAATGGCTAAAGTAGGCCCCTATTTGTTGCTGAGCCTGTAGTCGTGGTATTTTAGTGACTAAATGAGTCCAAATTTTGTCTGGTACTTTTCTCATTATTGTGAAACGCAAATACTGTGGTGCTGTACCTTCAAGACTGTTTTCAATTCAATCAGTTGTCCTTTTGCTGCCTGCAACTGCTATTATTATTATCATGGAGAATTAGATTTAAATGTATAATTATTATTTCTTGTTGGAAAGTTTTAAGGCTCAGTCAAAGATAGAGATGTCCTGATCATTTTTTCCATGTGATCAGTAATTTTTAATGCTGAGTATCTGCTGATGCTGGCCACCCACTCACTCACCTGCTCCCCATTCCCCCGTCAGTCCTGCAGCATAGATATAGTCTACCAGACCACAACCATCCATTTGCCCCATTGACTAGTTTGCATCCGTTAGCTTTCCAGCATTGTCTCTCTCTCTGCCTGAACCCTTGCCCCCCTGCCTGTTAAGTTTGTATTCTCAGACTGATCTCCTGGTTTTGAACCTTGCCTGTTTTTGGAATAAAAGCCTCAAACTCTGCTCTTACTTTCTGTGTTGTGTGTTTGAGTTTGATACCGTTTTGTGCCACCACCTTCATGCTCATTCATGATTATAGTTTTCTGTTTATAATTCTGTCTGTTAATGTTATTTTACTTCTTGTTTGTAATTATTTCATAATCTACACTTTTTTTTCCATCACTGGTGATATTATGTTATTCTGGACTACTCAAATTGTCTTCTTTTATTTTGAAGTCAGGGTTTCTCATGCCGGTCACACGTCGTGTGGCTTAGCGCCTGTAGGCTGGCCGCTTACATCACGCAGACAGTGTTTACCACCTGGACTGGACCAAGTAGCAGAGTATGAATTGAGCGGCGCGTGTCCCCGGCTGTCTCCACCGTGTCCCCCCTCCCTTTCACTGTCTCACAGCCGCAGACATGACTCTGTCTATGGGATGGCTCTCGGCCCTGGTCGCGGGTCTTTTCTCTGCTCACGTCTTGCAGATGCTCTGCTTCCCGTACTTTTGGAGGGACCTGACCTTCCTGCTGAAGGTGGTCAGGTACGGCGTGAGGCTGGAGCTGTCCAAACTGACGTCCAGCGTGCGCACGGTGCTGGACCGGTTCATCCAGCAGGCGCAGCGCATCCCCGACAAGCCGTTCGTCATCTACGACGGACGCGTCCACACGTACCGGGAGGTCGACCTGCGCAGCAACAGACTCGCCAACGTTTTCCTCGAGAGCGTGAAGCTGAGGAAAGGAGACTGCGTCGCTTTGCTTATGAACAACGAGCCCGACTTCCTGTGCGCTTGGTTCGGGTTGGCGAAGGTCGGCTGCTCGGTCGCGTTCCTCAACACCAACATCAAGTCCAGATCTCTGCTGCACTGCTTCAACTGCTGTGGAGCCAAAACTCTGATCGTTGGTTCAGGTAAAGCTGTGACCTTCACTTGTGATCACTGTGGGGTTCACCAGGGTCATCCCCATTCCTCCTGTCTGCTCCAGCAGAGCACATCCATACTTTTACATTTCACTTTATTTAACTTCCCTCAAACTGTTATTCATATCTCTGTATCCATCAGGTTTGTTTAGACTCCTCAACTTCCCAGACTGCCTCTGTTATCCAGACACTGAGCTGCAGGTATTATGAGTATGTGGCTTTCACTTACGGCGGTTCTGACCAAGTTTTATCATTCAGTATTTATTTGAATTCTATTTTTTGGACAACTTGAGCCCTGCATGATAATTAGTTCATCCTTTTTTCTACAGTTCAATAGCTCAGCATTGCAAAATAAATAACTTTCTTGGTTCATATATATATATATATAATCAGCAGCACTTGTGTATTTTACCTAAATAAATATACTTTGTTACTTTCATCCTCTAGTTCATAGTCAATACTGTAACAGAAATGCCTACATTAGCCCTGATCTTACTCCTGTGAACAAAAAATTAAATTCCAATCTGAATTCCAGGAGAATACATTTCCCCACCGCGGGACTAATAAGGGATTGATTATTTGTATTATTATATATGACAATCAGATCATAAATATAGCAGCAAACAACCTCCATGTACACTACCGTTCAAAAGTTTGGGGTCACCCAGACAATTTCGTGTCAATTTTCAGTTTCTTCGCAATTTCTCGCATGGAATAGCTTCATTTCTAAGAACAAGAACAGACGGCGAGTTTCACATGAAAGTTCTCTTTTTCTGGCCATGTTGAGAGTATAATCCAACCCACAAATGTGATGCTCCAGATACTCCTATGTAGATATTTCATTAAAAACCAGACGTTTCCACCTAGAATAGTCATTAACCACATTAACAATGTATAGAGTGTATTTCTGATTCATTTAATGTTATCTTCATTGAAAGAAACAGTGCTTTTCTTTGAGAAATAAGGACATTTCTAAGTGACCCCAAACTTTTGAACGGTAGTGTAAATGTGGAGTAATGTCTACCTGAGCAGAGAATGACGTGTGTGTGTTGTAATCTGAGCTTTTCCTCTCTTTTTTCTTAAACTCAATTCCATTTTATTTGTATCGCCCAATATCAGAGAAATTGAATTTGCCTCATAGGGCTTTACAATCCGTACAGCATACAACGAGTTGTCTTCCAGTCAGAAGTTTGCCGGTTTAATCCCTGGCTCCTCCAGCCCATGTCGCTGAACCCCAAATTGCTCGAGAAGGCTGTGACTTCGGTGTAAAAATGTGTGTGAATGTGAATAAGTTTAGTCCTGATGGGCAGTTGGCATCTTGCATGGTAGCCCATCAGTGTGTGAATGGGTGTGAATGGCATGTAGTGACTATAAAGGTGCTATACGTATGCAATTCCATTCACCATTTACACGTTCTGTTCTTGGATCGGATAGGGAAACATTCCCCAAAGAAAACCTTCTTTAGTGCACGTTCATGCATGTGAGCGTGCACCACTGGCTAGCTCTCACTGGCAAGCGTAGCGCCCACCCTCCAGGTTCCCTCTCAGGTAGCTGTTAGCTCTGTCAGCACCGTTAGCTACGAGCCGCCGGCTCAGCTGTCGTCATGTTGAGAGCCACTGAGAGGCACAGAATGGCATTGGTATTTCCCTATATGCATATACTGTCATAAGGAATGCAAAAACATTGTTTTTCATTGGGACACAATGTTTTATTTAGTAATTTAAATCTTCTATAGACACAAACATGTCTCTGGATAGTGAAGGAGGCCCTCCAGAAACACAAAAAAGATAACAATCATGTATCATGTATGCCACAGTATGTCAGATAGAGCTGCAACCAACCGTTACTTTCCTTAGTGATTAGTCTGTTGCTCATTTTTAATGATTAGCTGTTTACAATGTTAGAAGATAGCAAAACTTGAATCCTAATTTTCTAGAACCTAAAATGATACATGTAAATGATTAAAAATGTAAATACAATGTCAGACTCATATTGGAGAAGTGAGGACCAGCAAAAATGTCGGCAATTTTTCTTGATAAACACCTAAAACTAGAGAAGAAATGCGTTTTTCACTCACAACAGACACGCTCATTAATAACATGTAGTTTAAAGACACGTGTAGTTTAAAGACACATGTAGTTTAAAGTCACGTGTAGTTTAAAGACACAGTACACTCTTTTTGTTTGTAATTTATAATTCCCAATAGTGAACCCCATTCTCTAAATGTCAGGCCAGGTCACTGTTGTTGTTTTCAAACTCAGCTGTGACTCAGACAGCTGAACTCTGAAAACTTCCAAACTTGTACCCTGCATTAACATGGTTCCATTTATAATATTTGCTGTGCGATTTGATGACAGAACAATAATAACTTTTGTTGAATCATATTCCGCTTTCACCCGTGTTTTACTGGAAGAATCCTGTTTCTACAGTTAATAGGAATCACCACGCTGCAGCCATGTGACAGATGATTGCTCAACCAAACAAGCATGATATTGGTCAGGGACACTGTCCTCACCACAACCCCAGTGGAACAGGAGAGGGATTCATGGAAGAGCTGCAACAGTCAGACACTGAGAAGAGATGTGGGTCATACATCAGCCCTGTTCCCATAGGAAGTGGCGGACTTGCTATCAAAGCCATACTTTTCTTTCTGACCACTGTCAATCCCTCTTATAAAGTATCTCAGGGAATTCTCACAACAGAATTTAAGCTCACCAGATTTAGGTGGGAAAGTTATGTATTTGGTCCAAAACAAGACAACATGCTTGTGTGTCTGTTTGTAGTGTTGAGGAATCTGACAAAAAAAGAAAAATTCAAAAGCTTATGGTTCAGAATTATTAAGCAAAATCAGATTGTAGATGGTAAGAACTTGTGTTGTTGAGGACAATCCCATTCTAGAGCTCATGTTCAGGGGTTATTAAAGTAAATCAGATCAAGAGCAGTGCTCCCCAACCTTTTTTAAACCTTGGCACCCCACATGCCCATCCACACAACGCCCATACCGTTTTGTCATATTGAAAAAGTGCCTGACGACCCAGGGTGTGGAAAGAGGCATCTTCTGTTTCAAGATTTCGCAGTACATCTGCAAATTTGTGATGCCATCAATGAAGTGCAACACCTTCAGCACTCCTACATCCCCACAAAAAAACTTTAACAACTTCACTGTGTGCACTCCTCACTGTACTCCTCCCTGTGCGACGCCATTCATTTTGGATGCTATCCGGTCCAAAAAGATTGACTTTGGATTGACATCGGACCAGAGAATGGATTCCCAAAGGTCTTCATCTCTCTCAGTATGGGCCTTGGCAAATGCTAAACAAGCTTTCTGGTGCTCTGGCTTCAGCAGTCTTCTGCCTTCTGCGAGGAGCCATGCATCTTTTGCCAGCTCTGAGAAACTTGTTGCCAATTCATCTGCACTTTTCTAAGCAAAACTCGCTCATCACGAGGTGAAAGCGTACGACGCCAACCTGGGGGTTTCCATCCTTTTTTTGAATTTCTGTATCACTTTTGCTTCTGCGTTTTGACTTAACAACAATGACTTGCTCATAACTCTCTCTCCCAAGTCTCCAGACAATTCTCTCCCATCTGGTTCCATTGTTGTAAGCATTAAGTCTGAGAGCGATTCAGTGAGTTAAGTGCCACTTTAATTCTCAACCGAGAACACCTGTTTGAGTGGGAAGGTTCCAAAGACTTATCTGGCGATCAATTGTACTTAACAAGCACCAAAAACACTTTTTATGAGGTGCTATTTTGTTGTTGACCAAAAGGTATACTTCATTGCTAAAGCATCACCACTGGGCCATATCATGCATTTCTTAGTCTCTAGCAAGAAAAAAAGAAGTGATATCAGCAATGTGCTTGCTTTAGGAGCTATTTTCTGTCAGGTACACATTCTTCCAGGATAGACCGAGCGGAAGAATTGTAACAAAATCAGCAGGGCTCCAAGAAAAAGGTCTGCACTCTTTTCTCTCATCATACAAGGTTACAAGGTTATTTTATTGTCATTATACAACAGTGTTGCACTACGAAATGCAGATTGAAACTATATCATTTATGGAGGGCTGAGGATGAGTTAAGGAGTCACACACTCAGAGGAAAGAAGCTGTTCTGAAGTCTGGTGGTTCATCGGCTGATACTTCTGTATCTCTCTCCAGATAGCAGCAGGTGAACAGGTTGTGTCTGGGTGGGTTTAGTCTTTAATATCCTTTGAGCTCTTCTCAGGCTCCTCTTCTCACCAATATCACTGATGCTCAGTAGACCAATGATGTTCCTGGTGGTTTCTATCACCTCCTGTCCTGGACCGTACACATCCCATGTTAGTTTGTAATGTCTCCAGTCAGGAAGCTTTCTATTGCTCCTTTGTAAAAGTTAAAAAGAACTTGGCACTGGAATTTAGCCTTCTTATGTTTCCTGAACAAATACAGCTGTTTGTGAGCTTTCTTCACCAGGATGGAGATGTGTGAGGACCATGTTGGGTTGTTGAGCACCAGGTTATTCTCTGAGCTCCAGAGTGACATGACAGTGACATGACAGTGACATGACGTGAACGAAAAACAACATTACAATAACCATCTTTTCATCTTGTAAAGAGCATAAACAAATTATCTGAACAAAGTAGAAAAATGCCTTTAAAGGCAACACTCTGACGGTTGTTGATATCCTCTCTATATGAAGTCTCATTATTGTAATTAGCTATCAATTTTACTAATAAGTTTAAATGAGCATTCATTCATATGTTTTTGTCAGAATGTAGTAAAGTATGTGTCCAGTCCAACTTTATATAGCTCTGCCCAAAACAGTGTCTATTAATGTCTATGTATCACTTTTGTACACTGTTGCCATGACTCATCCACACATTGAATGACAATCGATATGTTTTCATATCTGATGGGATCATCATCTACTTTCAACGTGTAATAGGAGCCTATTCCCTCACTGTAGCCTCAGCCCCTGCGGAGCCAAAGAGGCATCTAAAAACAGCTTTCAGATGATGTACACCACTTCTATGTTTTGTAAACTGTTGACATGCTATCTCCCCCTAAAGATCCGCTGCCCCCCCCCAAGACAAAAATGGGTCAATGCGGGTCTCTAAGAGTTCAATAAAAATTCAAACCATATTCAAAGTATTCTTGTTATGAAATATGGCTTTGCTGTCTCGATCTCCCAGGTTTATTGGAATGTCTGGACGGCATCCTCAGCAGCCTGCTGGAGGACAACATTCAGGTGTGGGCCATGAAGAGCCAGAGTGAGCACCCGCAGGTGCACACTCTGTGGGATAAGATGGATGCTGCCTCCGACCAGCCTGTACCAGCGGTGTTACGTGCCACCACCTCCCTCAAATCCCCCACCCTCTACATCTTCACCTCTGGAACAACTGGTGAGTGTGTGTTGTTTCTACAGCTCGGTGAGGAGTGACATTTGATGTCATAGTGCTCTTGTTTCAGTTCGCACCGCTCCTACTAATAATACACTACTGATACAATACTACAATACTAGTTGCTGGCAGTGAATAATGTGTAATTGTAGCCACAGTGTTCTTGTGATAGAGGGATACATGTTTCCTTTTGACAGCTCCACAAATGTGCTGTATGTAACTAACTGTGTTGGGGTGCTGCTGAACAACAGATTATAGACCTACCCTCCGACCGATTGAGCACAGAGCCACCCTTCAGCTATGTGGGACTTGACTGGTTCCGTCCTTAGGCTGTTACCACAAGATGGCTAAAGGCAAAACATATGCTATACTCTCTTTATACTTTTATTTCAGGCGACAACCTCTGGTTCTGAAAAGTGAAGCCAATGCGGAAGTGTCTTAAAACCTGCATTCTCTCTAGTGTCCATCAGGAGGCGACTCCTCTGGTTGTATAGAAGTCTATGAGAAAATGACTCTACTTCTCTCTTGATTTATTACCTCAGTAAACATTGTAAACATGAGTTTATGGTCTCAAACTCTAGTTTCATGTCTTCTTCAATACAGCATGATGTTCATTTAGTAAATTCTGGTCCAATTAGAGTCAAACAGACCACTCAGCACTTATTGTATTCATATTAGTTCGTTGCACTTATTGTATTGGTTTGTTTCTGCACTGTACGTTTGCTCTGGTTTATGCTCTTAGATACTTGTTTAACAAAGGAGATGCACTTATGACTTCTGGTGACTAGTAGTTCTCTTGAATACCTATGTTGAATACACTTATTGTAAGTCGCTTTGGATAAAAGCGTCTGCTAAATGACTGTAATGTAATGTAATGCAGTGGCGGGCCGTGGATTTTATACCTGGGCCTTCAGTGCTGTTCTACACTTCTAATAACCTCATTATGACGTCACAGCTATGGGTTATTATTTGTTTCGTGTAAAAGCCGCATATTCACATAACACTGCAACATTTGACAAATGAAATAAAATGTTACATGAAGTTCAACACCTAGCATACAAAACACGAAATGCAGAGTGCAGATACATGAATACGAGTCCAAATCAATGTAACACAATGACAAACTCACAAGAGCAGTCGCATATATTCGTATGACAACAAAGCAACAAATCAATCCAGCAGACCTGCAGCGGATCCACGCATTCCACCACACGAGCACGAGCCATTCAAATATTATTGATAAAAACGCCACGATAGACAAATGAACAGTAGAGGTAAACAAACGAACTTCACTTGCCAGTTGAGCCTCCACAGTTGTATTTCGCCGGTCGGTTGTCCGTCTTCCGCAGCCGTTCGGTGGTCGTCTTCGACCGCTGTTCGGTGGTCGTCTTCGGCCGTGGACCGGCGAAGGGTGGAGCTGATTCCCTGCGAACGTGGTCGTTGAGTTGTAGATCCACTCGAGTCTCTCCAAAAGTACCGACGCTCAGTTAAAATGAAAACTAGCTCCGATGCTAACGCAATTAGCGGCGAACAATATATTTAGCTGCCTGTTGAAGACAGACAGCAGTTGTTCCGGCTTGGTATGTGAAAAATTCATATGTACAGGAAATTGAAGCCATTATAAAAGATTAAATCTAAGGGTATGGATCTAAAATGCAGAAAAGAGAGAAGCAATATCTCAATCGAACCTCAACGATACTACCGGTAACATCGGCGTGTGTAGCTACATATTGCGACGTCTTCGGGCAGTAGAAGCCACACTGTCAAAATTTCTTGCGAAATTTTCTAGTTTTTATAGCCATTTCATAGCTTTTCTGCTCGGTTATGCCAGTACTGTTTATGTTAGTGTTATTTAAGCCTGTGAAGTTATGTACATTATTTACAAGATATTTACATGTTATGTAGAGCCATTCACAGTCATTTAAATGAGGCTAGAAAATGCATTTCCTGCTGAAAATGCGTTGGAATGCTGAAAGCTGAAATGAATTGCAAAAACATTGCTGAAAATAGATATCCAATTTAAAAAAAATTGCAAAAAGCTTAATAATTCAAAAAGTTTAAAGATTGCAAATATGAAAAGTCAGCATCACCCCTCTCCTGAAAGAGCTGAACATTTTAATATTTGAACGGTCTCTGTGGTTTAAAAAATGTCAGCAGTAGTGATATTTGTTGTAGTATTAGTTGAAAGCTGAAATGAATTGCAAAAACATTGCTGAAAATAGATATCCAATTCAAAAAAAGAATTGCAAAAAGCTTAATAATTCAAAAAGTTTAAAGATTGCAAATTGCTGAAAATACAGAAATGGGAGACTACCTGTCTGAAAAATGTTGTAGCCTGAAAGCATTTAAACTGCACTGCTGAAAACCCTTCTAGTTTAACTGTTTAACTATGGTGTCTGTAGCTGAAAGTATGAGAAAGAAGAAAGTTTTGAAAGTTGAAGAAGTTTAAGAGGATTTGAAGATTTTCTCCATAGATATCCAATTAAAAAAAGATTGCAAAAAGCTGAATAATTCAAAGTTTAAAGCTTACAAATATGAAGTCATATCACTCCTCTCCTGAAAGAGCTGAACATTTTAATATTTGAATGGTTTCTGTGGCTTAAAAAATGTCAGCAGTAGCGATATTTGTTGTAGTTGAAGTTGTAGTTGTAGTAGAAGTATTATAAGTAGTAGAAGTATTAGTAGCGTTAGAATAAGTGTGTGTGGGGGGGTCCTCTAAAAGTATCCAAGACCTGAATGACTGAATGAGAGAGATGCACACAGAGAGATAGAGAGAGAGAAGTGTATGTGCACGTGTGTCTGTGAGTCTGTGTTTATCAACATTGCTGATTACCTTAATCACGAACACCTGTGTGCCAGCAGCCTGTTCATGGAGAACAGACAGGCAGACAGACAGTTACATGGACTGAGTGAATGTGAGAGAGAGGCAGACAGGCAGACAGACAGATGACTGAGTGAGTATTTCACTTGTGTCATGGTGTGTGTACATCTCACTGGAATCAGGAAACTTGTCAGGATACCCATATTTGATTGGCTGAGCAGCATCACGCATATCTCCAAGTCGTGTGTGCGTGTGTGTCTCAGTGCCTCTGTATGTTTATAAACATCACTAATGAGCTCATAGAAACACCTGTGTGCTTGGGTGCATGGTGATTGCAGCACCTGTGTGAGAGATTAGAGTGAACAGCGATTTTCAACAAAACTACCTGTCGAACACATTCCCTTTATACCAAAACCATGAGACTAATCAATAAAATATGGATACCGTGAGAAAGATAAGACTCTGCCGAACGCGCTGATGTGTTATTTATGTTTGTGGTGTTAAAAATGTGAGCTCCAGCGCAATATACAAAACTGGTACCGTCTGCTTTCTTTGAGAAATGAGTGGTCAGATTTAACATTGAGCTCTATGGAGCAGAAAGTTGGTTTTTCCTCTCAATTAAGTGATTTTCTGCAAATGTGTAAATCTGTGGAATCCACAGTCACTTGTGTACGACAACGACACGATTAGCTACTTCAAGATCATTAAAATATATATGAAGAGTGAAAATTGTGGAGGCAAAGGCAAAAGACAAATATTTTTTTCATAAGAATCTGAAGCTGCTCTTCACTCTAGCGGTGACATCACGCACTCTAAGCTGCGCAATACACACCCATTATAAAGGCAGAAAAGGACTGAAAAAATCATAAAAGTTAAAATGGGACAGTTCAAAAAGTATAAAAGATATCAAAAAGCTGAATTATGCGGCAATAGATCAGAATTTTCTTAACAGTTTAAAGTTAAAATGGTGCCTGTAGCTGAAAGTATGAGGAAGTAGAAGGATTTGAAAGTTGAAGAAGTTTAAGAGGATTTGAAAATATTCTCCATAGACATCCCATTCAAAAAAAAGTTGCAAAAAGCTTAATAATTCAAAAAGTTTAAAGATTAGAAATATGAAGAGAAATAGCACACTTCTCCTGAAAGAGCTGAACATTTTGATATTCGAACGGTTTCTGTAGCTTAAAAAATGTGGAAGGAGAAGCGTTGTTGGAATGCTTAACAGCATTCCAACAACAATCAGGTTTATCCAGAAAAGTTTGACATGCTTCTCCTCACACAGCGTTGCCAACAGCGGCACGAAAAGTATCTCCAAATGTGCGGCCCGATCGGGAATCGTGTGCAATGACTTTTATAAGAGATTCGCCCAGTGGTTTTCCCGAAAATCGGAGCAAAATTTCTCCATTCACTTGAATGGGGTTTCGGCTAAGAGAGCTAAAATAACACTTAACTTTGGGCCCATATTGAGGAGCCATACTTTCACGTAGAAAAATGATTCAAAGTTTAAAACGTAGACAAAACGCTGGACTTTATTGAGCTAAATGGACATTTTGATAGCCAGCACAGTTTTCATGAAGTCACAGATTAAGTTTCAGGAAAATTTGGGTCTGTTTTTGACTTTATAATGGGTGTGTATTGCGCAGTTTAGAGTGCGTGATGTCACCGGTAGAGTGAAGAGGAGCTTGAAATTCTTGTGAAAAAAATATTTGTCTTTTGCCTTTGACTCCACAATTTTCACTCTTCATGCATAATTTTGGGATTTTAAAGTAGCCAATCTGGTCCTTGTCATAGAAAAATTACTGTGGAATCCAACAGATTTACACATTTGGCTAAAAGAGCCGCAGAGCGACATGAACTCCAACCAACTGCTCCATTAGACTCAAGGTTAAATCTGACCACTCATTTCTCAAAGAAAGCAGATGGTACCAGTTTTGTATATTGCGCTGGAGCTCACATTTTTATCACCACAAACATAAAAACCACATCAGCGCGTTCGGCAGTCTTATCTTTCTCACGGTATCCATATTTTGGCACTTAGACTGCTGCTTTTTGTTAAAGGGAGGCAGAAGTTTTGTTCAAAATCACTGTTTACTGTAACGTTTCTTAATCAGTCTACTTCTCCAACCAGGTGCGTCCTCACCATGGCAACCAGTTACACACACGCATGCACGCTCTCTCTCTCTGTCTGTCTGTCTGTGTCTCTCTACACGCACACATATTACTTGGAGATATTCAGTCAAAGGCATTGTTAGACCTCCTGTCTGCCTGTCTCACTCACTCAGTCCATATAACTGTCTGTCTGACTGTCTGTCTTTCACACTCATTCACTCAGTCTCTCTCTCTCGCTCTCTATCTCCTTCTTTATGTCTGTCTCTCTCTCTCTCTCTCTCTGTGTCTCTCTCTATCATACAGTCATATACAGACTTTTCCCCTTTCACCCCCGCCCCCCCATTTCAAAATAAAAGCCCCACAGAATGAATTCTAACTGAAATGCTTGTGATGAAGTCATTTTAGTGTCAAACCTCTGTCTCCTCTCCCCCTCTCTCACCCACCCAGTCCCACCCTTTCAAAATAAAAGCCCCACAAATACAAGATTCAATCCAAGAGTATGAATCTAAAATGCAGAAAAGAGAGAAGCGCTATCTCAGTCGAACCTGAACGACACTACCGGTAACATTGGCGTGTATATATATTGCGATGTCTTCGGGCAGTAGAAGCCACACTGTCAAAATTTCTTGAGAAATGTTCTAGTTTTTATAGCCATTTCATAGCTTTTCTGCTCGGTTATGCCAGTACTGTTTATGTTAGTGTTATTTAAGCCTGTGAAGTTATGTACATTATTTACAAGATATTTACATGTTATGTAGAGCCATTCACAGTCATTTAAATGAGGCCTTTGCACACTTTGTTGCTGTCATTTACACCATTTTGTGTCTGAGGACATGTTATGTTAAAATAGCATTCAGTTATTGGGGCTATCCTTCTGTGACATTTCAGTTTACAAAAAAAAAACTAAACTTATCACGACCCATAGAAAAAAACTGTAATTACATTATGGGTTGGATATCTGCGTCACGATTTTTGATCGATGTCTCACTTATCTCATGAAAAGCATGTCTTGGAAAATAGATGGCATTCATTTTCATATGAATCTGTCTGAATCTACCGTGAGATCAGGCTTTGAAGAAAGACACTAAAAACTTGTTTCCACTACGTCATTCGTCCGTCAGAACAGAACAGGACGGGCTCTGACTTCTGCTAATTCTGCTTTCTTCACCGTCTCGGATCACTGTGACCTGAAGAGTGACTTTAAAACAGAGCGAGGGAGGCAACACAGAGGGGGAGTGAGGGGAAACCCAGAGGGAGTCATCAGCACCTTGACAGGACTGAAAGGACGACCGTACATGACTACAATTCAGTGTGCTTTAATCATTAATGAAGTCAGAAACAATTGAATGCAGCATTGCATGACATTTTGTTGCGTTGTCATGCAGGTAGCACATGTACTCCCTCCCCATGCTAACGCTGGATTCAGCAGGGTGGCAATGCAGTTGAAATGATTATTTTGCAACATAATTTAATGCATAGTTATGTATTTTCCTTTCCACAAGGGCTCCCTAAGGCTGCAGTGATCACTCACCTCCAGAGCTTGAAGGCAGCAGCAGGGTTTTGGGCGTTTGGAGCTACTGAAGATGACGTGGTGTACATCCCTCTGCCGCTCTACCACAGCGCAGCTTCCTTGATCGGTATAGGAGGAACCATAGAGCTGGGTAGGCCTCAGAATATGTCTACACCACTAATTCTTTCAGACTCACTGAACAGTATTTTGTAAGTGTTTCTTTTATAGTAGCTTGTCACATGATGTGTTGGTCTTACAATAAGCGTGGTCAGGCGCATTGAGCAGTGAGAGTTATTGTACCATTGACCAACAAAAAACTAGTCTAAAGTCAGTGATCAATATTTTTCAGCTATTTGATGGGCACATTATTCATATAGTAAGAAGCACCTGCATTAGCGGGTTCACAATGGAAAAATGGAAATGAGTTTCCTGCTTTTAAATTTAATGAGAGATGACACTTTGATTGGTTTGATGATGATTAAAGTGAAATCAGCTGCAAAAAATGATAATATAATAATAATATCCTTACATTTGCAAAAA
This sequence comes from Pholis gunnellus, assembly GCF_910591455.1. Taxonomy (NCBI): domain Eukaryota; kingdom Metazoa; phylum Chordata; class Actinopteri; order Perciformes; family Pholidae; genus Pholis; species Pholis gunnellus. Next base: position 427,700 of record NC_136545.1, read on the forward strand.
TGTGGATGCATATTATGAAAATCAGGGTTTTATGAGTGTTTTTTCACAGCACCCAAGTGGAATGAACAGAAAGAAACTATGCTACTATGTCTTGGTTTCATCTACGGTTACACTGCTGTTCTCCTCTGCTCTCTGTGTCGGTGTTTCACCGACAGCAAGGCTCAGCTCCTCACAGAATTAAAAAATGTAAGAGAAAACAAAGAATTTGGATCTAAATAGTTAAAAGGAATCTAGAAAAAAAACAGACTTCAAAGGGTTTACTTTTAACTTGCAGAAGTGGAGTTGGACAAGCCCTTAATGCATTGGCACCATTCACTTTAGACCAGCGCTATAGTTAGTTTAAATAGGGCCTACAACCAAATGTATGCACATGATCTGCTGGTGGAAGTTTTCACCTCAAAATCTGCGTCAATCGGCCAACCAGTAAATTAAAGAAGCAGAAGGACTTCTTTCTCAGATGTTGCCATGTACACAGTAAAAGCTGTCCAAGGAAAAAAAAGGTTGTATGCTCAGTATAATAGCTGTTGACTTTGCAAGATCACTCTAATTTTTGATGAGATTTTGAGAGGTGAGTTGGAGCCGACAGCCTACATTGCCAGAAGGAGAGGAGACTATTCAATTCTAGCCTATTTTGTAGCTTAATGTAGCTGGTAATGTAATAAGCCTTCACAGAAGCTGGCAAATTAATTTATTTCTGTTATGTGGCAATAAACAACATGTAGCCTGCCGATAACTGATATATTCTGAGCTTCTCTACACATTTTGGGCTTATTTCTATCAAGTTTCAGTTTTGCTGCCTATATGCAGTATCTCAATCTTCACAATAGTGGTATTATTGTGGCAGCTAAATCTTCGAGGCCATTGGTGCTGTGCAGCCATCAGGGTTTGAAGGTTTTTACTTAAAACTATACAATGTCACATCATTTTGGACCCTTATTATTACTTAAGATGACACCCAAAAAGCTTAAAGACAAAACTTTCTATAATTCATTATTTTATTATTTAAACATATCACTTGTCTTCGTCTCAGCAGGACTCGAACATTGAATAGATAAATTACAGCACCCTTGGTATATATTGAATCGGCCTACTGGTGTCAAACGATTAGTCTGAAAGATTGTAATGATATGAAAACAAAACAAATAGCCTTTTCCTAGAGGCGCTTTTTGAAAGTGAGGTCATGTGCATTATTGAGCTGACACTTTGCTGAGCCACAGTGAAAATAAAGGATCATATTAGTAAAGTAGGGCTATTTTTATTAATACAAAAATATTGGGTTCCTTATGGCTGTATACATGCATATATATCCATATATCTTTCTACACAACTGTTTCCATAGACAAATAATGATCTACTTTCAAATCTAAAATGGCCCTGCACCAGGAAATCCGGCACGGTACCAGAGAGCATTAGGCCTAACAACATTTTGATGGTCTTCGTTACATAATAGGGACAGGAGACAGACAGTGTCCACTGACCACAGTGTAACTGCCAAACAACAGTGACCCCTTTGAGGACCCACTGTTCCACAACTAGTGGCTTAATTAGAGGATTTAGAGCAAGAAGTGGACACTGAAGACTATTATGTGAATGCTTTTGTTTTTGGTCATGGTTGCTGTGTTTGCTCTCTTCATAGAATGGTTCACTGTGTGAACCTTGCTTTTGGAAAAGCAGCAAATTCTTATCGGCTATCCTATTGATGAATCTTTGGCTTCTGCATTGGATCCAACTGCTACAAAAGTTGAAAGTTCAACGTCCTTCACTGGTAGAGATAAACATCCCGACAGGTTGTGCTAACAAACCTTGGTGAGGCCGGTGTCCTGACAGATTTATATGTTGAAAAGTAGACACATTGGGCTGGCATTGTCAGACCAGACGTACACCTGCCTGGACTCACAAGTCAGCCTCTGAAACGCTTCGCTAAGCTAGAGTCTGAAGACAGTATCCCTGGTTTCATTGCTAAAACTGTGTGGAAGTGATTATAGAGTTTTTAAAAAACTTGATAGAAGAACCAATACAAAGTCTTGTGGTGGGCCCGGTGACATGCAGAAGTCGTGTGCTTGTAAACACTGTCGTAGCAGAAACACTTGCACAGAACAGTTGCAGCTACAGCTGCTCTGCTAACGAGCTAACAAACACACACAGACGGTTCACGCACTGTAGCGGCTGTTCAAAGTTTAAAAAATAGAATCAATCTCGGAGCTCTCCCACCAGTAATTAGCTCCTGAATATACACCCTGTATGTCCCCGCTCATGTAGATAAACGATTGACATTTCTGAATCTAGGACATGTAAGGGGTGTAGGTTTGTTAGCGGATGTTCTTCCCGCCGTTCTAGCAACAACTTTGCATTTAGTAATCCCTAGATATTCGCTATTTGGTCTCCGATTGTCTGGTATTGCAAGACTAACACCTGCCAAGACGATACTCAACCCCTAGCAACCATTCGCCCTCTCAATTTATGTATATATATCATGGAATAACCCAAGGCTGTCCTTTTTAAAGAGGTGGCTGTTTGGTACCAATGGCTAAGACTTTTAAAACTGGGACTTGTCTAAAGAGTCATGTAGTATACAAAATAGAAGTTATAGAACAAGCTAGCTAACAAATTAGCTGAGCAATTTCTGCCTCCAAATACAAGACTCTGCTAAAAAGCTGTAGCTGGCTAGCCTTCACTTTTACTTTGTTAATAGAACACAAATCACAGTCAACAATGTTATCTTGTAATGTTGGAGAGGAAGACTGCCCTCTTAAGACTGAGATGAGCTGGTAGGACTGAAAGTCAGCAAAATAACATCAAGCTGTCTGTGAACCACAAGGTAACATTGGCAGACACTGTGCGTGTTATTTGTAATAGATTAGTTTAGTAGGCCAAAGAGAATGCCACACTGGATACATTGTACCTAAGTTTCAAAATACATAAGCCAAACATTATTTGTTCTGTTTAAGGTATCCTCCCCACTGCAAATAGGCTAGACAGTGGCTGAATTGCACCACAAGTTGTAAAACCACTACAATCTTTATCAAGAACCATGACATTTTATACACCCTCAAATAAGGTGACTCATGTCTGTCATGGCTGCTGTGACATTTCCAATTACCTGTTGCTATGAAACTGCCATCACATTTTCTGATGTCAACATCAAAAGTGTTCCTTGAGTAAAGAACTGAACAAACATCTGTATTTATGGTCCGTTTGTGATGAACTGTCATGCCCTCATCTCCTGATCTGATAATAATCCCAGTCTGTATCTCAAACGTGATCACAAAACATGACAGAAATATTATACTCTTATCTACAACAATAAGTTAAGACATTCTTTAAATGACATCCTTTGCTTGTTGTCTCCTATATTATATGTTGTGATTTTGCAAATAAATCAGCAAATCAGACATGCATGGATCATGTCTACAATGTCGAAAAGTAAATATAGAGTGTGTCAACATGTTGCAGTGTCATTAAACTTTCCAGTATTGGTTAGTCCCAAGTCCCAGTTTCCATCAGACAGTCACAGATCATATACAGGTCTCTCTAATCGCATTTGACGACAATCAGTTAATTAGTTAGCTGTTTCCAGTAAACTGATTTGGCAATGTCCACCCCTCTGCCAGAGAGCCCCACCTGACCTAGTAGTATAGGGTACAATGGTGAGTACCATAAGTAAGATTGAATGGGTCTTATCAGCACCAATCTGATGCTTCAGGGGCGTCAAGGGAACTTTTCATTATTTAACGGTTTATTACCAAGTACGTTACACATACAATGAATTTGAACAAGTCGTGGAGGGATGGCAGATTGCAGCCAATCAGCCTCTCAGCAAAGCGAATGATATGCTGAGGGGGATGGAGGAGGAGAGGATGGACTCAATGATGGCAGTGTAGAAGTGCACCATCATTGTCTTTGGCAGGTTGAACTTCTTCAGTTGCCTCAGGAAGTACATCCTCTGCTGAGCCCTCTTTGTGATGGAGCTGATGTTAAGCTCCCACTTTAGGTCCTGGGTTATGGTGGAGCCCAGGAAGCCAAAGATAGGGACAGGTGGGAATGCATTCTTGCGGAAATCCACAACAATCGCCACTGTCTTTAGAGCGTTGAGTTCTAAGTTGTTAAGTCCGCACCAGGTCACCAGATGGTCTATCTCCCACCTGTAGGCTGACTCATCCCCACCAGAGATGAGTCCAATGAGGGTGGTGTCATCTGAGAACTTCAGAGCTCGAGGGTCACCAGTTCCAGTCCCCGTATGAATCGAGCATGGAGGGTGGCCACTTTGCCTCACTGCAGAGTTGCCCCTTGAGCAAGCCACCGAACCCCACCGTACCATCCTAATGGATTGGTTAAATGCAGAGATACATTTCATTTCTGCTGGGTACAATTGTGTGTGACATTATGAGTTGATTTACATTTTCATACAGGTAACCAGGTTTCTAATCGTCTTTTTACAAGTTTGCATGTGCAGGACAAGAATGCTCATTTATTTTTGATAAATTCACACACTTTTGCGCTGTCCGCCCTCCTGTCCTCTCTGTGCTGTCAGTCTGCTCCAACACAGACACCAAAAAACATACAAAATCAAATCAGGCAGCATCTTCGATTTAAATAAGGTCAAGGGTAAGGAACAAATGTGCTTACTGACCTGCAGCGTGTAAATGAAAACAGCTGTCAACACTTTTACCTTTTAAACATGTCAGAAGACACTTGCATGTCTTTCACCTTTAGCATTGTGTTGTGAGTGCATCTTCGCAAAAGAACAAGAGATTTAAACAGTACATGGACCTGCATAGTAACACAACGCTCTACAGCACCTCTTATTACCCTGTCAGCAAAATAATTCAAACATATAGTACAGTGTATATGGGAATTAAATACCAATCTATAAAAATGATTCAAGCTTCCTATTTGCATTTATAAACACATGGAGTAGATAAAGCTGGTATTTAAAATAGGAGAATATGAGAATTGAATGTCATTGTTATCTGTTCTACCACAGGTGCAACCTGCGTCTTAAAGAAGAAGTTCTCAGCCTCCCAGTTCTGGAATGACTGTAGAAAACACAACGTTACTGTTTTCCAGTATATCGGTGAACTCTGCAGATACCTCTGCAACCAGCCCAAGGTAATGTGCTGTTTGGAATTCAACTTGAAAGTGTTAATAACCTCTTGCAAAAATAATATCACGCTTGTCTCTGCTCGGGCACACTGACGGCACCAAAACGCTTCATTTCTGGTTCATTTTGGATAACATTTCTGTTAACCGCCTAAATGAAAATATACTCTGTGGAAAACCTTCTGGTTTGCTATGACACAAATAAAGTACCTTTTAGTAGTGTGCCCCCATTCTGGCAACTTATCTTGATAGTAATTCCCTCCTTTCTGTGTGATTGTTGAATATGAATTTGAAGTCAAGTTTAAGTGCTTTGTCTTCTTTCTGATAGACTGACACCTAAACCATTGATCTTCAAAGTACCTAAAAGTTTTCGTCTTTCCTAAACTTTTTATTCTATACTTAGTGCTGTTATTATCTCGACATGACTTACCGCCATGTTATTCACATTTGACACCGGGCTAGAAAACAGAATGACGGAGCAAGTGAGTTAGAGTAGAGCAACGGGGAAAAAAGCGTCAATGCTTTACACTCCTTTACAGTCACTGTCACTTGTGAATCCGATAAATAAAATTGTACACAATTGCAGCAGGAAGACAAGCGTGGCCTTTGTTTTGAGGCTGTTTGCGTCCTCCCATTGGTGGACGCTCAGACATGCACGCACACAGAGTGTGAGGGCCGAGCTCATTGCCTCTTGAGGCCGGACTCAAAGTCCCCTTTGTCCACTCTCTCTCTGTTATTCGGCTGCGTGGGTGGAAGGCTGGCAATGACTGTCCTCGCCGCTGATTGGCAAATGAAAAATGTGGACATGCAAGCGTGAGTACCATTTACCGCCGGCATGCTGTCTTATGCACAGTGACCATTGAGCAATCATGGCAAATACCATGCACGCATTTTCTGTATTTTTTTTCCAATTTTGTTTTTCATGATCAGGTGTGCAGAAGTGTTTATGGTATACTTTTTGCATTTCAAATTCCAATGTAGTCGTTATTCTTTAATTCTAATGAAATCAAATGATTCAATAAGGAGTGCGATGAAACCATTCTCAGTGCACATTTCCCAGTTTGTACATCCTCGATTCCTTTCCTTGCCTCTTCTCCTCACGTCTTAGTCCCCACCTATGGGAGATGCGAGGGTGGAGCCTCGGAGCCGCCAATTTAAGATACGCCAATTAAATATCACGTGATGCACAGCTGCAACAGATGTCATTTGTTTTGTTATAATTTATTAATTAATGATCTATCAGATGAGCATAGCAGTGTTCATGTCAACTTATATATTTACTGTTCATTTTATTCATGACAAGAATGTTCGGATGCTATATATTTACACACACACACTCACACATATATAAGGGCTATAATAAATATTTAATAAAGCTTTTATGTTTCATTGTGTGAAGCGCTACAAATGTTTGTGTGAAAAGTACCGTACATAGAAAGTGACATATTGTGTATATAATTGAGTGATATTTATATTATATATATCTTGTCTATCTATATATGACAACATGAAATACAGCAAATTAGTGCTGAAGAAGAGAATGTTGCCACTGATATGCCACTGACAGCAGCTGTTTGCACTTCTAAACATCATGTCAGGATTATAGCAGTTGTAGTCTACATTCAATATAATAACAGAAGTGATGTCATTAAGGTCAGGCCTCTTTTGTTTGTTTACGGATGCCCAAAAGACTTCCGTAAAGGATACACAGTTGTATCTTCGCTTATAGCTCCTACAGAAGCCTCCTCGCTTCTCCAGGTGAATTTTAGGAACTGGGACGCACTTCAAGATGCAGCACTGAGATTGATTTCCGGATCACAAACCGGAGGAGCGAGAAGACAAGGAGGCAGAAAATTGGGAAATTAGAAACGGCCCTTTGTCTGGCCGCGCTGTTAATAGATACACCAGTTCTTCTTCTTCTGTTATCTGACAGAGTAGTTGCTCAAGGTGTGTTGGCCGCCTCCAGTGGTCAATACACGCAGGGCTGGATTACCAACCAAGAAAAGCCAGGCAACTGCCCCTCTGCTCCAGACCCTCATGGGCCCCAAAGGCCCCATGCTGATTGCATTTCAGTTAGTGTGTTGTCAAATAATTGCAAATGTGTTCCATGTTCCTCTATGAGTTTGTGTGTTCCAATCATTGCTTTGCTTGTTACACACACACTAGATTATTTTTCTCGAGGGCTGCAGTTTAACAGCTCGTTGCCTAGCGTCATGGAGAAATGATCTGTTGTCAACCGTCAGATCTACTTTGCTAACGTCATCTCGTCCCTCTCCCCACGTCAGACAGCGGCGGATCAAGTTCACAAGGTGCGGATGGGAGTCGGGAACGGGCTGCGGCAGGACGTGTGGCGGGAGTTCCAGAGTCGCTTTGGAAACATTAAAATGTGCGAGGTGTACGGCTCCACCGAGGGAAACCTGTGTTTCATGAACCACATCGGCAAGATCGGAACCGTGGGCCGCTCCCACTTCTTCTACAGGGTGAGCACTCGGTGACCTCTTGAACCCTAAGCCTATTTTTAGGCCTCTGCTCGAAAATGTCATACCCATACTCAAAGAGGCTTATCTCTCTAACTACAAGGTCTGAATAATTTCAATGGAATAATAACACTAACACTTGTGAGATTTGTTAATATGTGTACATATCAGTGTATATGTTACTGGTTAATGCTGAATGAATATAACACACGGCTCAAATTGAAAATGTTCAGGTTCGCCTGAAAAAATTTTATTAATTTTTTTGATTTGAAATGATGCAGATACACCCAAATCAACCCTCACAAGTCATAGTACAACGCGTATATATGGAGATGGTGTTAGTAGTCTAGTTAGTAAAAAGCACCTTATTTTTTTAAAGTGTTTGCAAACCAAATGTTATTGCACTTTTGTTCATATAGCAGTACTTTTAAAATAAAAGTGCGCAATACACTACTTTTTAATTCATTATTGAATTTTGCACATAACAATGCGATTAATCGCAGAAAATCATGCGATTAGTCGCGATTAAAAATTGTAATCGTTGCCCAGCACTAATATATATATATATATATATATATATATATATATATATGATATATTAGATATATAAGACTCAGTGGCGGGCCATGCATTTTATACCTGGGCCTTCTGTGCTGTCCTACTACAGTTGAATTACCTCCTAATAACCTCATTATGACTCATCAATCCAGCAAACCTGCAGCGGATCCACGCATTCCACCACACAAGAGCACGAGCCATTCAAATACTATTCATAAAAACGACACGATAGACAAATGAACAGTAGTAACGTTACTATGTAAAAAAACAAACACGCAGTTTATCACTACCCGAAACTTAAAGAGTTTAATCCCAGTACATCGTTTCAGTTCCAGTAAGAAGTCTTTCTCGATTCATGGAGCCAGTGATGACAGTCGAGCCTCCCCAGTTGTATTTCGCCGGTCTGCTGCGGCAGGTTCACAGCAGGCCGGGATCCCACCTCCGCCGGGGCACCCGCCGGCCGGCGCAGACCGCACGTCAGGACGCGGTTGTGGAGATGTTTCCCTGCGAAAGTGTTCGTTGAGTTGTAGATCCACTCGAGTCTCTCCAAAAGTTTTCAAATGCTATGGTGTCCTCAGGTTAGCGTAGCATAGCTCCAAACCCAGCCATAAAATGTGCAACGCTTCTACGTCAGCAAGAAACACTGTTCATACAAATCCTTTTCCTGGCTGAGTCAGGGCTGCCAGCTGTGGCGTTGACTGACCATTTCTTATGATGTCCAGCTTTTCCTGAAATGTCCATCTTGAGAAATGCGTTGTCAGTAACTCCGCCACTAAATCCGTTTCTCCTCCTTATTCAGCCACTGAGTGTTGAAAAAACAAAGCTAGGTAAAAAAATAATTAAACTACACCAAGCAAAACCCTAAAAATGTTATAATTTCTTTCAATTTGAACTCTTACTCCTCCAACTAAGCTCTGCTCGCAAGTTAAGTTTCGTTTCACAATAGTCACGTGCTCGCCCACTGACCAATCACAGCGCACACTGAGCTGCACTTAATGCTGACGTAGTTGTAGGCCAGCTAGCCGCTCTGGCGCGTCAAATAATTTCAAACTAAAGATCTGATTGGTTGAACACTATGACAATCAACAATATCGTCCCCATTCACTTAAACTGCACATGGATTCACTGGTGAGTCTGCAGGCCTGGGGCCTCTCTTCTACCTAGAGACACAGAGGTGAAATCTGATTGGATAAAAGCTCTACTTAAAACAAGCTGCACTGAAGCAGAGCAACTGAGGAAGGTAAGATAATGGGAAAAATATTTTTATAAATTATAATACATATAAGAAAAAATTAAATGTATTTAAGAAAAAATATTAAATTATAAAATAGCTCTAACTTTGTGATTCTGTTTAGGCCAGCAGAGAAGGCTTTGCATGCCCTGACGGCCACCACTGATAAGACTGTAATGTTAACCCTTGCAGACAAAGTATATAGCATACAGAAACGGCTATCAAAAAGTCCTTATATGGCCAATTTACATGGAATAAAGTATGATTTGTTATGATTGAATAATCATAGAACATGAATGAGTTAAAGCATGTGTACCTTTGTCATGCACCCTACTGTGCACAACCCACAGCAGGCATGTATGTGCATGCAAACACATTCATGCATTGACAGTGGTGTTTTTAGGTGGAAGGAAATGGTAAAAAAACGCTTTGGATGGATGCAAAACCAGAAAATTACACAATTTGACTGTTCGTTATTTCTATTTTACATTTTCCACACAGTTCAGATGACAGTGGCAGGCCGTGCATTTTACACCTGGGCCTTCAGTGCTGTCCATCTACAGTTGAACCACCTCCTAATAACCTCATTATGACACCACAGCTAGGGTTATTATTTGTTTCTAGGGGTGTAGCAATACACGTATTGGTATTAAACTGTTCGGTACGAGGCTTACGAACTGAACTATACATTTGAATAATACTAGTGCATTTAGAAAATGCAGAAGCTTAAATTGTAGGAAATATAATGTTTTCGGTGGACTTCGCTCAACATGGCAACCCACCACGTAAAAGACACTCTGACCCCGGAAACAAAACATTGTGCCTTGGTTGGGCGCATGTGTTCTGGGAGGCACACTATGCTAAACTAGCTTAGCGGGAAAACAACAGCAGCACACAAGCTACAAACTCTCCCCGCAGCGTTTAGGCAGCTGTTCCCTACTGATTCAAACAGGGCTAAAGCAATCGCCACACAATCCCCATTTCTCCAGAATGCTTGGTTAAAGAAAACAAAACCCCAAACAGAATCATGTCCGACCCTAACCCCGCGAATGACGGGATGCTTCTTCATTAAGTAAATGGTAAAAAGTAATCGATATTGTTGATTGTCATAGTCTTCAACCAATCAGATCTTTAGTTTGACATGTTGGGCGTATTCTTTGACGTGCCAGAGCTACCGAGGTAGTCTACATTAAAGTGCAGCTCAGCAATAACGTGCGGTGTGATTGGTCAGTGGGCTAGCGTGACTGTTGTAACGCTGAACCTGCTAGCAGAACTTAGTAGTTAGTAGTAACAGTTCAAGTTGAAAGATATGTAAGAAGTTATGACATTGACATGACATTTTTAGCGTTTTGCTTGATGTAGATTCTTTTTTTTTTACCTAGCTTTGTTTCTTTAACACTCAATGGCTGAAGGAGGAGAAATAGATTTCTCAAGAAGGACATTTCCAGAAAAACTGGACATCGTAAGAAAGTGTCGGCCAACCCCACAGCTAGCAGCCCTGACCCAGCCAGGAAAAGGATTTGTACGAATTCCTGGCTAACAGCGTCGGAGAAGCTTTACACATGTTCTGGCTAAGAATGCGTTTTATTTGCGAATGAGCGTCTTGGTGTTTGGAGCTGTTTGGAGCTATGCTACGCTAACCTGAGGTGGCTAACCAAGGCAGCAACACGACACCATAGCACGGCAGGACACTTACAAGCTACGGTGCTTTTGAAAACTTTTGCTGAGACCCGAGTGGATCTACAACTCAATGAACACGTTCGCAGGAGGACCTCTGGCTGGAAGTGAACCGCACCGATGTTCTGTACAACCGCGTCATTGAACTCTTTGTAATCAAAGAAAGGGGGATGGACTTTGTCTTTAGTGAACAGCAGCTTTGGTAAGTGAAGTGCTTTTGTGTTTTTACATCTGCAGTAGCGTTACTACTGTGTTAGATTTTCTATTGTGTCGTTTTTATGATATGGTTAATATGGTTCCCTCTGATGTGAATAATATTTTAATGGTGCTCTTCAGTGTGTGGATGAATACATGTTTTAGCACTGCAGTGTTGCTGGATTGATGTGTCATTCTTTGTTGTCATATGAATATATACGACTGGTTCTTGTGAGTTTGTTCTTGTCATTGTGTTAGTTACATTGATTTTGACTATACATGTATGCATTGTCCGTTAAACTGCAAAGTCTACCGAGCGGGTCTCAGGCCTCTCTTCTTACCAAGAGACATAGGGATGAAACCTGATTGGCTTTGCTGGCCCTGACGGCCCACCACTGTCAGATGATTATCCAACAGCACTCATTAACTTGCTGTTATACTGCGCAATTCCCTATTTTGAAAGCTGTCAGTTTGGGTAGCTTGCCAAATTTTGCCACGTTGTCCTGCTGCTTTTGTGTTTGGTAATCCTGTCGGGAAGATGATCAAGATCTTGAAAGGCTGTTCTTGACCAGGTACCATCCCCTTCTTCGTGTCTACTCTGACACTCTACCAGGCGCTCTTGATATTGCATGCATGGGGCTGTGCCCACATAGCGGCACCCAGCAACCCAGGATATTTGATGTCATGCATTCATCCAGAATTACGTTCATTTCTATAAGTTACTCAGTACCACTAAACCCACACCTCTACCGCTGCCAGCAGGCGGGACTTTGCCCCCAAATGACTCATCGCCTCTATGTGTTTTGTAAATTTGTTATGTAAATTTGGATGGCAACCCAGGTTTCTAGTAAGCTTTTGTTTGCTTACAACCCACATTCACTCTCCAAGCATCGTTGCTAATCGGGCACATCTTTTGTCCAAGGCTTGAATTTGTGAGGGGTGGGGGAGGGTTAACCAGCTTAGAGGAGATCTGTCAGGTCCTGTATTGTTATCCTCCATCAGAGGGATCTTTGAGGGGTCAACCAACTGATTGTACTCTACATGGTGTGGACACCGTGTCATGAACACCTGTGGTGGTCCACTTTAACAATTACTGTCTGTCTGTAGCATAACATCTTCATTTTAGTGATGGAAATTACAATATTTCTTGATTTTTATGTTTTATAACAGATCGTATTATTTCACACAGAAATGTGTTCAGCCTTCATGGGTTTACAAAACAACACAATATAGACTAGATCCAGAATAGAATGAGCGCACAGATCTGTCTGACACTACGGAGTACAAAAATTTAAAAAATAGCAACTCGCATATCTAACTAAGTTTTCAGACCATGTTTCATGTCTCCATGAATACCTCTTTAACTCCACCCCTCTTTACCACAGACCCATTTATGTCCTCTTAAAAGGGTGGGCGCTGGATCTTTAGGATGAGATAGCAGGTCAACAGTAGAACAGTAGTTCTAGTCTTAAATCACAAATTAAAACATATTAATTCATTAAAATAGATTGTGAATGTGTATAAGGTCTTTGAACTTTATGATGGAAGTGTGTGATGGAGATTTTGTGCTAAACTTTTTTTACCACGGGACAATTGATAAAAATGAAGAAATATCTCTCCAAAATACCACATTAAGACACCAAGCTCTAGAGCAGGGGTCGGCAACCTTTACCATCCAAAGAGCCATTTTGCCCTATTTTTCACCAAATAAAATGTGTCTGGAGCCGCAGAAGCTATTTGATATCACAGCTTATATAGTTTTGTATATAGTTATATTATATATACAAAAACTATAGTTTGTTGTATTTGTGAAATTATAGAACAAGAATAAAGACAATTCTTGACATTTTATTGCTACCTGTTTTGGATTTATCCATTGATAGTGTAGCGCCAATACTTTATGATAATAATAAAACAATAAACACGGGGCTACGTGATCTGCGCCAAGACGGCAGCAACTTTATTCACTTCTCCCACACTTCACCAGAACCTCTTTTTCTCTTTCCGTCTCATCCTCCACAATAAAAGCCCCAAACACAGACACAGGAACACTGCTTCCTAGAGCTCTTAACGTGCTCAACATAATAGCTTACAATAGTTTAGTGAGGGCGGAGGTCTGCAAATCCTATATGATTAGCCAGCTGCAGGGAAAGGAGCTTGACAGCGACGTAATAGGATGTGGCGCACATTTGAGTTGACAAACTATTAAAACATTTTTTATTTTTGGCGGTGTGTCCAGCGACGTTATCAGGGAGCCGCAACAGAGGGGCTGAAGAGCCGCATGCGGCTCCGGAGCCGCGGGTTGCCGACCCCTGCTCTAGAGGAACACCACAGAAGGATCCATGCTGGGATTTAGTATTAAAAACTTTTTTACATTTGTAGATTTCTGCAAGAATTGCATTTTTCAGCAATTGATAGGGGAGCACTTCTGTTCTGGAAACTACTCAGAAACCACCTTATTGTCAATAAACATAGAGAAGCCGTAGATCCTCTGAAGTTCCTCGGTCTCTAGTTTGTGGATGTAAAGTTTCATGAGACTGTGATTATCCTAGAGGTCACATCAGGTCATTTTACACAGTGACTCAAGTTTCAAAAAATGGTCTCACTACAATGAAATGGCTACTTTGGAGACTAACATCGTCACACATGAATATATTATATATTGATTAGTCTCAGATACCCAGTCACACCCAGTTTATGCAATTTAAAGACTGTATGCAAAAATATTTAAATACACAATTTCTAGATAAGGAACACACATTTATCCTGCCTGCAAAAAGAAAAAAATGTTTGTCTTAAACTGCATGTTTTCATTTACATATCTAGAGGTGAGAGGTCAAGGGACCCCTGTGAATATGGCCATCAGCTCATGTATTTTAATTATAAATGGCATACAACACAACATACTACAACAATAATCATGTTTATTTTGTGGTCAATATAACAATATTTTGCAATGCAATTGATGTTGTATAATATAAAGGAATATTAAATAATTCATTATAATTACAATAAACTGTAGTGTCGGGTTATTAACGGCATTATGAACTGAAACCTAGAGGTAAAGTCTTCCTGAATGATGGGTTCTAGTGAGCTGGACGTCTGTTGAGACAGTGAGGGAGGCGGACCTGTGAAGTGGCTTTTCCTGAGGCTGAGGTAGGTATTAGCCTCACTAATGCTCATCTGTGGAGCGGTTCATTAGTTATGAAAGAGTGATTACATGTGTTTAGCTCTAATCTCTGACCTCGGCTATTCTTAGATCTGGCTCACTGATTTTCCTGCTGGCTCACGAACCGTTATAAAATATAGTTATAAAAGTGAAGTTATAAAACATAATGATGTCAGGACACACGTGGAGCCTTGCAGAGGTATCCCCCCTCCTTCGTGTCCTATTTTGTTACATTACAACCTACAATTAAAATGTTTTTATTTGGGTTTCATTAAATGGACCTCCACAAAATAATAAGTGCGTGCATATGTATTCAGCCCCTTTGCTATGAAGTTCATAAAAAGATCTGGTGCTACCAAATCTACACAAGTCACATAATTAGTGAAATAAAGTCCACTTATGTGCAATCAAAAGTGTCACATGATCTCACGGATCACCATTAGATCCACTATTACAAAAAGGAAAGAATATGGCAGCACAATCAACCTGCCGAGAGAGGACCACTATTTATATAGCAGGTAAGTCGTTAGTCAGAGAGACAACAGAAACCAAAAATAACCCAGAAGGACTATCTGACCATAGGACCACTTTAAGCCGTACACTCCACAGAGCTGGGCTTTATGGAAGAGTGGCCAGAAAATAAAGCAGTGACTTAAAGGAGAAATTAAGAACGTGTTTGGAGTCTCTCACATGCAAACTCAGTGTTTCTGAAAACTTGCTATATTTTAAAGGAATATCTTTCAATAGGGGAAAAGTTCATTCTCGAGTAGTTTGGTATGCAAAATTTTAAAAAAATACTTCCACCACTATTTTCGGGCCTTTCAGTTGCATCTCACATTCTAATCTCAGTGACAACTGAGCAAACGCCATTCACTGATAAAGACCCTGAGACCCCACAATTCACAAACATGTCCAAGATCTTCGTGATGGAATTTAGGAGGTCCTTTAATCAGTCTAACATTTTTTTAATGTTGATAACTGCTTCCAAAGTTTCACTTCTTCTCATACTGGTACTCATTGGCAAAATGAGACCTCTGCTTCATCAGACAACGGGCTAGTAATGATCCAGCTCTAATAAACCATCTCCCACTAGATGCAAAGTCCAAAACCAGTGAATTGTGGCTCTCAAAAAATGGAGACCCAAACAGCTAACACTGGGCCTACAATGGAACTGCTTCACAGACATGCTGGATTAAAAGAACAGATCGATCATTTACCATCAGCCTTGACGCGAAATATATACAAGGTGCTGGCAAGCCTTAAAACAAGGTCCCTGAACTCGGGTATCAAGTATTCTACATGGGTATGGATGTAATCTTTGTTATCCTCTTTGTCATTAATATGCAACCATCAAACTGTTAATGATATTTTATAATATTCAGGAGGGCTAACGTTAGCCAGCTCTCTCCATAATGTTTCCTAATACTACTAGGAGGTGGCGCCAAATACTATATGCTTCTATAAATCTGGACCATTATAAAGATTCCTGGATGAGATTTAGAAAATAGTTTAATTTTGAGCCTGCTACTACCATTAGAACAAAATAGTTTTACAGTTGCTCAGACATTTTTCACAGCTGACATGTTGACATGTTACAGCAGGAAAGACACCACTGTAAATAATAACTTTAATAATAATAATACATTTTATTTGCATAGCGCTTTAAAAAGGTACTCACACTTTATATGGTAAAAACAGAAACAATAGAATTAATTACAGTAAAAACAAAATAGATGTAAAGAAAAACATACATAACTGTGTTTTAAGTGCAGTTTTTAAAGTGGCGAGTGACGGAGAATGTCTGAGGTGCTGGGGGAGAGAGTTCCAGGGGGAGGGGGCAGTGATGGAGAAGGACCTGTCCCCCCAGGTTCGATGCTTGGACAGAGTAGGGGGGGAAAGGAGGTTGGGAGCCAGTGGAGGTTTTGAAGGACTGGGGTGATGTGGTCTCTGGTGTGGGAGTGGGAGACTGGCAGCTGAGTTCTGGATGTATTGTAGTTTGTTGATGATTTTGGTGGATGAGCCGTACAGGATGCAGTTGCAGTAGTCCAGTCGAGAGGTGATGAAGGCGTGGATGAGTGTTTCAGCGGCTGTGGAGGAGAGGGAGGGGCGTAGACGGGCAATGTTCTGTGCTGTGATGAGATCTGAATCCATATTGAAATGGTTCATACAGTTGGTTTGAGTCAAGGTGGGTTTGGAGTTGGTGGGCAACAATGCGTTCCAGTATTTTAGACAGAAAAGGAGGGAGGAGCCAGTAGACAGGGAGGAGTTGGTGACAGAGAGGAGGAGGAGCCAGTAGACAGGGAGGAGTTGGTGACAGAGAGGAGGTGCGGGCAGAGGGCAGGGAGACATGCCATGGCTAAAGTAGTAGGGAAAGGGTCCAGGTCACAGGTCGGAGTCTTCATGCCAGAAAGTGATTTAGTGAGATCTGAGGGAGAGAATCGGGAGAGTGACCAGTCAGTTAGTGGAGGATTTACAGATACAGGGTTGGACATGGCGGGGCTGGAAGTGGCCAGTTGGTTGTAGAGGGTATACATTTGTGCTTTGTAGAATGACAGGAAGGAGTTGCATTTCACTGCTGTGGAGGAGTGGGAGAGATTGTCCATAGGTTTGAGGAGTTTATTTATCGTGGAGAAGAGGACCTTGGGATTGGCGGAACCAGAGTGGATGATGCCAGAGTAGTAGGTGGAGCGAGCAGTGTTGAGAGCCAGTTTGTATAGCTGTATGTATTCCTTGTAAGCCAGGGTGTGCACTGTGAGGCCGGTTTTGTTGCAGAGTAGTCTGCATCTCTAGTCTGCGTTTCAGGATTTCATGAGGTTCAGAGTTCCGTGGTGAACCAGGGAGCAGTACGGGTGAAACAGACCGTTCTGGTTTTGAGAGGGGCAAGCTGATCAAGGCAGGAGGATAGTGTGTTATTGTAGAGGTTGGCCAGGTGTGAGGGGGAGGGGCTAAGGGAGGGAGTGAATGTGGAGAATTTGTCAGTGAGACAGGCTGACAGGGATGAGGGGCAGACGGACTTGATACTACGGAGAGTGATGGTGCGCGTGAGTTTGGGTTCTGGGATGAGGATGTCGATCTCCATGATGACGGCTAGGTGGTCGGAGACGGTGAGGTCAGAGCCGGAGAGGTGGTGGATGGTGATTCCAGGTCCATCATGTCCACCAGGTCCAGGATGTGACCGCAGTTGTGGGTGAGCAAGTCAATGTGTTGAGTGAAGTTGAAGCATCTAAGCATGTCCAGAATTCTGGGGCTGTTTTACAGTCTGAGGAGTCGATGTGGATATTGAAATCACCGAGCAGCAGGATAGAAGGTGAGATGGAGCAGAGCTGGGTAAGGAATTCAGATAGGCCGGAGAGGAAGGCAGGGTTGGGTTTGGGGGGGCAGTGGATAATAAAGGCTTATTTTCCAGTTAGTGTCAGAATGCTTGCTGTCAAAAGTATCTGATTTTGAGTCCGAAGTTTTTTGTGGGTGATTCCATTCATCACTTTAGATTTGAACGCCTCTGGGTAATGTAATGATATTTTCTCTTTATTTTGTGTGTAGCTCTTGTTCAAGTACGATATGGTGAAATACGACATGGTGAAAGATGAACCAGTGAAAGATCCGTATGGCTTCTGTCAGCGAGTGGAAAAGGGTAAGAGAGATCTACACAAAAGATCTGTCTTTAAGATTTGTCATTCTTTGAAAGTTGAATCCACCTGACTTTCTGTCCTGTTTCTAGGTGAGACGGGGCTTTTACTGTCCAAGGTGAGCACCTTGAGCCCGTTCTTTGGCTACGCTGGAAGCAAGCAGCTGACAGAAAAGAAGCTGATGAGAAATGTGTTCGTGAAGGGAGACGCCTACTTCAACACGGGCGACCTCATGGCTGAAGACCAGGAGGGCTTCATCTGCTTCAGAGATAGAGTGGGAGACACCTTCAGGTACAGTGGCACGGGATGTGTGGAGATGTCTTTTCTGCAGGTACCAACCGAACACCGAGGCCTTCGTAGTCTTTCATTGGTCTTTAAAGGGTAACTTCTGTATTTTTTAACCTGGACCCTGTGATCCCATGTTTTTTTGTCTAAGTGATAATGGGGACAACAACCATTTTTTAATTTGGTCCAGAATTGAGCATTGAGTGAGAAGAGCGTTGCAGCCACTAAACAGGGTGCAATGAAATCATACTGGACAGTTCCTCACCGTCAGTTTACATCCACTTAAAGTGCTTATTATAATAATAAGTGTCTTATTATAAGAATCACAGCATGGGGAAATAGGATCCAGGTTTAGAAATACCAAAGCTACCCTAAAGAGTATGAACGCCCTGTACATGCTCGTAGCTTACGCAGCTCTGTCCACATGTTGAAGTGTCCTTGAAGGAAACACTCAACTACTGGAGTGAGAGGTTGTTTATGTCTCTTATTTTGTTTGACGTTGGTTAAAATGGGACCCCACAATTTATTTTATCTAGTAGAATTAAATTCAAAATTGCATTCTAATTTCTGTATATGTGGGCAATGTTTATGTTCTAAATGTGCTAATGTGAATATGAGTGCAGTATTAATACTATTTCAGTTTGATGACATTAAGGTGTGCTGCATGGCTTTTACCACCAGGTGATGTCTTTCAGTTATTACAAGCTGCAGTGTGTCGAAGAAGAATCCTTGTTGTTGTTTTTTTTGTTTGATTAGTAAGCTGAGTTCAGACTGAGTTCAGACAGACTTCAAACAGACGGTATCTCCGGTTCTGAAAAGTGAAGCCAATGCTTTATGTCTTAAACCTGCATTCTCTCTAATGACCATCAGGGGGCGACTCCTCTGGTTGTATGGAAGTCTGAGAAAATGACTCTACTTCCTCAGTAAACATTGTAAACATGAGTTTATGGTCTCTTCTTAAATACAACATGATGTTCATTTAGTAAATTATGTCCATTTACAGTCAAATAGACCATAAAGCAGAGTATACTTTAGGGCGGGGCTACCTTGTGATTGACAGGTCGCTACCAGAGGGCGTCTCTAAATCACGTAATTTTACTGCTGCTGCTCTCACAAAGCAAGTGCTTTTGCATGCAGTTTGCATTCAACTGGGACATACTACTTCCTCATAACATGGCACTTCCTGCTCATATATCTGCTGCGCAAAGGATTGTGGGTCAGGATAGCCAGAAAAGCATGCTGGCTTGTAAACTACATAATGCGACCGGATGCCGTAGAACATCTTGGTATTTTTGGCTTACTGCATTTGACACAGTATGTATTGGGACATACTAAACCTTTTTCTGGCACACTAAGTATTATTATGGGTATTGAAACATACAGGCAGTTTCCTGCTGCCTGTATGAAACATACAGGCAGTTTTTTTATTGAAACATACAGGCAGCCTTATTTTTGCCAATAAGGCGTACAGGCAGACTTCAGAGAGAGAACACATGCTGGTTTGTCTTTGTTGAATACAGAAATAAAACCACGCTGCAGCATCCACCTGTGTTTCTGGATCTTAAAAACAATATATTTTACTTTCAAATTTTCAGTTTCATATGCAGGGTCTATTTTTAAACCATCCCGTTTCCCTGATTTCAGGTGGAAGGGTGAGAATGTAGCGACGACGGAGGTAACGGAGATGCTCGGGCTGGTGGATTTCATCCAGGAAGTCAATGTGTATGGAGTGGAAGTGCAAGGTATGTTATAGACGCCTTTGAAAACTTCCAGTACAGATGTTTTCAGAATAGTGCCACATTTACTATTACATTTAGTACTGCAGTAATTTGCAGCTCAGTGAGCTGTGCTGTTTCTAGTACCGGTCCTGAGAATAATGACCAACACAGAGCTGGAGAGTGATGACATTGAACTGTGTTGTCCACACAGGGCACGAGGGTAGAGCGGGTATGGCCGCCGTGATCGTGAGACTGGGCCTCGCATTCAACGGCAAGAAGCTGTTTGAGCATGTAATGAGGGACGTCCCGGCGTACGCTCGCCCGCTGTTCATCAGGCTCCAGGTAACGAGCACGCCGACACACTGGATCTGCACCTGGATTATGTTGATGAGTGTTCTTCATAAAAGGGACTGTAGGGGAGTTTGTTAGACACCTGATCTCAGGCAGGTACACCTTCAGGGGGGTCAAAGGGTTCAGATGAACGCAGTAGTGGATTGAAAAGTACATTATTTACCTCTGAATTATAGTCACGAAGTAGAAGTATAAAGTAGCACAGTATACACAAGTAAAGTACAAATGTGTATAGTACTTTTTCACGGAAATTCTCTTGAAACACTAGAAGCTTGGACACTGATGGATTATTGAGCTTGTCATTGATCCATAATAGGAGACAGACAAAGTCGGCAGCCACCGTCTCCTCGTACAGAAGGAAAGCTGACCTCTACGGCTTTTCAGGAAACAAAGAAACTCGTTTCCATTGGCTAGCACAGCTCAATCTACAGATCTTTCAACCCTCTTGACTATTTCACAAAAGCACATTCCTTCCATTATGCGTATGTCTTAAACCAACCAACTCAGATATTTGATGAATTCTACCCTCACAACTTGAGTAAATGTACTTTGTAAAGTGTTAAGTCCTACCAGGGTTAAACTGACTATATGAATGCAGTCCGTTCACTCTGTGCACAGGCAGCAGCATGTCATGTGCTTGGTCAGTATGCGTGTTACGGCCTCTAGTGCCCATTAGGCACCAGTACCCTGAAAAGAATTGTGAATAAGACCGAATGAATGCAATGAACACTGTGAGGTGGGACATTGTTATTGAGCTCACGGTTGTTTGTCACAATTGTCCATCCATCTTTGAGGACAACAAGCGTCACTGTTTTTTACAATGACTTTAAATTGATAGAAAAATTGAGAGCAATCAAGGTTGAAGTTAGTGAACCTATGTGGACTTTATAACCGTTTATATTATGTCACATGACTTCCTCCTTTGCTCCCATCATAATTATTACAGCCACTAAAGTTTGCCGGCTTTTTTGGTATCCGTATCAGTTATCAACTGACCCATATCTATTAGGCTAATATCTGCTGATGAAGCCCATTCAGTCAGCTGGGACTCTTTAGTGTTACCTAGGAATCCTAACTGTAACTGTAGATGTGATTCTTCTATCAGCACTCGTCCTGTCAAGTCTAAATCTACACATACATGAAATTTCACATCTGCATTTAACGTTAGGAGCAGTGAGCTGCTGGAAAGAGCCCGGGGAGCAACTTGGGGTTCAGTGTCTCATTTAAGGACACTTTGACATGCAGACAGGAGGCGATGGGGATCAAACTGTGTTTGAAGGAGCACCCGCTCCAGCCCCTGCACCAGACCTTTAAAAAGAATGTACAAGGAGGTGGAGGAGCAGAAACCCCACCTCTTTTTTAATAGTTTATTCTCGGTAGTCGATGTATATACACATTAATACATGGTCAGGGAAATTTTAAATGTCATCATACAGTTTGCATAACCTTTCAATCATGTGTCGGTGTTCATGTTGTTTCCCATCCTCATTGCCATAATGTCCTATCAACAGTGCTGCTGCTGTTTGGCAGTTTTTTTAAATTTAAGACCAGGTCTATGCCATCCTTATTTAGGATTCCTTACTTAATTCCCAAGTTAGGACGATTCAATAATAGCTAAATTCCCAAGAGAAGATAGGATTTTTTCCTAAATGCAATTAGGAAACATGTTTCTGTAAATCCCTAATGAAGTTTCTGTATGGAGCCCCCTGAACTCTATAGTTGATGTCTAGAGCTGCAACTGCGACGACAATTCCCATTAATCTTTTATTAAATCCTCAATTATTTTCTCAGTTAATGAATTAATTTTCAGTCAGGAACACTCGTTATAGATTTTAACCATGTATTGCAACAAATGGAATACAGTTAAACTTGGCGATAATGGCTCCGCTCTTTGAATGCTCCCCGGATTAGCCAGCAGCTAATGAACTAAGACTGGGAGCACCGAGCAATAACCCCCAAAAACAACGGAACCAAACGCCAAGACTGATAAGACGCCCATGCAAAGCATCACCCAGACTATCGGAATCTATGTGTAGCAGCAAGCATGCTGCAGACCTCAGCAGATATTATTTTAAGATTAAGGGCGCAGGCATGCATCCTAAACGAGGCCATTCTACCGTTTGTGTGAACTATCTATGTGTAGCAGCAAGCATGCTGCAGACCTCAGCAGACAATTATCGTAAGCTTATGGGCGCAAGCATGCATCCCAAACGAGGCCATCCTAACTTTTATGTGAAATATCTATGTGTAGCAGCAAGCCTGCTGTGGACCTCGGTATTTCTCTACTTTAAATTATAATAATAAAGGGCGCAAGCATGCATCCCCCAAAAAGAAGGTCAACTTACCATAGCAGCAGCATGCTGCAGACCTTAGTAGACATTATTTTAAGATTAAGGGTGCAAGCATGCATTCCCAAACGAGGCCCATCCTACGGTTATGTGATCCATCTATGTGTAGCATCAAGCATGCGGCAGACCTCTGTAAACATTATGTTCCGAATAAAAGGAGCAAGCATGCATCCCGAGGAGGTCATACTACCTAAATCGTGCAGTGAACCCCAGCCAACCACTCTAATGCAGCATTTTTATTAGCTTATTATTTTTCATTTATTATCGTGCATTGGGGTACTAATGATAGTCTGCCAGGTAGCGCTCATAGCTTTTTGAACAGCAATTATATCGATCCATTCATTTCTGTACAGCCCAAAGTCACAAATTAGCCTACAAATTAGCCTCGACGGGATTTACAATCCGTACGCATACGACATCCTATATCCCAGGGCCCTCACATCGGAACAGAAAAAAAATCCCCCAAAACCCTTTAACAGGGAGGAAAAAGGAATACACCTGTGGGATAGCAACGGAGGAGGGATCCCTCTCCCAGAATGGACAGAAGTGCAATGGATGTCATGTAATAAACTACATCTGTGGCTCCCAGGCGAACGCAAGATTCGTAAGCTGTGGAGGATGTCCACATCATTTGCAGAGTAGACGGAGTCAGGTGGTAAGGCAGGACTTTTATGTGGCTTTTCTTTGTCGGTCAGAAACAAGGGTTCGTCTTGCCTCGCACCAGGACGCCGTTGCAAGTACCGGGTTATGGAAGATAGACAGAATGCAGAGTTAGTTAGAGAGATAACAACGTTCAAACCTTTACCTTACCCGTCGGTTTTTAAATGTTTGAGGTAGATGGAGTAAATGCGAGCATCTATGATGTTAGAAATAGTAAGATCATGCAAAGGATCGAAGAGTCCGAGCTGGTTGCGAATTGACCACACCGGAGGAACACATAAAGCCGTGAAAAAAAGTAGCCTCCAGTCATGAATCTATCCCAAACACCCCCGCCTTAATTGAAACATCAGTTTGTGCACTAAAGCTATGAAAAGGGGAGACGCTTATCGTTGCTCCCTGGATGCTCTTTATTAAGCCGTTGAACAGGAGTCTCTGCGAATGAAGGAGTTCCAGAGCAGGCTACATACTGAGGGATCTGCACATCTTAAATGAAACTGGAACTTTGATGGAAGAAGGTTGGATTTCTGGGATTCTTAACAGTGCGCAATAAAAGCCCATTTTTGCTAGCTGTCTGCGAACCATTGATCGTTTTAGATTCCCCCAAACCGACCAGCAAAGAACACAGAGGTATCAAGTTGAGTTCAAGTCAGAAAAGACATAATCACGTTAAATTTTACCATGGGTTAAAACTTTAACACAAGAGTTACCAATGAAGATTTTATATCTAGACTATGTCCAGTTTGCAATTGAAAATAATCTAATCC
The DNA here is from genome assembly GCF_910591455.1 of Pholis gunnellus. Lineage (NCBI taxonomy): Eukaryota > Metazoa > Chordata > Actinopteri > Perciformes > Pholidae > Pholis > Pholis gunnellus. Next base: position 451,859 of record NC_136545.1, read on the forward strand.
ATGTTAAACTTTTTGACAAATTGAACGTGATTATGTCTTTTTTGACTTATCAAAGTCAAATGAACTCAACTTGATACCTCTGTGTTCTTTGCTGGTTACATTCATCATGTTATGGCATTGCCATTTATGGTTAGCTCTGATGTGTTATTGTCCACATTGTGTATGTTCACCTCATGACAACATCACAAACGTTTGCCTCATTAATTTGCAGCGCAAAACCAGCTATATTCAAAAGTGCCCCATGGTACACTTCTAGATGCTGCATGGTAAACCAGCAGTGCAGTCACAAGTTGATCTGGTTCCTCTGCTCTTAGGAGCGACCGCTGACTGTGTTTTAGATTGCTATGTATGCCTCCACGCATTACGTTCTGCCTATCGTAGCGTAATGGCACTGCCTCCGCTTGACAATTATTTTTCCACTCAATGATATGAGTTCGAATCCCGTATATACCTTTTAATTCATTTATTTGTATTTTTTTAACTGTGCTACAGAGTTCTTCTACGTAACACATGTTTCCACAAAACAGGCTCCAAAGACGATTATGTGTTTGTTTGTTTTTATATCAACTTTATTATTTCAAAAGGAAGGGGAATTTGCTCCCGGCTGGCTGTCAGCTGGTTACAGCTGGGGCGTATAACTTCCGTGTCCTGCATAAACGTACGCTAGCTTCATTCCTGTGTCAACCACAAGTCTATATTTTTCAAATTAGCCGAAACAATTAACCAGTTGTGAAAATTGCTCTATATATAACTTATTGAAATGACACTGATTGTTGTTGTATTTTGTCCTCAGGAGGTCATGGAGATGACGAGCACCTTCAAGCAGCAGAAGTTCCAGCTGGTGCAGAGCGGCTTCAACCCCTCTACGATCTCTGACCTCCTCTATGTGTTGGACTACCAGCAGGAGAGCTACGTTCCTCTGACGGACAGCATCTACCGGAGCATCCTCGCCGGAGAACGCAAGCTGTAGAACTCTTAGTACGGCTGTGAAGCCCAGCGAGGGATGAAGGCAGCGCTGCTAGTTGCAGCACGTTGTGTCCCACGGAAACCAGTGAGCCCACAATCGTGTTCAGTGAAGTACTGAGGTCTGAAGGGAAAGCCATCGTCTAGTTAGTGGAGGAGAGGGGACCAGGAACAATATGAACCTGAACGCATCACTGTGAAACACCAACTCACACCTTCAACTGAAACAGTGTGTTGGTTATTGAAGCCCTTCATTTGTCATTTGATGAAAGCACTGCAAAAATAAGCTCTTAATTAATGAAGTCAGTATATTTGAATGGGGACAAGAATTTGCCCTTCATTTACATATTAAATAGAAATATTTGACAGATTTGTTAATGATAAGTTTGAGTTGTTATTAAGGTTTCTATTAAGGTTGGGGTGTTGGTTTACATCATGGGTCTTTATTAATAATTAATAATTATTGAAAGAATTATCGTTAGAACGATTGTTCATCAGTATTTAAGTCTTTAATCGTTTTACTCAGATATGGGCTAAATGTATGGATAGATTAATAATAACAATAATTATAAATGAATGGACTGTAATATATACAGTTGTTTTTAATGGTCTTTCTGTATGGATTAAGAGGGTACATTGTCATTTCATAATTCCCATAAAATCCATTTAAAGTGCCTTAATTACATCAGTACTAAAGGATACATTGATGGCACAACATTTTGAAAAGGAACATTCACAAATGTGTTTTTTAACTTACAAACAAATAAATGGTTCACAGATGTTTTTGCTACTTTGCAAATATATATTTTTAACATCTGTCGATTTGTTTAAAATGTCTTTGTGAATCTTTCCAACAAAATCAACATTTTTATCCAGAGATATTTTTTTCACAAATTTTACTTATTTAGCAAATTCCGACGTTACGTTGACCAATCGCAGCAAGAATGTGTGTTTATTTATGAAACAGAAGTAGTTGAATATTGTCTTGACTGAGAGAGATTTTGAATATGAAGAGCCCAAAGGTGCCCAGATATTCAGCCTTATCAAATGTTTTCTTTTAATTCTGTGAAAGTTCTGATTCCACAATTTTATTTATTAATTTTTCTTTCTTTCTTGTCTTTATGTTGTTGTTTTTCTTGTATGTGCTGCTAAATATATTTACAGACATTCATGCTTGGGAAACCTATCAGGGGAGGGCTGGGATCTGAACCGTCAACCACAATAAGCTTCAAAGTGTATTTACGTGATCGATATCAACAGCTAATTCCAGTAAATCATGGTGAGAGATAATATTTGTAACGTTCTGGTAAATAAACACACATAACAGTGACTGAACACCTTTCATGCACAGAATGCAACACAAACTGATTTAGCAGCAAAAACACTTCAAGCTAGGGTTGGTCATCTTGAGAATCTGGCCAAAGCATGCTAGATAAAAAAAAAAAAAAAAGTTGCTAAATCTGGCAAGAAAGTCGCCAAGTCAGCAACACTGACAGCCCATCACCCAAAGCCACGCCCCCAAAATTCTCATCACGAATGTAAACAACCATCATGGCCTTTGTTAGCGCTCACAGCTGTTTAGGTAGCAGCTTGTGGAAGAGCAATGAGCCAAATAAGTAGACAGGCAGGCAGCCCGTCCAATGACGTGATTGGTCGGGCTTATTACAGTTATATACTTATACTTATTACAGCCAGAGATACCGGACTTTCTTCTGTTTTGATTTATCAATTTCCATCAGGATTTAATGACAATTTCAACAAAAATATCAAAAATGTTTTACCAAGCCGACATTTAAACAGGTTTAACAGTTCAAAAAACATTCACATACACAAGGAGGAAGTGAGAAATTGAGTTTTAGTATTATCGAAAAATGAGAGAAAATCATGAAAATGAAATTTTTTTAAAGCTTAAAGCTCAAAACCACATTTCAGTTTGCAGTACCTCTTTTTGGGGGGCATAGTAGCTCAAAGTAGCATCCCCAAAGGTTTGGTGGTGACCTTGGGAACAGTTATAGGGGCAGCTTTGCAGAAACCTGGGTGCATGGAGGATCATAAAACAATATTGAGTCTGTGAAATAAAAGGCCAGGCCATTAAGTGCCTTAAAAACTAAGAGAAGCACTTTAAAATTCTAAAAGATATGGGTATCCGGTGTAGGTTGCGTAGAACAGGAGTTATATCATCTCTCATTTGAGTATTTGGTTAAATTCCTGGCAGCAGCAGCCTGACTGGTCCTTAACCATGATCCTTTGTACAGCATTTCAGAACACCCTCCAACAGACACCTCAGTGGGGACCAAAGCTGTGGACTGACCAACATCCGTAGACACATGGCTAAAAATAGGACAATACATAACATGATAACATATTGTGTTGTGTTAACAACCATATTTATTATACTGCGTAGTACATGCAAGACATTGATAGACTAGCCTCTGGTTATAGTAAATCATCCAAATGTATTTACTGAATCAATATGTACTGTGAAGGGAAGCTTGGTCTCAGCTGAATGTCCCCATGAGGAGCTTTGTCACATAAATATAAAGCGTATGAAAAGAAGACGTTTTTGGGGGGAGAATGGGCTGCATTGATTTACAGCAGTGAATACATCAGTATGCTTCAAACCAAGTGCCTGTCGGCTCTAAAAGCGTCTGAAAACCCTTTGGTGGTCACAATTTGTGTTAACGTTCCAAAGTAGAAGAATGACAATCAGGGGCTTAGTACAGATGAAGTTGGTAGAATGATAGACTTTCTTTAACCTACGCATTCACGAGCGGATAAAGCTGCCTCGCATATCCTGCTGCCGTTTGGAGCGTTATGTATGTAAGAAGCATACTGAGGCCTTGAACAGGAGGAGGGCACTGTTCACGAGAACCGCAGGGGGTCATGGGAGTAAAACAGCAGATGGAGAGTCACATCAAACCTGTCCGTCCTGTGTAAGGAAGGGTTCACGTCAATTCGGTCTTCTCATTCATTTAAATGTGGGTAGAGCCTTTAACCTGCGGACATCAGGGAGAAGAGGTGGATGTCAGGACCTGCTGGACTGTACATGTATCTATGTTATCTGAGAGAGACATCTACAGACGTGATTGTTCTTCGTCCATTCCATAAAGCATACATGTGGCATACAGCAGCAATACTTTCAGCACCTGACATCTACGTCAGCCATCTGAACAAACATCTCTTCAGATTCGGGTTCCTGTGGTCAATGACAATCCAACCAGGGGCTTTGAGTGGGAACAAGTCTTTCACAAAGCTACATCCAGAGATGACTGTTTTTAAGTTAACTGCCTTTTAACAAAGAAAAATCAGAGCTATAGGTGAACCCACATGATTTATAGTTTAAACAAATGAAACCTCCAGAAACATAATTATTTACAGTGAAGAGCTGCAGGAATAAAACACAGGAATGAATGCTTGCACTTCAATGTTTTTTTTAATGGGTTTTTGGTTAGATGCCTGAAATGAGGTACATTCAACATAAACTCCAAGACATTTACATGTTTTATTCTATGACATAAAATAAGTCAATAATAGCTATTTACTTCTGCCGATTGCATTCACGCTTCAAAGGTCATAAAAATTGTGTTAATTTGAAAAAGATTCCTCAACAAAACATATTGGGTGTCATAAACATTTGTTTGTCACAGAGCTTATTTTCTGTAAATAATCAAAATCCGATGATAAATCCCGTTGGCCTTTTGACACGAGAACCAGGGCGAGGCTAACTTCAAGGTTGGCCAAAACAAAACGGTCATGAGCACTCATTCGCTCCATAATTAAAGCCCCTATGTTGGATTTGAGATGTCTGACTTTTGTGCCTCCAATGGAGTGAACGTACCCGAGTTCATTCCATTCAAAGACTTTATACAGTCTGTATTCATTCATCCGTGGATTCAAGATGCAGCAAAGACATATCATTAACCAAAAAACTAAGAGAGCCCAAACACCACAGTACATTTTTCCACCTGTGGGAAACAAGTAGGGAGACATGAGAAGGTTCAAAAGCTGCTGTCATTTTCTGTTGTAAAGGTGCCAAATACTGTGGCTACTGTGGCTTAGAGGAAGAGTGGGGCATCTTCTAATGGGGATATTGTGGGTTTGATCACCGGCTCCTAAGTAAATGTCCTTAGGCCAGATGCTGAACCCCTAATTGCCCCCGAAGGCTGTGGCTGGAAGACTAGAAGGTGCTATCTGCTGACGTTTGCTCACCTATTATTTCTGTTTCACATCCTTTTGAAGCCAAAGAACGAGTTTTTAACCGAAACCTCCTCTAATGGCCACTTTCCGAATGACCGTCTGAGGTCTCCATGTCTGTTAGGTATTGTACCTTAATTATGAACTTGTTTGAGCTCAATTCTGAAATAGTTGATAAAAGATAGCTTTATCTGTGACTATCGGTAGTGTAAGAAATACTCAGATATTTGACTTTAACAAAAGGAGCATTAGCACGATGTAAACATGCTCCATTTCAAGTAAAAGGTCTGTATTTCAAATGTTACCTGAGTGGTGTCATCAGCTAAATGTACTCAAAGACCCAACATTAAAAATGATGCAGAAGACTGGCCGCTGCCAGCTTATGATACGTTTATAATATAAACTTTATATGCAGTGGAGGATGTAGAGTATGCTTAGGCACCTCGGGGTCGGGCTCCTCCAAAAGGGTCACCAGATAAATCTGACAGGTCGTGATGTGATTAATAGGAGATTAATAAGCTCAGGTACACAAATCTGTTCAGAATCAGTGAAATATTGGATCGTTTCAACATTTAAAATGAAACCTTGCGAGACATTTAGAGGGAAAACATCTCAACTCATAGAAATGTAACAAGGAGCCACTACGACGCACTGATTTTGTGAAAGACACAACACGGCAAAAAGTTGTGAGTTGAACAATAAGCTTATTATTGGTGTCTTCATGTCAAATCTTAATAAGAAACATAACCAGATAAATGTAGTGGAGTAGAAAGTGCAATATTTCTCTCTGAGATGTTCTGGAGTAGAAGTATAAAGTAGCAGAAAGTGAAAATTCTTGCATATAAAAACCTCCAAATGTGTACTTCAGTAACGGTTCTTGAGTAACAGTACCTGTGTATGAGTGAGCAGCATGTTTATTGTAGCAAGTTGAGTTGTGGCTTATTCATTCATTCATTGTATAACACTTTTAACAATATTACTATAACAATACCAATGTATTGGTAAAGTGGTGTACAAATGGCATAAAATGAAAAGAATACATAATTCAACCTTGATTAAAATACTCAAGCAACTGCTATTCCCACCAGTGGTAATTATAGCTTTTCTGTATTCTAATGTGAAATGCTTATAATTTCATCCATAAACACTTCAAAGTTATTCTGATATCAGTCTGTACTCAGTAGCGTTGCCATATTGATTTTAAACAGCAGATGGCACCAAAATGTTTTCCACTAGTGGAAGTACTCTGATCATTTACTGAAGTAAAAGTACTGATACCACAATGTAAAAATACACCATTACAATTAGAGGTCTTTCATAAAGTATTTGTGGCATTATGTACTGAAAGTATCAAAAGTGAAAGTACTAATGACTGATATAAAGTATATACAGCTTTTTAACAGGGAGCTCCTGTAAATACAGACCTGTGGTTCCCAACGAGGGGCTCCAGCCCCAACGAAGAGCCACAAGGTAGACCTGACAGGGTGAGATGGTTAATGAGGTTGAAAAGAAGAAACAAAGTTCTGTATTTTTATTTTTTTTGGGTCTTGATTTAGATTTGGTGTGAAATATTATATAAGCCTCTTTGGGCTTAGAACAGTTATTTAAATGGCCATCAGAGAAGTTGAGAGGGAAAAGTCTCTTTGAGCTGCTATCAAATCAGATGGAGATGTTGTTGTTGTTGTTTTATTCATGGTTGGAAACATGCACCTTGTGGGAGAATAAACCACTTATAAAGATGTTATCGTTATTATGAGTCTTTGGATGATAAAGATATAGCACAAAAATAGCATTCATTCATATAAAAAACTATGATGACTGCAGCATTAGAGGAAAAAATACATATTCCAAAACAACAATACTTGTTATATTATATGTGATTTTAAGGGAAAACACAGATACACAGAAAACAAATGGTGCTTTAGAAGCAGGAGTCCTAGTAGTGCACGAGTGTGGGAGCAGAGTGGATGTGATGAATGAAACAGAATTCACAAACAGTGGCTGACTTTAAAAGCTTCAAATGAGTCAGTCGGACTGCCTGAGTGACATCAGACTGTTCCAGAGCGGCATGTATAGAGCCGCTGGTCCAGAGCAGCATGTATATAGACGTTATAGAGACGTTAGCTAACTTCCACTGGAATGAAATATGCCTGAAGGAGCCTCTCTTGACATTTTAACATCCATAGAGCACCATCAATATTGACATCCATAATGTTTACTGTGACTCAAAGTTCAGCCGCTGATCCCAGCGCTCCATGCTCCAGCTGGAAGGATAAATGCAGGTCGTGCTGCCGTGTGTGTAAGCTGACAACAAGCAGCAGTGTGTACGGGGCATCTAGAGGAAACTTTCCACTCCGCCCGTCGTCACGGTGACACTGACCCTTTGTGTACCTTTGTCAATAATGTTCGGTTTGTCAATGACTTGCAAACCCAGCTGAAAAGCTTCTGCTGCAGCGTTTCGAGGTCCCACTCGGAGGAGAAGCTCGGTTTGAACACTGTGCTGAGCAGTGAAGTTCTCTGTCATCCTGCTTTGTTTCACGTGAAACTGATGCTCAAGAACATTGTGTGTTGAATGTTGAAAGTTAAAGGGTCACTTCGTCCAAATTACGGGTGCACCACAGACTGGATAGGAAGTGGACGTAGTCACCGTGACGTCACCCATTCGTTTATGGACGCAGTTTTTAAGCCTTGAGTTTTGTCTTTTCGCCGTCACCTTCTTGGTTTTGGCCGTCTGGGTTTTAGTTTTTTTGTTTGGACAACCAGATCATATTTCCCTGTACCTTCTGCCTAGAGATACAGAGGTATCAGCTGCCTGTGGCATTCCTCTGGCTGTGAGACTCCTTAATTCATCCTCCATGCTCCACTTATAATATACTTTCTTTTCTTTTCTTTCCTATGTAGCAAATTGGGACTGGAATCTAAATGTAGTTGTGCAACCCTGTCGTACAATGACAAATAAAAACCTTGTACCCCTGTAACCTGGTTATTATCTTCATCTTAGATTGTGGTACTGTGTTATACGTACAGTATATTGTTAGTTTAAATTTGATTACGCTCCTAGTTAGCTTTTACACCAAAGGACTGTTGTCCGACATATCTGAATCTGCCCCTTTTATGTTATGCTATGTGACGGGCCTTGAAGTGAATATAAAATTGATTTTTATATTATATTATTCATTTATTAATGTCCAAAACACACAGTTAATATGCTCCAATAAAGCCACCAACAGTCATTTGACCTCACGCATTTTAATTCATTTCATTCAAACTCAACAGAAAAAAATAACTGTCTTTGTTAGTCTTTCCACTATTCCAAAAATCACCACAGTAACATTTTCACTGTTTACTATGTGACACACCAGCAACAAAACAGAACAGCACGGCATACTCACAATAGGAAAGGAGCCTCTCACCTTTTTTATCAGGTTTTCCTGTAAGAAAGCACTCATTTTGGTGGAAAATGAGTATTTGACTATATCTTCTCTGTATAAGTCTGATTTGAGATTAATCAGAGGACATTCATTTACATCCAGGAACAGGTGAGATTTCACCTTCTCTCTCTCAGAACCAGGCGGAAACCACATATTTTCACATGCCACTGGTGAGAAACAACCTTTAGTGTCAAGACAAAAGAGGAAAATGTAGAAGAAAATGTAATATCGTAAGATTTATTTTATCTTGATTCAATTCAATTCAGTTCAATTTATTTTGTATAGTCCAAAATCACAAATCACAAATTAGCCTCAGAAGGATTTACAATCTGTACACATGCGACATCCTCTGTCCCAGGACTCTCACATCGGAACAGGAAAAACTTCCCCAAATATTGTCTATTGATATTGTCAAGTAGTTTCAGGGAATGGGAGCTGCCTCCTTGGGTCAACTATGTGCTAATAGTCTTGCACTGTTCTGAGAGGTCGTAGTGACACTAGGCTGAAGCTTCTCTCCTCCCCACAGAAATAGAAATCCTCTCTGACATACTACACTTTCGCCAACAATTGTGTATAGTTGTAGGTCTCAGGTTATGTCACTGCTATACTGTGTTCTTGATTCTAATAAGCGTGAATTCTGTTTTTATGGTTTGGGTCTAGGGTCTGGGTTAGGACCAGCTAGATCATGCTGAAAATCCTGACTAAGGGGGGACCAATGATGGTGATCTCAGCATATGTGAAGACTAACATATATATATATTTTCATTCCTTTAAAACTTGATGAATGAATCAAGTCTTGCTACATTGAAAAGCTTTGAATCGGGGGCGACTGTGAGAATCGGTGGTTCGATCCCCGGCTCAGGCTTCACTAGTTGCATGTTGATGTGTCCTTGAGCAAGACACTTAACCCCAAACATTGCTCCTGTAGCTGTGCTTACAGTGTAGAATTGTGATAGAATCTGAATTGTAAGTCACTTTGGATAAAAGCGTCTGCTAAATGACTGTAATGTAATGAATGCTTCACCGGCTGTTCTATTTCAATCCCATCAGAACAATTTGATTCTCTATGAAGTCTTATCACATAATTCAGCATACTGCGTTTTTGCATCTGGTCAGAACCAACTAGTATGTGTAAAAATATTTTCACCTTCATCCTGTTTGTGATGGCAACCCACTTGTTTTGTGTTTGACAGTGTATCTGCTCAAAGAGAGAGGTGTGACTCGCTGCATTAATCAGCAGGAACACCTGTTCATGACACACTGGAAACAGGATTATTAGAGGTATATGAGTATTTGTTCAAATGAAATGAAAGTAGAATAAGAATTAGGGTGATTACAAATCCATATTCCTATCCACAAAAATGGCACCTGCCTTGACAATTTCACAAAGAATTACAACCCAACATCAAAATGTATACATCATTGTTATTTCTCTCAATAGATAGCCCAGTAAAATACTACACATAGTTTTGTATAGTCGTTCAATGTCTTACCCACAGTTTGGGAACGGCCTCTCCACAGCTCAACAGTCACCTTGCAGTGCATGAGTTGTGTTCAGATGTTGGTAGGTAGAGAGAAGTCGTCCTCAGTGAAAGTCACAGTACCCTGTTAACTGAAAGGCCACAGATATGGTCAAAACAAACGAAACACTGATGATACATAAACTCCACCACACCACCATGCAACATAACACTCTGCCAGGAAGTTATAATAACATCTGTCGTTCATCTAACTGCTGAGCTGAAATTCATATTGTAATTTCAAAATATGCAATTTTGTTGGAGGAAAAGTAATACCTGAAGTTCACTGCTCAATATTTCATCACAGACAACTGTACCCTCTAAAGTATTTGACAGTGACATTTTTTTTTACCACAGAGAGATCCAAAATGACTAGAAAGAGATCCAAAATGTCTAGAAGGATAGGCAAAACGACCACGAAGTGATCCAAAACGGCCACAAAGATAGCCAAAATGACTACATAATAATCAAAACGACCACGAGTAGATCCAAACCGACAACAAAGAGACCCTAAACGACTACAAAGAGATACTAAATGACTACAAAGACACACTAAACAACAACAAAGAGACACTAGACGACAACAAAGAGACACTAGACACAGATACATTGTTTATTACTGATGTCTCTTGTTTGCCCTATCCACTATGCTGCTGTAATCCTGTACATTTCCCCACTGATAGATAGATAGATAGATATATAGATCGATAGATATATACTTTATACATCCCAGGGGGACATTTGTTAACTGTGGGACTAATAAAGGATTATCTTATCTTATTTTAGACGACAAAAAAGAGACAATAAACGACTACAAAGAGACACTAAACGACAACAAAGAGACAATAAATGACTACAAAGAGATACTAAATGACTACAAAGAGACACTAAACAACTTCAAAAAGACAGTAGACAACAACAAAGATACACTAAACAACTACAAAGAGAAACTAAACGACTACAAAGAGACACTAAACGACAACAAAGAGACAATAAACGACTACAACGAGACACTAAACGACAACAAAGAGACAATAAACGACTACAAAGAGATACTAAATGACTACAAAGAGACACTAAACAACTTCAAAGAGACACTACACAACGACAAAGATACTCTAAACAACTACAAAGAGAAACTAAACAACTACAAAGAGACACTGAACGACTACAAAGAGACACTAAACGACTACAAAGAGACACTAAACGACTACAAAGACACCCACAATGACCATGAAATGCAAAACGAACACAAACAGATAAAAAAATGACCACAAAGACATCCAAAATTACAACAAATGATGCAAAAAAACTAAAAAGTAGAAACCACATTTTCAATTCGGTAATGTGTGTGAAGGAGTTAATGTAGTGTGTGTGGTCATATGGCTGCTACATCTAAATATTTGGAGTGATGTTTGATAAAATAATTGAACCAGCCTCCTTATCTTCACCACTCTGTTCTCCTCTTCTGATTGGTTTCCTCACTTGGACATGCCTCTTTGTTAATGGAGTGAACATGGTTTATCCATCCATGTTTTATTATACATACTGAAGAATTGCTGTTCTGTTTTCTTAAGCCTTGCTTGAAACATACCGCAGGCATTCGCAGGTTACGTGGTAATATAACATGTCTCTGCAGACTGACACTGAAGGTCACAAAGCTCAATACCAATACTTTCTGACTGGTATGGATGACACAGCAGGGGTCCATCTGTAAACCTGTTGATTTAGATGTGGTCACAGCAGAAATAACTCTGGGGGTCAGGGCCTGTGGCACACTTCTCATCTTACAGTGAACAGAGAGACGACAGAGCAGGATGATCAGTATTTGACTGGAGACATGCAAAGCTTGAAGATAAACAACTTGGCGTATATGTTGGCCACCATTTACTACCAATGCTGCATGTATGATAAAATTGCACTCATCAATTTGTATTGTTGATATCTGTGGGTGCAGGATAATCACAGTAGTAATCACAGTTTTACACAGCGTGTGACAGGTCAAGCCACAACACACTGTGAACCGTGTATTAAGAATGAAAGTTGTGACAGTAACAAAATGTAACAGTGGGATTAAATCTCTCAGTACAGAACCCTAAACTGCTGCAGTAGATGGTAGTAGATGCGTGTTGCCATAGCAGCGGCTCTACTTGACATTTGGGAGTTGAGGGTTCAGCGTGGTCCCTGTGCCAACCCCCACGGGATCTCCTCTGCGGCCGTGTGTGCACAACACTTATTGTGTACGTTCTCAGTGACATTGAAGTGAGGTGGTTTGTGTCACTGGGCTACCAGGATGTCCTCGCCTTGTTAAAATGGCCTTATGGTGGGGAATGGATATTTCTCAATGTAGAATAGTCCTAAAGAGCTCAAACATAGTTGACTATGGCCCAATCCCAATGTGCCCCCTAAGGCCTTAAACCCTGAACCCTCAGGACTTACTGACATCACCTGGTAAATGGTTGAGAGTGAGAGACTGTGAGGGCTTGAGATGGTGTAAATGTAAATGGGACAGCACTTTGCTGCAACATATCACGTTACTATGACAACCTCAAAAAATATGATGTACAATTGTGGGTATTCATTTTATACTCTTTACTCCCTGATTTGATTCCAGACTCTTTCCTCACAAGATGAAAGGTCATTTCAAATAATCTATTTACTCGATTTTGTCCAAACAGCTTCAATGACTAAATGAAATGTTTGATGAATAAATGTGTGTAGTATAATCTCTGCTTCATTCCTCATGTGTTGTTATGTTCCATCTGTAATCCTTATTGTTTCTGTGTAAATGTAATATTCCAGGCCGTCCTTCTTTTTTACGTCTCCATGCTTCCACTGGCAATCCCATGTTTAACGTCACATTGTTATGAATTATGGGTAATTCCTTCAGGCAAAGTGGAAAGTGTTCATAAAGGGCTCAACATTTTTGTGGGAGAACACTCAAACACTCGATGATTTGACAGTGGGACAGAATTAAGTCTGTGACTGTGGAGATTGGTATTGGGCCTTTGACCCTATTGGTTATCTCTTGCTATGAAGCCAGCTTCTTTTAGATGTTTGAGGGCTCCACTTCATGTGGCAACTTTTGTCCAGTCCAAGCACAGGACTGATGATCGTGTGGCTCCAGAATAAGAGTGGTGATCATGAGGAAAAACAGGAGACGAGCTGAAGCTCCTGAGCTGCTAGCATTTCCTCATCTCCCGGCTCCTCCGAGTCTCATTACACATGTTTACATAAGTGCAATTGTGTTCTGAAAAAGTAACTTGCCATGTTTTAGTTTTGGGTGCGTGCGTGTGACTGTTGAGAAGACACTGGCAGGTGGAATGTGTCAGTGTCATGTTTCAGTCAGTGCAGCTGAGGATCAGCATGTGATCCCTCCTAACGTTGTTTCTACTTAGACTAAAGTGAAGTTTTGAACAGTTTTGAACTCAGATTCTATTTCGTCAACCTCCCCCGGGATGCATGAGATATTCTGTCAGAGGTGGAAGTTGAGGACCTGGGGGTCAGGGGCCAGACGTTCCCAGTATACGTTCAGGTATATCATCGAATACGGAGGAGATTGAAATACAATGACATAGTTCAGTACCTAGTGACATCACTCGAGCCTTCACACCAACAACTGAATACTTCTTGCTCAACTATGGGGTTTTTTCTGATGTATTTCCATTTACTTATTAGAACAATTTGCATTGCATAATTTCTTTACATTTTCACTACTAAACTTTCAATTTCTTAAACTGATTCAGACTTCCACAACACCTTGGGCCAAGAACACAAACTGCCATCCGCATGGGGACCAATAACAGATTTGAACTGACACAAATGAGTAAATAGCTGAGTAACTGCAATCAAATGGACCAGTGGCTAATGTGGCTGATTAAGTTATCCAATGTACCAGATAAATAAAGTGTGGGACAACTGAACACAAGTCTCGTAGAACAACCAACGCAACACAAAATCAGTGTCGTCGTGTTTTCACTCTGTTTTGTAACTGAGTTCTGTGTAAATGCGGTGAGAAGTGGGGTTGGTGGCTCTGATGATGATGATGATGGTGAAGATTCAATGAGCAGTGACAAGATGGTGGTGATGACGAAGACCAGAAGGCAGTAGAACAATGGCAACTCTTTTATTCAGAGTTGTTTAACCAAATATAAAAGGATTCAAACTCTTTTTTTAAAGGTTTTAGGTCAGATAGTGTCAGAGTCAAGTGAGTCATTACTTGAAGCAGAAATGTCCCGTTACATGTTACAGTGTAGACGCAGTGAGAGACGGAGTTAGTGTGTCACAGTAATGATATCCGGCATTAACTGGATTAGGAATCCTCCTGGCTAATGAGCCCCCAGATTCTGGGGGGTCTGACCTTCCACACCGCTGTGAAATAATATTGCATCACCTGTCACAGTGTGATTATCAGCACGACACCCTGCTGCAGTACAGGCAGCCGGCCAGACCAGGAAACTTGAGATCAGGGTTTGTGGATTTCCTGTTCTGGTTTTGGTGGAACTTTCTGTGTCAGTGAAAGTCACGTACACTAAAAAGAAAAGACAAATGGTAAAAAGAAATGTATGTCAGAGCAAAGTAAATGTGAATAGGGATGACAGAATGAAGTGCACATGTACTTTTAAATATATTTAACTATATTTATATATATTAGGGTTCAAAAATTCAGAAAGAAAATGCATGCGTGTGGATTGGTGAAAATCCCCATGAACATTTTCAACTTCAACATCTGAGCTGCCAATCATTGAATTTAAGGGCAGAGTGGGAGTACCAGGAAGTACATTTTACCATTATGTTATAATAATGATGTAACATTGTACTCCTGTTTCTATTTCATGTATCATTCTAAAACGTACGAGAGTTCATTTAAGAAATAAAATCTCTGGCTGACTTTTATTCTTACTCTTACCTGATGTAATCGATCAGACACTGTCCCGGTATTAATGCCATAGACACCCTCCAATGAGATACCTCCTAATCTCATCAAAATGAATGATGCCTTTCAAAAATACTATATTGACATTTATACTTCACAATCAAATGGGGATCTAACAAAAACAGACTCATTTCTCGTAAGACAGGGACGGTCTGAGAGAACCTTCTCTAGGTCTGAGTTGACAGAAGCTATCACATCTCTTTCTACCAATACATCTCCGGGGGATGATGGCTTTCCCTCGGAATTTTATAAAGAATTTAAAGATGTTCCCTTTATCACTCTTAATGAACGTACTTGTACAAGTTAGACTCTTTTGCTCAAACTATTATTATGACTATTTACAAAGAGGGAAAGACCCGAAAATGTGCCTCTTATAGACCAATCTCTCTCCTTGAAATGACATCTAAAAGGTTAGAGACATGTCTCCCCCTGTTGGTCAATCTGGATCAAACAGGCTTTATAATCAATAGACTGTCTTCTAATAATTTAATTTAATAAGGCGATTATTTAACATAATCCACTTTGCTTATAAAAAATAAAAGCTTGACACTGAGAAGGCCTTTGACATGGTAAAATGATCATTTTTTATTTTGTTTTTGGATACATTTTAGGATTATTACTAATAGGTTTAACTCTTTCCGTCTCCATAGGGGCAACAGGCAGGGATGTCCAGTTAGTCCCGCCCTTTTTGTACTCTCCATCGAACCATTGGCCAAGGCCATTAGAAGCCATCTTAATATAAATCCCTTTGAGATTGGGCCTGACACAATATCACTTTTTGCTGATGACATCATCCTATATCTAACTAATCCTGAAACCTCCCTTTCTCATCTTCAGATTGTATTAAAATCATAATAATTTTCTTGATATAAGGTCAATCTTGATAAAAGTGAAATTCTGCCACTGTCTATATTTGACTACAATAGTGTCAAACATAAGTTCCCTTTCAAGTTGTCTCCTATGGGTTTCAAATATTTGGGTATTTTCCTGGAAAGTAACTTAAAAAACCTTTATAAACTTGATTTAACCAGCTTGTTGCAGAGGATTTGAGAAAATGGATGGATTTGCCTCTCACGTTATTGAGCAGAATCAGTGTTATAAAAATAAATATATCCTGCCCAGATTCTTATTTATGTTTCAGTCACTTCCGATTCAGATCCCATCAACATTCTATGTGTATTAATAACACAATATCAATATTTAATTTTTAAATATCACGGTTATCATCTATTCCAGTATATCGTGACACCCGAGCCTGATACTGTGGTTCATGACTACACATCTGAAAAACTGTGCGAGGTGATGAATCTTTTTAGTGATACCCTGACCAACACTGTATGTAAGAACTATCCTTAATGGGTTATACAGTATAAATGTCATGAAATTTACTGACAATGATTCTGTGATGTCAATTTCACTTTGGGGTTGTTTATTTCACCAATAGTTGTTGCATGTCCACGCCCACCTCTTAAGGGCCAGGCTGTTTGTGGCTTGTAATAATAGTAATAATTCTTGAGTCCCTATCTGATCGACTGGCAGCTCCTTTGACCACCACTCCTTCCTTTATCAGAAACAATAGCTGCTTCAGCAGAGAAAAGACGCTTGTGAGTATACAAACAGAACAGAATTATTTACATACTAAATAACATTGTTTGCTGCGATGCATGTGATGGGGCGGTAGCACATTCAGATCAATTAACGTCTTTGAAATCCAAAGAACACCCAGCCACAGAATGAACACAAATTCTGTGCTTATATGGTACGCTCTATTTAAATGGCCGGAACAAAGCAGACCTTTTTTTTTTACATTTTTAAAAATATATATTTTCCTTCTACATCTCCCAACGTAGGTATAGACAAAAAAAATCTAATGTCAAATAGTGAGATCACTACAAATGTAATCTCCATATGTCAAGCAAACAGGGCTGGTAACCAAAATTGCCCCACCCAGACCCCCAAGAGCAGTGATGTAAGGTAGCTTTGACGGGCCCTTCATGCTATTTACTACTTATGAAGCACACTATAAGGCGTCTATACAGTATATTTCACCAACAATGTGTCACATGTCTCACAGTCAAGTGAGTAAGGCTTTTATTGGGAATAGCTCTCTCTACGCCTCTATGATTCCAGCCGGAGTGACTGGTTAGGTTCTGGGTCTCTGTGCAGTGAACTAGATGGGGTACATACAATGTACAGAGGGTGGGGTCATTAGGGCAAGATTTCCAGGGTCCCACCTCATAGGTTTATGTTTAGGACTACAGTTTCAAAACATGCTTAGCCTAGCTTAGCATAGTGGAATTACTTGGAAATTCAGCACTGTGAAAAGTGAAAATAACATCTATTTATTTTTATATCACACTGAGATCGAATAATTAGAAACAAAAGTTTGATCTTTCCACTGTGAACAAAAGAGGTGAGAGGAATCTCACTGAGACAGCACCATAAAAACACACAATTAAGCCCTTCAATTCAAAAAGGACTATAGCGGTTGGTTCCATGAGTCCAGCTCTAAAACTACTTTTTGTGTGACATTCTTGACGTTATTCAAATTTTAACGAGTTTCTTTTTCAGTGAAATATATTCGCACTGTGTTTGTTTAATATTGTCCTTGTTGGTTACATGTTCGTACCCCATGGTGGTAAATTGTTATGTACAATGTGGATAATTTTACTTTTTGAAAAGGCAGCCTCCAGGTCTGCTACTCTTGTTTGCTGTGATTTTGTCCTATACTGGGACCCGAGACATGCCACAAGGCGTTGCTCCAATCCATTCCCATTCTGTTGCCTTTTCAATGATCCGTTTCTCACCACAGAAAAAACACAGAAAGACAGTTGTACAATTTGTATTTCATTAGGTGTCATTACTGTGACACTAATCATACTGCCAGATGTCCGTGTGTACTACCACATTTCAATCACTCCCTCTGTATATATGACATCATCACTAATATATTGACACAACATGTATTCGCTGGGAATGACCAGCAGTGTCAAATCTGTAGTCTACATTGTCTTTAATGTCAAGATCACTGAAGACAAAATAGGTCTTAAGCAGCTATTCAGCCAGTAGTCTGCTTTATTTTGACAAAAGCAATACTCAACATTAAGTAAACTTTCTGCGTTTGTAATAAACTCGTAATTCTAGGCTTGTTCAGTTTCAAAGTTGGCCCTTGGCCCAAATAAGCTGTTATGGTTTTTCAGCTGCTCTCAGCCTAGTTTTCACCCTCTACCTTTACTGACTGATGCATGCGGTAAGATAATAATAATAGGGAAAATGTGTACGTACAAAAGCTGTAAAAACACTGTAATTCATATCAACGTCCTTTGTTACAGAATCGAGTTCCTCCATGCATATTAGGTCACTGAGCTTTAACTGGTCTAACTTAATTTACCGCCAAAACCAGATTACAGTGGATCAATGCTGTCTCACAAGGTAATTATAAGGTCTGTGTGATCAATAGGTCAATGGCATTTAAATGGAGAATACTGGTCCCACAGGCTCCTTAAAGGAACCTGTTTGCATCTGGCTTCCTCTAATTTCTGCTTGATCTATGATATCATGATAAAAAATCAACTTTAGACTCATTGTTGAAGAGTGAGACAACCAAGCTGATGATGGAGAATGAATAAATGATACTGTAATAGGCTAGCAGACCCAGAGCATAAAGAAACTACAGTACACGTTAAGGCCAAAACTACTGCATTTAAGTGTCAGGATGTCAGTAAATATTTAAACAGCTTCCCCTCTACCGTGTTCAGGCTTTTCCACCAGATGTTGGAACATGGCTTCTGCCGTTCGAGTCCAGTTCACCCCAGAGGTTCTGGACAGGTTTCAGTCAAGTTCTTCCACAGCAGACTGGGAAAACCATTTCTTTATAGACCTGGATTAGTGGAGGGGGGCCGTGTCATGTTCAAACAGGAAAGGGACAAACACAAAATGTTGCCACAAAGCTGGAAGAACACTGTTGTCTGAAATATCATTGTATACTGTGGATTGAGATTTCACTTAATTGGGACTAACATGCCGGGTAAAATAATATTACATAATAATATCACAGTCACTGGGGCTGTTATTGTGCATAAATACGTTTTATATTATATATATATATATATATATATATATATATATATATATATATTAGTGCTGGACAACGATTAAGCATTTTGAATAATTAATTCAAAAGTAGTGTATTGCGCACTTTTATCTTAAAAGTACTGCTATTTGAACAAAAGTGCAATAACATTTGGTTGGAAACACTTTAAACAAATAAGGTGCTTTTTAACAGCAGTATTCCCTTTACACAGTAGCAGTTAAAATACAGTTATAATGATTCTGATAATAGATATTCAGCCGGTGTTCACAACTTTATCTTCATGTGTGTAAGAGATGCAAATTGAATACACCTTAAAAACTGCAAACCTATCTACGTCATGTTTTTTTCTTTCTTTTTTATGTTTGTTAAATTCTCAGAAGCGATAACTAAATGATATGCTTATTATACATATTCCAAACAAAAACACTTTAAAAACTCTACAAAAATAATTTAAATGAATCATTTATTTTTTGCTTTATTTTGGTATTTTGGTCAGACACATATGCAACACTGATTACCGTAATATGTGTGGTATTTGTTATAAATGTACGTTGGTACATAGTGGGTGATAAGAAGCTGTACTTGGAGGGACTTAGGACCCAGGGGAATGTAGGTGAAGGAAACAGGAAGAGATGAAGAGACGCCATACAAACAGCTGTTCACCACCAGCTGCTGCTGGTCAGCCAGCCGGTTCTTGTGTTAAAAATGTCCGCCTAATAATACAAAGAAACCTGCGTTAACGCGCGATAAAATAATTGTCGGCATTAATTAATTAATGCGTTAACGTGATAATAAAGCGTTAACTTGCCCAGCACTAATATATATATATATATATATATATATATATATATACTGTATATAGTTGGAACCACTTTCTATTTTACTTCTGTCTTTTATGTTCTATTTTACTCCTGAAGTATTTGTATTATTCTCATGCTGCAAATACAAAGACTCTGGGGTCCCTTTACTAATTTCATTTTGTATATTTGTGCTCTCTACAAAAACCTATTATAATTTAATACATTATATCTACTTTTCCACTTTGATTCAAAATAACCTGGTTAACTTTTTATTTCTTTTCTTTGACGAGTGGTGTTTTGTAGTTCAGCATTTTAAAGAGTTTTTTAAACTGTTAACTAACTGGTTTGAATTTAACAAACACATTTAGTCAACCCGGCTGTAGACTTTAATGCTGGTTTGTCGTGTGCTCTTTTTTTTAACATCTCTTAAGTAACTTCAAGTATGAAATACCACTAAAAAAGCATGAAACATGTATTGTAAAATAACAGCGGTCTCAGCAGTTTTTAGAGGTTAGACTTCTTAAATCCTGAGTGGCCACATATGCACTACAGTTTCTGTGACATATGTTCAGTGTGCTCTGCTGTAGAGGTGAACATGTGCGCCTTGCCTGGGGCACAGGTGGGGGAAACCAATCAGATTTGTGTTTGAGCACTAAAAGGCTTTGGCCTACTTGGCTACAATAAACTACTAGTGTATTGTAAACACCACGGTATCAAGTGTTTAGATCCCACAGTTTTGGCAGCAAACACCCCAAACTTGTCACAGCCTTCCCCTAGTGAAGCCATAGAGGAAGCTTCCAGACAGAGAGAGAGAGAGACAGACAGACAGACAGCACCGTACACACACACACACACACACACACACACACACACACACAAGTATTGGTACGCTGTTGGTGCAGTTTCACCCCCCCTCCTCGTCCCCTCTACTCCCATAAACGTTCCCTCCAGCCTATCAACGTCACGCATACTGTTTGGGTAATGTGATGTCTTCTCGCGACATTTCCCACCCTTTGAGAAAAAAAAGAGACGCGATAGATGAGATCTCGCGAGGCCTCCTTCAGTGGGAGCCCACCCTTTAATGATGCCGACTGCAGTGTGTATAATAGCAGCGAGGGCAGCTCCTGGAGTCTAGGAGGAGCTGCAGCAAGGTCGACAACAGCATCCCACACCGAGAGACAAAAATACCGTGGCTGGACGGGATATAGTCCAGTGGCCGAGCGAGTGAAGGTTACCGGGAGTATTTTTTGGATTTACTGCCGCTCAAGAAGGAGGGGGAGAGTGGCTAAACGTTTTCAGCCTGTAGCCTCTTGTTCTGAGGCAGCTAACGAGCTACTACCGCTCCCCGACCGTCTCTGAGCGGGCAGAGCAGCGTGTTCTTCCCTGTAAATAGGAAGACGGTTGAACGTTTGTCACGGGGCGACTCCCGGGCTTCCACACTTCCTCCACTTAGTTTGTGGGGCACAACGTTTTTTCCCCACACTGTTTCCACGTTCATTGGTGTTTTTTGTGCCATGTCAGCGCCATCCTCCACACCCTCCGCCTCGGCAGAGAGCGCCGCGACGGATTATGATTTTCTAACCCCAGATGCGGGGCCGAAGCCGCCCGGTCCGACCCCCAGCCAGAGCCGGTTCCAGGTAGACATAGTGGCTGAGGCTGCGGGCGCCACCGAAGATAAGTCCCCGAGCTCCGACGCCTCCACCACAGTCCCATCCAGCGATGCGGCCGCTCCTCTAGAGGGTGCGAATCCTGGTGTCAGCGGTGGAGAAGAAGCCAAAGGCCGGTTTCGCGTGGTGAACTTCGCGGATCCCAGTGAAGCGGAGAGCGCGGCCTCTCCGGAGGCGCCGGGTGAGGGGCTGCAGAACGGGGACACGGTGATGAGCGAGACCAGCTTGCATTCATCCACAGGGGGCCAGCATCACTACCACTACGATACCCACACCCACACCTATTACATGAGGACTTTTGGCCACAACACCATCGATGCCGTGCCCAACATCGATTTTTACCGACAGACGGCAGCGCCGCTCGGGGAGAAACTCATCAGACCCACCCTGTCGGAGCTGCACGACGAGCTAGACAAGGTGAGCCCCCACACAGCCGCGCCGTGAGCACACTGACTGACGCGCATAGTGAATGAATTATGACTGTTAATAAAAACGTCAAGTCATGAGTAAATAAAGTGGTCCCATCCTCGCTTCATCCTGAAGTACTACAGACACTATCGTTACATTCCAGGTTATATGTCGTGCACATGTGCAGACAGAAATATCACGTGCTTTTCCTTGAACGCTCCTTCTAGCTCACAGCAAACCTGTACTACTGATTTTTTGTTGTTGTATCATTCACATATTTATCTTTTCATCTATGGCCGACAGAGTAGGAGGAAGTGTCTCATCAAAAGGACTGGACCTTTGTGAAAGGAGTGCAGCTGATGGTGTTATGGTGCTGCTCCTCGGTCCTTTTTGTTTACTTCATGAACAATAAACTTGTTAAAGGAGCACAGCAGTTTGAGGCTAGCTGCAATTATCTGACTGAGAATTACTGTGCGTGTATGTATGTATGTATGTATGAGATCCATGTAATTCGCAAGTGCATTAGTGAGGACCAACCTCATAGGTCTGTCTCACAGTCTGCGTTCTAGTTCATCCCTAAGGTGTTGGATGGGATTGAGTTCAGGGCTTTGTGCAGACCAAACCATCTCTTCATGGAGCTGGCTTTGTGCATGAGGGCACAGTATGTTAAAACTTCCCCAAAACTGTTGCCACAAAGTTTAAAGAACACTGTTGTCTAAAATATAGATACTACACGCCCAAGCATTAGGCTTTCACTTCAGTGGAACTAGGCCACAACAGGCCCCGGGCAAAAGTACAGTATATTGGCCTGGATGTCCACATGCTTTTGGCCATATAGCGCAAGTGGCGACCTATGGGTATTCTTCCACCAAAGTGCCTCAAACAAACTTATCCAAAAATCCTGGTTATCTCACAAAAGCACCCATTTTTCATCGTGTCCGTCAGTTGGTTGAGTGACACAGTCTGGTATCTATGAGTTTAAATCATGTGCCATCTTACAAGTGATATAAGAGAGTAACTTCTGCTGGAGTGTTTATCTGACCCCGAGTTGCCTTTTTAATTGTCAAGATTACATTTTGATAAACATCAAAGTGACTGTTGGTAGGAGTAGCCCGGCTAATACATCACAGCCCTGATGAATTTGCACTGGTTACTCACTCTGGAATAGAGAGCTATTCCGAAGTCTGCATCTAGACTATGAATAGAAGACATTCATGAAATGCAGTACGTGAGCTGTAGCACCCTTTAAAAACAACTTAGGGCACTTGGGGATCTTTCTGAATTAGAGATACAGTTCTTTGATGCAGCTCAAGCAGATAATTCTGATAAATGTGGATAACAGCATGAATCAGTGGGGCTTTGTGGATGTTTTTTTCTTCTTTATTTTTTACATAAATGAACGTCTTTGTGAAGAAACCCTTAAATTTGGTTATTAAAGAGTTGATATGTAGTGAACGGGACATTTTACACTGTAAAATGTGTTAACGGGAACACTGTCACCAAATGACCTCAAACACGTCGTTGACATTTTCTTGTTACTTATCAGCTGAAATATCGGACCAGTATCTGTCTCATATATATTTATTGACTGGATTTCTATCAGTCACTATGGGTTGCACCACATTGTATTTGATAGAACGCCTAGACACTTTGGAAAATGTTCCCGTTTGATGATGAGACAATAGATATTTTTATTTGTGTGCTCAGTTGAGATGTAGCTTGTTTCGCTTAGCTTAGCACCAACACGGTTAGCCTAGCTCCATCAGAGGCACCTTGGAACAGCTGCTAAGATGGCGTATTTTCGTGTTGTTTGTGGGTATCCGAAGTCAGTACCTTTTTTATGGGGGCGTATCCGTAGCACAGAGTATAAAAAACAACCTGAAAGCTGGTAGAGAATTTTATTTAGGTGAGTTCTTGTTAAGCTGCTTTTTTTTTTTTTTTCTCAGTAAACTGTCTGTCTTTGAGTTGAGGGCAAATCAAGACATTTGAGGATGTCTTCTTGGGAAACATTGATCGCCATATTTCACCACCTTACCTTTAGCATTGGCCCTCGGTTGTACATCATCGTGGTTTAGATGCACGATGACATTCATTGCAAAAGCCCTTGCTTCCTGGTGTTGAGTAACTTCCCTTTGCACATCTTCATGCCACCACAAGGTGGACGATTGTAATGCATGAGTAAAATACCTTGAGCTTCCTGCTACGGGGACAGAGGCCTCTAACTGGTATTTGACCCCTCTTTGTGCCAGTTTTTGGATTTAACACAACAAAGGAAGTCATAAAATGTATGACACAGTCGCTTCTTATCAACATGTCATGAGTACTGTTCTCGGTCCAGAGCGAAGTGGTTTGTCAGGATGTTGAGGGGATTTAGGAGAGTGATTAGGAGCCAACGTGAGAAGTGATTGTCAGTAAATCATGGGCGGTATATGGAATTGTTAAGCAAGTAGCGATGAACCCACTTACGCTGGTATCACTTAGTGAGTTGAAATATCAGGCTGTTCAAGGGAAGGCCGTCATGTGGAATCCCATGTTTTCATTTCAGAGGGAGTCACATGGTGATAATAAATATTATTGTCTGAATTCAGAACAGTTTCTCAATAGACCTTCCAGAAATGTACTTTTTTATTATTATTTTTTTAAATGCCAGTGGTAGAAGGCCTTATCCATATTGCCCAATCCTATTTCATACAGAGTTTATTGCGTGACAGGAAAATGTCCTGTCTCAGTTCATATTTTTGCTCTCTTATTTTCTGGATATTTTTTTTTTAACTCTTAATTATCAACATAACTATCAGCCTGAAAATTCCCAGTATTGGTTGGTCTAAGTGGTACCATAGGTTCAGACTTGCATAGAAATGGTTACCATCAGGCAGACTGTATGGGGAGGGGCAGTATGGCACTGCTGAACACACTGTGAAACAAACAACTGAGCCTCTGTGTTTGAGGATAAGTGGTGACTAGGTCTCTAGTAACGGTCACTTGTCCGGTTTGCTTTATGGCACATTTGTGAAAAAACTAACTAAACATCAATGTCTCTAAATCTAGAAAGACATTTACTGCCCCGAGCCGTTCTGTTACTACTGGAAATGGGGTGACCATTTAGCCTATCAATACACAGGATGTGATGCAACACCCAATGGATTATGCATGCTGCTGCTGTATTAACAGTAGTAAAACCCCGCCTGTAGCACTAGTGAGTTCCTGTCTTATCCAGATAGCTCGGTTAGCCTGTGTCCTGGAACAAGTTTGATCACCAGATGTCACGGTCGAGATAATTGACATAAAATTGTCACATCGTCCAATGCCTAGCCTCAAAGGTAGTTGTATAGCTTGGCTTCTTGGGTCAAGTAAGGGTCTATAATTAGGCAGTAGGGTTGAGTCGGGTCTGAAGACGTGGGTACCAGCTGGGTTCTGGATTGACGAGAGGTTCTCCACTGTGTCCCTTAACATTAGCAGGATGCTTTTCGTCCACGATCACTTCCTGCGGTCAGTTGCATAGTTTAATGAGAAATGTTGAAAAGCAATCTCCCTTCCCCCTAAGTTAGCCGACTGTCCCCCAGATCCAGTCCTCAAGTAGTTTGTGATGAAAAGCTGGTCTCATTTTTTTCTCAAGGTTGTGAATGAGGGCTCCTATTGTGCTCCACATTGTGTCTTCATGGCAAGAACGTAGTTCAGCATCGGGAGTCAAGCCTGTTTCATCACCACTAAATTACTGTTGCTAGCAGATACGCACGGCCAACTGATAGACGGCGGGATTTAATTAGCCGCCGTCGCTGGCTCCCATTCATAGAGGCAGCGCTGTTTGGCTCAATATCTGGGAAATGGCTCTTGGACTATGAAATAATGGTTTGTGGTGGTTTTGAAGGTCATGGTGACCCTGGTGTTTCCACTGTATACTCTAACATTTCCCCGCTTTGTACCGCGCGTCCAGATCGAAACGTGCAATGGAAATTCCAATGTACCAATTGACTGTTGCTCAGGGCAATCAATGGGTCAGTCGGCGTGCTGTCGTGCCACTGCGTTTCCCCGATGACCGATGAAAACCTCAGGTTCTTCCCGCCTCCCGATAGGGGCAGAGATGGTGAGCGCCACGAGGAGAAAAGTGGGTTTATTTGTTGGGATGGGACATTACAGGCAGGAGTGTCTCGCTGCCTGTCCTAGTGTAACTGGTCCTAGATCAGGCAGCAGTGTGCTGTAGGTCTATATTGACCAGTCAAAAAGGGTAGCGGTGACAGGGCAGATTTGTTCAGTCCGGAGCGGCCAAGCAGAAACGCGCTGTGCTTAAATATTGATGGCGCCCTCAGAGCTGCTCCAGTGTAGCAGCTCCTCTGACTCTGCTGTTGTCATTTCTGGTCACTTTTGTTGAGCAATGTGAACTTTTGCACTTTTGGGCTAATAAATGCATACATTCAGGGTTTATTCCTGAGGGGGGCTCTGGGAGATCCTCCCCTGGCACTTCTTTGGATAAACAATCTCTTAGTCCATTTTGATGCTTTTTTGATGCTCTCTGGCAACATATTTACATTCAAAGTACAACAAAAACCAAACCTTCTTAAACAATTTATTTTCATTGTGATTTAGAAAATGGTCGGCATCTGGCACCCTGTGGTAGACAGTGTGCTTACAGCGTGCTAACAGTGTGCTATAGTGGCACTGTTACTTTGAGATTGTCTATGACTAAGGTCCTGTCTCCTCGACAGTCGAAAGCAGCCATTGTTTCTGGGTGTTCATGTTTTTTATTTTCCATATGAAGTGGATGCAAACTCAGACATCTTCCGTTCCTCCTGCGGTGTAAGCACACCGATTGGTCAGATATCGCACATGCTGCACCAATCACGCACACGCGCACACACACACACACACACACACAGTGTGCCCCTCATTCACACATGGGCCTCATGGGATGTGATGTGTGTTACTCTTAAC
Source organism: Pholis gunnellus (assembly GCF_910591455.1). Classification (NCBI taxonomy): domain Eukaryota; kingdom Metazoa; phylum Chordata; class Actinopteri; order Perciformes; family Pholidae; genus Pholis; species Pholis gunnellus. Next base: position 478,800 of record NC_136545.1, read on the forward strand.
TACATCACTGATGTTTGAAGTACATGGCCTACTATTTGAAGAACTAATACAAGCTGTGAGATAAATCTCAACTCCTTTTTTTTATTTAGAAATTACTTTCAAAAATCCGACTATTACAGGACGAAATGTAAGTAGTGGTGTAACTTGGGTACATTTTCTGCACTGGCATTGAAAGATTTCAAAGGATTCCCAGACTTTTAACTTCACTCGGCCTAAGTAAGTATGTGATTCTCAGATAAGCTGTAAAAACACGGTATACTGTAGATTCACCTCTAATTTGAACTCTCATACTCACTATTAGCTGGATGAAGTCCTAAAATCAAGTTTATAAGTGTAATAAGTCTGTTCAGGACGTTCTCTGCTGCTTTTTTGTGTACGATCTAATGAATACAAGAATATATGTATTTAATTCTAGTCCTCAGAGGCTTTCTGCTGAACATGTCCTGACACGCGTCTAGTGTACTGACTCAATCAGGTCCACTTCTCATGAAATTTGAGTTTAGCCTTCCACCCATATCACCCCCATGAATGTTGGTGTTTGTGGAATAAAAAAAGACAAACCAGAGAACAACAAGGTGCCAGCTGCTCTGCTCTGACTACATGTTGAGTTTGCTGCTCTTTACAGGAGATGTTGTGAGCTTGCACAATGGACGTGTTGTCAGTGTTGTACGTTTAGTTTTCTGTGTTTTTTTTAAGCAATCAGTCCCTCCCCCCTGTTTCTACACTACTCCCCCTTCTCTTTGTTTTGCTGCATAGATTGTACACAGAAACAGGAAGCAAAGGACGCCCTGGGCTTCTGGTGTGGCCTTTGACAGGAGAGGGAGTCCTTTTGTCTCAGCATCAGCCATGGCTGATGGCCTTACAGCTGTTGACACACACACACACACACACACACACACACACACACACACACACACACACACACACACACACACACACACACACACACACACACACACACACACACACACACACACACACACACACACACACACACAGCTCGTAAACCTCTGTGTGGGTTAGTGTGCTCTTTGTCTGCAGAGGACCTGGCCCCCTCCTTGTCCCCACATCCACGTGCGTCACATGGAACCTGATGTCAGAAATAGCACAGCCCCCCCCCCCCCCTCCTGAGACCATTTGTACCAGCTCACATATAGAGTAATTCAACTAGGAGTACATGGTTTGCCTTACCGTGAGGTGAAGTCTAGGTACAGTTATACAGATTTAGTGAAAAGCAAGCAGAGCTTTTTCAGCACGATTTTCAATAAATCCATAAAAACTTTCAAAGGTCTAGGGCTGTAACCGGGATTCTACTAGAGTTTGACGACCATTAATGACTGGTGGGCTGTTGGTGGATTGAAATCATCTGAGAAAGTGTTTACCTTTTGGTTGTTGTAACTTGTTGAGGGTTAAGAGCATTGCTCAAGGGCACCTCTGGTAATGAGGGAGGGGCTAACCCTTTTCTTTCGTAGCCCTAAAGTACTAAGTAAGTTTAGTCAAGCCTGTTGAATGAAATGGAGGAGATCTGTTAAATCAAGAGAAGAGATGGTCAGATGGACTTCAAACTGCTTGACGTGCGTCCGGATTAGAAATGGGAGCCCAGAATGTCCAGATAACTTGTTGGAACCTGAAAAACCTCGCCGACAAAAAGCAGCTTGTGACTTGTGGAATGCAGGTTTATTGCGTCACGCTGCTAAGAACATGAGAATCTTTAGAAACACCTCGCACAGTTTGGTGTTGGGCCCAAATGTCAGGAAACAGCGCCCTCTCTGCAGCTTGAAGAGACCGGTGTCCTGTTCAGCCGGTACGTCCATCACTGTGTGGGCCAGCGGTGGGTACAGAGATCCCTGATGGACTGGCCTTCAGGTTAAACTGTATCTGATGATAATTGTGTCAGTGCTTCACACAGCAGTGGGTGTAAGGTGTAGCAGTGAAAAGTGTCGGAGCTGATCCCTGTATTGACTGAACCAAACATGTCGGGGATTAAAAATACTGGTTGGCCTGAGGGCAGTGTAAGAGGCACACCGGGACAGTCTACTCAAGAGCCGACTGTCCCGACTGGACCAGTGCTGGAAGATGAATACAAACTAGAAAACCTATTTAGTCAATGTCACTTCTAACCAGACCCCCAGCTCCCCATGTAAGATACTTTAATGTATGCATACACAGCACAATGGTGCATATAATTGTACAAGAATGTAGCAAAGAAAACAAAGGGAAGCTGTTCTTTAATCTAGGGCCCTCTGAGTGTTACAGTGGAAAAGCTTGAGTTCCTTTAAGGAGTCCTTTCAGTGCTAAGCATTTGATGTATGCAACATCCAAATGAAACACTTGGGTTAAACATCTGGAAAACGTTTGTTGGGGTTACAATAATATTTTCCAACATGGAAACGCACACAAAATTCCCTCCTCTGCCTTCTCTGGAATTTTGTCCCCTTCTAGGAACAAAACAGCGACGACCTTCATGATCACGTTTCCTGTCGCCTGCAGCCTGCGCTGCATCGACCGGCCGCTCCCAGCACTGCTAAGCTCAGCAAAAGCAAAGCACGTGCACTATTTCCACTTCGGGGCTCGGTTGGTCTCGGTGGGGGGTGGGGTGGTGGGGTGGGGTGGGGGTGATGTTGACATCACTTTCTCACATGATAGTGCAAAATGTTCCTTCTTACAGATAAGTGGTTGGAAAAAAGCATGCATTTTAAGTGTAGTTAGAAAATTTCAACAGATGATTAAAAACGGGAAAACATTTAAAATGGCAAAAATAAATAAAAAAAATAATAATAAATACAAACGTTGAGACATAAAAGTGATTAAATACATAAAAGATCATTTGAAAGACAGATGTGGGGCTCTGTGGAACGCACATAAAGTGGTGTTAAAAAAGAGGCTTGGTGAAATAGATGCTTTAAAATGTCAACAGAGGCTGCCTCTAGTGTTTTTGGGTAGGGTGTTCCACAGTTTTTGTATGTGTATTAATCAAAGGTCTAACAATGCCTCAGAGCAATCATGCTGAAAGTAGCAACGGTTGCTCAAATGTATTCTTTGATCCGAAAGTTTCTGATTAGAATCATAAGTTGCTTGTTTCAAACTCTACTTTATTCGGGCAAAGTATCTTTTTCTGGGAATAATTGTCTTTGTTCCTCATAGTTGGGTATTAAAAAAAGTATTGTATGTGTATCAAAACCTGTGTATCGTCCTGACACTAGTATCAAAGGCTTTCAATATATCTCTACACTAAATAATCAAAATGTTGATAAGACCGTGTACATTTTTATCAGCATTCTTCCCTTTTGTTTAAGTTGGCCTCTAAAAAGGGAAATGCGTGTTTTTCTCTTGTTCCCTTCAATTATGTGCTAATAAAAGTCAAGGTTCCCAGCTCCTAGTTATTCACCTTGAACTTAGGACGCGTAGACAATGAGAGCTCTGTCTGTATTTACATACCGCATGTCTGCAGAGAAGGAAACCGTTTGACGAACTAGTCAAGGATGTTTGGAGGTCAACTTCCTGTGAGCGTGTACGTAGCATCATGGAAAATGGTCAGTCATCCTTTCATGTATACGTGTTTACAAGCTGCCACATGTGTGCTTGTAAACGAGCCGTATGGCAGGATGTGCCCACAATCTGCTCAAATTCAGCTCAATGGTAAAGTTAAGTCCTTTTCGGTGGCCCGCTTCTATCAACGCATGCTTCTACAAAGCACATGTGACGGAACGTTTGTAGTCAACGGGCCATAGGAGCTCAATGTAACCGTAAAAGGGCAAATGCAGTCCTATCCCTACGTTCATTACAGGGCCAATCCCCAGCTAAAGTCGTGTACAGTAGATAAATACTGAAACCAATGAGGGGCCCATCCCTGCTTCCAATGCCCAACACATGGTCCATCCCCCCCAAACTAAAACCGATCACTGTTCCCAAAGCTCCCTCTCCATCTGGGTCCACTTACAGATGCCGCTATCTTGCAGAACAACAAAGCTCCTCACTGTTTTCCCGGTGCCTCACTCGTCGCCTCTTTCACACTCGCGCCAGAGTCTAATAGTAATTCGACACAATTCATAAACAGAAGTCTCTGCAGTGGCGGGCCGGGCCATTTTTGGTTCTATCAACAGGCCTCAGTGGGTTGCAGGGAATCCAACTCTGGGAGAGTTTTAGTGCAGTAAAAGAATAATGAACTGAGTGGTGGGAGGTTTTTTCAAACAATGGTGAGATGTCTGAGACGGTGGACATCTGATCGTTCCTCTCGGTCTCTAACCGAGTCACGCAGGGAGGACGGGGGACTGAAATAGGTATCTGAGAACCCATCAGCATCCGCCTGGCTCCAAAGATGCTGACCACTGCAATGAAACTAATACGTACATCGGACACAGTGTACCAAGGGACGGTGCTATTGAGATATTGTTAACTAATACTAAAAGTCTAACAAGCCATGCTAACAGCCCACAGAGGCTGCAACTCTCTGCACTTCAAAAGCCAAACCCCCCCAAAAAGGGGGAGTGCTATTTAATGTTAGCGGTTAGCAGGTAGTGGTCAGCGCAGTGCTGCTGGACTAAATAATGTAGCTAACGTATGGAGGTTGCATTATGATGTGTTCAAGCTCTCTTCAGTAAGAAATGGGCGAGTATTGGGCGCAGGTGTTATACTGTTATGTGTTCTAATGTAATCTTGTACATTTTCACAGAAATGGAGGGAATTATAACCTGTTTAACTTAACACTAGCTCATAATCATCATTAACTACCAATGCCAACGTTCTTTATTTAATTTATGCAAATATTGAAATTAAAAATGCAATCTATTTCCTTATTTGATTTGTGTGTTTCTAAACAAATAACCACTACAGCTGAGAATAACAAAGAAAGTTATTTTACAATAAGAGGCGTCCATAATGGAATCGGATTGATAAAACCTTACTTTTTATTATTTCCCATCCTCAGCTGCAATCACAGAATCATCAATAACTTGAAACGATGGATCAATTATTAATATAATAGATGTCTAATTTCCTGTGCATCAAGCAGTTGGCTGATGGACAAAGCTTTTAAGCACTACATATGTTGCTGTAGTTTATCCCACTTCTACTGGGCTTCCTGAAAATGATCTGCGTGAGACCCCCCCCCCCCCCCCCCCGTTTTATTGAAAGTGCTTGCTCTTCCAGTTTCCATCATGTCATCAGAATCCTTGGCAAACATGTTTTGATCAGTATTGAAATGCCAATAAGAAATAATATTTGTCAATATCACAGCTGTGGCTCAAGATTAGCGGTTCATTCACGGAATCCCAACAGCCTTAATGCAGAGGTCAAGTTTCACGTATATACCTAAGTTGTTGTTTTCCCAACTCCTCGCTTTAAATGTGGGGTAAATAACCTTCAGCATGTGGCTTTTAGTTTAGAAATGTTCAACTCTCTTACAGGAGCCAACATAATGCTCTCCTCAGTAAAACTAAGTGGCTGCACTGATTTAATGGGGGTGTAGCGAGCAGTTCCAGCCTCACTGACTGAACAGGAGCCTTATTTGTTTTTTGATTAGGTGTGTTGCGTCAGTCCTGATAATTCATGATTATTCATTAGTACGTAGTCAGCAGAACATGCCAGCGTTTCCTGGAAATGCTCTGTCCTTTGATATGTTAAGTCGCACAGGATGTGTAGTAGGTCTTGAAAAGTTACTTAAAATCTCACTTGACTTTGAGACGGTCTTTGTCCAAGGTTCAAGTCTTTTTGTAAGGCTGCCCGTGCGAGTCACGGAATAGTTTGCAGTGGCGTGCGTGCTCGGCTCTGGATGCTCTGTCATTATTGTGCAAAGCCAGCTTTTGTGTTGCTTCAGCCATGTAGATGATGCTCAACGGCTCATCCTGTGTCGTCTGCACTGTTCTCTGAGCTGTGCTCTCAGCAGGGAGAGCTCTCAGCCACACCAGATACAGTTATCGAGTCGTCGTCAGAATCTCTACTTTATATCTGCTCGGTGGCGTGTAGAGCTGCTGTTGCACCAGAAGAATTCCAAAACTCGGGAGCCGACATCAACAGCTGATGGCTTCAACCTGTTCCTAACACAAAGCAAGCAAGTGAACTCAAGAATAAATTGTCCTCTTCTGGCTTTTGCTGGTGTTACTGAAAGGGTTTCAGTCTTCCCCGGTGATGTTTGCCTCCCAAGCAGATGGTGTTTAGTTTAATGCGCTGTAGAAATGTAATCCTTTTAGTGTCTGCTGAGGCAGGGAGACGTCATTTCTAACAAAATGATGTAAATCAAATCAGGACTTCAGAACCTTCTCCCCTCTAAAGATGTCACTGAAACAGAGGCAATGTTTTTTTGTGTCCGCTTCATAAACAGTTGGTTGCTTTTTATTTCATCCTCTCTGTCCGCTCTGTGGTCTCAATAGCTCTAAGGAGGAAGGAATGAATTTTAACCATAGATCAGAGATACTAGAGGACGCCGACTCGAATCATTCAGCATTGATTTGTGAAACTCCTTTAATCGGAGGGTTCCATGAGCCGGTTTTTGTCCATAGACTGTACACTCACCGGCCACTTTATTAGGTACACCTTGATAGTACTGGGTTGGACCCCCTTTTGCCTTCAAAACTGCCTTAATTCTTCGTAGAATAGATTCAACAAGTTGTTGGAAACATTCCTCACAGATTTTGGTCCATATTGACATGATTGCATCATGCAGTTGCTGCAGATTTGTCAGCTGCACATCCATGATGCGAATCTCCCGTTCCTCCCGTGGTGACTGTAAAGGCCATTGAAGTACATTGAACTCATCGTCATGTTCAAGAAACCAGTTTGAGATGATTTGAGCTTTGTGACATGGTGCATTATCCTGCTGGAAGTATGAACATCATGCTGTATTGAAGAAGACTTGAAACTAGAGGTTGAGACCATAAACTCATGTTTACAATGTTTACTGAGGTAATAAATCAAGAGAGAAGTAGAGTCATTTTCTCATAGACATCTATACATTCAGAGTCGCCCCCTGATGGTCATTAGAGAGAATACAGCTTTAAGACATGAAGCATTGGCTTCACTCGGCAGAACCGAAGGATGCTTCCTGCTTATGTCGCAGTAAAAAATGCCGTAGGTGTCTTTTTAATTACAAACACACAAATAGTTCTTTTATACAGACGGCATGATTCACACAATACTGTTTTCAGGATACTATTAGATTGCAAAAACAAAGATGGAAAAGATAAATCTGTTTTGAATATTGCTGGCTGTAGTCTTATGTAATTCTAAGAAGATTGCGATGAGCAAAGCCGGTTTGACAAATGTTATCTTTCGTGTTCCTACTCCACTGTATTTCTGTTCCAAATGAAGAGCATTTGTCAAAACCCCTTTTATTGTTTTTGACAGATTTGTGTCTCTTATAGAAGAATGTCTGCTGAGCATGATGCCGAGAACTGCGTCATCGTGACCCAGAGCTGGATGATATCATTGCTTCACTTTCAGCGGGTCACCGCTCTCCAGTCTTCAGGCTCATGTGGGGTTCCTAATGAAGAACAATGGGTTAGACAGCAAATACTTAATAAAAGTTAAAGGACGGGGGTGTGAGTCATGTAGAATCTAGACTCCTAGTGAGAGCACACTGTGTCATTGGCTGGAGAACGGCATTAGGCTATTCTTTTAATTTCTTGCTTTGTCCTGTGTGTCTGTGGGGAATGGCTATCTTTTGGACTAATCCCAAGACTTTTATTTTTACCCTGTTGTCACTGTTAGCCTTAGGGCTAGGCGATGGTCTATATCCTCCTATTGTCTGATGGTCTCTCTCCATTAGTCCCCATCCCAGAAGTGTGGGATCATGGTGAGTAATGCAGGTACCTCATGTAATCTGTAAAATACACGCTATACCCTCTACACATGAATGCACTCAATTAGCTCCACAGATGAAATCCCTCCTAAAAAGATATCTGCTGTTTGTCAACCATCTTGCTAATAACTGAAACTTGGCAGGGTACATTTTAATTTTTCAATCGGTACCAAATTGTGTAATTGTGTACATCTAAAAAAAACACAAAAAAAACTTTTGCAAATGCATCATTAATTCATTTGATTTCTTGCTGTCATTCAAAAACCTTTTAAAACGTATTTAATTCATTATTATGTAGGAAATATCTAATAAAGAAGGCTTACATTTTTACAAAGCATTTTATTCCCACTTGCAATACTTGATGGTACTCCGTTTCATATTCAGCCATAACTGGATCCTGCACTACCAGTAGAGCCAGAAGTTGTGTGTCAAGAGCGATGTCCTGTCCCAGTTCCACACTAGCTTCTGCTCCCCCTTTTCACCAATATTCTTTTCTTATGTATCATTCTGAGACTAAATGAAATGAATGCTTTATGCTAATAAAAATCCCCAGATTTCTTTTATCAGCAATGAAATGCCTTTAACTCATAACAATCCAGTTATGTCAATTTCAGTTCAATTTATTTTGTATCTATCTCGATGAAGTGTGATAGATGTCATGTACAGAATGAACAACATAACATAGTTACAACACATTCAGAAAAGACAGAAATTATTCATATGAGTATCAGGAATCCAGTTACTTAAATGTTGATGAAATAATGGCTACATTTCTGTTGGATTTTGTAAGTTAAGAGTTCAATTGTTTCCCCTTAAACTGAACAGAGTACTCTAACATTTCTTTATGACTTTCAAGAGGAAAGAAAGCTGCCATGGGCAGATTGCGGCAGTGCTGCTGAGTCATTGAGGTGTTCATGTTGACAGATGGCCCAGGTGAAGTGAGGGATGCTCAAGCCCTCCCTCCCCCACACGGCTCAGCTCGATACATGCCGTGGGCACTCTTGGATAATATATATATATATATATATATATATATATATATATATATATATATATATATATGTATATATGTGTATATATATATATATATATATATATATATATATATATATATATATATATATATATATGTATATATGTGTATATATATATATATATATATATATATATATATATATATATATATATATATATATATATATATATATATATATATATATATATATATATGTATGCTGAGAGATGTTCATTCACATTTGTTTTCATGTTTCCTCTCTTTATCTTACCATGGACACTGGCCAGGTTTCCATTCAAATGTTTCGGACTTAGCAGTCCAACTTCGAAAACATCAGCGAAAGAAAAATGCAAATGAATGATCGTATCCATCCACCATCTTTGTTCGATAATTAGGAGTTGGTTGGTGGAGATGAGCAGTTGGTAGCACCAGTTCTGCAGTGATGAACCATTCTAACAGGGAAGAATAGGACACAACAAGATGACGTCATTTAAGGAGCACCAGTCGAACCTCGAACGGGAAAAAAGTACACAAACCGGACAAAAACTATGCCATAGTGGTTTGTTCCATGTGTTAATGTGAGGAAGGTTACATCAGATCTCTGGGAGAGATGCAACTCTTTTTAGTCTCTTCAGCGAAGCAGAAGTTTCAGTGGACATTGAAGTTGAATACTACATGTACGGGATCATTTATTCCTTTTGCACTATGTTGCATTTAGCTTCTATCCATAAACTTTTCCACTTCTGCTAAGATGCAAACATTTCTTTTGCCGTGCTCTGAAAATGGGTGCCAGCCAGCCAGCCAGCCAGCCTACCCGTTGAGAAGTGTTACATTATTTTGGGTTCATTATGAAAGTGTGGCGGGACAAAGTAGACCATGGCGGGCTGCCAGAGTCTGGGTAATTAATATGAATCAATGAAAAGTGTCAATTTGTACATTTAGTTAGTGTTTGCCACTATTAGGATATGCACATTACTGTCATCAGTGAACACGGATCCTGAGGGCATGTGCACATCACTACAGATCAATGGTCCGTACAGCAGGCCAGAACTATATAAGCACACTTCCTCTGCACTGCTGTAGAATGACACAATACTCCCACTGGATCCATATCCTCAAGGTCATCCATAGCCAGAGAAAACTGTCTGATTATGAAACCACACCAATATACAAAAGACACATTAACAAATCGGAATGTAAATTATCCATTCACAGAACCAAGTCTTTAGTAACACTTAAGACGGGGCCTAAGAACGATGTTGTCGGTCAGTTTTCGTCACTGATATCCTTTAGTGTTTAGATGCCCCCTCTAGCTAAAGATAATAATGAGCTTTCAGTAAATGCTTTCATGCTCCAAAAGATCTAATGTGTGTCCTACCTTGGATGGGGATCAAACAACAATACTTTTAGAAACTGTCAAGTACTTTGACATCAGATGTTTGCTCAGATGGTTCCATAGTGACATCGTTACTGCTTGGGTTCAGACTTGGCTTATTATTGACGATGGCTTATTTTACTTAATAATAAAGAGTTTTGTAAATTGGGTACTTTTAAGATATCATCAGAACTAACCCGGTACCAAGTAATATCAAAACTTCTCCAGTCAAATAATACCCTTTGTGCCAAGCACCGCAGGTGTTCCATTTAATGCAACGTGTGATTAGCTCACTCCTTCAGAAGCTACAACCCATACAGCCGGGATTGCCTGTCTGCACACGGGAGTAGGTTGCTAGCACCCAGCGAACGATGCCAATATCTGTAATAGGGGGGGACTACGCTTTCGTAGCATGGTTCGACCATCGTGGGTCGAGGTGTTATCAGCGGTAACCGCTGAGAAACAAAATGCACTTTACATGTTTTTTTTTAGACCTCAATGTGTTTAGGTGAGAAACACTGAATTCTGTTTGTTTACAAGAAAAACTCCACAGGGCCTCTGTAAAGTTAGCAGTGGGTTCATTATTAGTTCATTGTCCCCAAGGATGAGCCACATGTGTTTTTGGTGGACCAATGGACTTTACTTAACGCCGCCCTTAAACCCAGCTTGAACAAAGTATATTACATAATTACATAATGATTGCCTTGAGATTTTCTAAACACAATCGTGGTCGTCGTCGGATATAAAATGGGGTTATATGTTTTTTTAATCTTTCTAAGCAGCAAGTCTCTCAGGACCGCAAACTTGTCTGTGTTCTTTGTTCAAAGCCTCACTTCTATTGTGGCTTGCACTAAGCGTAGCAGCAGGCTAATTAAATGCCACATAACGTTGTGCCATGGAAATGATTGGAATGACTCACTTCAGTTCAGCAGCTTGTAAAGGATGTCAGTTCTGAAGTCATGCTGTTTGGCTTATTTTTGTCTGACACCCTTTTTTATGTACAATCTTCCTGGTCAGTGGGGGGGGCAAAGCGTCAGAATAAGGATTAGTGTGTAGACGTCCTGTGTTTGTCCTGAGCTGGTTACGAGTGAATGCAGGAAGGTTTGCTGTAAACCAAAAGTCACAGCATTGTCTGTGCGCAGGAGGGAGGCTTCCTGTGTTTGAGGACGGACATGCTCTGTCACTCCGTCTGCTTTTTAGGAGCCAGTGTCGTCCATCTGTCAGACGGTGGGTTTCCTCACATTCGCATTGCGTGATTATTTTACCTCATTTTGTGGTGTTTATTGAAAGTAGCCCAGCTGTACTTTGTCCTAAATGGCCTTTTAAAGAGCATTCTTTTGAGCACTACACAGGGCAGTCTTTATCCTGTTACGGTCCGATTCTAACCTTGACAATACTGGAGTGTGGCGTTTCTTTCCCCCGGCATGAACAATGAAACCAAACTGTAAACCTGATCTGACTTGGTTAAAGTAACTTTTCTTTGGAAAAACAAAGTGTTTCTACAGTTTGTAGTTTTTAGAATTTATTTTCACTTGTACTTGGTTGGTTTCACTTGATTGGTCTATTGGGTGGAAAAGTGTTTTTTTGGGGCTTATTTGCATGATTGACATTTGTCTCAGCACATCACACTCCACCATTGGGATTTCTTCCTTGTCCCACCTGAGACACACCCTGGATTCCCCCCCATGTACCAAATTGGAATGCTCTGGCTCTCGGTCTACCGTAATGCGTCTCATCAGTGAGCTATGAATGACAACAGCAATGTCTCTCCGAACATTAACATGATTCTGTTTTTTGTGTTTTTAGGAGCCCTTTGAGGATGGCTTTGCCAACGGGGATGAGCTCACCCCGCCCGAGGAGGCCGCTGCTAAGGAAGCAGTCGACTCCAAAGGAGTGGTCAAGTTTGGCTGGGTTAAGGGGGTGCTGGTGAGTCACTTTCAGAAACCCTGCTTTCCTTTACAGTCATTAAATATTTATATTTCAACATATCGAGACGTACTAACAGTCCAAAGATGTCCTGTTATGCTCTGCAGTATTAGCTACAGTAAGACCAAGGCCAATAGCCAGTGTGGGATGGCCAAACTCAGTTACAGAATATTTTCACTTAAAACGCTACAAAGTTGAAACTACAGTAAATGTTACTTAAAATGTTGCAGCTTGCCTGCTGAAAGAGAAATAGCTCCACTGTTTGTCTACTTTAATAGTTCCAGTTGAACTCAATTAAGTGGATCAAAAGTGAAACGTGTGCCACTCTATCATCATAACTGTATGTGCAAGTAGACGACACTCTGTTGATGATTTTGGGTTCTGAGTGTGAATGACTTGTGGCTCAGATAGTGGTCGGTCGGTGAGGAAGGTACAAAGACTGAGAAGTGGTTCACCATGAGGTCTGTTTGACACAGGTTTCATTTTATTGAAAGTACAGTCAGCAGTCTGCACATTATCATCCTGCTTTATTTTGACTTAAGAAGTACTTACTTCCTCTCTAAAACAAACCTCACACTCCTCATGTCTCTTGGTTTATAAAGGCTTTTATTAAGGACTGTGGGCTATTCTGAACACAGTCCCTGTTGTAGTTTAGCTCAGAAGTTATTTTGTTTCCATTCCTTTTTATTATTTCATTTTGATGTGTTTGGTTCTAACAAGAAAAAGTGACGGGCCTTAGGTCAGGAGAATAAAGTCATAACGCAACAAGATAAAAGTCATAGAAATAAAGTTGTACTTCTTTGGATCAGAAATCAAGAGAATAAATTTGAATTTCTACCTTTTTTTAAAAATTAATATCAATATTATGATGAAAGATTATTTTCAAATACTTTCAAACTTTGTCAACATCATTTTTAAAATGTTTTGACTTTTCACCTGACTCTCATATTAGTTACTAAGTACATTCCATCGTTCACATATAAGTTCAGAGTTTATCTCCCAAATTGTCATTGTTTCCCCATCAGTGGCTCTAATGAACTCTAAAAGGAGGTGAGATCAATGCTGCAGGACAACAGTCACATTCAGCCACTTGAGAAGTCAAATAGGATGCAAACACACACGGTGGTGCAGTGCATCAGTATCGGTGCATCTACTCTAAACTGTGGTAGGGAACAAAGTAAAAAAAGCTGCATTGAGACAAATCTATCCTCACCAGCAGTCTTCCTCTCCTCTGTTTGCTGTTAAAAGCTGTTTGCTTTTTTCACAACGACCTTACGAGACATCTCGATGGTGAATTAGTTGTGTGGAGACACTTTGTCACTCTTCCCCTCACAATGTATGTTGAAATCGTGCTATGTGTTGCATTTCAAGTTATTATTATCAATATGAAATAACGGTGGGAACCTTCATTAGTAGAAACCCAGCCGTTGCCATCTCCTCATGCGCTCACAGTAACCCCTCCTCTCTGCAGGTCCGCTGCATGCTGAACATCTGGGGTGTGATGCTCTTCATCCGCATGTCCTGGATCGTGGGTCAGTCTGGAATTGGTAAGCAGAGATCTCTCATGACAACTCTCTCACCTGTTTAGAATCCTCCAGCCCTCCATGCGAGTTAGTTTTTTGGACTTGGGAAGTTGTGTGTGTGCAATCTGCCTGTGGCTGAAGGCGTGTGAACAGAGACAAAGGACTGGACATTTTGTTACTTCCCCTATTACCGCCTTTGCATAATTTCCAAAAAGCACGCAAACAGGCAATATCATATTAACGGTTATGTAATCTTGAACCTAAGTTAACTAAAACATTCATAAAGGTTGTTCATTGTCATAAAAGCAGTGTTTGAATCTGCACACATTTTCATGTTTTGAAATGAAAGAATGCTGTTGAAAGTATGTACATATGATATTGCAATATCTATATAGCTATACTATCTGCATGAGAAAAGATGTTTGTTATTTGGGTCCAATCAATCCCTTACTCTCCCTGTGTTGCCTTGAATTCTTGAGGAAATCTTTTCTTTATTCCTCACTGGAGGCATACGAGAAAAACAAAGTTTTCTTTTGTAATTCAAGGTAACGCTGGTAATAGATATACAGCCGGTTCTTTTGGGGGTGAAGTTTTCCTTTTTCATCTCATTTTGATACTTCCCTTTTCACTGATGTCAACCCGGGCTACAGAGAATCATGTGTCGGCAGGTCAGGAGCCCGTTTGATACACAGCCAGTGTTTTACAGTGATGGGACAAAGACTGCACGTAACTGACTAATTCAAATGTTGCCGTGCAGAAAAGTTAGCGAGCCCGTATTTATTGACATTCTGCTGCTCGCTGGGTGGCCACTTCTGACCCAGTGTTCAACACTCCGTGTCAGTTATTTTCTCGCTTCACACACACAACACATCTCCCAACTGTTCCTGAACCCCCCCCCTTCCCAGCACTTGTTGTTAATTCTCCGCTTTGATGTGAAATATCACCACAAAGTGACACATGTGGCCAACTTCACTGCAGTAGCTCTCTTTCGTGGCCAGGCCGTTACTTTTCACGGAGCTCTGTTTTTGGAAGGCCGGCTAGAAAACTGTTAACAGTGTTGCACATTCTTTTCATTTAAGAGATTCATAAAGGTCATACCGTGTTTTTCGTTTTTTTTTTTCTCTACAGTTCTGTCCTGTTTGATTGTTGCCATGGCCACCGTAGTGACAACCATAACCGGCCTCTCCACATCAGCCATCGCCACCAACGGATTTGTACGAGGAGGTACGCATCGCTTTCTGTAGAATGATCGCTAAGGTAGAAAACACCAGTGACCTCTCCCTGCTGCTTGCTGTGAAACCAGGTGTGGTTTCAACTAGCACGGGCAGCTGTCAGTCATCCATCACAGTGTAGCATTGTCTGTGCAGCCGAAAGACGGGTTAAAACTCTTCCAGTCGTCTCAGCAAAGGAGTTTCCAGTGTTTGGATATCAGCACATTTCTCACTCACTGAATCACACAAAATAGGCTCGCAAAATGTTTTCATTTGTTAAATCTGATTCTTTCTCGTTTTGTAAAATATTTGACCCTCAACACTGATTGGTTGCAGTGATGCCTCATGGGATAGGGCCAGCCATATGCTATTGAGGACTGTTTAGACATTCATAAAACGTTTTGATTCTAAGGAAGGCACACAACCAAAGACTGCATATAAGAAGTGGATGTAGTCACCCATTGGTTTGTGGACTGCCGTTTTGAAGCCTCGAGTTCAGCACTTTGGCCGCCACCATCTTGGTTTTTTCTTTAAGCCAGAAGTGACCATATTTGGACATGGGGGAGGAGCTGTGTAGTTGCTGAGGGAGAGCGAAGCCTGGCGGGGTTAGGTATCGTTAGCTTAGCTAACCCTAGCTAGCTATCTTGGTTAACAAGGTGCATCTGTTATTCATGTTGACAGACACGATAATGGGGATGCTAATTTGGGGTTGCAAATTTCAAACTAAATGTACTTACCATAAAATAAGAAAAGAACAGACGATTTCTTACGTCGTCTGTTAGAACAACGTGGCAGAGATGCTGTGGTACTTGACAGTTCATTGTTGACTCTGGAGACAAATTACATAATAAGAGCTGCTAAGCTCACATAGCAACAGATTTACCGCCATGACAGCTGAGCACCTTTCATCCACGTGATGTGGCTGAAACTAAAGAAAAAGCGAGCATGTGGACCTGGAGTCGGGATTGTTTGGTTCTACTTCTCAAATGTATGAAGTCACTGGGGACAGAACGTTCCTGGTGCTCAGGTGCTGGTGAGAACATGTAATGGGAATCCAAATCCTTGGATTCTGATTTGACTAACATATCCATGTGTTTTGAGGGTTGTTATTATAATTATTATTTTATCCTCCATCTTGAAGATTGAGGAGGATAGTAGAATTACAAAGTAATCTACCAGCATTTTGCAACTTTCACTCATTTCACTGGCCAACATGGTGCCTTGCTGCATGACGTCATTTTGCTTTGCAGCCAAAGTTGAGCCTAGTTCAACTTTTTGGCTACTGCTTTTGTTTTGATGCAGTGGTCACATTGAAATGAAGAAGGGAGCTGTGTTACTTATACTGCATTATGCCAGCTCCTTTTAGGTCACACATATACCATGTTAGCACCTGATTTCAACTATCTTTCCTGACATTATCATCACATTCAGTGACCTCATTTTGATGTGAGTTTTTGTTTGCTGCTTACATTCTGCAGCCGATAAGAGGATTCAGAGTAGAGGTGTCACAGTACCGATCCTAAATCAAAAATTGATTGAACTGAGCTTTTGATTTCGACCCACGTCAAAAGCAGGATCGGCGACTCTCCCAGTATTATTTTTCTTCTTCTGTGTGTTTCGAATATGTATATGGCTTAAAGGGATAGTTTGCATTTGGTCCTGCCAATTGTGGTATACTCATTAATAATCTTATTACATTATTTCACGATTGATGATGATGGGGGTCCTCTGATCAGAGATTTCTTGTCCCTTGGTGACTGGTCAGACCTAGTTGAGCTCTGTATGTGCATGGGGACATCAAACTGATGATTCAACATCAGTGTACTACAGACAAGCATCTACAACATAGTGCAGCTTTGCTTCTGAGTTTTCCATCCAGGCCTCTTGGTAACTCAAAGCTCTTTGTTGCGGGCGGGTAGCATGCCCGGCCAGACACGCTCTCCCAAACAGTTGATTGGCAGTGTGATATGTGATCCTAGAGCTAAAATAACCTTGATATGGAGCATGTGCTGCCTCGGAGACCTCTCCCAACTGTGGGCTTTGTGTGGCTGTGGTGTTCTTTAACATGTCACTCGCTGAGGGGATAGTGCATAACTGGCCATTGATAATTGTGCCGATGGAAGTCTCTGATGGCCTTTTTTGGCCCAGACAACAGACACGTCTGAGGAGGGTGTGTAAGTAGATGAATTGGGCTCTAACTCTGGTCATGTAACTCTCTGGTCCCTGATCTCAGAGGTGGGGTTGGGGGAGGCCTGTCATGATAATCACGTGATCGACTTATTGTATGATATAAATTCATGACCTTGATCATTTTTACGTTCTTGACTTATTACGCTAAATAATGACCACCATCATTCTTACGTTACCGGCTTATTGTACGATATATGGACAAGGCCTCGATCATTTTGAGGTTATTGTTCCATGGCACATTTTTGTTAACGCAGCCTTAGCCTATTTAGTTATAGTTTTGGTTGTGTGGTTTAATTTTTTGTATGCGTTATATATTTAGGATATTCTCATATTCTTTTCCACATTCCGATTCCAATGTCTTGTGTGTTTAAGAATTAAAAGTTCATTGCTCTTTGGAAGGATAAACTTGCATTGTCATGCTGTTATATTATCATTATGTCAGTGGCATAAAATGGTCTTTAACTGACAATAATATAGTTTATTGCAATTATTTCTGGGACAATATATCATCCAACAAAAGTAGTTATTGTGACAGGCCTATGTGGGGGGCTGACTGGGGGACAGGCCGCTGACACTTATTCCCTAGTGCAATACTTCCTACAAACATTGGGATAACATCTTACTGCATGCATTAACAATACGGTTTACAGTCAATATACAATTTAATATAGCCAATACAAAAATAGTAAATCTATATTATCTGTTTAATTAAATTTTGTTCCAGCTTTTCACAACAGTTTACTTTTACTAAGGTCTTGTCCATTACCTTCTGTTTCCAGGTGGAGCATATTACTTGATTTCGAGGAGTCTTGGCCCAGAGTTTGGAGGTTCTATTGGTCTGATCTTTGCCTTTGCCAATGCAGTGGCTGTAGCCATGTATGTGGTGGGCTTTGCCGAAACTGTTGTGGAACTTCTTGCCGTAAGTCTCTTTGTGCTTTTTTTTTCTGCTTTACTACTGAGGAGTTGGAAGGTGTTTTGGACTAAAGGAAGGTTGTGGACAATCAGCAGGAATGATAAAAACAAGCAAAATCTGTCTGTGTTCAAATGGTGGACGGACTCAAAAAGACCTAATCTGAGTAAGCTGAAAAGAACATGATCTTTTCTTATACAAGTTTGTTGTTTGTCTTACTGTTTCGCTGTCAATGTATAGGCACATTGAATTTGCCTATACATTGACAGATTGAATGCTCCTTGAAGGTGTTTAAACTCTTCAAACAAATATTTCTGTTTTAAGCTAGAGGCTTGTGTCAAAATGTCCCATCATTGACTTTTTTCTAAACTATTGTATTGAGTCCTAGAATCAGAAACGACTTATTAAAAAACAGTTTTTAAGCAACTGTTTTTGTGGCGTGAGGTCTTGGTCCTGATGGACCGCAGCCTCCTGACAGAGGGAAGGGACTCGCAGAGTTTGTGGTCATGGTGAGAAGGGTCGGCTTCAATATTTCTTGCCCGCCTCAGGGTCCAGGAGGCGAACAAGTTGTGGAGGGACGGCATATTGCAGCCAATCACCCTCTCAGCAGAGCGAATGATACGCTGCAGTCTGCCCTTGTCCATGGCAGTGGCTGCAGCGTACCCGACGGAGATGGAGAGGATGGACCCAATTTATGTAACTATATAACAACTCTTTGTGTTGTCTCTCAGGGTGTAGATGCCCTTATGACGGATGAAATCAACGATGTCCGCATCATCGGCACCATCACAGTAATCCTTCTCCTGGGCATCTCCTTGGCAGGAATGGAATGGGAGGCCAAGGTACGAGCGGGGATCCCGTCTCTGATACACAGCAACACTACACAAACTGCCTAGAAGCTAGAAGTGCTCAAGTTAAGCCTCTGATGAAAATTCCCAGAACAGGCTTTAAAAAAAACATTAGACTCAGGACACACACACACACACACACAATGAAAGATTCATACATTGGTTTAAAAGATCTGTTGTGACTAATGAATTGGTCAATTTTCTTCCCTGTAGGCCCAAATATTCTTGCTCATTGTCCTCATCGCAGCCATATTCAACTACTTCATCGGAACTTTCATTCCTCTCAAGTCAAAGGAATCTATGGGCTTCTTCGGCTATGACGGTACGACCACATGCTGATTTCTCAAGTCATCTTCTTTTAATGCAGATTAAACATCTGTACCACCTCATCTCTAGGGCTGTCCCCCACCAAAGACATTCGTAGTCAACTCACACTGTGTGCATTTTGTGGCCTAATCGCTTACCACAAAGAAACACAAAAATGCCACTTTAAATCTTTTGTGTACCACAGATGTGTTCATATGTTTCTTGTAAATAACTCATTGATCATTAAAAAGACAACTAACGCTTTAATACTCCGCAGACGGCGTGCGAGCTCCGAGCATGTACTGAGGCGTTTGTACTCTAGCCATAAACCGACCTCTAAACAATTTGATTTGGCTGCAAAGTATTTACTCAGAAGTAGACTTTTAGACCTTGTTTCTAAAGCATCTAAAAGCGAATTGACCTTCTTTTGTAAAATCCCTATACATGTAAATAGTGCTTTTTATCACTGAACTATTTGTGACAGTCACGTGATCGCTCGCACAGAGTTACAAAAATTCAGAGGTGCACGACCAAGCGTTGTGACCTCTTGCAGAGACGTCAATTTCTGACGCGCGCTGGCTTCACTTCGTCAAGTATAAATTAAGTTTAAATTCACTGAAGAGATCTTGGTAGACTAAGACCTAAACGACTGATTAATAGACGGAGAGGGGGCAGCCCTACTTATAACCCTGAGCGCTGTAGGCTTTAGGACTTCGTCAGCTGCAGTCTTGGTGTTTAAAACTCTTGTTCCCCCGTCAGGTTCAATCATGTGGGAAAACATGGGCCCTGACTTCCGAGGAGAGACGTTCTTCTCCGTCTTCGCCATCTTCTTCCCTGCCGCCACTGGTATTCTGGCTGGAGCCAACATTTCAGGAGACCTCTCTGTAAGTCGACTTTAATGAAGAGAATCCTAAAGGGGCTTTATCCTGATGTCATAGATTCGACTAAAGCTTTCAAACCAAGCAAACTAGTCATCTGTGTAGATTCTGCTGCACGGGCGGATGTGAGTGGTGCTTTCATGGGGTAACAGTGATTGAGCTGGTGACCTTCAGTGTGGCAGTTAGAGGATCGATGACATCTCTTAAAAGCCCTTTATTGATAAGAATTAAAAGGTTTGTGATGGATGGATTGCTTGTTATCTTGAGTCTGAGTTGTGGTTGGTTGTTGCAGGACCCACAGCTGGCCATCCCCAGAGGAACCCTGCTGGCCATATTGATCACAGGAATAGTCTACCTGGGTGTCGCTGTTTCCACAGGTGCAGTGCTCTATGTGACATTCTGTGTAGCTCTGTAGAACGTAATCACATTTCTTGACAAAGTTTTCACGAGTGTGCTCGTTTCACACCAGGCTCCTGCATTGTGAGAGACGCCACCGGGAATGCAAATGACACAGTCAGTGCTCAGTTCCTGACGAACTGCACTGACGCCGCCTGCAATTTCGGCTATGATTTCTCCTCGTGCAAGAGCGAAAAAGGCGGCTGCAGCTACGGACTGCAGAACGACTTCCAGGTACGAAGCAGCTCCATCACAAGATGAGGTTTGAAGATTATTAGGAACCTTAAGGAACATTTGCTATAGAAATGCACTACTGCAAATGGGCTACAACTGCATGCTGTTGTGCAACCCTGTGTTGCATAATGACAATAAATGATCCTTGAATTCTTTCAGAGATGGAGGTCGAAAAATATCAAAAAGTGTTGGTTGTTGGGTGCAAAAGTCAGACCATTACATTTTCCTTTAATCTTTGGTTCAGGTGATGAGCATGGTGTCTGGTTTCGGGCCAGTCATCACCGCTGGAATCTTCTCTGCCACTCTGTCCTCAGCGCTGGCCTCTTTAGTCAGTGCACCTAAAGTTTTTCAGGTAAGAACCGACCAAAAGGTATCTTAATGAATTACACCAATATCCAGTGAGCAGTTTACTTATGGATTTGAACTGTAGTTACATTTGTAGTTTTAAATAAACTTCAACTATCATGTTATATGATGTTCCATTTCCATTAGGGCTGTGTGTTACAGTCCCTGTAACATTCAACATCACAGCACTACTTTTTTGTGCAATCTGAGCCACCAGTCTTTGCATGTCAACTATTCATTAAAAATCAATATTGCTTTTAAAACTCGATAAAGTCTTGCAACACGTGATATCGTGACACCCCTAACTTCCCACAGGCTTTATGTAAGGACAACATCTACCCCGGCCTGGGCATGTTCGCCAAAGGCTACGGCAAGAACAACGAGCCCCTTCGAGGCTACATCCTGACCTTCGGCATCGCTCTGGCCTTCATCCTCATCGGTACGGCTGCACACCGCTCAATACATTTTTACATAAATTAAATGTAAAGTTTCCAATAATAAATGAATAATGAATTTAATTTTACTTTGCATTGCATGGACCAATAATTAGTACCAAATGACATAGTTCTTTCCTGAAAACTTACTAGAGCAAAAGTCATGTCCTTAGGACTCATCCTCTGGGGATAATGAATATCTACCAAATCTGATGCCAAAGCTGTTGATTGATATGGTACAAGTGTTTGATGGTCTAACGACTGGAGTGACTCGTTACACTGTGTTATTGATGCCAGCAGGGTAAACTGTCATTTTCCACTCTAACTCAAATAAGAATTCTCTTTTTGTTCTTGCAGAAAGGACTAGAGAACATGACATTTGAGGTTTTTATGTTTTTTTTTTGCAGCGAAGTTGAACATAATTGCCCCCATCATCTCCAACTTCTTCTTGGCGTCCTATGCCTTGATCAACTTTTCTGTGTTCCACGCCTCACTGGCTAACTCACCAGGTAAGATAAAAATATGAATTCAAATCTAAATCCAGAAGTTAAGGCTACAGAGAAACCTAATATAAGAGACGTCCCTTGTTTGATTGTGAAAAGGAGCGGCTCATCAGCCACTATGCCAGAGTCACTGGTCATATGGTGTTTAATGGGGTTTGGGGGTTTCAGAAGGAATTACTTTGAGGCTCTCTACAGCTCAGGCCACGTCTAACTGCTCTAAAAGCTCTGAGCTACAACTCACAAGACACTTCCTATTATTTTAAGCCTCTTTCACACTTCCACTGCAACCCTGAACTTATGTAGACACCAGCCAGAGGAGCTTGTTTAAACAGACTTTACCCTACCAGCTTCCCGTACAAAGTCTGTGTTCTATCCAATTGAGCCCATGTGTGAATGAGCTGCTCATTGTCCAGAGAATTCACAGCAGGCGTGTAGACGGCGTTTCTATCATGTCGCCATTTACACAGAGACGGATCGGCAGACAAATTCAAGAAACGGCAGCAGACTCGGCTTGAAGTTTAACTGGATCATTAGTTAACACATTTTATTCAACAGACGTACCTGCTTCTAGGCTGTGATAGCGTCTCCGGTTTTCGACTTTCTGGCCTTTAATTACCTCAGAGGTCAGCAATGTGAAGACGCTTTGTTAAGTGAACTTTGACACGCACATTTAGCCTGTTGACGAATAGCAAAGTTAACCTGAGTGCTAAAGATTGACATGGATTCACTCAGCGAGCCGGTCCAGTGATTGTGGTCCTTCCATTGAAATCTAGTGTTTTTGTTCCAGAATCTAGTGGTTTATCGTGCTGGGGGGAGCGGGACATTGCACTTTTGGGAACCAAAAGACTGAGAGCTATGCTACCTTGTCCACTTACTTGCTTGTTCCATAAACCAACCTTTTATCAACCTTTTTTTATTTGATAGTTTTTAAATGTTTCCAAAATAAATGGTAATTCTTGATAGTACAAAAGCCTTGTTAAGTGTCAAATACAGTAATTTGAGGAAGGAATAATGAATGAGTTTGAAAAAGTAGCTTTCCAATGAATGGTTATACATTTTCTGTCAATTCAAGTTGTGAAGAGAGTAATCCCTACATCCTCATTACTGTAATTGTGGCTGTAATAATGCAGTCTAGGGGAATATTTTTTGAACATGATGTGAAATCTCAGTGCTATGATCAACTGTTATGTTACTGTTAGGCCCTCCAGAGAAATGATGTATTTTTCTGGCTCAAGGAGACGTCTCAATACTCGACCAATTCCAGAAAATGTTGTCCCTATTGGTCACCATAGACGCAAAAATGTGGGAAGTTCACCAAAATTAGGGAAAAGTCTTCTCTGGTACCTCCAGTGGTATTCTTTGTTGCAGATAGCTTTGGTTTATATTTGTCCAGGTTTTGAGATCTCTGCCTCCAATCCAATGGAATTTAGTTTGTGATGCATACAGGAAAAAAACAACACGTTTTCCAAGAATGTGTTACTCTGTCTTAATAGCAAAGAGGAATGTAGAAAACATTGAGGTAACGTTTGCAGGCTTCTCATTTGCAGCAGTTGAAAGGATTAACTTTGTTCCCACAAGTCGCTTGACAAAAAGCCCAAAATGAAACTTTGCTGTAGTATCGTTGATGTGCTCTCTGCAAGCCAGGACCACCGAGGATCATGTGAGCGATTAGAAGCAGGGGAATGTAATAGCACTCTGTGACTGTGTGTCTTTGCAGTCCCAACAAGACCAGCAAAGCCAGAATCTCCCAGTTTCATGTATATCATATACATACTTAATAAGATTATTAACATAATAGTAATGAATCGGGACCTGCAGTATTTGGATCAAGTAGCCGGTGAAACAAAAGGTGTGCAAGTTAGCAGGTTACAACTGTTAGCTCAGTGTGACAACACCTGTCATCCTCTGCTTCTGTAGCTACGGCTCGTCAACATTAATGAGATCAGTTTCTGGTTTCTAAGAAGCAGATCTGAATGAAACTGTTGAGCATAATACATTTAGTTACTTAGAAATATTGAAAGCTACATTCAATAAGGGATCAGAAAGAATTTGGTTAGATAAGGGGATTCAATACAAGATTTAGATTAGGTAAAATGCTATTGAACCCTACCCTTAATTAACACTGTTGGAAACGTTGGGCCTCATGCAAGAACCACCCGTAAACACAGATTAGTTCTTAAGTGGCTGGTACCAACCGCATTCACCATTTTTTCTCTTATTTAGAATTTCCTCTTGGGTACAAACAGACATTACGAGTGGTCGAGACCTGTCCTGAGACTCATGTGCAATTAGTCTGTTGTTTTCAAAAGATAAGTTTCTTACTCATGGATTGTATAATGAATTACTTTGAAGGCATTTTGAGATTGAAAACTCATATAATTACACTTCACAGTTGTGTTGACATTATCCTGTTTGACTCTGCAATGTGAATTATAGACCCATAGAGTTTAAAAGTATCCACATAGCTTAATGATCTCACCGGTTTCATCGTCTATTGATGCTATTGTACAACACTGCACTATTAATATGTTGTCTTAAATGATTTGACCCCTCCCGTTGCAGTCAGCTATCGTCTTGTGTTATTTCAGTGACAGTTTGACCTTCAGGTGACGGGTCCTCTACAGGACTCTTCTTTGGTCTCCATTACTGGTCTTCATTTTATGACACTCCTTATATGGTGTTATTGGGGCGTTTATTATGCTAATTGACTACTGATGAACATGTGCTCACGTATGCACAGCTGGCCTTCATCATGTTTACGCTGCTCATTTACACAATTATCTGAAGTTAGGAGCGTTTACTGAAGGCCACCATAGGAAAAAAGTAGGAGGAAGTTCAGATAAGAATACCGAAATGTTCTTGCATGAGGTCAAATGTTTCTGGAGAGAGATTGGGATTCTATTCACCTCCATTGAATCAGAGTGAAAGCAAAACTGTCAGCATGGTTGGATACCACTGTAGGTAGGTGAGATAATATTTACATGTTTTTGGAGTTTGGGTGAGCTGTCTTTTTAGACTGTAGCTGAATGAAATGCATATACAACAGCTGATCTTCTTTATATTGAGTTCTGTGCTTTTTTCCCCTTCAATACCAAAGCTCTAGCAGAACTCCAGGTACAGATTCTCATTCCTCCAAGCAGGTCATATAATTACATGGACTTAAATGGTACATGACTGAATTTGAGGCAAGCAGTAATACACACAGACTGTGATGTATGTTACTGCCTCTGCAACCACAAACTATTACGTCCCTCATTTGGTGTTCTGGCCTCTTCAGGGCCAATCTCTCCCCACTCTCTGGGACACATAAAACCCCTGAATGGGGCTGCGAGGACCAGCACGTCAATGTACCGTTTATGTCCTGTGGTTTGTTTTAGACGCTGTCATTGTGTAACCACACACAGTCTGACTGTATCCCATCACTAAAATCTACTAGTCTAGTTTCTGTGGTACCCAGTAAACAAACATGGTCTCTAATAGCTGGTATAACCTTCTGGTCTCCAGTCTAACAGGCTGCTAACTCCCATTCTTTAACCCAAGCACATATCCAACTTCAACTTTAACGTTGTCCATCCTCTTTAACAGCCACATTTGCTATTTTAAGACCATGTTAATGACAATTATTGTAAAATGTTCATGGAGGATGATTTTAGTCTTTTGAATTGCAGGTCTGACTTAATTTGGTCCAAGTTTAAGGAGTCTTTAACACATCTGACTTCAAACCAACTTTAAC
Organism: Pholis gunnellus; assembly: GCF_910591455.1. Classification (NCBI taxonomy): domain Eukaryota; kingdom Metazoa; phylum Chordata; class Actinopteri; order Perciformes; family Pholidae; genus Pholis; species Pholis gunnellus. The sequence goes on from NC_136545.1 coordinate 504,422, forward strand.
ATGAAGTGCATTTCCTCAGTTTTCTATAAATATTAATTTAGCAAACATTGTGATACAGATATGTGACAAGTGGTTTGAGTCTTTTTGATGTTTTTGAATATCGATCCTCTTTTGTTGCAATGCGGTGACTTGTTTTCATGGGTGCTGTAGGATGGCGTCCCAGCTTCAAATACTACAACATGTGGGTGTCACTGGCTGGAGCGATACTGTGCTGTGTGGTGATGTTCGTCATCAACTGGTGGGCCGCTCTCATGACCAACGTCATCGTTCTGGGTCTTTTTATCTACGTCAGTTACAAGAAGCCAGGTGAGTTTCAACAGTTTTTCACACATTGGTGCAAATGAACATTTATACAGAATGATTTTTTTAAAATGCTATAATTACAAAAACAACATACAATAGTAGCGTTAATATGACAATCTATGATAGTTGACAAAAATTATTAAATTAATTTCCCACTTAAAAAAAATCCTGCTTCAGTAACCTGCACTCATTATAAAAGGTGAGGGTTAAACTGCTAGCCTAACCTAGCTTAACCTAAAGTGAAAAACATACACTGTCCAATGAGCTGTGTGATTATTATGTATGTTATATATATTAAAAAGATCTTTATGGTTAAAGCTATTTTTAGGTAAATAACAGCTCTGTGCTCATAAGTAGCTAAATCCAGGAAGTAGTTAGTCTACCTTAGCTTTTACTTTTCAGAACAAAAACGTAAAGCAAATGTCCGATACTGTAGTGTAGATGACCACAACATCAACATATTATGCTGAAGGGGTGTTGTTGTTTTTATCTCAGTCCAACAATCTGTGTGCTGTCACTGTAGATTATGTGTAACAGTTCGCTCTCAAGCCAAATTGCCATGAAATCCCAATGTTTTGCTAATGAATACATAACATACTGAACATGACCTGGACCATCTGTTGTTGCATTTCCAAAAATGTAGTACTGTTCACTTTACAAAAGTCAAATTCGTAAGCAAAGTTTGAATTAATAAATCTCACCGCTACACGACACTGAGCTGTCAAGTTCTTCCACCCCCCAACACACATCTGTGCACTTCCTCGAACACAAAGCTGGCCTTGCAGCTCCGAGCACAAACCTGTGTGCACACTCAGTTTGACATGCAGCTACACACACATACAAGGCCTTCCCATTGCCTGTAACACCACATGGGTCAGCCGGCCTTCGGTCCAGCAGGACGACCCATAAACACACTTCCCAACTGCACTGTTTGTTTCTGCCTGCATGCGTCCTCCCCACCAGATGTGAACTGGGGCTCGTCGACCCAGGCTCTGACCTACCACCAGGCTCTGACCCACACTCTGCACCTCAGCGGAGTCGAGGACCACATCAAGAACTTCAGGTACTAAACACAAAGAAGCGCCCCTACTAAACACACCTGTAGTTACTATCATTAAAGCTGGACCAGGCAGTATCTTATCAGACTGTGGTTGGGCGATATGGCTAAAATCTTCTATTCAAATATAAATAATTTCATATCTTGATGACGATATATCTCCCGATATAGCATATTTTCTGCTTATTCAATAAATAGTCATGGTTTTGTAAACTCCTCCCTCGTAAGCTACTCCCACCATCCGCTCTGTAAAAAACGATCGCTGTGTCCAAAATCGACGATGGAATTAGAAACCATATTCAAGTTTCGATAGCGTTATTATGAAGGGAAAAATGGTATTGCAACAATTATTGATACACAAATGATCTTATCAATTCTGTTGACGATCCATGAAGTTGAAATATAGCTAAAGCAGGTACTATTACTGTTCTATGTCCACCATGCTACATGTGTTCTCTCTCTGAATGCTTGCACATGTGGTGTGTTTGAGGACGTATCGGTGCTAATGTGTCTTTGGGCTGTTCCCATGGCAGCAAACCCAGCAGGAGATTAAAAGGCATCTGATGGCGTCTTCAGTGGGTTCCTCTGAGCGCCCTCTTGTCTCTTCTCACTGCCTCCATTAAATCCCTTGGTGCTTAACATATTTGCTTTGATGTGCGCTACTCTGCTCCTGTTTTTCTTTTTTTTGGATGACTAGAGGTCACTGTGAACGTCAGAAGAAAAAAGGTCTGCTGATTTAACAGCTAGTGATGCTGTAAACGCCACTTCAAACTATGAAAGTGTTATATATATAATATATATATATATATATATATATATATATATATATATATATATATATAATATATATACACACACTCTCACTCACTGGTATATAAATAATAGTAGAAAAGGGGTTAATGTTTTCCCATGGCTGTGTCTGCCTGTAGACCCCAGTGTTTGGTGATGACTGGTTACCCCAACTCTCGTCCAGCTCTTCTGGATCTGGTCCACTCCTTCACCAAGAACGTAGGCCTGATGATCTGTGGTCATATTCGAACGGTGAGCTGCTTCTTCTTCTTCTTCTAATACTACTACTACTACTACTACTACTACTACTACTACTACTACTACTACTACTACTACTACTACAGCACTACATGCTATCAGGGAAGTTTTCATTATATTGCTGAAGTGAATGTTTGTTTTGTAAAATATTTCTTTTATTAATAATTTGTTCACTTTAAACCCTAAGTTTGCACACAAACTCCACTCTAGTCATACGTTTATCCTGTTTATGGTAACAGTTGTAGCTAGAGTAATACTGGAGATATACAATACAATATTGCAGAATTAAAAAAATATATCCACCAACAATATATTGGCTGATATTCATTTTGAATGTGAACAGATGGCATAATGAATATTTGAGCTGACCAGGATACAGAATCTAGTGAGCCGGACGTTTTACACTTTAACACACATATCTTTGACATTTCCTTACTGGCATTTCGTCTTACTAATCAGCTGACATTATGATGCATATATACATGAATATAAGTTCATATTTGGAGATATACTGACTCTGCCGTCCAGGTCCGTTTGGCAGTATATCTGCTTTAAACTTAGGAACATTCATATACTGATCAATATTTTCTTGCTCTATGTAAATTCATTATTTATGAATTCTTCTCTTTGAAACATCTCTCTCTGAGTCACCTTAGAGCACATGAATGAGCTCATCAGTGGTGGGGTTTGTTCCTCTCCCGTATCCTCGCTGTAAAAAGCCTTTTAACAAATCCCCTGCCAGGCAGAACTGCTTCACAATAGAAGGGCCATTTTGAGTGGATGAATGCAGGCTCTGTGCAGACCAGCGGCTCCCTGGCTCCGTGGAACCCCCCCCCCCCGCCTGCTTCTATTGCTTCCAAGTTAAATGATGTAAACCTCGTCAGGAAACCAGTTTCCTGGCTGAAGAGCAGCTTTCCTTTGGAAATAAACAAAGTCCCTGAATCTCCTCGTCGGGGGATTTGCGGCACTTTGTTCTATAGGTTGAATTCTCGTGTGTGTGTGTGTGTGTGTGTGTCCACAGGGCTACAGAAGACCAAACTTCAAAGAACTGGCCACAGACCAGGCCCGGTATCAGCGCTGGCTACTGAAGAACGAGACCAAGGCCTTCTACTCTCCGGTGTTTGCTGAGGACATGAGGCAGGGTGCACAGTACCTGCTCCAGGTATGAAAATGGCTCCATCTCAGATGGATCCAGCCTCTGTTGCTCTGGAGGGTATCGCTGAGTAAAGGGCTCTGCCCGTAGCTGTCTACGCTTTCCCCAGGATGCTTTGTTCAAGCCTGGAGTGCAGCGAAACAGCCAGCCATGTTGGCTCAGTGTCCTCTTGTTTGTTGGTGTTAATAAGCACATGCTTCTAGTGGCACGTTTTTCACAATTGTTTAAAAGAACGTTGCCAACGAGAAACATTTGAAGTTGTGTTTCCAGGTTATTGTGTAAGAGGCCATAAACCTTATTGAGTTTGAGCCGTGTATGTCCTTAAACTGTCTCAAATGATCTCAATTCATCTCAAATCAATGTAATGTTCATTTTACAACCCAGTACCACACACATGGTCTCATTAGGCTGTACATATATAAAAAAAAGATAGCATTTAAAATAAGTTATTTATTTCATATTTTTATAATCGCAAACAGCTCTCATAAAAAGGCCCACGCCAACAATGTGCTTCTCTTGATACTACCCTGTCTTTGTCTCTCAGCTCCAAGCCCACTCACACTGAAGATGTTAATCTTCAGCTCACATATTTCCTTTTTTAAAAGCTTAGTATTTTTTTTTCTATCAAACAGGAGGAAATAGTGGAAAATATAAAGTATCACAGGAAGTAATGTTTTAATTTGAACTAGTTTTATAACTCTTAAACATTTGGTCATGTCCTTGTGTGCTGTTCTTCTGGTGAGAAATGATACCAGGTTACAGAAACTTTTTCACATTGCTTTTATTTCTAGGTGAATATATTGGTAATATTTTAATTTGAATGGAAACAATGGACTTATGAAATAGAGGTAGAGCTCATAGTGCTCACAGAGTGGAGTCATACTCAGTTTCCATCTCAAATGTTAAAAACTGGCAGTCTCACCAGCCTGAGAGCGACTCTCGTAAGAATTGGCACCAGGGACCGGCTGAACAGTCCAACAGAATGCCTTCACTTTTCATTTCCTGCTCCAGAATGAACAATGATCACTAGGAATGTGTCCAGCCTTGGAGTGAATTTGTTTTCAATTCTTGCCCCTCTCAAGGCAGCGGGCCTGGGTCGCCTCAAGCCGAACACCCTGGTGCTGGGCTTCAAGAACGACTGGAGGGACGGAGACATGATGAACGTGGAGACTTACATCAGCATGATCCAGTAAGTGGAGCTCCTTCAAAGAGAACCACTAAGCTGGAGTAACTCTTCCAGATATATTCTGGTGCTTCTGATACACTTTTGGGCAGCAGGGTGGACATTTTCTTTGAGAATTCAACCCATTCAGTCACACCAGAATCATGGATGTGTAGCAACTCAGACTTTAAACAACAATGTAATAGAAAAGGAAAAGGAGGTAATCTGGTCAGACAGGCCCATAGGCATGTCTCCTCACACGGTAGGTTATAGTATGTATTAGTTCTGTTTCCTTAGTCTTGATGTCAGGCGGTTGAAGGGTTGCTATTAAAACTCCTGACATCATTCAGCATGATCATTTGCTCTAAAATAGGGCTGTAGCTATTGGTTAGTTTAGTAATCCTAATCATTCAATTACTAAATGGTAAATGGACTGTACTTGTATCTCTTTTCTAGTCTTCCCACCACTTAAAGCTCTTTAACACTACATCATCATTCACCCATTCACACCCATTCATACGGAGCTACCATATGTATGGAGCTACCATACAAGGTGCCAAGAATACTTTAGCTCTATTAAGGAGCAATACACGAAAGAGAAAAAAGGGAAGGGACAACTAATTGGTACGTATATATATTTTAGAAAAAACACTTTTGTCAGTGAAAACCGTAAACAATTTTACATGTTAAACATTAACCTTATTGTCAGCTATAGTGGTTATCTGCACAATTCAAATTATTAGGAAATAAATTATATATTTATTGTATAATTATTATATTTTATACATTATTTTTTATTTATGTATTTTTTTAATTTAATTTTTGCTTTTATTAAAAATCAATCTTGGGTATGAGCGGTTTTAATGTTGTTAGCTGCCTAGAGCTCGTGTTAGGAAGGTAAACGGCTCATATTTCATCTCTAATATCTATTTTTATATTCATGTGAAAACATCTTCAAACAACTGGATGTTGTTTGTCATCGGCCTCTTTCGTTTTAGTTTACAATATTCTTCATTTGTGCATGAATTATCAAAAAACATTTTCATCTAGTGAGGGTCCCCATGAGGGTCTGGGGCCCCATGAGCACAGACTCGGCAGACACACTCAGGAGAGCAGTGTTGGTGAAAATCCTGTTTCAAGTCATGTGAGACTGAGTGAAGGACTTGAGCTGAATGAGTTCCTGATTGTAAAGTGTGGGGATTATGTTATTAGAGCCGCAGGTCAGAGATGGTTTAGCCCGACAATATTAAAATCACAGTTAATACGCTCAGCAATGCGCCCTTTACTTTCCATCCAGCGAGCAGTTCAACCTTCACATGTTTGAACCTGCTGTTTGGTGTGTGCAGTCCTCTCAGCGCTGCTTATTTCTCTCCTTTTCTGGTGTCTATTTAGTTGAGCATGTCCCGCTTCATTCTGTCCACCGCTGATATGAATCTTTTTATTCAGTATTTTTTTCTTCTTCTCAGCGAGTCCTTTGACTTCCAGTTCGGTGCTGTCATTCTGCGACTGAAGGAAGGACTGGATGTGTCCCATATCCAGGGACAAGGTATCCAACACATGCATTCACACACTACACGCTTCCAGAGAAGGGTCACATAGAAAAGAATCAAAGTTTATAATGATAACATGAACAACTGAAAACCACACTTCAGCTGTTTGGTGTCACACGTCCATAAAGTTCCCAACCTTTATGGACGTGTGACACCAAACAGCTGAAGTGTGGTTTTCATGAGTGACGGGTTACAGCAGAGGTCGGTAGGGGTCAAGCACCAAAAATGCTGCATCCTACATTTTCCATTATGCAACTTGACAGTATCTCTTGTTGATTTCATCAGTCTGAGCTCAGTCTGGGCTTAGAAACACATTTATAACAAACGGCCTGTGTGGAACGGGCTTTGAAAAGTTGGTCAGTGCGATGAATGAAATTAGCGCTTCTGCACCTGTGAGACAGAGCAGGCCGCAACAGCCAAAAACAACAAAAAGAACTGAGTTTTTTCAATGCGAGAACTGCAAGGAGGCAAAGATCACGTATGCACTTCTCTCTCTCCCCCTCCCTCCCCCAGGGGGAGAACAGTACGTATAAACATTCATAAATGAATCCACTAAATCACACACCCTGTTGTCGGTACAGCAGCAGTAAGAGCAGTCACCTAATGATCTGTAACTGGATGTGTGTCTCTGCAGGGCTCTGTCTCAGTCTGTGGGACACTCAAAGTGTTTTAGTGAGCGAGTCTGCATCACAGGGAATCTAAGAATGGACTACTGGCCTACAATAAACCCATAACAATTCTAAGTATCCCAGTAAGACAGGGGACACACTGTAGTTTTATACTAACTTTAAACCATTTGATCAATTCATAGTTCTAATAATACAGTAGCTGGTTTTAGGAGGTGCTATACTGTGCACCAGTGCATATGTTAATTGGCTGGTTAAAACACAGGCCTTCAAAATCCGATCCTTTCGTCACTGTACTGTACTACTCAACCTGCTAGTGAGGCAGCCGGCTCTGCGGTGCAGCATCTCACTGCATCGTGGACATCATGTGTGTGAATGTGAAACATGATTTGGGAGCACTGGTAAGCGACTCAAATGCATGGATTCACTAAACTCCTAGGCTGATAATCATTAGCTAAGAGCAGCGTACCAACATCATGCGGGCTAGCAGCTGACCCTCACTTTCACCAGTTAGAATGACTCTGCTGTGTTCACTCTGTGAGCATCTGGATATAGAAACAAGATGCTAATGGTTTGTTGTTGTCTGGTTAAAGGAATACTTCAAGGTAACGGTGAGTCATTGATGTACAAATTATCATCTTACGAGGGAATTCCAGAAGGGAACATTTTTTCTCTCACGCCTCCACGGTGAACAAAGAATACAAAAAAAACAGAAAAAGTCTTGACTTGAAGTAAATCAAAATATTGTTTTACAAACTCTCACACAACTTGTTTAACGATATAATCCAAGTGTCATTTACCCAGTGGTGTGCTCGCTGCTTCCCAAGTGCATGCATCGTCCCTCAAACCTACCTCCTCGCAGCACGTCTGTGTAAGCATGGGACGGTTTTTAAATGCTAAGCTCCCCTCTGTAACACCAATGTCCAGTAGCATGTTTCTGTAGTTCCAACAGAGTGAGACGTCCTCTCTCTCACGTCACGGATATGTGCCAGATACATTAATCATCATTTAGGTAAATAGAAGTATCAGATCAGACATGGGCCGATATCCAATATTACAGGATCCAACAAACAACTTGATTGGTACATCCCTAATTGAGTTGCATTTTGGGAAATGTAGGATCCGGCGGTGTTTGAGTCCTCGAGACTTCTGGAAGTGAAATGTTAAATCACTGGAGTTGCCCTTTAATACAAAAGAGATGCTGTTTATATATATCGCTTAAGGTTTCCTGTGTGCTGATTGATCATCTCTACATGTGTGTCTGATTTCTAATTGTTTGCTTGTTTTCTCACCCCCACACTCACTCACTACTTCCCACCATCTTATTTCCTCCCAGATGAGTTGCTGTCCTCCCAGGAGAAGTCCTCGGGGATGAAAGACGTGATCGTGTCCATAGATACCAGTAAAGACTCTGACGCAGACTCCTCCAAGCCGTCGTCCAAGGCCACCAGCCTCCAGAACAGTCCGGCTATGCAGAAAGGTCAGCCTGCCTCCACACACACACGCACACGCACGCACTCATATGCCGTGTGTTTATGTTCCTCAAACACCAGTTTAGGTCATGAATGAGGAAGTAGAGTTGGGTGATATGTTTACATTTTCTAACTGGCCCCCATCAGCCCAAGATCCGGCGATTGCCGAAATATTCATGCAGGTGGTTTTGGTCTTGGTTAGTCTTTGCCGTGTTTCTACAACACTCACCAACTCTGGTTTTTTTTAGATGTGAAAATATGCTGACCCTACACCCTGTCCCCCCCTGCTGTCTCTGTGTCTCTCCGGCGGCTGAGCGGCTCTCGTTCTACTGCGGCAGAATGTGAAAGTCGCAAAATAATACGAGAAACATCGCCCTAAAAAACGCCCCAAAAAAAACCTACCGACTATGAACTGAACCAATCGCCAATGGCAGATATAGTCGGCCAATCGGCCAGTCCTAAGGAAGGCTTATCATCCAGGAAACCAGTTTAACACTATTCTCAGAGACCACTCTTAATCCATCAATGGCTTCCTTTATTGTGCCTCTACACACACACACACACACACACACACACACACACACACACACACACACACACACACACACACACACACACACACACACACACACACACACACACACACACTGCCCTGACAGGAAGTCGCCTCAGTGACCCATGACTCCAGTCGTCCCACTGGGCCCAGTTTGTTAGTCCAGAGAGAGAGAGAGACGCACAACTCTGAGCAATCAAACAAAGAAAGTGTTCGCAGATTGGAGCACCAGGCGTCATCGGGTCTTGATTCAGTTTGATGATTTGATGTTGATATTTATAGTCTCTGAAGCTTTTCACATGTGAACTCCAAAGCCCTGTACTACTGCATGCAGACCAAAATGGTAACAATATTAAATCTGTAAAACAAACCGCCCTAACAAAATACCATCTTGTGCAGATGTCGCCCATTTCTATCATGCTACTCATCAAAGTCATAGCTGAGACGTGTTTTTATAACACAGCCACGTTTCTGTTCAGCTCCACTTCCATGTTTACTAGTTATTTGATCAATTGTTTTCCACGGCACCCATCCCATAAATACCACAACATCGCTGTGTCATCTGAACAGAAATACCAATTGTAATTGCTTCTGCATGTTTTATCACGTCACGGTCATGCTGAACCAGCTGAATACTGTCTTTGTGATGTAGGAATAGGCATGTATGTGTATGTTGGTAGTGGTAATTAATGAAGGGGCCACACACATTGTGAACATGCCGGACTGGTGAAGGTAAGAGAGGCAGCGAAGGGAAGATGAATGCCTTGATTTGGGTAATCCTCTTAGTCCCAGCCTGAGCTCCGACTGTACCTGGGCCCTCATTAAGTCGCCCCTGGTCAGTCTGCCTCTCCTCACTGTGTGGGACTTTCATTGTGATCCAAGCCCAGTGTCTTTGAGAATTAGAACTGATTCATGCGGATTTGATTCCCTTCACATGTCTGTGAGTGCGTACCAAAATGAACCAGTTTGATTTATCTAGAGCAGTGGTCCCCAAACTACGGCCCGCGGGCCGGATGCGGCCCGCCTCCACATTTGGTCCGGCCCCCTGAACAATACCGGAGACGCATTATGATTTTTTTTCAGTCTGCACAATTAATCGAATTTTAATCGCGATCACGATTTTGGCTGCCACGATTAAATGAGCATGATCGTCTGCGATATTGACGTTTAAAATACGTGCTCTGCTACATATCAAATCAAACGCTTCCTGAATCAGCCAACCACCAGGGGGCGAACGAGATGAGAGCTGTCATGCGCGCACCCTGTAGAAGTAGAAGAGTAGAAGAAGTAGAAGAGCAGAGAGACGGGAGCTTGAAGGACGAGTACTTGTGCTTAATTTATTTACACGCCGGCATGTCATGTCTGTCACTACATGGTCGCGCGTTTTCAATTCCCCTGCTCTCTGTATCGCGCACGGCGGTGTTCCGCCCCGATCCGCGCACACAATGCAACAGTCGCTCACCTGCGAGTAGCACGCACATACCCCCCCCCCCCCGCCCCCCCAATAATCGTGCGGCCCTAGGTCAAACGATATGTTCAGTGATGTGGCCCTCACAGGAAAAAGTTTGGGGACCCCTGATCTAGAGGGTCCAGAAATGAGAGAGAGTAAGTTGAACTCTTTCTTCAAGTCCCTGCCGGCCTTCTTGTTTTCCATGACCCTCAGTAGCCTGTGAGCATGAAGCATTATAACTGTAAACTTTCTGTTGTACTCAACTTCATGTGCAGTCCTGAGCCAGAAGCCTTGGTTGTAAGCTAATGGCACATCAAATCAACATTTCACCTTAATTCTTCGTTGGTTTTTTTTCTCTCCTTTTGTCTCACGTTTCCCAGATGAGGACGAGGACGGCAAAGCTACGACTCAGCCCCTGTTGAAAAAAGGCAGGAGATCCATTTTATTGTGTTGCCTTAAAACCTCTTTCTTTCTTTCTTTCTCTGCTTAGTTTTTTTAATCTTTCTCCCCGTCCATCCGTCTTTCTGTCACCTCATTTCTCACTGTATATTTAGAGTTGCTCTTGTATTAACACACCGTCCCGCTCCCTGCTGTCTCTTGTCTCGTGTCTCTCGTCGTCTGGTCCGTGTCTCTGGCCCGCTGGCTTTGGAGAATAACCTTTAGTCTTTTCCTCTCTTTCTCCTGTTAACAGCCGCCAGCTTGTAGCTCAAGCCCAGTCTCTGAAGCTGTGCTGTGTAATAGTGCCCTTTAACTCTATCCAAGTCTTGAGTATTTAATGTTGTGAGCGTGTGCCAACATTTCAATTTCCTCCTCCTGTCTTCAGTGTCTCTCGCCTGCTGCTGCTGCTTCTTGTCGCTCTGGAGGTGACAGTTTGTCTCTGGCTTTCTTTTCCAGGATGAAAACTGCTCTCCTGTTTTCATGTCTCCAGCTAACCCCTGAGCTGCTCCCTCTTTCCTATTGATGGTGTTTCCCCTGTGTTCATTAATCAAACACTAAAAGAAATCACCTAAACGTCAGAAGACTAGTTTCCAATATAAAAAACTTCATGTAACTTTTTAAAAGAACAACCCTTAAGGCCTTTACACACCGGGGGGCATGACGAATAAACAACAAGACAATGTGAAATACTTGCCTGCAATTTTATATATGTCGGAGGCTTTTATTGTCAAAGGTAAGAGCGGTGGAAGTGGATCTGGTCTGAGCTGCATTTGCAAAGGTAGGAAGCAGTAATTCAGTTTGTTTTTGGACTAAGGAGCCTCTGTGTTATTCATGAATACGGGAGCAGCTCGACGCCGCACAACCTGACTCACTTTATTCACGGTGTGAAAGCTCCTTCTGAAAAGTGTCCCTTCTCCACATTATAATGTTCCTGATCAGTGTGACAGTATTCATGACAAAAACCTGCAAATTAATCGTACAAAAAAAAGCCTTTCTATTGGGTTTTGGATTATTGCAGAAAATATGTATAATATATGTTTATCATACTTTGTTCAGCAAGATAATCTTCCCAGGTGAACACTACTTTTATGATTTTTTTAAAAAAACGTAAATGCAATCAACAGAAGTAAAAAGCTGACGTTCAAAATGAAAGTGCGGTATTTACTAAAGTATTTTATAGCGAACTACAAAACGTTAAAATCTCCTCAGCTTGTGTTGACCTCAGGCCTTATTTCAGGCTTCTAACCAAAAACACATTGACTTCCAGACGAGGGATCTGGACGTGCAAACATGTTTTTTAGGACTCATTCCTGCAGTGGTCTGTGCTCTGTTCGGTTGCAGTGTATCATGGAAGAGAAGCAGTCAGTTGTTGTACAACAGAATGAAGACACGGCATCTGTCTTCCTCTTCCAAATGAAAAGTTCCATTCATAAACCATAAGAGCCTTCCAGATAACACTGTTCCAGCATTACTTGTTCTGGTTTAACAAGTAGCCTACGGTGGCTAATGTTGGTTAAAGTTAGCAAACTTTAGATGTTAGATATTACATAGTAACTGACATTACTGAGTCACTGACTGTTCACATAAAGACACCCATTAATGACAGCGTCAGTGCCCATTAACTACATTGTGCTTTAGCTTTTCTTGTTGCCGACCTTTTTCCAAAGCATACTTTTCACTCTGTTTTGTAACTTGGAGGCAGCCGTTGTTGTCCGTTCGTCTCGGCTCACCCTCAATATGAACTGGTACTGAAACGATTAGACAAACATTTATTTATTGATCACAACTGCTTTTCTCTGTAAACGGTTTGTCATTGTAAATCCAATCGTATTGAGCTCTGGAAAATTGACAACTGCTCTCTGACCTGTTTACATATTTCATTCAGTTCATAAAAAACAATATACCCTTCAGTTCATAAAAAACAATATACCCAAGGTAAAAGCAGAGACAAGTCTATAGCTGATCATCTCTTTTCAATAATAGAAAGGTATTTTTCATACTGCAGTACCTGTGGCTGCCTGGAATCAATGTAAAAACCTATGAAATGTTTTTCCTGATTCATAAAGCTGAAAATGAACAGATTGCCTCAGAGCTATGAGTCTGTGACTTCCCCCTCCTTACCTTGATGCTTTGGAAAATGTGCCGAAACAAGCAGAACTGCTGGTACTGGATGATGTTTTTAACTCAATAGGAAATAACAACTCCAAAATCCATACTAAAATAATAGACCTGCAGGGGAAACACCGATCGCAACTGTAGAGCTGAGGTTTAATGACTTGCCTTTAAGTTTTATTATTATTGTGTGATATGTTGTTAGTGCTTACATCAGTGCCAATAGTCTTACTGTCACTCAAACACAAGGCAACGTAATCCTACAGACACACTGAACAGTTAACAGTCCATGAACTACACAGTTTGTCCCTTTTGAAATGTTTGCTGTTCCACTCTCAGGACTCCTAACAGGCCAGCAAAGAAGAGTCTCCACTGCTGACTAAATGAGCTTTTGCTGTGTTGGTGTCGTTTGTGTGCGCAGACAAGAAGAGCCCGACTGTCCCACTGAATGTGTCCGACCAGAGGCTGCTGGAGGCCAGCCAGCAGTTCCAGAAGAAACAAGGGAAGGGCACCGTGGACGTCTGGTGGCTGTTTGATGACGGAGGTGAGTCTGGGGGATTCGTCCCATGGCGAAGGTCATCAGGTTATCCATTCAGACCCAGTAGATCAAACCTAGTCCAAACGGTTAGGAGAGGCACCACATTAGTTTCCTCTGCATGAGGACCAAGGAAATAAAATAAAATAAAATAAATCTATACAATGAGGCCAATTTTGTCTGAAAGGATCCGTGTGCACGTGATTAGAGCGTATAATAATCAACATGGCTGTTGAAGACTCCAAGAAATGGCACTTTGAGACCGAGAGGGAGGTGGGGTGGCCAGGCAACGGCTTCAGCCATTTATGCACGACAGACTTTTATGTTTTAGATGTTTATTATTATTATTTTTTTAAATAATCTCCAATGCATTATCTGGCGATTAGGAAATGTGTTCTAAACCTTTTTAGTTCTGAGCAGGCAGGCACATCGGCTGATCAATCGGCCTTCCCTTCTCCAAACTATCGTTATTTTATTTATATACACTACCGTTCAAAAGTTTGGGGTCACCCAGACAATTTCGTGTCAATTTTCAGTTTCTTCGCAATTTCTCGCATGGAATAGCTTCATTTCTATCAACAAGAATAGACGGCGAGTTTCACATGAAAGTTCTCTTTTTCTGGCCATGTTGAGAGTATAATCCAACCCACAAATGTGATGCTCCAGATACTCAACTAGCTCAAAGGAAGGCCAGTTTTATAGCTTCTCTCACCAGCAGAACTGTTTTCAAGGGTTTTCTAATCATCAATTAGTCTTCTAAGGCGATTAGCAAACACAATGTACCATTAGAACACTGGAGTGATAGTTGCTGGAAATGGGCCTCTATACACCTATGTAGATATTTCATTAAAAACCAGACGTTTCCACCTAGAATAGTCTTTAACCACATTAACAATGTATAGAGTGTATTTCTGATTCATTTAATGTTATCTTCATTGAAAGAAACAGTGCTTTTCTTTGAGAAATAAGGACATTTCTAAGTGACCCCAAACTTTTGAACGGTAGTGTATAATTCATAAAGCCATGAACACGGTCGAGCTCTATTTGGACGGCCGCTGTCAACAGGTCGGCACAGAGACACGGCGCTCTGAAAGCAGTGAAGACAGCAAATCAATCCCCCTGCTGTTAGGAAGATCAAATCTATTAGTGAGGTGTTGATCAGTGGAGCTGAAGGAGCCAGTATGTTGACATGACTCATTCTTTACTGGCACAATGATGCTGGGCGTCTGTCAGCCCAGCGGGGTGTAAAGATGTGAACAAGACCAGAGGCATGACTCGTGTGTTCAAGACACTGTGGCATGTGACACTTCAAATCTAGCTCATCGCCGTCACGTCAGCTGCTCCTATGCTCAGGCTGAGCTGTCGTTTCAGAGGCCAGTGATCTCGCTCTGCGTGACAATGTCTGTATTCTCTACCTTTGAACATCCACCAAGTGAGAGCCAGCAGGTGTTTAGTGTCGACGTGACCGAAGCTCCGTGCTGAGAAGCCTTTGATGTGTCCCCTTCAGGTCTGACCCTGCTGATCCCCTACCTGCTGACCAACAAGAAGAGGTGGAAGGACTGCAAGATCCGCGTCTTCATTGGAGGCAAGATCAACAGGATCGACCATGACCGCCGAGCGTAAGTACTGCGACTCCTCCCTATCCGCTTTGTCATTCGCTGATTATAGCACATTTACCAACAGCAACATGTACCACACCTGCTGGTAAAAATCAACTCTTATTGAGTCTTTTGAGATTATTACATAAACCCTTTGATCACTGCAAAAATAAATACTACAACTGCAACGACATATAATGTTGATGTTAATGATAATAATAGTAATAATTATAGAGATAACAGTAATAATAATACAAATTATTATTATTATTATTATTATTATTATTATTATTATGGTAATTGTTATAATCATCATGAAATTATTAACAAATATTTATTGTTACCAAACTTTAAACATTTTGGCATACCCTGTGATAGCCCTGGCGCGTATGATTATAGATTACTGCCGTTACTTACTTTTATTCTGCCCATCATGCACGCACACGCACACGCACACGCATAAACACACACGCACGCTTTCCTTTCAGCACCACTCTCCTCTCCTCAGCTGGATCAACACTGACACTGGGTTTCTCTGCAGAACTACAGAAGCTGTATGTTCTGTGGATGTCTGTTCACATGTCAGCCATGAAGTGTCTTGTGAATGCACATTTTCACTGGACAAATGTCAGCATGAGTAAGACCACTCATGTTTGAAATGTGGTGCAAATGTACATCTCACTAGGAAAATGTGAACATTTCATGTCACGACAAAACAATCACGATTCACTCTTTTATCCTGACGATCATCAAAATATGCCAAAAACTAAAATGGCACTCAAACATTTTGTTAAGAGTCAAATATGTTGTATTGCATCACAGATGGGACAAACATATTTTTCTGCGATTACCCTATTTAGTAAAAACAATCTTAAGTTGGGTTAATCATAAGCCCCCCCCTACCCAAAAACGCTACAGTGAAATCACTTCAAATGTTACATTAATTTGCTACAATATCATTCTAGCTGAATGTATGGCTGTAAGGAGTCTATTGGTAGTCTCCTAGTACCGTTGCGTAACAAAACGAATAGACACATCCAAATCCAAGCAGCGGCTGGTGCGACCAGTGTTTTCCGGTGCTGCTGTCTGGTCCGTCCTGCACTGTCAGTGTCCTGTTTTCACGCCGTGCCGTTAACGGTTCTACATTAGTTCCTCACTGTGTGAGAAAATGGACTTGTGCTGTCTGAAAAGCATCAATTGCGTTACTTCACAGACACAGGAAGTAAAGGCGACTAAACAGTAACTGAATGTTTAGTTGACAGAAAGTTTCAAGTGTCGGCACACTGAACTGTGTAGTGGATTGAAGTGAACTGAGACTACTTGTCTGCATTTACAATCATTGTGGAAATTGGTGAAAACCCAGAAAGCCTACCAGTATGGTCCCTTTTTACAGGAGGCTGCAAAATAGACAAACTAAGTAGTGGAGCATCTGTTTGGACCAACAACACATCAAGTGAACATCCTGTCTGCTTTGTGGTTGTATTCCCTCTGGATTAAGTCCTAATCGGAAGATAGTGTGTAACCACAAGCCGTCATTTCCTTGTTATTGTGCAGAGAAGCTTTTCCCATCAAGTCTGCTTACTGTTAACCATCTAAGTTTGCTGATATGAAGACATGTAGAGACAGTGTTTTATGTTTATTGATGTTACAGTAAAAGTTAACCCTTTTAGAAATAGCTTTCTTTCCTGCATTGAATAAGAATATTGATGTCAATCTTATCTCATTAAATGGTAAGCTTAGCTTAGCATGAAACCTGAAATCTGGCTGTTGTTCGCCAAGAAATAGGTCCATCAAAACCACAAATGATGGTTAGTCAGTCAGCTTTAGAGGAGTTGATCAGTATCTAACTATAACGCAAGGAATCCTTCATGTCCGCCTGTCTGTCTGCATGTGGGTGTGTCCTTCACATATCTCGAGAACCGCTCATCCGATCTATTTCACACTTAGCGGAAGTGTTGCTGGGAACTCAAGGTGTTGAATTTGGTGCAATTTGGAAACGCGAATATTAATAAACTCATTTTATAACGTTATGCCTTTATAAATCTGGACCATTTATACCAGCACTTGCTACTTAGTTTGTCAATGAACTTAGTGAGCATCTATACTTAGATCAGCTAATGTTAGCCAGCATTATCTCTGTCGAAACGCCCTCAATATGGAGATCAAACCGTGAACGTTGGTGAGAAATGACCCTCGTAAAGCCGTGAAAGAAAGAAGCAGGTGAATGATAGCCAATTTGTATTGCTGTCACGACTTATGTATGTGCTAGCTAATAATAAAGGCTATAGATGACTAGCATCAATCACTAAAGGTAATGTATCATTCGGCCAAGTCCTGTGTATATACGCCGACCTCTTACAGACCATGCCATTGAGTCCAGCCAGTTCTAATCGGAGCCATTAATACATTGATCATGTTGTAACTGCAGTATTGTCAGTGATAATAGGGTTGTCTCTTGTGTTGAGCTATATGCTGCTGACAGAGATGTGATCTGTTTGGAGACCAATCACAGGCCAGGCTAGCTGTCTCCCTGCTTCCAGTCTTTATGCTAAGCTAGGCTAACCATGTCCTGACTCCAGCTCTGAACTTAAAACACAAGCTTAATATCCATAATCTCATCTGACTCCCAGAAAGAAAGCAAATGTAAAAGGATGTCATCCTTCCAGTAGGCATGTCTCCCCCTCCCCCACACCCCTGTCTGTGTCTCATTGTCCCCTACAGCTGCCTCCTACCTCCTGTTGTTGGATCAAATTAGCTTGGTGCTAGCAGCCGAGCCTTTTATCTCTGTGTGCGAATGCACAGCTCTACGTGCACTTTGACATCCCCTTTGTATTTGTTTACTGTAAAACTACAAGTTGACCATTTCAACCAATGTATGACACTTTAATTACATTTTTTTTTTACCAATAGGAAAGTAGTTGCAGTATATATTTGATAAAAATCGATTTTTATAATTTTCCCCCTCATGATTTGTGATTGTACAGGAGCCTGTACTTGTGTTAACTGTTTCCTGCCTTCTTTTAATTCACTCACTTCAGGGTCACATCAAAAACATGATTTACCTCTGCAGAACTCACTTTCAATACTTTTCATAGTGAATAGGAAACCATATATATTTTATTTGGCACACATTTGAGGTTATAAAATATGTTATCAGCTTCTTAGAAGTCAAAGCTAAAGGAAATGAATGGCATACAAAGAATGCCACAGTGCTCCCAGTAAAGCCTGTCCCACCTACCTCCACCCTCTCAGAAACCGCTGAGTCATTCAAAGCCTTCAGGATGACTCAGTGCTGTTATCTCTGTCCACAGTACCTTGGATTGGAAATGTCTTGTAGCTGGTTTCCAGTATTTTTCTCAAAGCTCTTTTTTTTGCTTCTCCCGTGCAGGATGGCCACTCTGCTGAGCAAGTTCAGGATAGACTTCTCAGACATCACCGTGCTGGGAGACATAAACACCAAGCCCAAGAAGGAGCAGTAAGTCTTCTAGTAGAAGCCACTGTAACTGATTAGTGAATGAAATCACAACTTCTTCATGATTCTTTTGTACTGCTGGGATTAGTGCTGTGGACCTGAACATTATATTATGCGAAATGTACGTCTTATCAAGGAAACAGGTAAGCATTGAAGAAGTGTTGTGTTAGCGTTATTCTCGGAGCAGGGGGACATTAGTGATGAAGGCTGCTTCTCTCTGTTGACCCCGACCACTAGAACAAAACCTGCTCGACTCACACAACCTCCCCAGTTTCATTTGGAAGTGAAAACAAATGTAAACATACTTTAAATGTCCATTATCATTTTCCATCACGTTGTAAAATTGGGTGTATGCACATCTACGTTAAGTAGGGGAGGTCAAAGTTGAACCTGGAAGTAGCTATGGAAGATTGAATGGGTGTCTACAGGAAACGGATGGTATTTAATTCCTCAAAAGTCATTTTTATAACATGGTTAATATATGTTTAGTTTTTTGGAAGCGTCTTTGTCGTTAGCCGTGTTCCATTCACATATTTCGGAGTATTTTGAAGTATCTCATTAGAAAAGCTGAGTGCAAACGGAAAAGTTTGATTGAACTTCCAATTTACAATTTTTTTTACCTTTTGATGATGGAGACGGCTTCGACAAACAAATTCCTGAATATTCCAATAAAGCAAGAATGTTTGTTTTTGTCCCCGGACGTCAGTAGAATCAGACAATGAGCTCAGGTTACATCAGTCTGCTTTGAACAGAAAATGATCATATTTAGATGACATTAGAAAGGGTTGTCTGGTCCACATTGTTCATGTGGATCCATAACAGTTTTGCTTCATCTTTTTTCTGTAACTTTCAGTCTGACCTTAAAATAACAGGGTTTGGACTGGACCTGAGAGTGTTTTGTATTGATAGCGCCGTCATAATTGATAAAAACGATGGACAAAACCACAGAAATACAACTCCAGTTACCAGGTTAGGCTTTTAATCTCTGTTTGATTTGACCATGTAATTTACAAGACTGAACCACGGAAACCTGTTGAGTTCTATCTTTTGTTGTCACATAAAAACAAACCAAAGAATTGAGTGAGCACAATCTATGTGTGTTCTTTAAAATGATGTTGCTGCCTGGCATGAACTAACATGAGTCGTTGTGCAGCGTGTCGGCCTTCGAGGAGATGATCGAGCCGTATCGGCTGAAGGAAGACGACATGGAGCAGGAGGTGGCCGAGAGGCTGAAGGACAGCGAGCCCTGGAGGATCACCGACAACGAGCTGGAGCTCTACCGCGCCAAGGTCAGCACGCTTCCTACATCGCTCAGTTTCTTTTCATTTCAGGAGTCTAAAGACTTTGTCGATGCTGAACAAAGTTCCGAATGATTACATGATCTCACAAAAGAAGCGGTCAGTGGAGTGAGAAACCTCGGGTTTGTTTTAGGCTCTGACTTTGATTTTAAAGCTCATTTTAATTTGTTGACCATTTAATCGTTTGCGCAGTACAGTGATGATGAGGCCTCTGCTGAGCCAGAAAGATGCAGAAAAGCTTGTTCGTGCTCTAGTTTCTAGTCGACTACAGTAACACTTTGTTTACTGGCCTACCAAAGCTACAGTCCATTCAGAGTTCTGCTGCCAGGGTTTTTATCAAAAAACTAAAATGAGTGATCATAGAAGGCTTTTAGACTTGGTTTTAAATGCACTAAATGGCCACGTCCCCTTTTATATCACAGACTCCCCCTCGTTTTCTGATCCTGCAGGAACCTTAAGATCTTCACAGCTCTTTAAACGGTTCCCAACGTCACCACAGAAACCTCCGATTCTACTTGCTGACTCACTGGACAGTTTTAAACAACGAATCAAAACGCATCGTTTTAATATTGCCTGTAATTAGCTGCCGTCTGTTTTACATCTTATATGATTATTTTGGTAATCATATAAGATTTAAATGTTCTCCCTTCCTCTTTGTGTATGTGTATGGTTTTTAAACTGCTGAATTGTAAAACATTTGTCCTGCATCCTGTGCCTGAAAGTTGCTATATACATCAAATGAATTCATACTAATCCACTGCAGCCCGATGTGGCTGAGTCAGTGCTGCAGCAGCTCGTGATGGGTGTTTGGTAAGTTGATACCTGAATGTTTCAACCTGTACCTCTGTTTGTTTTGCTCCTCAGACTAATCGTCAGATCAGACTCAACGAGCTGCTGAAGGAGCACTCAAGCACAGCCAACCTCATCGTCATGTAAGCTGCTGCTCTCTCTGTGTGTGTTTATGAATAACACAGGTGGCCTTAGTTATAGTAATAGTTTCCATAACAGTAGTTAAGCTCTGCTGACATTTCTTTTTAAAAATAATAATTAGTCACCTCAGGAATGCAGGTTTACATATGCAAGTGTTGTTTTCTCTTTCTTCGCATTACTTTCATTTTCTGTGTGAAGAATTGAGTGTGACCCCATAACATGTCTGAAAGCCTCCACCAACATCCCCACAATAACCACTGTGTCTCACCGCACTCTTCACCCCTTCGTGTGTGGCCGGTCAGCTTTGCCTTGCAAACTACAGTCCCCTCATTCATGACACCACTGCATTTGCACAAAAGGCCTCTACAAGAAAAACCCCAAAACTGAATCTGCCTCAACTACTGCTGAAAGCACACCTGCCACCTGGTAGATCCCTGTGGCTCATCCTCGGGTTTCTACAGTTCACCTGGCAAAATGAAAGGATTGTGACCATGATAACTTTCCAGAGCAGTAAAATCCTGTCTCATTTCAAAACCTCCCATTAGCTACTGGGCACAGTAAAAACAGCTGCTCGAATATGTAAGTGTGCATTCACACCTGAACCACTCTGCCATTATGACCCTCACTGTGGTCAAATCCATTCATCAGGATTTAAGAACTCTGCTGCCATCTTCTGTCTGCAGTTATCAAGTGCACCCAACACTTTTACTGCCACAACATCACTCTGGTAACACGGCCGCAACCCTGTCTAATGAGACCAGAGACAACTGTGGGTTCATCTGGGCCAGACCAAGGGGAGAAAATGATACATCGTTGCATTCTAGTTCTGGTCCGGTTCCTGTTCACACCGACTTTTTACAAGACTCTCCCCGCAGCGGTTAGGCAGCGGTTCCCTACTGAACAGGGCTAAAGCAATCGCCACACAATCCCCATTTCTCCAGACCATAATTCTTACTTTGTAAAAGAAAACAGATACATGAATACGTGCATGACGGGATGCTTCTTCATTAACGGACAATGCATATAGTCAAAATCAATGTAATTAACACATTCAAATTAGCCATTCAAATATTATTCACATCAGAGGGAACAATATTAACCATATCATAAAAACGACACCATAGAAAATCTAACACAGTAGTAACGCTACTGTAGATGTAAAAACACAAAAGCACTTCACTTACCAAAGCTGCTGTTCACTAAAGACAAAGTCCATCCTCCTTTCTTTGATTACAAAGAGTTTAATGACGCGGTTGTACAGAACATCGGTGCGGTTCAGCTCCAGCCAGAGGTCGTCCTGTGAACGTGTTCGTTGAGTTGTAGATCCACTCGGGTCAAGTTTTCAAAAGCACCGTAGCTTTAGCTACCATCCCTTTCTCCTCCTCCTTCAGCCATTGAGTGTTAAAAAGATAAATCTACACCAAGCAAAACGCTAAAAATGTCATGTCAATGTCATAACTTCTTACATATCTTTCAACTTGAACTGTTACTACTAACTACTAAGTTCGGCTAGCTGGTTCAGCTTCACAACAGTCACGCTAGCCCACTGACCAATCACACCGCACGTTATTGCTGAGCTGCACGTTAATGCTGACGTACTTGTAGACTACCTCGGTACTACCATTTACTTAAACTGCAAAGACTCTCTAGCGGGCCTCAGGCCTCTTTTCTTACCTAGAGACATAAGGGTGAAATCTGATTGGATAAAAACAGAGGAAGACAGTAGCTGTGCAGTGAGATAATAAGCTAATGGGAAAGATTATTAGAATACATGTAGTGTATTTAGTGATTCTGTTTAGGCCAGCAGAGAAGGCTTTGCTGGCCCTGATGGCCCACCACTGGATACATACAACACAGCAGTTTATACAGCTTTTGACCTATGAATCAGGGACAATAACCACGCTGACGAGCGTACGTACGAGCGTACGTACTGTATAGATTTGCATAAATAGGCCTTACACAGATCAATTATAAGATCTCTTCTTGAACAGATTAGACTAGTTTAGCTTTTAAAATCATCATAAAAACTCATCTATCATAAAATCCTGTGGTTGGTTCATTTGTTTTCACACCCCAGACGAACAGCATCTGAGTCCGCGTGGAAACAGACGGAGATCCACCTTTTTTTTTAAGCGGTTTCGGTTGCTTGGTCCGCATCAGGGTTTGATTGACAGCTTTCACGCCAGCTCAAACGATCCAAACTTCCCGAACCAAACAGGTCAGGTGTGAAAGCACCCTGAGAAAAAGTGCCAACTGAAACGCACTAGGTATCAAGAGTCATGTGTTGAAGAATGGAATGAAATGTCTGGTTGGAAGTCCAGTCAGTTTTAAAATATTTATTTAAAGCCATAATTTGTGATGTGGGATCTTAAATAGACATTGCTTCATTTCAAGGGGTCTTAAGCCAAAGGGTTGGGACAACCTTCTCTTGAAAACATTTATTCAAAATTTCAAACGTGCTTAGAACAAACTAGTTTGTACATGTAGAAGAGGTACGTGTCTAGATAGTTACCCACAAGTTGCGAGAACCATTGGAGGTCAATGCCCCACCTCAACCGTCGGCGGTCGGTGCCCCACCTCAAATTAAAACAAAAGCAGCCCTGCTAACAATCTCCTCCCCTCTTTGTCTTGCAGGAGTCTGCCGCTGGCCAGAAAGGGCGCGGTGTCCAGCGCTCTGTACATGGCCTGGCTGGAGGTGTTGTCCAAGGACCTGCCTCCCATCCTTCTGGTGCGTGGCAACCACCAGAGTGTCCTCACCTTCTACTCTTAAATACACACGGAGAACAAAAGAGTTTAAGTCTCACATCCCCTTCTGCTGCCTGTGGGAGCACACACACACATCCCAGCTCCAGTCCAGACCTAAGGTGCACCACATACACTCCAGAGACGGTAAAAAAACACAGACACTGATGGAAACAACGCTGGTAATATGAATAAAAATGAAGGAAGTGATATTGGTTGAGATGTGTAAAAGCGTGTCGGGTGGGGGGTTGTAAGGTTGCCCACTCTGATCCTTTCTTTCTATTTATTCCAAGATGTCTGGGTTTTTTCTCTTGTAGCTCTATTGTCTTCTATTTCCTTTTGACATTTTTTCATTCTTGACAAAGTTGATTGCTCTCAGGCTCCAAAGCAGTCACACACAATGTTCTCATTGTCGTTCTCATAAAATGGAGTATCTTGATGTCATACTCGTCACGTTAATTTGACCCTTTTCTTTTCTTTTTTTGTGATGCAGCAATAATCACCCTGTTGTAATCGTTAAACTTTGGGAGAGAACCATGCAGAATGCTTTGCAACACCCTCTAAAGCCTTATGGATGTGCCTTCCAGTTGAATCAGATGAAATAATTATAATCTATCCTGATTGAGAATATTACCTATTATATGAGTGGATACTAGTTAGTTTTATTGAGTTCTAAATGTGATTCCTTCTTAGTTGGAGCATTGTAGTTATGCGAGTGGATTGCATGGATTTAATGAAGGGTGTCCACTTGATTGCATGAAGACTTTCTGTCATTTCTCTTTTCACTTTTTAACCTAATCAATATGTTTATTTCGGGCCATAGCGGTTTTTTATTATTTTGTATTCACCTTTTGAGTCTTCCTTTTAAAGCTGTTGAATATTTACGATGGCCTCAGCTATTCGACACATGACGCAGTTTGTCTTTTAGGCGCCGTGCCTAAAAATGTTTTAATGGGTCTTAAATTTAAGATCTTCTTGTTAGTCAGAAAAGATGTGAACGTAGTTTTCCCACTAGCCTCGGTGGAGACACTGCTGACTGACTGACTCTTTTCTTTTTTTTTCTTTTTTTTGCAACTTTTGTGTTTCTGTGTCCACATGTATGGTTCTTCCCCTGAGAAAGAAACTGCTCTACCCAATAAGCTAGCTAAAACCTTGCCTTAACGCTAGAACTAACGATTGTCACGACTTCCTTTTCTCTTACAAGCCATACTGGCTGGACAGTTTGTGGGTAAATGCAGATAGCGACCCGCTGGTTACATGTCATGAGAAGTGTTTCAGCACAATTGTTCTTCTTTACTGTATACGCATCCTTATTTTCTTCCCGTAGTCCACCTGCATTAGTCTGTTACATCGCTTTCTGTGTGCTGCTGGCGAAGTGGTCAGTCAACAGATAGTAACGGGCACCACTTTGCCAGAGTTGGTGCCACAGCAGACTTGTTGCTTGTTTGCCATCTGCTGGTCTCCCGTTCCTACGAAGCCTTTGATGGGCAGAGAGAGCGACCGACACACGAGCTTCACACTGGAACACTTGCTGGCAGGAAGAATGTGACTTTAGATTGTGTCATGGCTGAGTGAACATATACCTCTATGCATATGAGCTTGTGTTGCGAAATTCCTTGTAATAAAAGTCCATGTCCATGTGAACGGATCTACTCGCCTCAGTTCATGTAAAGGGGACGTTAGGCACCGGCTCGTAGCCTTTTTAAGGCACCACGGCTCCAAGAAAAACCAAGTCGACCATTTACTATTTAAGATGGGTCAACGGTATCTCCCTGTTCTACCATGGTCATATAGAGATTATTGAGTTGAACAGTTGGTGTGGATTATTTTCAGATGACAATACAGCTCTGACATTGTCGTCGTTTAACTATTTCTTTGCTGTTACAAAACAACTGCTACTTTTCGGAGCTCTAAAGTTGTATTTATTCCATAGGTGCATTCAGAATGAATGCAAAGTGAAATTTAGAAGTCCAAACATTGCTTATAAAATCAGTTCAAAGGAGCACCAGAGCCATATATGGCGTCTCTGTCACTCCTCCACAGTCCAAATTAGGTCACTTCCGCTCACTGGTTGCCAAAAACCAAGATGGTGACGGACAAAGTGCCGAAGTTAAGGCTTCTAATCCGTAGTCTACAAAGCAATGATTAACGTCAAGATGACTATGTCCACTTCTTATATACAGTCTGTGGCTAAAACACATCGGAGTAAAAAAAAACATGCTTATTTCCAATTCATGATAATAGAGACAACTAAAAAAACCAGTTGTCTTTAGAAAATAAAGAATGAACAGGAAGTTGTTTGGTAATCAGATTTGCTAGCTAGCTCAACGGCTGTGCGGACCAGTAAACAGACATCAGATAATTGAAACCGTTGAGCGATATAATTTGCGTTATTTAATGATTTGTTGTCAGTGTGAACACACCTTAAGGTCAGTGGTGCACATAAATGTTCTATATGAGTGTAGCCCTGCAAAATGAATACTTCCATTTGATTCTGGATGACATAAGATGTCCAAGGTATAATCAGGAAAATGTTTTGCTAAATGTAGAGCTCATGACCGCAGCTGACAGGAGAGTAACACACAATTCAGAAGAAAAGCTTTATCATGGTTCTAAGTTACAAACTGCCACAAAACTAATGGAATAAAACAGGGTTCTATTCACTTCTAACGTACTTTTATTTGTCTGCGTTTCTCCCAAAAACATTTGGCTCGTTACTTTCATGTACTCTGTCCTTTACTGTATGCAATTTCAAAAGAGTGAACAAAATGCTTAGGTTAGCTGAATGTACTGTATAGTAATGAACACTACCGCATTCGTAGACTCCTGTTTTTCATCCTGTATATTTCCTGCATCGGTTGCAGTTGGCGTGGTGCGGAACACCGTTAGCCTTCATGCAGCTGCATCCCATCATCGCTCTGTGCTTCACCTGCAGAATGTGTAGGCTGGTGACGTGCATACCTATGTATGCGTGTGTGATAGTTAGTAGTACATAAACACTAACTATATGTCAGGCTCACCAGGGTATTGAATACACCCTTAAGTTCTTTCCAGGTATGTGAAAAGCATGTAGTGGGTGAGGAACTGTACACCCTTTGATTGAAGGCCCAGTCAAAGACGACCCCTGGTTGAGTTATAGCACCCAATAGCATCCCCCAAAACCTCCTCACAGCTCACTGTTGGTGTTGGTAGAGGTCTTTGGATAATTAAATGTGGTCGACCCAAACGGTCCAATCAGATCCATCTGGGTATTACACATGTTGACAAACAGATCGGGATACTGCCCGACCCAATCAGAGTGAATCAAATTGTATTTGTTGCACCCGTACATGCATCTACTGTTACATTCATACACTGTTATACTCGGCCCCAACGAGGGACTAAAGGTCAAGACGCCTACCTCTGCTGCTTAGGATTTGTCCATTTAAAAACGTTAGGAAAGCGCAGCACTAAATCCCAGAAGTGCCACTCTTAATTGGCAGCGGCATTCCAGAGTCACAGTTCGATTGCTGTTTGCCAACATTGCATCACTTCCTGTTGGTACAAAATGGTGAAGTCCATTGATCTCTTGTGTGCTAACGACTAAAACAAGGTTCTGACCTTTGGGGGCGCTATTGTGCACTATGATAAAGTCCAGGAGTGTGTCTTTAAACTCTATTCATGTCAGTCCTGTGTGAAGCACTCCCTCTCCCTTACTGTTACATAGCAACAATATTACAAACAAGAACACGGGTTACTCTATATTTGTACATTAAAGAATCTATATATTATATATATATATATATATATATATATATATATATATATATATATATATATATATATATATATATATATATATATATATATATATATATATATATATATATATATATATATATATATATATACATATACATATACATATACATACATATACATCTATTAGTCTGACCTGGAGGGGATCTTTGTCTTTGATATGTCATTTAATGAAACAAAAAGACCTCCTGTCCACATTTTACAACCACATAATAGTGTTTGTGTGTGACTTCATTAATCTGACGACGCTACTGTTCTACTGAACAAACCAAATGTCACCTGTACTCGTATAGTCAGCCACCATGTCATCATTTGATATCTCCTGATCTTACCATGTATTTTTTCTGCCAATGACACACACACACACACACACACACACACACACACACACACACACACACACACACACACACACACACACACACACACACACACACACACACACACACACACACACACACACACACACACACACACACACACACACACTATCCCCATCTGTCGTGGGTCGAGCCATGATGATGGATGATGTACACACTGCGGACATAAACTAACCTGTAAATAAACTTTGTAGTCTAATGGCATAAATTAAGAGAGTGGAAGAATTATGTGGGATTTCAATATGGAGAAAGATATTTATTTTAGTTCAGGATTTTCTCCACATTCTCTTCTTTTTGGTTTTGGTTGTAAGTTAATTTGCATGTTGATTTGTTTCTTTTATCGTTTCGTTGCCTTTTGATTTTAGCAAATTGTCTTTTTTCTCTTTTTTTGAGTTTGTGTATTTCTATCTTTTCAATGCCTTTTGAAGAAAAGACATTACATTAAAAAAATAAATAAAGCAGATCAAACCTGTTTTCACCTGCTGTCACACAAACGTGGAGGGAATCGACCCAGCCGGTTGAAGCAGTAACGTTTTGATACACTGTACTGTTAACAGTCACAGATATGCTTTTTCTAACATTTTAACATTTATGATTACCAATACTTTGTACATCTTTATTGCAATAAATCAATCAAATGAAATCAGTTCCATTGTCATGTCCCTTTGTGCTCTGTATACTGAATAGGTGGCTGAGGGAAAGGAGCGGTTACAATATGTTTAAAGCATTGTTTTTGAACCCTAAAACAATTGCTCAACATTGTTTGATTAACTTTACAATATACACAAATCAAGACCATTTTAAAATGAATAATTTGCTACGTTGTTAATTTGTTTTATGTAAAGTGCAAAAGCTTTTTTTTAATTTTTTTAAGTGAGATATTTTAGCTGATGAAAAATAAACTTGAGATTTACATAAGTGTACATCATTATTTAGCATCTCTGGTGGTTGTTTGGTTCTGTAATCTTAAAGATCATATGTCATCTTGTTTATCAAACGAGACCGTGGACTTGAGATAATGGGATCAACATATTTACTGCAACGTCGACCGCTCTTGTCGTCTGTACTTAAAGTTACAGCGTTTAGGATTTAGTGGCATTTGGGCGGGGGGGGGGGTAGATTGAAACCTACTCCATACACCTCCGCTCACTCCTCTCCTTCCAAATTTGGTTTGTTACTCTGTGAAAAGGAGCCGCTCCCTATGTCGATATGAAGGTGCTCATGCTAAGCTAATGAAATACAATGATTCTTGATTACAGACTAAAAACATAGTTAGGAATATTATATTATATTTCTGCCAATAGAGCCCCAATGAAATCCTACACACTGTGCCTTTGAGGCTTAAAAATGACTTTGCATTTATTCTTATTCAATTCAATTTTTTTTTTTTCGTATAGCCCAAAATTACAAATTTGCCTCAGATCTTTACACTCTGCACACATCCTCTGTCCCGGGACAAATCTACGTTTGTATTTGTTGACACTTTTATCTTCTAATCTTCTTATATTATTCATACTAATCATTATTCTTGCACTTTACGATCAAATTACTTTTTAATCACCTTACATTTACAATACCTCCATTAGCACATACTTTATTATAGTGACTAGAGGTCAGCAAAAGCTAGATTTTCAGTTGGAGTTGCAGTGTGAAGCCACTGAAGCTCTTGTGTGGTTGGATGATCTTTCAAATGATTTCCAGGAGTGTGTTTGCTGCACTATGACTCTGCAAGTCCTGCTGGTGGTTGCTGCTTGTTCAGCCCTCCAACTATAGGCTCCACCGGCTATGGTCAAATGTAGATTTTCTGGCCCAGTCATATCAGATCTGAGGTCTAGGGGCATCCCTTTACCAACCTACTGGTGACTGGGAGTCAGTGTAGCGGGTCAAATTTCATGGTCAAAAGAAAAGTTCCTTTGAGGTCTAAACGGACCTCAACAGCAACTGTTTTTCTCCACTGGTCACTTCCAGGATGTTGGTGCAGATCCAGATGTTTCAGAACCTGCAAGTTACCCTGGAACAGTGATTCTCAACTGATGGGTTGCAACCCAAAAGTAAGTCGCGGACCCATTTTCAGTGGATCGCGGGCCTTTGCCTTGAAAAATAAATAAATCCTGTGCTTTTATTTTGAAGGGAATTTTTTATGCAGCGGAGTTATTCACACTCCTTAACAGTGTTTGGCGTTAATGCCTTGAAATGCTAATAGACACCCGCCATTTCACAGTATAGAACACCCACAAAGTTTGTTTTCATGTGCTAAGTGAGCGAAACGCAAGTACGACACCAACTACATGAGATATGGATTTTCTTACATTGAGGACAAAAGAGGGCAAAAACCTCAATGTGTTTTGTGCAGCGAGGTTCTGGCACAAGAAAGGATGAAGCAAAACTGAAGCGGCATTTGTTGGATCAATCCGCAGCGGATAAACTGAAAACTATACCTCTGTCAAATGACACTAAGTAGGCGAAATGAAGACATGTCGGATGACATCAAACAACAGACCACAGCTCGAATTAAGGCAAGTGGTCATCCTGCATTACAAATGGACGAATCTACAGACATGACAAACAAAACAGTTTTACTCGTTTACGTGAAACATGTGTGGGACGGGGACTGACAGGAACAATTTATCTGCACAAGAGAGCTCCCTATACTATGACTGCAGAGGACATTTTCAGCTCAGGTTCAAACTGCACCATCTGTTCATTAAATACATTTGAGAAGTTGAACATTTTCCTCGATTTGGGTCGTGGCTTGTCATTAAGGGGTGATGGTGGGTCCCGCAGCCAGACCAGTTGAGAACCACTGCCCTAGAATATGGATAACCCTATAGGATATTCATGGTCCCCAGCCATGACTTTTCTAGTCCTCTGTCAGAATATAATGAAAACAGAGCGATCTCTTACCACCGCTTTAAGAAGAAGTGGTGGTAATAGATGCACATTGGGGTCCGATGGCAATGTCCTCATCAATCAGTTTTGCTTCTGTAGGACCACAACTGGCACTATGATTACAATAAGTACGGCACAAACAGACAAAACGATTACTGAAAAGATTTTACAAAGTCTTTTTCTCTTGTGTTCCGCTTCTTTCTTCTTCAGTAAAGAGTCAAATCCTGGTGTGTAGAGATCCTCGAGCCAAAAGTCCAGATCTCTAGGAGTCTTCTCTTCCTCCTGCAAAGAAAATGAAAATAGGCATCGCCATAAGTTGTTCATATCTACACTGATGTGCGTTGCTTAGAGCCTTTGGGGCCCCTGGGGGTCAGTTGGTGTGAAGGCAATGTAGCACCATCAACAATGTGAAATGAATCAAACAATCTACAAAATATCCCTATTCAGCTGTCCTCCATTGTGACCTTTTGGTTTTTGCACCAATCCCTCCCCCAAACACCCATCCATCGTGTCGGTCACCCACAGCCTCTCCTCCTCTCCACAAATCACCTTCAAATAATCGGCGAGGTTCCCGTGGATTGTTTGTGTGTCGTACTCCCTGACAGTCCAGGAGGGCTTGGACTTCTTGTTGTCAGCCGCTTCCATCACTCTCATGTCCATGAACAGAGGGTTCCTTTTAATGTTGGACTTCAGAGTGGCTGGTGTGATGTGCTTCTCCAGGTATCTGTCCTCAAACCACACGGGAGGGGCCTCTGGGGATGGAGGAGACCAGCTCTCAGTCTTTACCCTTTGCCCCCTCTATGAAGACAGTGAGGCAGCGATTTGAATGAATTCTCACCGCATCCACCACACTTTCTTTAGACGAAGAGAAGACACCGGAGACACAAATACAACAGAGCCTAAACCAGAATACCATAATGACCATCATTTCTGCATTTTATTTGTGCTTTCCTTGCTTTTATTTTGAAAGGATTCCTGACCGTGTCAATGCTTTTATACGCTTATCCATCACCGCAGCTCAGAATAACATAAGAATTGGCTTCAGTGATTTTAAAAGCAACATAATGAGTATTGTGGTTGTTGTAGATTTCCCCCTTTAGAGCAATAGAGAAGTTGACCCTTCCTTCGTATTCTCACCAATTCTGACTAGAACTACACAATTCTACCACATAGGTGACCTACTTTAAGAAATTTCTGTTTTATTTTCACTCCTATTTGTTTTGGCTGGAAAAACAGTCTTATATTACTAATTTTACAGTGTATTACATATGGACATGGATTACTGAACGTGCCTACTGGACACAGCCCAGGGGCAATTATCACATTTTCTAGCAGATATCACCGTTAGATCTCATCTCATATTATACACTCATTTACGGTTCTGATGATGTTGATTGAGAATTATTTTCACATGAACGCACTCGCAGCTGTATTCATAAACCCAGACTCAGCAGTCAGTTGATAACCAGCTTCATGATAGCGGTTATCCAGGATCTCTGATCGGAGTATAAGAACTTTGTGATTTAGTTCATGTTGTACTTTAGTGGTGCAAATTCCCTGACACATATGCAATGAATCAAATGAGCAGGGTTTAAGGGTAGATGGTGTGGTATGTTGTACAGACAAACTTATAGAGTTTGGACTTCTCTTCACTTCATTTTACTTTACCGCTCTAGGGCCACCCTCTCTGTTTCTTGATCTGGATTATACATCAAATATTAGACCACGCTCCGGTCCTCTGGATAAACACTAAATGCAGCACTGTCCTGTTCTCTTGTTTCAAGCTCACTATCTCCACGCAGCTCCAGGTGGTGATCATGATCTCTGCTAAGATCATTCATGAGGAATAAACGCACGTCATGAATCATGTCTTTGTGTTGGGTTGTCATGTGGAATCGTTTTTTTAAGGAACAAAACACAGCTTTCCATGTCAAAGGGGAGAAACGAGAGCCAAAAGCATACAGAGAGATAACACTGGGACATTTAGTCCATACCTGAGAGTAGACTCTGTTCTGCCAGTGTTTCTGACTGGACAGGACTGCTCCGACCTGGAACATGCCGTGTGTGGCCGGCAGCATCCCAACGTCCAGCTGGAGGAACTTATCCGGATGGTTGTTGTTGGGCAGAACAGAGATGTCCATCCCGGCTGTGTTGCTCCGTCCACACTGAACGGCAGCCCGGCTGGATGCACATGCTCACTACAACTCGCGAGCTCTGTAATAATTCATGAAGAGCAAGATATTCATGAGCCGGTATCACTTGCAGGTGTGTGTAACCCAAACCTGACCATTAAGAGTCTGATGCTGAGAACCAACAGTGTCAGTGGACATGAGAGAGAGAGAGGTGGAGGCCCAGTGCCTTAGTTTACATGAGCAACATCTCTACCAGTCATCTGAGGACTGCGTTATGTAAAACCTGCCAGTGGTTGAAAGTAACTAAGTACATTTACTTAAGTACTACAAAAGATTGGTAATTTTGAGAATCTAGCAAGAGTATGGTAGATTTTTTAAATGATCCAACCTAAAAACCCAGCCCAGTGAAAGGAGCTAGCAGCACTAGCTCCAGAAGTTGCTAAATCTAGGTAGGCATAGGTAGCCTGTCCAATCCTTTCATTCAGGCCTAATGAAATGATAAGACGGGCTTATTACAGTCCTGCGACAGCCAAAGATTCCAGATTTTATTAATTTTTTGTCGGAGCATTTGATTCATTGATAACTGTCAGGATATAATGAAAATTTCAAAAAAATATATCAAAAATGTTTTTGAGGAAGATTACCAACCCTGCCATTAAGTACAAATGTGAGGTGTTTGCTTGACCTGATTATTTTTCCTTTCATGCACAAAGGGAAACATTGTACTTTGTAATTATTTGACAGCTTTAGTAATCAATGATAAGTTTTTCATTTTGGATTGACAGAAGATGTATTATTTCGATGATGGTTTAAGTAATTTTTCATGATATATTTAATTTCTATTTAATGGTTCCAGCTTCTGAAGAATGAAGATTTGCTGCATTGGCGAAGGCCCTACTGAAACTGTGGCGTTTATTGTTATTTATGAACATTTTGAGGGGCTTTTTGGTTAACTCACCAAACTTGGCACACTCTTCTGACCTGTGGAAAGATTTGTCTCGGGCATGGGTGTATCAAAATGACTCAATAGCGCCCCCTACATGTTAGAGAGTCGCTGTAAGTTTCACCTAAATCAATGAAATTTGGTATGTGTAACGAGTGGAGATGTACAAAAAAGCCTCCACCGTAAACCCATCAGGAAAAAGCTATTTTGAATTCAATATGCAATTTTCGCCATTTTTGCTGTACTTTAATGAACTGCTACAGATTTAATCTTCAAATTTGATCAATACGATCGAAAGACCTCAATAAAAAGTTATCAAAATCCACAATTAACTGTGGATCAGCACTTTGGCTCATGACGTAAGTTGTTGAATAAGTTGAAAACAAAAGGCAATATTGGATCAGGGTATCATCGGTCAATCCATAAATTAATGACAGAAATGTCACTCTTTTTTACGTGTTTTTCGTTTTAAACTGAAAATTATATTTGGTCAAATTGAATCTCGGAACTCATCGATCTGACCATGATCCGAAGAAATCTTCATTCATATTCAGAAATCTGTTTATAGAAATGAATGTAAGTGTAACATCAGAGATAGAATATCTTCAGAAACGTTACAAGCTATGTTTTCACAACTGGAGCAAGGAGTGTAGCAGTATGATCGGAATTGAATGATCGGAAAGCTGATGCAGATTATGTTTCCTAACTGATCAAATAATCGTTTAGTCTATAAAACTGCACGACCAAAAATAAAAAACACAAATATATGTATACACGACTAAGACAACTTTTGCTTAAAAATGACTTCAATAAATAATCAAAAACATTCCGAATCATTATCTGCCGAGTGACTCATCGATTAATCGCCCACAACATGCAAAACACATATATGCCTGACGGTGGCGCTGGGGGCAAGGTCATTGAGGGCCACCAAAGATGTCTGTTTCTTCCCGATTAGAGGATAAATACGCACAACAGATCTCCCTGATGGAAATATGTTCGGCACAGTCAAACAGATGGAGGACGGAGGCAACCACAGCCTCCTTTGCGGAGGTTTAAAGCGCGCTCGAGTCAGTGCTGCAGGCGTGATGGAGAGAGAGAGAGAGAGAGAGAGAGAGAGAGAGAGAGAGAGAGAGAGAGAGAGAGAGAGAGAGAGAGGAGGTGTGTGTATGTGTGTGTGTGTATGTGTGTGTGTGTGTGGGGGGGGGGGGGGGGGGGGGGGGTTACGGTCACGTAGATGTGGATGGTGCAGCGGGGTTGCGCAGAAATCAACCAACGATGTAGCGTAAAGGGAGAGGAGAGGAAAAGAATCCGGGGAACCTGACCAATAAGGCGGATATTGCAGCTCTACCTTTTGCACATGTCCGATGTCGTCATCGGGAAACCACTATCGCACTGCCTCGTATCGCTTCCCTGACACACTATGGATCAGCAGAGGCTGGCAGTCCGGACTGATGCGGTAAGACCTGGGGCTTTTGATTCGTACTATCGCGGTGCAGGCTACGGCCACTACAGCGGGTGCATTTTACCTCCACTCACTGCAACCACTGCTGATTTCTGTCTCTTTTGACTTCACCGCGGTGGTGCTACAGATTCATCACGATACGCATTGTGCATATCTATTCTCGCGTCTGTGCACATATTAAAATGCATTTAACCATTCGGAGCTTTGCAAAAGCATGACGTTGTGTTTGCGGTCTCGTGTTCTGAGCTCAGCAGGTCCGGCTGATGACAAACGTGCTCCCGTCCTCGAGCACTGACATCATCCCCATCAGGATCGTGGCTCGAGGCAGCAGTCGGGCTACTACGCAGTGTTTGCTAGCTCAGCGCGTCAATGCGACGTTCGTTCGGACTTGATGCATCGCACTGTTACGGTGTTACAGTTGTTTCTCTACCAGAGGAGACGGGCCCTCTGCATCGCAGTGTTGCGGTGTTACAGAGGTTGCACGAGCTGTTCGGATTCTGTCGCGAGGAGACCGGCAGAAAAGCCCAGCCAGATGTTGCTGAGTTGTACAGAGGCCGCAATACGTGTGCAGATAGACAGACAGACAGATACATAGATTGATAGATAGATTACTAAAATACTAACCGTGTATTAATTTACATTTGTAACTCAATTGTATAACTTTGGAAGAATTTTAAGAACTTCTTAAATCAAATCTGCCTATAGGCCTGATGACAATTTTAAACTTTAATTATTGATGAGTTATCCCATTAATTGACTATGCATTAAGCTGTACTGTGTCGAAAACTACTGACCAATCATCATCATCACATAACGCTTTAGTTTATACAGTGGCGGGCCGTCAGGGCCTGCAAAGCCTTCTCTGCTGGCCTAAACAGAATCACGAAGTTATAGCTATTTTATAATTTAATATTTTTTCTTATATGTATTATAATTTATAAAAATATTTTTCCCATTATCTTATTTTCTCATTGCACAGCTACTGTGCTCCTCAGTTGCTCTGCTTCCAGTGCAGCTTGTTTTAAGTAGAGCTTTTATCCAATCAGATTTCACCTCTGTGTCTCTAGGTAGAAGAGAGGCCCCAGCCTGCAGACTCACCCAGTGCTGCCATGTGCCGTTTAAATTGAATGGGGACGATATTGTTGATTCAACCAATCAGATCTTTAGTTTGGGATTCATGGCCCCACCAGAGCAGTTTGCAGGCCAAGTTACGTCAGCTCAGAGTCCAGATGCCTCTCTGCCAGCAAGGTGCAGAGTGTGCTGTGATTGGTCAGTGGGCGGGCACGTGACTATGTGCCCGCGAAACATGATTGCTAGCAGAGCTTTGTAGCAGACAGAGTTCAAGTGGAAATATTTGAAAGACATTTTACCTAGCTTTGTTTTTTTAATATGAAATGGCGGAAGGAGGAGAAACGGATTTAGTGGCGGAGTTACTGGGAACGCTTTTCTCAAGAAGGACATTTCTGAACAAACTGGACAGTAAGAAACGACCCCACAGCTAGCAGCCCTGACCAGCCAGGAAAAGGATTTGTATGCAGCGTCAGAAGCGTTGCACATGTTATGGCTGTGAATGTGTTTCATTTTAACTGAGCGTCGGTACTTTTGGAGAGACTCGAGTGGATCTACAACTCACAACCGCGGCCCGCCCTTCGCCGGTCCACGGCCGAAGACGACCACCGAACACGGTCGAAGGCGACCACCGTACTGCGGCGGAAAACGGACAACCGACCGGCCGCGGAAGACGGACAAGCGACCGGCAGCGGAAGACAACCGAACGACGACAACCGAACAGCGGCGGACCACGGACAACCGACCGGCGGCGGATCCGGTTGGACTTCTTACTGGAACTGATGTACTGGGATTAAACTCTTTGTCAGCATAGACAGCATTTGGTAAGTGAACTAGAAGCTTCGTTTGTTTACCTCTACTGTTCATTTGTCTATCGTGGCGTTTTTATGAATAGTATTTGAATGGCTCGTGCTCGTGTGGTGGAATGCGTGGATCCGCTGCAGGTCTGCTGGATTGATTTGTTGCTTTGTTGTCATATGAATATATGCGACTGCTCTTGTGAGTTTGTCATTGTGTTACATTGATTTGGAATATATTGTCCGTTAATGATGCAGCGTCCCGTCATGCTCGTATTCATGTATCTGCACATTTTATTTCATTTGTCAAATGTTGCAGTGTTATGTGAATATGCGGCTTTTACACGAAACAAATAATAACCCCCGTAGCTGTGACGTCATAATGAGGTTATTAGAAGTGGAGAACAGCACTGAAGGCCCAGGTATAAAATCCACGGCCCGCCACTGAGTTTATAATCATGTTAAAAATACAAAAGCTCAACCACATCTCTAGTATTTTCAGTACGGAAGAATTTTGCTTGGTGCTTTTGCCCCAGATGGTTCTAAGATAAGTTTACAACTAATCATTTCAGAACTATCTTTTTGTGATTCATTCAACACAGTGAGACCAATAGAGAGGAGCTCTTCTTCTCTTCTTCTCCAAAGCTGCAGAAACCCAACACAGACCTATTGCCTACAAACATCAATTAGTGAGTCAGTCACTTAGTGATTGTTTTAGCTTTTTTCCTGTTCGTTTTCTACAGTCAATTTTCTCAAATGTTTGAATATGTTTTACAAGATGAAGACCCACTGAAGGGGTGCCATGGTTTTGAACGTTAAAAAATATGAACTCGCAAACTTTGCAGTTAGCGATGCAGGGGTGGGACAGGAAGTTTAAAGAGCACACTTAAAAATGCGTTTTATGCTATATGTGACACACACAAAATGTATGGTCACATTTTTGTTTATTTTATAGAACGAATTTCTGTGATTTTGCTAATAGTAATAAAACTTCCTCAGAAGTGTATTTCTATCTATGCCCAGTAGGTGGCAGTGCAGCGCTGTGGTTTCACCTGGCGGCCCTATACTTGTATGTGCACGTGCAGCGTCTCCGCATTGCTCGAGAAGACATTGCCCGTCTCATTATTTCCTGTTTTCTCAGGTTAGTGACTTGTAAAGTGCACCAAATATGACATATGAATTCGGGATCAATGTTTAGTGAACATTTTTATAGATTACATTGTTTCATGTAGTTGTTTAGTAGCTACGTGAGTGTTGTTTTAAGACTGACTGTGGAGTGCTAGCTAAACTCATAGTAGCCTTGCCTTAAATCCCTAGTTTTTTTCAGATGTTGAATAGGATTTTGTTTTTGCTGTTTCCTGAGAGTACAATATCTGAAATGTAAATGTGCAGTCAATAACCTTTTTACCCACATACTTTCAACTCAAGTAAATGCATCACAACTGTGCTTTCCTCACTAAAACCCTTCACAGGTCTTCACTCCAGCAGAGCAGCGGGACAGAATCTTCACTCGTTTCATTACTACTGGACAGAACTTTTTAAAAAGGAGGCCGAGTTATTCTGTTAATTAAAACCAGAAGATTGACAATTTAAGTCTTTTTTTCAATAGATTATTAATTAGGCGCTGCTTTTCTTGGGTCTGCCTCTGGATCTCTGGATGGTCTGTGTGCCCATCTCTACCAGTCTGGATTTGGGGTCTCGCAGTTGTTTTGGGACTTTTCTTCACTGCATTTACTTTCTGCTAATGTTGGCTCCACAAGCTCCAAATCCATTAAACCAGCCTGAATATGAAGAACATCTAAAGCCATCGATGAGTCTGTGGAGCAGATCTTCAGCCGTTTGAGCTCCTCCAGACGCTGAACTTGTGCTTGTAGCGCTTCCAGGTTCCTCTTCCTGGATGTGACCATGTGCTCGTTGAAGACCTCACTCTCCTCTTGAGGCACACCCAGTCGGCCCCACAGTCGGCGGATCTTCTTCGGAGGTGAGCCTCGCACGTCGCCTCGCACGTCGCCTAGCACGTCGCCTCGCACGTCTCCTCGTTCTCCGCCTTGCGCTCCTCCAGCTGACAAACAAGCAGTTTGAGTGACGTGATATTGTCTATCGAGAGGCAAAAAGAGTCCTCATCCTCACAGACCACGTCCTTCTCGACACTGGTCTCTGGGACGTGGTCCAGCTCTCCCATATCCAAGATGATCTGCCTTTTGACAAGACTGTCTTTGTTTCCTTCAGTCTTATTAGTGCCCCAATTGCTGGGTCTTCTCTCTGAGCCTTGACCAGCTCATCATGGTTAATAGGGGTGGGAATCACCAGAGATCCTGCGATACGATATTATCACGATACTTAGGTCACGATACGATATTATCACGATACTGCGATATGCTGAGTATTGCGATAACATATATTGCGATATATTGCAATTTATTACCTTTTTTCAACTGCAAATTATGTTTTATCTAATAAGATAAAGTTTTCAGTCTGTTCATCTCACTTCAGTCATTTTTATTGCCGCAAAATGGGATTGTCAAGCAGACAGACTGACCAACACTGTCATAAAAACCTGTCATAAATGTTGCACCTGACAAACTGAACTGTTTGTATTACAGTCTACATAGTCCAACTTAACAGAATGCAAACATGTGAGGATAGCTGTACTATTACAGGTATTAACAATGCAACTTGTACAAAAAATGCAGCATAAGAATGGGGGATTGCCGACAAAAACCTGGTGGTTGTAACCAACAATGGTTCTAACGTGGGCGTTGCGGTTCAGTTAGTGGGATTCCTGCATGTGAAGTGTTTCGCTCACCCGCTCAATCTGGCCTCACAACGGGCCTTAAATCTACTAACAGTAGCCAGGCTCATGGGGAGAGTGCGGCGCGTAACTGGCTTTAGAAGCACGGTGGCAAACGTCCGCGTTTGATTTAAACATTTCTGATTTCTTTCTCCGATGTGTCCATCTTTGTTTTGACCAACTTCCTACCAATCAAGCTGACCCGGGACCTCTCCTGACCTCACCAGAAAACAACTCAGCACCATCTAGTGGACTGAAAAAGCAATTGATTTTATTTTTCTAGTACCAAAAAGTTTATAGTTTATATAATAAAAGATCGATACTTGGCTTCCGTGTATCGATACAATATCACCACGCAAAATATCGCGATACTATGCTGTATCGATTTCCCCCCCCACCCCTAATGGTTAATAGTAGGCAGATGTCCTATCCCTTGAGGTTCTGGGTCTTGTGCAAGATAAAGAGCTGCCACATAAGCAATGTCTTGTTTCTCTGCAGCCTGACTACATTCCCACGTTGCAAATACAGTTTCCTTGGACAATTCTTCGGTGCATTCTGCCACATACCTGTCAATGTCCAGTGGTAGACGAGAGAGGGTGTCAGCATCAACATTGCTCTTCCCTGGTCAGTCTCTGATATCAAATCGGAAGTCTGCGAGTTCACCTACCCATCTGTGACTAACGGCGTTTAGTTCGGCCGTGCTCAGGACGTATGTTAGTGGGTTATTGTCTGTGTAGATTGTGAAGTGGGGTGCAAAAAACAGACAGTGCCTGAATTTCTCACAAACAGCTCATTTCAAAACGAGGAACTCAAGCTTGCCAGAGTGAAGCCTGTAGTTCTTCTCAACCGGAGACAAAGTCCTTGAACCATAGGCGATGACTCTCAGTCTTTCTTCCTGGCGCTGGTAGAGCACTGCACCTAACCCTTGCGCTGAGGCATCAGTGTGTACAGTAAAGGGCAGGTCAAAGTCAGGGTATGCTGGTACAGGTAGGTTGATAAGCATGTTAATGAGCTGGTGGAGGATACTTTGGTGCTCTATCGTCCACTGGACTGGGGACTTTGATGAGAGCTGGGCACCTCCGCCACGAAAACTCATGCATGAATGGGGGAAACTCCACACCAGGAATCAACTGCTGTACAGGCAGACAACGCAGCGATAACAACTCGTCCTCCCAACAACGTACCACGCAGTGGCTTTAAAGCACCACCATGATGACATGGGTCACGTAGGAACTGAGAGAGTCCTTACCTTGGCGAGAGATATGAAAAGAGACATTGAAGTTCACGTGACCAGGAGATGCCCCTGTATCAAAAAGAAGAAACCTGTCACCCACATCAGAGCACCAATGGGAAGTATCACCAGCACTTCACCACTGGAACTGGTCTCCATTGACTACATGCATTTAGAGACGAGCAAGGGTGGTTATGAATACATCTTGGTTGTCATAGACCATTTCAACAGATTTGCCCAAGCATATCCAACGAGGAACAAGTCTGGAAGAACAGCTGCCCAAAGAATCTTCAACAACTTCATTCCCCGCTGTGGATACCCAGCCAAGCTACACCATGACCAGGGCAGAGAGTTCGAAAACGAACTATTCAAAACTCTACAACAACTAACTGGAGTAAGACACTCCAGGACAACACCTTACCATCCTCAGGGTAACCCAGCAGAACTTCTAAACCGAACCCTGCTTCAGATGCTGAGAACCCTAGAAGAGAAAGAGAAGAGCAATTGGAAAGAACACCTACCACAGATTGTGCATGCGTATAATTGCACCAAACATGAAGCCACAGGGTTTTCACCACACTACTTACTGTATGGACGTCATCCTCCCTGTTGACCTATTATTTGGGTTGTCCACAGAAGAGGCAGCAGATTAGCCTAAGCCCTAAGGGTTACACAGAAATGGGCGAAGCTAATAAGAGAAGCCTATCGAGTTGCCTCTCAGAATAGTCAAAAATCAAGCGCTAGAGGCAAGAGATATTATGATCATCACCTGAAAGGAGTCATCCTCTAGCCTGGTGACAGGGTCTTGGTCTGGAACCTGGGTGAGAGAGGGGGTCCAGGGAAGTTAAGGTCCTATTGGGAACAAACAGTGCATGTCGTTCGAGAACAAGTGAATGACAACCCCGTCTACAAGGTGTCCCCAGAGACTGATGGGAATAGAATGCGGACTCTTCACAGAAATCTCCTGCATGTTGTAAATTACCTACCGGTTGACCTAAACCCACAGACAAAGACCACACAACTCACAGAGAGAAGAGTGCAAAACAGACCTGCAAGGACACAAAACCACAGGGAGCTATCTCAGAACAGTGATTCTTCAGACACAGACAAGGACACTCCAAGGATACAGTACTGGTTGAGGGTTCCAAGACAAACAGAAACTGAAATGGGAGTTGTGAGACCCACTTCTCCACCTTGGGAAAATGCAGCTCACATTCCAACTTCAGAACTGCCTGAACAACCCAGAGTCATCTTACCTGCAAGGGAGGCTAGTAGAAAAGCACGACCTGTGAGAGATGACAGACGAGAAAACCCCATATGTTTTCATACCTGAAAGAGAACTGAGACAGGACAGACCAGAAGTGCAAATCAATGGAATTCACCTACCCGTAGACTAAGCACAACTGGGAGAGTACGAGCATGAGGGAACTAGACCCAGTACAGATGAAGGTGATGGATCTGTCGCCTCCGAAGCAGTTGACAAAGAGAGTGAACAAGTCAGGAGGTCCACACGAGACAGAAAGCCCACACGGATATTGACATATGAGTCCTTGGGTCAGCCCTCATACTACCCACACAACTC
This sequence comes from Pholis gunnellus, assembly GCF_910591455.1. Classification (NCBI taxonomy): domain Eukaryota; kingdom Metazoa; phylum Chordata; class Actinopteri; order Perciformes; family Pholidae; genus Pholis; species Pholis gunnellus. The sequence goes on from NC_136545.1 coordinate 546,996, forward strand.
TGTAAACAGTGTAAGGGTATAGCCAATGCCCATCTGGGGAATGCAGCCATGCCCCATGTCACAACAGGAACACTATCCAACATTTTACCAGGCATCTTTCCAAATACCTCATCAGGCTCTGACATACCAGGCCATACACCCCAGTACTGCCTTATTCTGTTCCTGTTTACCTACACTGAAGAACATACACACACACACACCTCCACATACCTACCGAACACATACTTATCTTTACCTAGTACATACATACTCACCTTTACATACATAGCACAAACATACTTACCTTGACCTATTTGAAACGCTGTTACCTTACCTCGTCTATGCAGACACTAGAGTATGTTAAATTGGTTGAAAGAACTCAATGGTTTGGTGGTAGTGTTTGAATAAGTTTTCTTTTGCGATGCCATTTTTATTGTTGGCTGGCTCCTACACATACTTTTTGTTTATATCAGAATCAGAATCAGAACCGTTTATTGCCATGGTATGTTGAACATACAAGGAATTTGACATGACGGGAAGGTGCTTAACATTTAACAATCAACAACAACAACAACAACAACAATCAGTGCAAGTAGAAACAAAATAATATTAATATTGGGATATAAAATAAAGTAAGATATAAAATAAAGTGAAACATAGAATAAGGATGAAATATAAAATAAAGTGAAATATAAAATAAAGTGCACAAATGAACCGATAACAGGACTATAAACAACGAACAGATAACAGGACTATAAACAAGTAAGATGTGTAGTGTAAAAGTGTCGAGTGAAATACGGATCGAAGGAATGCAGGGGAGTGACCGGTAGGAATTTTTCCTGGGGATGACAGTCAGTGGGGGTCCCGGGCTCTGTTAATGAGCCCGACTGCGGAAGGGAAGAAGCTGTTCATGTGTCAGGAGGTCTTGGTCCTGATGGACCTCAGCCTCCTGCCAGATGGGAGTGGCACAAACAGTTTTTGTCCAGGGTAAGAGGGGTCGGCTACAATCTTTCTTGCTCGCTTCAGGGTCCTTGAAGCGAACAAGTCCTGGAGGGACGACAGATTGCAGCCAATCACCTTCTCAGTAGAGTGGATGATGCGCTGCAGCCTGCCCTTGTCCAGAATAGAGAGAGTCGTCACTGGGGGTTGGGGGGACACTTGGATGGGTGATACAGAGGCATGGGCCCCTGCCGGGCTGGGGGAGGGGGACCTGGTGGTCTGGGGCTGGTTGACAGGGCTGTGGGGGATGGAGTCAAAGCTGCCCGATTGTCCATCAAAGCGACAGTAGAACTCGTTCAACTCGTCTGCCAGGCGGAGGTCATTCATGGAGTGTGAGGCCTTTGGCTTGTAATTGGTGATCTGTCTGAGGCCTCTCCAGACAGAAGCAGGGTCGTTTGCTGAGAGCTGGTGTTGAAGTTTCTCAGAGTACAGTCGTTTAGCATCTCTCACCGCCTTGCTAAACCTGTACTTTGACTCTTTATACAAGTCCTTGTCCCCACTCTTAAATGCCTGATTCTTGTGCAGCCTTAGCTGTCTGAGTTCCGCTGTAAACCAGGGTTTGTCGTTGTTATAACTCACCCTGGTGCTTGATGGAACACAGCTGTCCTCACAGAAGCTGATGTATGAAGTCACAGCCTCTGTGTAGTCATCCAGACTGTTGGTAGCAGTCCTGAACACATCCCAGTCTGTATGGTCCAAGCACGCCCGAAGATCCTCCAGAGCCTCACTGGTCCATTTCTTGAATTTCCTCACCACAGGTTTACAGAGCTTGAGTTTCTGCCTGTATGCAGGAATCAGATGGACCATGACGTGGTCAGAGAGTCCCAGTGCAGCACGAGGGACGGCGTGATAAGCCCCACTGATTGTGGTGTAACAGTGGTCCAGAATGTTCTCCTCTCTGGTTGGGCATTTAATAAGCTGTCTATATTTAGGGAGTTCATGGCTGAGATTTCCTTTGTTAAAGTCACCAAGGACAATAACTAGAGATTCCAGGTTGGTCCGCTCCACACAACGTATTTGTTCGGCGAGTGTCCGCTATGCCTCCTGCACGTTGCCCAGCGGCGGCATGTAAACACCGACTAGAATGAATGAAGCGAACTCACGGGGGGAGTAGAAGGGTTTGCAGTTTATGATAAAAGTTTCCAGATCAGGAGAACAGTGCTGCAGAACCACTGTCAGATCGTTGCACCAGCCACTGTTGGTATAGAAACAGATTCCTCCACCCTTCGATTTGCCGGAGAGCTCAGTGTTGCGGTCCGCTCTGAACAGCTGGAAGCCAGCCAGCTGGAACGCGGAGTCCGGTATCGATCCACAGAGCCAGGTCTCAATGAAGCACAAAACGGAAGATGAAGAAAAGTCTCTGTCTCTCCCCACCAGTAGCTGAAGTTCGTCCAGTTTGTTGCACAGTGAGCGGACGTTTGAGAGAAATATGCCCGGCAGCGGTGTGCGAAATCCACGTGAGCGGAGACGCACCAGCGCTCCGGCCCGTTTCCCTCTCCTACGGCGTTTCACTGCATGGGCTAAGGTGAGAGCACCTTTGACTAGAATGTCCAGTAATTCCACAGAAGTTAGCAGAAAAGTTGGAACTAAGTCCGCTGGAGTTGTACCCCTGATGTTCATGAGCTCATCTCTGGTGAAAGAGCTCTGAGTATCGCAGCATAAAACTGAATTAATGACAAAAACAACACAAAACAAAGTGCACCAACACGTCGAGGCAGCCGTCCGTGGCGCCATCTTGATGGGTTTAGCGAATCGACTCTTTATGTTCTAGTAGGTCGTTTCAAGCTAAATATGTTAATTAATGTGACTGAAAAATGTATATACAGTAAGTGTTGTGCATGTTAGTTAGCATTCGTCTTCCTCACGTACGCCATAGTAGCTGTGAGCACATTGCAAAAGTGCAGTTAGTGCAGTCCTTGCATTCCCGTGATAGAACGAACTGACCAAAAAATGGACTCAGCAGGCCACCGTTGGGATGGTCGTCTCCCTAAGTGGGTTTTACCGTTCGTGGGAACCCGCCTGGTCTTGGGCGGGCCTCCAAGTCTTCAAAGGGCTAACCGTGACCTGATGGACTACCCTGTCAACCCTCGTAGGAGGCAGAGGCAGAGGAAGGGGCAGACTCCTGCTGGGCCGCAGCGATCCCCCGCTCCCGCTGGGCCGCAGCGATCCCCCGCTCCCGCTGGGCCGCAGCGATCCCCCGTTCCCGCTGGGCCGCAGCGATCCCCCGTTCCCGCTGGGCCGCAGCGATCCCCCGCACCCGCTAGGCCTCAGCTAACTCCAGCTCCCCGTGTCCTGTCGACGGTCCCACCGACTCCAGCTCCCCGTGTCCGGTCGACGGTCCGACCGACTCCAGCTCCCCGTGTCCTGTCGACGGTCCGACCGACTCCAGCTGTCGCCTCGGCGGCGCAACCTCTCCCGGACCCGGCCGCCGCCGCCTCGGCGCCGCAGCCTCGGCGCCGCAGCCTCGGCGCCGCAGCCTCTCCCGGACCCAGCCGCCGACGTCTTGTCGCCGCAGCGGTTCACGGCCGCCGCCGCCTCAGTGCCGCAACCTCTCCCAGTCCCGGCCGTTGCCGCCTCAGCTCCGCAGCAGTCCGTTGTCGCCGCCTCCGAGCAGCAGTGACCTCCAGTTCTAGTCGCCGCCGCCTCCGAGCAGCAGCGACCTCCAGTTCCAGTCGCCGCCTCCTCCGAGCAGCAGCGACCTCCAGTTCCAGTCGCCGCCGCCTCCGAGCAGCAGCGACCTCCAGTTCCAGTCGCCGCCGCCTCCGAGGCGCAGCAGCGACCTCCAGTTCCAGTCGCCGCCTCCTCCGAGCAGCAGCGACCTCCAGTTCCAGTCGCCGCCGCCTCCGAGCAGCAGCGACCTCCAGTTCCAGTCGCCGCCGCCTCCGAGCAGCAGCAGCGACCTCCAGTCCCGGCCGCCGCCGCCTCCGAGGAGCAGCAGCGACCTCCAGTCCCGGCCGCCGCCTCCGAGGAGCAGCAGCGACCTCCAGTCCCGGCCGCCGCCGTCTCCGAGGAGCAGCAGCGACCTCCAGTCCCGGCCGCCGCCGTCTCCGAGGAGCAGCAGCGACCTCCATTTCCAGTCGCCGCCGCCTCCGAGCAGCAGCAGCGACCTCCAATCCCGGCCGCCGCCGTCGCCGAGGAGCAGCAGCGACCTCCAGTCCCGGCCACCGCCGTCTCCGAGGAGCAGCAGCGACCTCCAGTTCCAGTCGCCGCCTCCTCCGAGCAGCAGCGACCTCCAGTTCCAGTCGCCTGCTGTCTCGAGCGTTCGCCCTCCGGTGTCCTACGGTCCGGGAGTCCCCCGTTCCACTGTTGTGTTCCAACAGTTCGTCTCGCCCCTCCGGTGTCCTACGGTCCGGGAGTCCCCCGTTCCTCTGTTGTGTTCCAACAGTTCGTCTCGCCGACGCTCTGCCTGCCTACGGTGTCTGCCTCCGGTGTCCTACGGTCCGGGAATTCCCCGTTCCTCTGTTGTTTCCCAACAGCTCTTGTCGCGGACGCTCTGCCTGCCTCCGGTGTCATGCCACGGGACACACACCGTCAGTCTGCCTGCCCTCCGGTGTCGGACCACGGGTACCACACCGTCGATCCGGCCTGCACGCTGTGTCGGACCACGGGCTCCACACAGTCCTTCCTGTCGGTAATCAGCTGTGATCAATAAAGAGTTTTCCTGACTCTATCTCCTGTGGTCTTGCTATTGAGTCCTAGTCCTTGCATTCCCGTGACACTTTCAAACTGACACCTGTAACATATCCACTATAAATGCTATGTCTGTACTTTGATGAAACACATCAATTTACATTTCTTACTGAATTTATAAAAATCACCATATCATGGTTGAAAAAGACTCCAAACAGTGTTTGAGTTACAGCAGCGACAGTCCGTATCCAAATCCAAATTTGGTGCCGCATATCGGTATTGTCCAAGGTACTGCATCTAGCTGTCATCAAGTCTGGCTGATATGTTTGTCGACGCTATCTTCCAGTCAGGGCTGTGCGATACTGGAAGAAAACTGACATTGCAATATTTAATTTTATGTGATAATGCCGTCTTCAAAAATACAAGAATATTCACCCTTAGTTTTGTACATTTGTTTTTAGTTAAATGCTTCAATCATTGGTTGTATAGATATGAATGATGATGACACTGGAAAAATGTCAAGCGTAGGTTGAAACCCCGGGTAAGTGAAAAAATCTATACAGTTCATTTTGAAACTGTGGCAGGCAGACCACTGAAAGTAATTATTGGGAAACACTGGATTAGTCGTCGAAATTAAGAACCGTGCAAGTTTTCTTTTTCTATTAAGCAGCAAATGTGTTGATATTCAGCAGGTATACTCTTAACCATGTTCACCATTTTAGTTTAGCATGTTAGCAGGCTAGCATTTGATTTTTCGTACTTAACACTAGAGTACAGCTGAGGCTGAAGGGACTGTCAGTAGGTATTTCATCCTAATAAACCAAAGTACTGGACTAAATTAAAGTCAAAGGATCACCAATGTTATTGAGGGTACATGAAAGGCTGAGGCAGATTGCACAGCAATCCATCCAGTAGTTGTTGAGACATTTAAGACTAACCAACCAACTAGTACCGAGGGGCAAGGTGGCATAGTAGCATCCACCCATGATTCACTGCTGCGAAAATAGATTTAACTATGCACACAGAGCTTTCTTGTCTTTGATCAAATGTTGGATGTTTACGGGGAACATTAAGTAAGCTGGGTATTTATATCTTCTTAGACTTCATTTGAACCTTTTCAGGTTTCTGATCAGTCTGCTGTCTGCACAGATGTGTCTTTGAGTCTTCCCGACACCTGCCATTCTCAGTCATCACTGTAGTCCTTAGAGGAGCAGCGGATTATAGCTGCCTCGACACTGCTGCATTTAAACCCTGTCTGCAGGGTTTGGCTTCTTCGTCTCATCAACAGTAATGAATAATTAGAGGATGATGTGTATCCTCTATTTTCGTCACAGACTTTACCAACTCATAGATCATTATACATTTGATCATGTTCTTTGTTTTTATCCCTCTGTTGATGCATATTTAGGCTTCGCAAAAGGAGGATAAGGGCTTACCATGTTCCTGAAGCTTTAACAGGATACTTCATGTGTTACACAGTGGTTATAGGCCGATTGATACATCCTATGAAAAACTGAACCGAAAAAGCAATTTATTCCTTTACTTGAAGTTTGCTAGAAGTTACTTGTTCTTCAAGGGAGGATAAATGATTGCAGATATTAGTTGCTGGGGAATTAGGCTGCTCAGTTTACAGTAGCTGTCTCTGTATTTAGTTTTCTAGAGTAGCCTATATTGCCAATGTATCTTGGAGCAGTGGTGTCGTCAGCATCGGGCTTCAGGGGTTTAGCTGGCAATGTGTTTTGTCTAGCCCCAAATCTTTCTGACAAAGGGAAAAATCTATAATCATGAAATGCAAATAAGGAATTTTTCGACCACCCCAACCCTTGCTGCTGTGTGTGTGTGTGTGTGTGTGTGTGTGTGTGTGTGTGTGTGTGTGTGTGTGTGTGTGTGTGTGTGTGTGTGTGTGTGTGTGTGTGTGTGTGTGTGTGTGTGTGTGCGTGTAGAGAGACTGAGGGAGTGGGCGGGGCTGGTTAATGCCCTCTTATATGCGTGCTCAGTCAGTCCATCAGTCCACGGCCTTCGATGCAGCTTCTGCTCGCCCACTAGCGTCAACATGCTACTAGTTAGCATAGGGTAATAGCATTGCCTGGATACAATAATTGGCCAGCTAGCTAATGTAAAATGTTTAAGTAGGCCTATGTAATGCTACATTTGTTTTAAAGTCATCTAGTGGCCATCTAGTGAGAGCCATTTCATTTCAATGTAATTTGCTTTTTAAAAGAACATGGATTTCTTTTGCTAGGAAGGGAGAGAGCAGACTGGCAAGAGGAAGACTGAACTTTTTTACATTTTTATTTTTACTATTTTATAGTCATATGTAGTTTAACACAGGGTCAATAATACAATATAATGGGTTGGGCAAGTAAACAGGCCAGCTCAGCATTAAGAGCACTATTTATAAAATATAGAATGTAAGAAAACTATTCATAATAGAGTGGAAACGGCTTATAGTGATCACGGCTGCCAGGGTAAAATTGATCTCTATTAGGGGATGATTATCATTTTTATATTCATTACTTGAATACAAACAAATGAAACGGACAGCTTCACTTTTTCTGGCTTGCTGCCAATTCTTCTGCCTTTTTCCTGCTTGAGGTGAGGCTTTGCCAGTTTTTGGCCGGCTCTGTCACTGCAGGATGGGTGGTGCATTCAGATGAACGGCGCCCGTTTGCCTGGGCTCCTTGCTTACCTGGCGGCAAACAAAATTAAATGTACAGTATGTTCCACAGTTTGAACTTTCTTTCTCCTATTCTTTCAGACTGAACTTGTGTTTCTGGCCAACATTATGTGTGAAATAGCACTGATTTAGTAGAAAACCCATGCATTCCAGGAAAATGCTGCTGAAGCATTAAGCTTCTTGTGGTTAGTGAACTACAGTGGCCACTACTTCAGAAGCATCAAAGAGACTCATGAGGCATTGCTGCAAAATGGTTGCAGGAAATGGAGCAAGACAACATCATATATAGAGCTGAAGAGTCAGCAATCCAGTTCACATGTAATGGTGTCAAGAGGCTGAGCCACATGATACTGGAAGCTACTCCAGTGGAGTCAGGAATAATCATGAGATAAAAGCAAACCGATTGAGAGCATACAAACCTGTGTATCACTGGTGTACAATGTTATGTACTTGGAAGGAATGAGAAACCCTCGTCTTTGTGTGGTTATGTGAGAAATGTCATGTGGTCCTGTATATCAAAGACTTTGTGATGGTCATAGAGACAATATTTATGAGGAGTATGAGACGATATCTAGTATTTACCTTAATTCCAAACAACCAGCCAAGAACAGGGTCCACAGCTATTTATTTTTAGTATTTACTTTTGCACCAAAGTTGAACTGGGGTGACATGTGTTGTGGTCATGTAAAGAGATGTAAAAACATTCCAACACGTCAGAATGATTTTAGGCCAAGATTGAGGCAAACTTACACTCACTCACTGTGGAAGGGACCTTAATAAGCCAATTTCATATCCTCTCAAGCTTGAAAGGCCCAATTATTATTTGACCCTCAACTAACAGCTTCTTTATCTGCAGCTCTATGGGCGACAGAACACTAACAAAGCATAGCTCACTGACTGAAGTATAATGGAGGTTGCTATCGGTTCTTAGCATGTTGCTAAGTATGCCTTTCTTTTTGACATAGGGGGTGTAGTAACTCGCCTGACTTACTGTGCCAGCTGTATGACAGGAGAATGACATATGACCTAATTTGTGATAGGAGCAACTTAGTGGAAGACATGTTTTTTATTTCCCTTTCTCTGACAGCGCTGTTTAGTGTTCTTTGGCATACATCCTCTTAATATACCTTTCTGCAAGCATTCCATGGTCTTAGGGCTGCAACTAACGATTATTTTAATAATCGATTAATCTGTCGATTATTTGTTCGATTAATCGATGAATCGGATAAAAAAATAAATAAAAAAGCATTCATTTCCAACCCTTTATTCAAAAACAGAACTGACGGTGCAAATTCACAGTGCAAAGAATCTTCAGAAAGTGCACAAACAGGTTGCTCGAACATCCCTGAGCTGTTAAAGTAATAATAAAAAAAAAAAAGGACTAATATCACGAGTGGGGTTCAGCGGGTTACCCATGCCTCTCGGTGAAGGGTAGACACACGCTGATCCACTCAGTGTGGCCGCGTGCAGCCCCGGACATCTCAGGGCATCACAGACCTGTTATTGCTCAATCTCGTGCGGCTGAACGCCACTTGTCCCTCTGAGAAGCTGGACGCCGACCGCACGGGGCCGTGTTAGCATGCCGGAGTCTCGTTCGTTATCGGAATTAACCAGACAAATCGCTCCACCAACTAAGAACGGCGGCCAGAATCGAGAAAGAGCTATCAACCTGTCAATCCTTCCCGTGTCCGGGCCGGGTGAGGTTTCCCCCGGCCGTCCCTCTTAATCATGGCCCCAGTTCAGAGAAAAACCCACAAAATAGAACCGGAGTCCTATTCCATTATTCGTAGCTGCGGTATTCAGGCGACCGGGCCTGCTTTGAACACTCAAACATCTCCGTGACTTATTGAGTGGCGTAATAATCGCGCGACACAACGAATCGATAATGAAATTCGTTGCCAACTCTTTTAATAATCGATTGTTAGCGATTTTATCGATTCGTTGTTGCAGCCCTAGTCTTGGTACACCTCACCTCAAGTGTTACATCGTCATATTAAACCTCACTGCAAGCATTGAATTGTCGTGATACACCTCACTGCAAGTGTTACATCGTCTTGATACACCTCATTGAAAGCGTAGGGTGCGACTGTGGCTCAGTGGTAGAGCAGAGTCGTCCTTCAATCAGAAGATCGGCAGTGTGATCTCCGGCTCCACTAGTCCATGTCGATGTTTCCTTGGGCAAGACACTTAACCCCAAATTGGTCCTGTAGCTGTGTCTACAGTGTATGAATGTGTGTGAATGTTAGTTAGTCCTGATGGGCAGGTGGCACCTTGCATGGTAGCTCCTGTCATCAGTGTATGAATGGATGTGAATGGGTGAATGATGACATGTAGTGTTAAAGCACTTTGAGTGGTCGGAAGACTCGAAGAGCGCTTTACAAGAACAGTCCATTTACCATTTAAGTTGACTTGATACACCTCACTGCAAGCATTTTCGTATCTAAGAACAGGCAAGGCCTAAAAAAGAGCTTATCATAATATAGTGATTCTATATGTTTTGTAAGTCGAGGTTAGAACATAGATACATGAAAGGATACTAAACCCAGGGTGCATTGTGTTAGAATTCAGCCATTAGATCTAAAAGGTTGAAGGTGCAATACTTTAACACTTCGTTACAAGGTGATTACCACTGTGATGCAAAACATTTTTTCTTAATGAGTTATGTTTACAATATCATTCCTATTTTTACCCTATTTTCAATACATGTCAACCATATCTTAAGATTTAACAACTGTGTCTGGTTCCATTATTACCCATTGTTAATGCTTCTGAGTTGAACATATCCCAAATAGCCTATTTCGAATGTGATATGCTTCACTATTAATGTTGAGTGTACAACTGAAAGCAACACCATGAATGCCATAGAGAAGAGAAGTCCAAAAGTGTTTGCCGTTATCAGGCGGCAACTGAAGACTGAAGCCAATGTGGAAGTGTCTTAACCTTGCATTCTTTCTAATGGTCGTCAGGGGGTGACTAGTTTCAAGTCTTCTTTAATACAGCAAGATGTTCATTTAGTAAAGTATTGTCCGAGTTAATAGACCATAAAGCAGGGTATGCTTTAGGGCGTGGCTACTTTGTGATTGACAGGTCGCTACAGCTACCAGAGACGTATACGACATCTTTACGTCACTCCTCTGCATTCCAAATATGGTAACTTCTATTTACTGGTTGCAAACCCCCCGAACTCGGGGCTTCATAACAGCAAGCCCAAACCAATTGGTGACGTCACGACAACTACGTCCACTTCTTATATACAGTCTCTGGTTGTTATACGTATTTTGCCTGGCCCTTGAGTGTGGCCCTTTGGAACAGGTATAAACACTTTTGCCTTGAGACATGTTCTGAAAAAACTTCATATAAATTAGTAATGTTAAGCATACTAACCCCTTTAATCTTAACATTTTTTATTTTCTGCTTTTCTTTGTCACATGTTATGACCCCAAAATCGAGGTATAAAACAAACCATAGATTCTGCATATCCTTATTGACAGATAGCAGTTATCACACTTTAAAAGTTTTGATTGTAAATCTCTCTGTAAGTCTCACATCAGGAACATCAGCATGACCTTTACAAACACTCCTATTCCCCAACTCCCTACTCGCTTCAAGCTGGCACATATACAACAGTGGAACAGAGCTCCCCTCAAAGTGTAAATGCATCATGTTATAGTGTAGTGTGTATCTTCATGTTGGGGGAGGGTAAGTCTAGAGAGCTTGAATTAGTTCTGCCCGGAGAGACATTTTCTAGGGTATTCAGTGCCGGTGGTGCAGTGTTGCAGTGCACTGAGAGCAGCTCCATAGCAAATACCCACAATGCACCATACAAAACAGTGCTCACTATGATCACTGACCATAAGTAACACTACTACACTTCCCCTTCTATTACACTGGATAGTCAAGGGACCAGTTTGAAGCATTAACCAGCCCTAATTTACTGATTAAAGGAATGAGCCACCCTGTGACTTTAAATGGAAACTAGACATATTAGTATCAGCACTCTCAGTGATGTCATGTGCACACCCTGTGAGGTGCTTACAGGCCACTTGCAGGAAAGCTGACAGAGTGTGAAGGCAGAGTAACACTCACTCCATGCAGCCATCTGTGGCTGAAAGGCGTCGGCCTATCACAGGCCATCCTCTAATAAAATGAAATATTATTTTGAAACCCTTTTGAAACCGAAGTTCAGGTTATTTACAGGCAATTGAAATATTGCTTAAAGTATTTTCCAGACACGCCATGTATTGTTATTTTCAGATAATATATCCTTGACACTACACTTCTTTTTTTTCGGTTGAGTGATTTTTAAAATATAGTGCACTCTTGCTAGTTTCTCAAGATTACCAACCGTGCCTTTAAGGCCATTACACACCTTAATTTGAAAGTATATTTTTTATGGCTGTTTTTGTCATGAGTACTTTCACACAGAATGCAAATATTACACTAAGAAAAATCAACTATTGAAGGGAACAAGGTGTTTTTTTCTGAGCTTTCGCACCGCGAATAAAGGCATCAACCAATCACTTGTGCAGAATGAGTTGAGTAGCATCTTTATCTATCTATATATCTATATTTAGTCTGAGCCAAGACTATGGCAACTTCAAGGCAAGCGCAGACCAAAATTACTCCTTCCGTTCTTACCTTTCACAATAAAAGCCCTAGATATTCGTAGGCGAGAATTTGCTTTTTCTTGTTGTTTATTCATCAGGCCCCAGGTGTGTAAAGGCTATTACTCCTGTCACAAAATATATGAGATACTATTACTGGAAGGTGTAAATTGGCTGATTCCAGGGGTACGTGTTTGATGTGTCAGTGTTGCAATTTTAATGAGTCATCATCATTCTAGGAAGAGCTGTTTTCTGTTTTGAATGTGTTGTTTTGGGAAAAAACTGCTCAACATCATCTTTGTCCATCTAAAGTGGCAATCATGAAAAATGGTTCATGAAAATAGTAAGCAGGGTTGGAAATTGAAAGTTGGGTTTGATTTGCATCCATTTCCAAATATAACCATTTCACCACAATGTTAACATGTGGGCTGATAGTATTTACAGTATGGTGGACTTGTAGTTTTTTTATTAACGTTAAATTTGAATATGACCTTCACTGAACGGCTGCATGCTCTCTTGACAGTTGCACTCCTTTAAAAGTACATTTACAAATGTGCACTCGGCTGCAGTTGCCACAGGATTTTAGGAAGACATCAGCCATGTCAACAGCATAATCATTCTCCATCTGCTCCGTTCTGAGCGTCTGCTCGACCAGTTGCTCAATCTGGGTCAGCTTCTTTCTCCTACGGGGGTCTCACACAGGTTGCAGCAGCTTGTATTCTTTATTATTATGTAGTGTTATGTCTTTCAATTCCTGCATACATTAAAACTGTTGCCTTTTATATGTCAAATTCATGTAGTAGCAAGTGCAGTCATTGAGATCAGAGGCACCAAATAGCATAATTTATCATTCACTGGGTTACAAGTCATGAGTGACTGGCACCAAATTAAAGGCTTTTCACTGCATTTTGCTAATCCTTGACTTAAGCCAATGTAAGGCCTCATCACTGAAAATGGTGGCTGACCTATGACCCATGACCGAGGGCCAGGGTTTGGTTTAATCATTGGTGGGGACATATGTCTTGGGTTCTTCCCACAGGAAATTTTGAGCATCAAACACTTCATTTCCTACATTCTGGTGATTATTTTCTGCATCAGTTCATGTTGTAAATATCTTTATTTATGTAAAGGAAAAGACACAATTCGCGATCAGATGGCAATTATAATACAATGAAATATAATGCAGTAAGGCTCTTCAGCATTTTGAATTGCTTTCAAATATTAACTCTCCTGTAAATCAACATCTCTCATTTAATGTGGGCATGTGTCGTTTACTCTTCCATCTTCATTTGTGACTTTTTGGGGCAAGAAACCTCTTTAAAAGAGCATTAGGCACTAATTCACCTCAATGATTCATTTGAATGAATTCATAAACCCATGAACTTTAACAGCTCATATGTTAAAACAATTTCAAAAGTTGCGGCCCATTAAAAATACATCCCACATATCTTGTTCTTTGAGAAGTTATAATATCTTGAATAAAAAGCAATATTACTTTAATAAATGAATAATTAAATGAGAATAAAGTCATAGTATTTTAAGAAAAAAACGATCTGCCCTATAGTCTGCTGTGCATTACGTTATCGCTGCTGATATGGTAGTGTCCCCTTCTGACCGTCATGTGTGTTGCAGTGCAGGCAATAGAAGAAAGGGACCGCAATATGCAGCCGGTCAAGACATTTCTCCCAAGCGGCAACTTCCGGTGCTGAAAAAATGAAGCTACTTTACCAGACTTGTCAGCGCCACCAATGAACAACCTCTCTTCCCATTTTTGGATTAGCCAGGAGTTAGTCTGTGTCGTCACTGCCAGAGCCACCCACTTTGAGCTTCACAACGGCTCAGGTTAGAATGAAGTTTAGGTTCAGTTCAGGTAGGGTAGGGTAGTCATTTAGTTGTGATGGTTAAGGCATGGGTTAGGGGCAAGATAAGGCAATATAACATGGACGCATACGTGTGACGGTCCTCACAAGTATAGTACAGACTTATCACACAAATCAGAATATACCATCAATATTATTTGTAAAACGCTGTGCTTTCAATCTTGTCTGTAGCCTTACTTATAGTCTCACACTGATACTATCTCATGATAACAGAGGCTTGACAAAACAAAAATACTTGACTTTTGTTGGATTTGACTCCTCAGGCCCATCAGGAAGATTCTTGGATTAGCAGCAGAATATTCAGAGACAGACAGACAAAGAGCGAGAGTTCAGTTCAACTGGAAGCTCGGCAGCATTTGTCGAGTAAACAAATGACCTCAAGGATACACACCATTATACATCGTGTGTATCCTTGATGTCTAACTAGAGTAATGAGTGCATTTTTTCCTTAAATATATTTGAAAAGCCTTTTTTTAATACTTTCAAATCCTGTATGTCTGTGTTTGCTTGCTACTGTCTTCTTCTTTCCTGCCTTTGCTGGCACATTGCCACGACTGTTATCGCACTACCACAACTAAGTGCAAATTGGTATGACAGCGCAAAACTGTCCACAGGAATGAGTATTGCATTTCTGCATGCTGTGATGCAAACAAAATGGAGCTCCCCTCTCAAAGACATGGCTCAATGGTGCATGTAGAAACTCCTCAGGTTACCATAAAGTTTGCACTCCCTGATATTGATGCAAAGTTGTGGGCCTGTAAAGCCCATTTGTACATTGACATTGTATAAGTAAAGTTTACTTTATTAGTTGCAGTTTTGCAAGACAAAGATACTTGATAACATCACTACTGTATTGCTTATTGTCAGAATAATCCGTGCTACATGCCAAATATAGATTTAGACTCATGTATTTATATTTGGCCATACTTTTGATGCCATTGTCATCATTGAAGATATTATCAACATCATCGTTATCAACAAAGCATGAAGTCAAAACTCATTAGAGCTATTTATTTCAGCCTTTAAATGAATATGCTCTTACAGAGAAAGACATCAGGAAAATGTGATGTGATGTGATGAGCTCAGTTTTTGTGTCTGTTTAATTCTTTAAAAATCCTTCAAGCTTTAGTAACCCCAGGAGTATTCAGTGTTTATGGAAGTGAAGAAGCTGTAAATGCCTTTAGTCAGTTTTAAGATAACAATCCAGTAGATATCTCATTTCTACCAGGCAAACTAAGTGACATGTTTCCCCACAAATGTATTAGTTAGTACTTGACTACTGAACAAAACAAATCACATCACATCACTGTCAAAAGATTATTTGGAAATTCACTAATGTTTCTACATAATCCTGAACATGCAGAGAAGAACTAATATTCCGATGTAAATATTGATATCTCTCGATGTCAGTGAAGGATTTAGCCCGTCTATTCTGGCTAAAGCTAAAGTTCCCCAGAAATCTTTCACCACCCCTTAACCACCGAAATTAGAACACCAAAAAATATTTCATAAAACAAACCTGTCAGCATGTTTCTACATTAAAGATAATTGCAAGCAGAAAATTCATAGACTTATTTGCAATACAGCTCTTTTTTGTACCACAACCAAACCTGCTCATATATTGAATCATATACATATTCTAAATTGTATTTATTATTTCTGCCATAGTTTAGTCAAGAAACTAAAGTAATCCATACTGAATAGTATTTCTACTCCATGCATACTTGGTGGAACAAATTTGTATTGCCTGGTTTATTGTCCCTAACTAAAATTCTTTGTTCACCTCTCTAGGCAACATCAACATTAAAGCAACTTGATGGCGAAAACTAGAGGAGTCCCTTTAAGATGACACGCACAGACCCTCCTGACATACTGGTATCAACTGTGCATCGAGATATTAAAGTGGTCTCCATTTCTTCACACTACAAGTCCTTGCAACCCTCCAAACAATGTGATTCTATACATTACAGCACACTGGAGGACAGTAAGAGCAAAGTCAATAAGAGACACTGTCGTTCCTTTGACTACAGGTCATTGGAGTACCCAAAATCACACAAGTACTCAATGGAGTCCCCATACAAGAAGGCTGATAGGCATGCAGCCAACCCAGATGTTGCCTGGAACGCCTTGGGCCGCCAGCAGAAATACCGCTTTTCTGCTCCGGACATTTTCAGCCATAGATTAACTCCTCAATCAATGGCTGCAGATATGACCAGTGAAGTCATTGTCCCTGAACAAAAAAGAAGGACCAGGTCCAAAAGTGCCCCTCGAGTCCAGACCAGTCTCACCCCTGTGTCTTTTGAAGGGTCCTCATCTTCAGGGAGGAAGGGCAGGGAGCCCCAAAGGGCTCCAAGAGACTCTCGCTGGAGGCCTGAAGTATCACCGCGTAGGGAGTCCTCCCACGCAGCAACTAGGGCTCATATGCATGACGTCCATCCAATTAAGTTGCAGCCTCAAATGAGTGACAGCAGTAGATACTCACCAAGCTATGCTGCTGATAATTCTGAGGATGGAGGGCTGGATAAACCAGCAACTAGCCCTCATGTCAGGTGTCGAGTTGACATAAAACCTGATGATGTAGCATTACATCATTCAGGACGAAAACAGGCTACACATCAAGTGGACATACCCTGGCAGAGGCACCACAGTGGGGGGAGTAGGAGTCTGACTGTGCCACGCCATTTCTCCTACTCAAGAACACCAACTCCCACCGATTCATTAGGCACAGAGGGTAGGCAAGCTTATCAATATTCCCGCAGCATGCCAAATAGTTACATACAACCCATGGAGATTCCTTTGCAAAGAATGCCTTCATCAGGTGATTACTATGGAAGGGAACGCAGAGCTCATTCCAGTCCCAATGTGCCAACCAAGTTCTTTTATGCAGATGATCCAGGGAGATATGTGACTACTGCTCCTCCTCAACCAAGTTCTGGCTTTCATGATGAACGTTACACACCAGGACAAACATATACACCTAAAGTGCAATATGTGCAGGATCCAAGGACTCGAATGGTGCATGCTGTAACTACAAGACCATATTATCCTGAGATGGAGCCCTATCAATACTCTGTGCAGACAGGGTATCCCAAACCCTATGCAGCAAATGAACCTGGGCCATACATCATACAGACACCTCCAACAAGAATATTTTGTGGTGATGATCCAAGATCTTATCAAATCCAGACTGCTCCTCCAAGGATTTATTATTCCAGCGACATGTATGCAATGCCTCCAGAGCATCATATTCCAGCAAGGGCGTATTACACGGAAGGCCGAAGACATGCTAGAGTTATTCAGGCACAAACAGATGACTGGTATGGCTCAGATGCATCTGGTTATTCCACCAATCCTGCCTCTTATGTATCTCAAGTCACCCCAACCAGAGTCCGTCAAGAGCCTGTGTCAACACCATGGTATGCCAACCCATGTGTAGAACCTCAAAGAATTGGCACAGAATCAAAATCGTACTCAAGGTCCTGGGACAATATTCTCAATCCTCGTGTAGAGAGGGAACAACCTCTTCCTGTACAGCGGGGTCAGAGCTATGATGATCTTCTTGACTCCAGGAAGCCTGCAGCAGCCACAGGTGACAAACCACAACCAGTGGTAGTCAATCTCTCCAGTTCACCAAGACGCTATGCAGCCTTATCAATGTCTGATAGCTCATTAATTGACAAAAGCCCAACAGAGACATCAAAGAGCACTAATAGTAAACTCTGGTTTGTCACTCCTGAGATAACAATCACTGATAATGACATTCGACCAGGAAAACTTATTAAGGCTGAAGGACGGTCTGCCAGTTGGGACATTCTTGACTCCAGAAGCACCGAGGGTCCAGAACCATTTCAGCGAGACTTTGAAAGCTCAACCAAAGAGAAGATACATGACAATGCCTCACTACAGCAAAGCCTTGAACAACTTGATGAGCTTCTAGCAGATCTTGTGACTGATTACAAGCCACCCAGTAGAAGGGCAAGTGAGGACATTCTTGATCAGCTAAAGAAGTTAATTGATGAGGAAGAAGCAGTATCTCTGTCCAGAAAGAGCTCAAAGGCATACACAGAGGAACCAGCTCCTCTTGACAAGCAGCCAACCTCAATAAGAATGAATCCTGATCCTTTTCGAGACATGGACGGGGCCAGTGATGCAATGAAGAGTGCAGATGAGTGCTCTCCAGATCAGAGCCCAGATGAGGATGATACAATGATGTGCTCGAACAACAAATGCCGGAGGACAGAGACCCTGTTCAATGCTTGCCTATATTTTAAATCCTGCCACAGCTGCTACACTTACTACTGCTCTCGTAACTGCCGCAGGGAGGACTGGGACATTCATAAAGAAAGCTGCCTGTATGGCAGAATTGGCAGCATATGTCGTCACATCATTAAACACTGCCGGGAGACTGTTGAAGTCCACAAAGCCTTCTCCCGTATTGCCAAAGTTGGCTATCTTTCTCGAGGTAGAGGAGTTCTATTCCTTGGTTTTCCAAATCCAGTGTCATCCAGTAAATTCCTGCAGTATGGCCTGGATAGTCTACTTATGTCTCCTACATACCTGTCTCTCCGAGAGCTTGAAAGCTTCAAGGACAACTTAGGGGAGTACTGTAAGGAGCTACAGGAAGCTGGTACCGAGTACGACCCTAACGAATGTTTCATCTTGAATGTATCCATTGCTGTTGGTGACCAGTTACCTGATGGGCCATCTCCAAGAAACCAAGCTCCAACTGTCAGAAAATATGCAAAGGTAGCACTGGCTTCCTTCAGCCCTGAGAGAAAGGTTCACAAGAAAGAGAGTGACATGGAAACGCTGATCCTCACCCCACCCCCTGGAACAGCAGATATCGACAAAGAGGGAGAGGAAGGCAGGAAGGCCAGGGAAATCTGTTTTATAAATATACAACGGGAGTTAAGGATTCGAGGGGTTTTCCTACGCCATGAATACCCACAGGTATATCAGCAGCTCTGTGAGTTTGTGGAAAGTAACAGAAGGTTCACACCCACAACTATTTATCCTATCGATAAGAGGACCGGCAAACAATTCATGTGCATGATTATGGCTGCCTCAGAGCCCAGGACGTTGGACTGGGTCGGCACCCCGCATCTCCTTGATGACATCATTTAAGTGCACCTTTTGTTGTAAATATATATGTATAGAAATACATATATATTGTTTCACATATTTATATATCAATCCAATTACAAACATTTGTAGATAAGTATTTTGTTAACAGAATGATATATATTCATGTCTGCTTGATCAGTATTATTCTTTTTCAGAATATTTCCTGTCAGGTGCAGAATGAGTATAGTACATTATTTGTTTTAATCTTTTTAACAAGCACATACCTTTCATCCACAAGTCATTTGTCTGTTACAACACATTCCCTTTGGTAGGGATTACCTAATCTGACATTATGGTATTTTGATTTGTGCAAATAATTATCAATATTCTTTTTTTTTCCACTTAGCCTCTTTAAATGAGAGTCCATCTCTGTAGTAACATCACTATTTTTCATATGTGACTCAAGTGGTTAATCATACAGAAAATATGAAACATTATTTTTCGTAAATACTTTCTATGCAAAGTTGCTTCATGACTTAAGTACCACATTTCTGTAGAAGGAGTTTTTTCAGTTATTATATTATATTATATTATATTATTATACACATCTGTGAGAAAATAAAGAAAGCTGAAAAAGTTGTGCTACTTAAAACATCAATAAAAACAGGCACGGAGTCTTATTGTTGCTTAAGTAGAAGTACTATATTGAAAGTGAACGTTTTCCTCTTTGAGTTTAATAGCATACCCTGGAGAAATTCAAGCTAAGTTCAGTAATTCTTTGAATCCACTCTTCAGAATTACTGGAGCACCACTGAACTTGAAAGCGACCTCCACAATGGCTGTTGAAATGGTGCCAGTAAGCAGCCACACAGTAGGTGTCGGCCTGTGCTGTTCAGTTTTAAACACTGTGAATAGTGATAGTGACAAAAACTAAACTTGGTATAATACCAAGTAAATCATGCAATTTCCTATAACACTGAAGTTGATGAGTTGTATTTTTAGATATATTTACAAACAAAAAAATATATGAATTAGCAGCAGGAGTTATTGTCCTTAGAACAAGGTGAGCTAGATTTGGCACAGTAGCTATATGGTACATAAATGCTTGAGAAGACATTAGTTGTGTATTTGTGCTGCACTAGATTTATTACATGTGTGATTTATATTGTCCTATTTGGTTTTAGCAAATGAGAACCTTTGCATTGCCCATTCATTGTTTGCAGAATATTTAGAAACATGTATCAATGCAACTCAGCCATGTTGCCTCGTCTCTCAAGATACATACATTTCTTGATTTTGTTTTTGTAGCGTCTTAAATCCCAAATTCCCTGCCAGCAGACTGGTGATGATTTAAACTGTAGCTGAAACATATTGTATGCTAATATCAAAACTGTTTAAAAATGGTTTGACCCCATTTGTCAAATGACTCAACATATCCGGAAGACGTGAAGGAGTATTTGTCAATCAGTCCTCGGTAACGGTTAAAGAAGATGTTTTTTCCCTGTCATTAATCATTGTTCCCCATTTCAACCTCTTCCCTTGTGATATCAGCTTTCCTTAGAATTTGTAAGACAAAGTACAGTGAAACTTAAAGTACATATATATTTGAAAACCTGTTTCACTGAGTTACAGTAGTTGACTGGCTGACAGGACGAGCTGTACGGATTCAGTGAGAAGTTGCTGGCTGCATGTGACTGTTTTATATGCTCTGATCATTTTAACATGACATTGATGATAGTAAATTGCTCGATGAATGGACTTGTGAAAGTTAAAACTACTATGCTGTGTAAGAAAAAATAAATGAATTTTCGTCACTCATTCAAGATAAAATAACGTGTCAAAGACAATGAAGAAGAGACCTCACTAAAATGTCTAGAAAATTCTGTAATCTTGTATTTTTTTATACTTTCAACATATGTGTCTGAGTGTGTCTATTTATAAACAATATCTAATAAATGGAATGGGAACTCTGGGTGTCTGCCTGTTCTTTAGGTGTTACAGCTAAGTCCTTCATATGTCTTCCATGTCGTGAGGATTGATGATAAACATAAACCTTAGTCAGCTTGATCAAATGTTTGAATGATTCTTAGTTTTAGATGAGAAATGAAAACTAGTGGAAAAATTTGATTTTCCCAACTGAGAGTAAAACCTATACCAGATATGTTTTATTATACTGTATACAAAAAAATGAAATAAACTCACTCAAAAAGAAAAACAATCCAAATATGGTTTGGTATACACTGAGCAAAGAAATTCATATATTCAAATTAATGTTTTACATTTTTATTAAATCCGACATACAATTTAATGTCCAAAGTTAAAGTCATTTAAAAAGTAAAAATGTAATGTCATAAGTAAAGAAATCTGACTTCCGACCAGATTTTGTGTAAGGGACTTTTTGTCCTATTTCTTTTAGCCAATGTGCAGATACAGCAGCACACAGGAGCCCATGTTTTCCCCAGTCTGACCGTGGTGATCATACCAGAGCCTCCCTTATGAATTCAGATTTGACCCCAACAGTGATGTAGCTGGTACAGGAATATAACAGTAGACAAAGCAGTCTACCCATGGTGGACAGGGCAGTGTGGGGAAGAGCTTGAACAACATCAACCCACACATCACATCCCCACTACTCCAACTGACATAACCTTTGTTGATGTCTAAATCTATGGTTACTGTGACTGCAACCGAATGCAGACACTTATTTAATGTATGTCTAAAAGCCAATCACAGTGTTCCACATCATCTAATGTGGACTGCAGTAGAGCCACGCCCCCTTTTCAAGCAAGCATGGCGACCATGAGGCAAGGAGGAAGTTGAATCTAATCTAATCTTTAAAATAAACTTGAAAAATCTGAAGCTATTCTTTATCTACAGTGCTACTCTTGTCATCTCCTTGTCTGGTCTGTTTGGTGCTCCCTCTCTCTCTCTGTCAGTGAGACTTGATGGAACCTCAGACTCTGAGGACGAGATGTCCCGGTTCTGGCCACTGACCTCCATCAGGCCCACATCTCCTGCCCGCTCCACCTTGATTTCACAATCAATAAATCATTGAACTTCGTCGGGCTTGAGCTTCGTTGCCGCTGTGTGTGTGGTGTGTGCGTGTGCATCCACACTGAATGTAGGCTACAGCAGTGACAGAATGTAAAGCGGTGAGGGTAAAATAGGGCAGGGCCTCGTTCCATCAAGCTGCTCGCCTCAGCATCTTTTGTGACTGCTGGCAGTCTGACAGGGTTGTAGAGGCTCAGATAAGTACAGCATATTAGTGCACTGGGGTCCCTTTAAGAGAGCAGGTCAATAGGCACAGTCAATACTCACCAGTGAAAATGAGTGTGTGTGTGTGTGTGTGTGTGTGTGTGTGTGTGTGTGTGTGTGTGTGTGTGTGTGAGTGTGTTCATACAGAATCTAGGCCATGTGAGTAAAAAAGGCTAAAAGGGGTAAGAAGACTGGGCCTCAGTGTTTTGGCTGAGCATCAAGCTGTTCCCTTGACTACACTGGATGCCTGACTGGATATGATTTATTCAAACGTTTCACAGATCTTTCATTTACGCAACTATAAATTGTGACAGTACAATTCTGATGGGAACCCAGAATGCTTTAACGATCTCATCTTAGCCAAGAATTAGCTGGGTTTGTGTGAAGGTACCTGTTCTTTTAGGTTGGAGGGCCATGGTGCTGCTCTGGTTGGAAGCTTTCTTGCAACTTTTAGTAGATTTTAAGGACACACTGCTTCCTGCTTTGATGCTAAATGTTGGTACAGGACATAAATTGCTAGGTATGGAATCGTCTAAAATGAGCGTCATCCCGAGGACTGTGGGACCATCGAACCCGTCTGAATGCTCGTGTTCCTTGTCCCATCAAATGTCATTGTCATTGCTTGTCCCATTGCGGTATACAATGTTACGATAATTGATAGAAATGATTGACAAAACTATGAGAAAAGTTGTAAAAAAACAACAACCCAAAAACGTAACCAAGAGGCTTCCAAAAACTTTTGTCAGTATGAATCCCTGTCTTATCTGCTGCAAAGACACCCCGAGTAAAGGATCAGTACAGTCTCTGGGTTGATCGTCTTTAAGGGTCAGTCCAGTAAAAAAGTTCGAAGTTAATGATCAAGGTAGGCCAAGAAACCAAGGTGGTCCCTGAGCACCGGCTCATTATGCGGTAAGTCCTTCATTTACATAATCCTCAACCAGCATCACTTCCAGACCTCATAGAACCCTGAGAGGAACAGTGGAGCTGTTCAGCAGCTTTGAATATGACAATTAACAAAGACCAACTGAGGCTCTGCTGAAACACCACGTATATGATATATATGATATATATATATGTGTGTATATGTATATGTATATATATATATATATATGTATATGTATATAAAGAACGGCTTCTACTCCATCCCAGTAGCCGATGATTTCTAGTTGGTTTCAAGTCCAATTACTGTAGATGATCCAACCAGAAATCTAAATTCATTATTTTTTAATTGTTTGGAATCTGACTGAACACTGACACCCGGGTGTGCCTGGAGAGGCACTTCCTCCACTGGTCACTAGATGTCTCTAAAGAGACTGGCTGTGATGAAGTGAATGTGAGGGAATCAAGATATTTAAGTATAGGTTCAGATTCTTTACATTGACAGTGTTGCTGCTCACTGTAATCATTCCTTCCGTCCATACTTACTTCAAACCAAGCTGTGAATGACGAGGGACAGCATTTGGTCCAGAGGCAGCTTAATTTTAGGTTTCTGAATCCAGTTCAAACATATCCAGATTGTTCTACAATCATCATGTACTTATCTTGGTTATCTGAAAATGAAAGTTGTTGCACTGCTGCAGGTCCCAGAATACGGCGTAACACCGGCGGTAGGCTGAGCAATACAAAGTGTTTTGTATTGACTTTGGTGAAGCGTGGGAGCCGGTCCACCAAGGTTACAGTCTTTGAATACAAAATGATGTCTTTGTGTTGCTAGTGTTTCCTTGCTTAGCTGTGGACGAGATTCTTCATTAGTCAAATATACGTTTCCAGGACAACACTGTCATCAAACACAGTGCCAGAAAAAAAAATCGAATTAATTTGGCTAAAGCTCAAATGATACTTTTGCCATCATAGGCGTGAGGGTTTACATGACGTACACTTTATCCAAGGATGCGCTCAGAGTTCAGCTTGCCCTGAAACCAGTGTGGACTTTACACGCAGTCACCCAATGTAGTATACAGGTGCATCTCAATGAATTAGAATATCATCGAAATGTTAATTTATTTCAGTAATTCAATTCAAAAAGTGAAACTCGCATATTATATAGATTCATTACACACAAGGTGATATATTTCAAGCATTTATTTCTTTTAATTTTGATGATTATGGCTTACAGCTAATGAAAACCCAAATATCAGTACCTCAGAAAATTAGAATATTACATAAGACCAATTAAAAAAAGGATTTTTAATACAGAAATGTTGGCCTACTGAAAAGTATGTCCATGTACAGTATACTGTATGCACTCAATACTTGGTTGGGCCTCTTTTTGCATGAATTACTGCATCAATGCGGCGTGGCATGGAGGCGATGAGACTGTGGCCCTGCTGAGGTGTTATGGAAGCCCCATAGATGGGGGTTTAGGCAGTGACGGGCCGTGCATTTTATACCTGGGCCTTCTGTGCTGTCCTGAACAGCTACGGTGCAGATACATGAATCCGTGCATGACGGGACGCTGTGTCATTAACGGACAATGCATCGTCAAATCAACGTAATTAACACAATGACAACCACAAAGACATAAGAACTAGTCACATATATTCATATGACAACAAAGCATGACATATCAATCCAGCAAACCTGCAGCGGATCCACGCATTCCACCACACAAGAGCACGAGCCATTCAAATATTATTCATAAAAACGACACGATAAACAAATGAACAGTAGTAATGTTACCGCAGATGTAAAAAAACAAACGCAGTTTGTCACTTACCGAATGCTGTTCACTTAAAGACAAAGTCCATCCTCCTTTCTTTGTTGTGTGACGACCCCGCCTCTAACATCATGGCTGATTGCCTGATGCAGAGCACCTGGTTCTGGAGCATAAAAGCCCTGCTCCAATGTTGCTCTGCCCTGGTCGTTCTCTGACATACTTGGAGTGATCTCTGCCAGTGGCTGCCGATTATACTTTGGTTTGGTCTTCTTTGGTTTCGCTGACAACACCCCACACTTCATCACACACACATCCATGCTCATACTACTGATATACTGACCGACACACTTCACAAGAGTAATTACTTTCTTATTTGGTTAACAATAAATACGTTAATTTACCACCATCCCCTGTGTCTTGTCCATATTTGTCATGGCCTAAGAGCCGGGTTGTGACAGTTGACAAAGAGTTGACAACATCGTTTCAGTTCCAGTAAGAAGTCCTTCTCGATTCATGGACGCCAGTAACAGTCGAGCCTCCCCAGTTGTATTTTGCCGGTCTGCGGTGGCCGGTTCGCCGGCAGGCGGACCGCAGTTGTGGAGCTCCGTTTCCCTGCGAACGTGTTCGTTGATCTGTAGATCCACTCGGGTTTCTCCAAAAGTTTTCAAAAGCACCGTAGTGTCTTGCCGTGCTATGGCGTCCTCAGGTTAGCGTAGCATAGCTCTAAACATCAAGACGCTCATAAAAATAAATAAACTACACCAAGCAAAACCCTAAACATGTTAGAATTTCTTCCATATCTTTCAATTTGAACTCTTACTACTCCAACTAACTTCTGCCAGCTTCCTTAAATTTCACATTAGTCACGCGCTGGCCCACTGACCAATGACGGCGCACCTTAATGCTGACGTATTTAGCAGGTACCTCGGTGCCACTGGCACATCAAAGAATACGGCCAACATGTCAAACTAAAGATCTGATTGGTTGAAGACTATGACAATCAACAATAACTTCCCAATTTACTTAAACTACAAGGCTCTCTAGCTGTGATTCTGTTTAGTCCAGCAGAGAAGGCTTAGCTGGCCCTGACGGCCCACCACTGGGTTCATAGACTATATGGGGTTTAGGTCCATAGAGTCTATGGACCTAAACCCCAGAGAGAGTCGGGTTTCTCTCAGGGGTTTAGGTCAGGCGAGTTTGCTGGCCAATCATGCACAGTGATACCGTGGTCATTAAACCAGGTATTGGTACTTTTGGCAGTGTGGGCAGGTGCCAAGTCCTGCTGGAAAATTAAATCAGCATCTCCATAAAGTTTGTCAGCAGAGGGAAGCATGAAGTGCTCTAAAATGTCCTGGTAGACGGCTGCACTGACTTTGATAAAACACAGTGGACCAACACCAGCAGATTACATGGCTCCCCAAATCATCACTGACTGGAAACTTTACACTGGACCTCAAGCAACTTGGATTGTGTGCCACTCCACTCTTCCTCTAGACTCTGGGACCTTGATTTCCAAATGAAATGCATATTAGACTTTCATTTGAAAAGAGGACTTTGGACCACTGAGCAACAGTCCAGTCCTTTTTCTCTTTAGCCCAGGTAAGACGCTTCTGACGTTGTCTCTGGTTCAGGAGTGGCTTGACACAAGGAATGCGACAGTTGTAGCCCATGTCCTGGATACGTCTGTGTGTGGTGGCTCTTGAAGTACTGACTCCAGCCGCAGTCCACTCCTTGTGAATCTCCCTCACATTCTTGAATGGGCTTTGCTTCAGAACCCTCACAAGGCTGCGGTTATCCCTGTTGCTTGTGCACCTTTTTCTACCACACCTTTTCCTTCCACTCAACTTTCCATTAACATGCTTGGATACAGCACTCTGTGAACAGCCAGCTTCTTTAGCAATTACCTTTTGTGGCTTCCCCTCCTTGTGGAGGGTGTCAATGACTGTCTTCTGGACAACTGTCCAGTCAGCAGTCTTCCACATGATTGTGCAGCCGACTGAACCAGATAGAGACCAAAGACTCAGGAAACCTTTGCAGGTGTTTTGAGTTCATTAGCTGATGTGACACCATGAGTCTACACTGTTGAACTTATTCACAATATTCTAATTTTCTGAGATACTGAATTTGGGGTTTTCATTAGCTGTAAACCATAATCATCAAAATTAAAAGAAATAAACGCTTGAAATATATCACCCTGTGTGTAATGAATCTATATATATGAGTTTCACTTTTTGAATTGAATTACTGAAATAAATTAACTTTTTGATGATATTCTAATTCATTGAGATGCACCTATAAATAGAACCATGTTGTCATTCGGTAGATCAGGGCCTGCAGTCAGACTGCTCAAGCCTCATATTAGCTTTAGCTTAGCATAACCGTTACAATGTAGTCGCTCTATGAAGGGATCGCTTCGCAGCAAGTATGGACAGAAGTAATAAACACAATAACACTTTCAACATATGTGTGAGTGATGTATGTAAGGTAACATAAGTCTGACTGGGTCCACTAAAAGAGTCATAAGTGTCTGACATTTTGGAAAGTGAAGTGATGTTTGAGGACAATGGTGGTATAGTACTGCCATGGTGGAGATGCCAGCCGGGCAGCTTAGTGTTCTAAAATATGTTAGTATATCACAGCTGAATATTGATATGACTTTTACAATGTGGGTGAGCTCTTTCAATTCGATGGCCGCCTGCATGTATTTGAGCCAAAGTATGGACATTCAGATTTCACGAGACTTCTCACTAAGCCAGACTAGGACACAAAAAGAAAAAGACCAGTTCAAGTGAAAGGTAAAGAAAAAGGTTTTATTTCTCTGTAGGGTTCTTTCCATAACGCTGTCAGACACTTCTTGTAACAATCTGAGCCTGTCAGTGTCAAACACAAGAGGACGTAACGTTACATAGGACGCTGCTCACTTGCCCTTGCAGCTCGATATGTGGCTGCATCAATCTACTCAACACTGGACCAATTTTAAAACATCTTGTCCCCGTTAGACACACATGGCGCCCAGGTTGAAGAACACCGTAGTTACCCTTTAAGATGAACTTGAGAATGACTAAAACTATCATTTAAAGGGAACCCTGAGTGTCAGCAGCTTATTGTTTCTCTCCAATGTGCACGGGATGAACGCTGTTGACTCGGACAGAAACAATGGAGACAAATGTCCTTCACTGTGAACTGAACCTGGAGAAATAAGACGTCACCCAGTGACAAGCTGAGAGAGGTTCAGTAGAGCGGTTCAGTACAATTCTCCAAACTCTCTGATGTTACTTAAACAAGCTACTGAGACTGGGACTACTTTGTCGTGTGGCGGTACAGTGGCAATGTAAGAGAATAACTCGCCAATCAGCGTTATATACAGAAATGATTTGCTCCACATGAACGCATGTCAGCTTCAGCCTGCCTCTGTGTATTTGTGTAAATGCTCGTAACAAACATGTTTAAAGCATTTCCTCCCTTCACAAAACATTCTCAAAGCTGAATTCTTTGAGTATTTCCAAACCTGATTTGTTCACCTGTGTGTTAAACTGGCCAGCAGTATTTGGTAACACCGTTTGTGGAATAGGCTGTGTATTGTGCCAGCTGTCTTCAACTAATCACAGCTGCATAGCACTGCTAGCGGCACTCTTTAGGCTTTCTGAGACTTATGTCTGGGGGGCGTGTCGGTTTGATCGACGGGTCTCTCTACCTATCGCACTCAGCCGAGGTGCTCGCTCGCTCTACCTCGGCTTCACCACAATGACTAAATGTGGAATCTAGCTTGTAAAAAAACAGAAGTCAGAAGCTCACACTAACCGTTTTTCTCAACGGCTGAAGCATACATTTAATATCTTAAAACTGTACCATGGTCTCACCCTTCCAAATTACAATGAGCACTGTTAATACACTCAGCTGTCGGTTTATTAGGTCCACCTAGCTCAGACTAATGCAGTCTGATCCAACAGATAGTTTTAGAAAGAGGGGAGTCATTTTGGAGGCTGTAGTTTGTGGTGCTGCTGAGCCATATTGAGTAATAGAGGGAGAGGTGTTTCTATTATTTTGTCCATGCTGGTCATATCATCGAGGTTAAACGCCTGTCAGTATAACGTAACACAATGTGAGAAAAGATTAACCTAATGAAAGGAGTGTAGACAATATTAACGGTGCTAAATTGGATATTCAGAGCATTAACCTAGCAGCAAACAATTATCAATTGTATAATATGTAAAGATATGGAGGAGTAATGGCTACCTGAGCAGAGAATATAGACGCTCTCCCTCTGTGTGTGTGTTATCTGTGCTTCGTTTACATAGCCGGGCCGGCCGCACGTGCACGTGAGTGCGCCCCATTGGTTAGCTCACGGCCACCGCTCTGCACTGCTCTGCTCTCATACGGAGGATACAGCCGATAACTCCGCCTCCAACGCTTAGCTTTGTCCCAGAAGCCTAGCGCCAAACCTCCGGTTCCCCCTCAGATAAACACTGGTAGCTCCGTGAGCACTTGTGCCCTTGTTTGCACCGTTAGCTGCAAGCCGCCGGCTCAGCCGTCGCCATGTTGAGAGCCGCAAAGAGGCAATAGAAATGCTCCAACTTTTAAGGATTTGCTATCTTGATTCAAGGCAGAAGGGTATTGACCTGTTTTTAATAATCCAGACTGGGCTATTGTATTTCTATTACATTATTATTTCAATTCTTGAATGTGAATTTTCTTTGTACAGTACAGTACATGTTGTTAAATCTGTTAAAAGATGGAAAACAGAAGCTAAGATTTAGCTTTGTTTTGTTTGTTGAAGTTGTACAAATCCATCCTGAAGGACGGAGCTCATATTCAGAGGCAGTGAATGAACGAGAACTGACGGTGACATGACATGCCAAAACTCTGTCCCACATATCTTTAAAGAAGAGCAATTTGTTTGTCTGTTGGTCGTGGGCTCTCTTTGCACCATGGAGTTTCAGAGGCTTCCACCGGCCCCCTGCTCCAGCAGAGACACGTCTTCCTGGTCCGTCTCCTCTGACCTGACTTTCCTTTCAGTCTCCGCTTCAGTTCAGCCGAATGCTGTCCGTGTCTGAGACCGCCGGGCCCCGTCAACGCGTCTGTCCCTGCCTATGCAGACAGACAGGTGGCTGAGCAGCTTCAGTCGGTCTACTGGCCAGTCTTCTTTTCCTTCTGGAAACTGAAACTGGTCCGCCGGCTCAGTTTCCGCTGCTTCTGGGCAAAGTAATCGGCCCGAGAGGTGCTGGCTCGGGACTCCAGGATATAGTTCACCTGAAAATAAACATTCATGATGTGTTTGAGAATGTTGATTTGAAACTTTACCTTTAACAGCTTTACCATAAATACAATTAAATAACAGAGATGATCGCCACCATAGTAACACTCTAACCTAAGACAAAGAGTAAGCAGCAAAAACAATGGGGGACTTTTATTATGAATAATTTATGTAAAAATGAAATGTTCCACTGTCCATTCAATGTTAAACGGTTGTTCTTCGGGTAAAAAAAGCCATATCTGATCAGAACACGCATATGCGGACAGCTGAGCTCCGATCTGGGGCATCCGGTCACAAAAGTCACATTGAAAAGACGAGTGTAACTGCGGCATATACAGGACTGTCTCAGAAAATTAGAATATTGTGATAAAGTTCTTTATTTTGTGTAATGCAATTAAAAAAACAAAAATGTCATGCATTCTGGATTCATTACAAATCAACTGAAATATTGCAAGCCTTTTATTCTTTTAATATTGCTGATTATGGCTTACAGCTTAAGAAAACTCAAATATCCTATCTCTAAATATTAGAATATCATGAAAAAGTCTACTAGTAGGGTATTCAACTAATCACTTGAATCGTCTAATTAACTCGAAACACCTGCAAGGGTTTGCAGAAACTGTAGGAGGACATTTTGAAGTGTTTATCAATGTATCAACAACTACACAATTGTAATGAAATAATATAAATGTAGGTCTTCATATTTTTTATGTGAAGTATTACGTTTTTATTCGTCCACAACTAATTTATGTGCAACACATTTAATACTACACATTCTTCACAAGTTGTTTGCACAATATCATTCATGCTCTTCAATCAATAACTTATTAGGTAGAAGGAGTATTACATGATTCTGGGCCTCGTGGGCCAACAAACATCAACTTTAAACTGTACTTTGCTACTATAAAAATTGAGACAAAGGCACCCTGGAACAGAACTCATTAAGGCCTGAATTATGAGCTGGAGGAACAGTTCATGCCAGATGAAACCGGCACTGAACAGTTGCCCTCAAGAAATAGAAAGATGGTGAAAAAGAACGCACCTTCAGCACTATTTCGTTGATAGTAGCAGCATCAGACTCGAAGTAGAGCGGCTTGTAGTCGTGGTTGCTGAGATAAGTGAGCTTAAATATTGCATGACCTGTAAGACACGGAGGAAAAACAGTGTTTAATGAGAGAGACGATGGACACGCCTTCTCTTCCTGCACATCTTCAGCCATGTCTTTGTGTGATCCAACACCACGAAGGAGTCTCCTCTCCTCAGGGCTGAGGAAGACCACCAGCAGGACAAAAGAAGAGCAAATTGTAAATAATCCAAAAATAAAAGCCCTCTGACTTTTTACGGGGCAAGATTAAGCAAAATGTCACTTTGGTTTGGCTGGCTGAATACTTTGGATTATTATGTGAGAGGAAGGCGCTATAATAAGAAAAGGACTGGCAGGACACTTAATATGAAAATACATATTCACAGTGACTGTATTCATGCTTTCATTGGTTCTATCAGCTCTAACATGATCAAATGTAATCCAATTACATGGAACAGAGAATGTCACTGAAGAATTCAAGGCGGTTAAAATGACAAAGATCACCAGTGGCAGATCATAGAATGATTTCATGAATTCCACGAGTAGCTGGTTTTGCTTCTGTACACCACAGTACAATACAGAGCGGACAAGGAAATGTCTCTCGTGTCATATTAATGTCAGAATCTCTCAGTTCAACATTCATTCAATAATTTCACTTTGGAATCTAAACTTGGATCAAGTAGCTTGTGAATAATAAGGTGCAGAGGTCGCTCGTGGGTTTGTAAAGGTTGATATAATAACGACAGCTCAACCAGGGAAGCAGTAGCATTTTAGACTCCTAAAAATGATAGAATAGAACTAGAATAGTTGAGAGTGCTGGTACTCCCGTCTGCTTCTCCAAACTGCCGACCAGCTTCTACTGTGAGTACTACACTGACTATAGAGAACTACCGCATACATCCCTACTTCAAACACCAAAAACTAACCTACTAAAGGGACTAGGGGTGACCCCGAATAGTAGACTGTCTGGCGATTCGAGACAGATTTTCCAGTCTCACAGTTGAATCGTCACAGTGACGGAAAACTGCACTGATGAAATAAAGAATGAATCATAAATAACAGCATGGCTATTTGAAAATCAAAGAAGAGGCCTGCTTTTATTAATCAGAGCACTCGCATAGGAACGTAGCACTACATATAGTGAACCGTTGAATTTATGAACGGCTCTGAAGAAAAGTTCAGCCGCCTTTGCCCGCAGAAAGAGGGGCTCTGGTCCCGGGATTTCTGCTACAAAATCCGTTTCTGCTTCGTGGTTCTCTTCCGTCTGTGGATTGATACAACGCAGAAAATGGAACAAGGACCAAAACTTCTTTTCACAAACACGACAAGCAAGCAGGGTGAGAAACCGGGTCTGGATCTCTAATGATCTCAGCACTACGCACACACTCCCACCCTACACTCAACAAACTAGCAATAGAAACAACATTGGCATCTCGGCCAATGTTGTTGTTCTTACTTCATTTCTTTTTTTATATAAAGATTAAAAGGGGAGGGTCAAATCATGCCTTTGTTTTTTGCTCATTGGTCCAATGAGCAAAAAACAAAGGCATGATTTGATGATCAGTCGACTTTAGGAGAGACTTGACCAATCAGATTGGACTCTTTAAATTCTTAGTCTGGCCCATGAGGTCGGTTAAATTAAGGTTAAAGCCAGTTTAAATTCCACAGGACACAATAATCTTAATCCCTAAAGGAAAGGCCACAGTCATGTGTTGTGTTCATCCCAGTGAAGTAAGGCTAGTTCGTGTTGTCACAGAGAAAAGCTGCGAGCATGTATCTGCATGTTTGTGCTGTGACTGTCATGTAGAGGCGTGGTGTGTGGTCCACTCACTGGGGCTTCTCTCCTCTACGAGGTCGCAGGCACAGAGGTGGTCCGAGTCGATGGAGATGGGTTTCTGTCGAATCCAGAACTTGGTGCTGGCCTTCTGATTGGTGACCGGATCGATCTCCACCTTCTCTCCTGAAACACCTGAAGAAACAGTTGAGTCCGTTCATATATGGAAGACATATTTCATACACAGGATAACCATGCATTGTTGGACTACATGTATGTTACTCTGCTCAAACTGCTGCGTTCCTGTTATGCGGAGTATCTCTACAACTATTGGCTGGACTGTCATGAGATTTGTTACACGCAGTAATGTTCCACTCAGGATAAGTTGTAATAGATTTGGGGATGACCTTAGACTTTTCCTCTATCATAAGCTCAAACATTTCAAGGTGTCTAGTACTTTGGTTTTCTGGTTTATAATAAAATAAAAAGATCCGGAGAACCCTTTCAGAAGAGACTGTCAAGAAGGTGATCAGGGCAGGGCTAGAACGGTCTATAATAAAGAACTTAGAAGGAAAGAATGTTAACAAGAGACCAGTTTGGGTTTATAAAAACACAATATCCTGAAATCAAAATTGTTTTCCCTAAATCAGCTGAATTGCAACCAAAAAAATGTGTATTGGTAGGCAGTAGCGGCACACAACAATAGATCAAAATGCAAAGCTGGCGTTTTTCTCACCTAAACTTCTACAGCTGAGCGTTGACTATCAGTTTGATTCAGTATCGAGACCGTCTATGCCACCGGGTACGATCTCCCAGGAAAATGTTGCTATCCCTAGCTATCCCGAGTTACAGCTGACAGCATCAACGTACGTTCTTTGCAGTAACTGTCCCCAGTGGACAAAATGGTGGACGGTGGATCTAGCTAGCACTAGCTCCAAAAGTCAGCAGATAACATCATACGCAAATTTACATAGCATGACATCATCGCACATTTGTTGGCAGAGGAGCCGTGGACCAAGCTATGGCTGATAGAGGTGGACATGTGTGAGTAAGCAGCATGTACCTAGCTGGACATCTGTGGTGAAGCGCAGCTTGTGAATCATACTGATTTTGAAGGACTTATAGTGGTGGCTGCTCAACATGTCTTGGACCGTGGTGATGTCAATAGGGGGGTCTTCCTCGGAGCTCTCCTCGCCCCTGGAGCCTGCAGACAGAAGGAAGATCAAGCACAAATTGACAACAACGTCCTGATGTTAACCCATGATCTATAACTTAGGACTGTGGCTGCAGAGTTCATCAAAATGATCCTGCTGTTCACCAAAACAAACACACTTCATTTTTCTAGAGCTGCATAAACAAATGACGAGTGCTTATTACTCCATGAGACAAACACAGGAAGAGGAGGTCATTGTTGTGAATAATTCTAATTCTTTTGAGGCTTTATTGGCATTAAACTGTCAAGAACAGTGTTGACAAATCTATTATATCAACGACACCAGAACTAAAAATAATAAGTATAATAATAAGTAATGACTTTATTATGAACAGTCCACAGACTGAGGATTCTTGAGAATCACACAGGGTTGAAGAGCTCTTAAATGCTGGGATTTGGAGGTGGACAGATATTTTAGATAAAACATTGCAAAAGCCCTCCATTCATAACTGGAAGAGGCCTCAGTGTTTTGGGGCACAGGCTACATGTGAGCTCAGTTACAATTTTCTATATTTTTGAAACACTCCGGAAAGCTTTTATCAAAAGTGGACAACAGGCTTAGTTGATTATCCTTGAACATATCATTTTATACAGTTGCATAAAAGCAGTTAAGCAGTGAGTCCTTCACCAGCTACTAATATATCAATTGTCTTTTGTTTTTGTTTTACATTCAAAGCGTCTTTGAAGTTTTCGGCAAGCAGGTAAGCAAACAGTTTTTGACCGCAGTGAAAATACAGATTAAAGCAAAATATGTTTAAACATCTTCTGAATTTTTTAAATGATTACAATTTTCAATAAATTTGGACTTTTGGACTTATTGGAAATGTTTGGCCACCACTGGAATCTCATTCTGCAGATAGTGCCATACTAGTCGCAACCTTAGCGTGAGTACCCGGTACCGGCAGAGTTAGCTGCTCTCGGAAACACAAGAGCAGAGGATATTAACGATGGTGTGAAATTCAGAATTTGCAGCCGCAGAATGAATATAGGGGAAAAACTGATCACCGATTTAATCTGCAACCGTGCAGAAATACCAGGTTTAAACAGAAGAAATGAACAGAAGAAAATAGATGGACTTCAATGTTGAATTCAATGTCGACATTATGCATGACACTTTGTTACAGCCTTAGAACTTTGTAATGTCTGCATGAAGATAGTACGGATTGAAATACATCTTTTTATTAAAAACGGTGTCCTAGAGATCTCACCTCTGAGTGGAAAATAAATGTGAATCTTATTTTGTAGTGATGTATTCTTTCAGTCTAGACTCTCCTAAGATGTGTGATCCCTGTCAGAACCCTCTCAGATGATGGTGATGAGTGTGACCAGCGTTGAGAAGATGAGGCAGGTGTGGGTTTACTTACTGTTTTCTCTAACCAGGCAGAACTCCAGGGTGCTCTGGCTCTCCAGTGTTGAGTCCAGGTCCACAGAGACGTTTGGCTCCGTCTGCTTCTCCAGACGATACATGGGCCCTGTCGGAGAATGATGAGTCAGCAACGACAGCAACACACTCAGCCTTAGAGTTTTACAGTTAGATAGGGAACAGCTCTTATAGTCGTTGATGCAGAGCTTCATCTTAAGGGATAGTTTTTATAAGCTGGGTCTTATTTTCAGTGCAGCTTTTGGCCATCAGTCCTGTAATAATAATAATAATACTCCAGTGGTTGAGTTAGACTTCCATCATAACCTGATATTAAATCTAATAAGACAAGTGTGTATTTAAAAGGTGGTGTCTGTGATTCTAAACCAACACACTTGTTGTCAATATTTCCTCACGGCTCCCTAGCGGTCTTTTGTGTGTGTGCAAACATAACCCTGTGTTCATACACAGCCCTGGCTGTGTGAATGGGAAACAGACCGAGCAACTCCAACTCTACCGAATGTCATTTTACACATTCAAGCTTCTATTGAGGTATTTAAATCAATAATCAATAATGTCTGTTAAAACAGGTAGCAGCCTCCCTGTGTGTGTGTGTGTGTGTGTGTGTGTGTGTGTGTGTGTGTGTGTGTGTGTGTGTGTGTGTGTGTGTGTGTGTGTGTGTGTGTGGCAGCAAGTGGGAGAGCAAACTACGTTTTTGATCGCAGTGAAATTATGTTTTGGCTAAATGCCAACAAATATGGATTTAAGTAGATTAATTCTTTGGATGAAAACACGCTTTAAATGATTACAGTCTTTTTCCAATAAATTTGGAGTTTTGGACTGAGACGGCGGCGCTACTAGTTGTGTGTGTCATTTGTTTTAAATTGAAATATACAGGCTAGACCATGCATTTATAAGGGGAATGGAGAGAAAGGATTAACAGAGAGAACGCCAACCGTGCATTTACTTTTCTGCATATGAATGCAGAAAAGCCTGTTCCAGTAAAATCTCTAAGCAAACAGTGTGGTGAGAAAATGACACTCAGCACATTTCATTTGGATTCATAATGGCAGGCAGTGATGGGAGATGATAGGCAGAATATTTATTTCGGTCATTACAGCTGACGGAGCCAGAACACAGATTTACAGCCAAGTTTATTTTTGCTCATTATTTTTCAAACTAAAATAGACTGCAGTTTTTATTTGGGGTCCACAGTGTACATAAACGCACAGATACAATGTGCTGGACAACCAACCAATCCAAAGACAGAATGAACTTCATCTATCTAGAACCTCCCTGTCATTACCTGAGCCTTTCTGTGAGCCTTTCCTCTTCTTGAGTGCTTTCTGGAGAATTTCCTTCATGGTTACCTTCAGACTGTCCACAGGGATTAAAGAGAAACCATGGGCAGCATTTCTAAAATGGGAAAAAAAGCAGAAAGGGTAAAGAATGCATCTGTAGATTTAACTCAAGACAGGCGAAATGTAGTAAACAACACTTCACTGCACCTGTAACATTACAACCGGTTTTTAACAGAGGGGATGGTTCAAAAGAGAGAATTTCTATCTTTTAATGAATATGTTTTGAATGTGCGGAAAGTTTTGAATGTTACTGAAACATATATGAGCTATTAAAGTCCAGAGGTTATAAAATATTACCATTTTTGTTTGGAAACACACACACACGTTTATTACCAGACATCTGGAAAAATTTGGATAACCGCGACATTCCCGTATTCGCCTCCCACTGGTGGTTACATACATGAATATGTTCCCTTACTTACATTCTGACAAACAGTGACTGTCTGGAAGCGAGACCGGGTGAAGAGTATTTCTCCACCAAGGCCAGAGTGCTGAAACCAAACTTGTGGATGGGCTCATTGGAGTCCAGCGGAGGGAAGTCTGTGTCCACCTCGCCATCGTCCTCTGCAATGTGGAGGCAGTAGGCGGTCACATTCTCACTGTGGAGACAGTTGTGTTGAGTGTTACGCAGAAATGTACATTCTACCAAAGGGGTGTTGAAATAGGTTTTTTGCTCACTTGAGTTTGGGCTCTCGTCCCTCGCCTGTGTACTGCCAACATATGAGGCCAATGAGGTCGTGGACGCGGGCGTTAGCAATGGTCACCACCGTCATTGGGTGTACTTTCTCCTGAGCCAGCTGCATTGAGAGGTAGACGTCTATCTTTTTTGTTGCCGTTGTGCCAATGTGGCCCTAAAAAGGTGAAGAGGACACCATGCAGAGAAAAACCCTGATTACAAAGAGTAAAGGGACAGCATGTGCTACGTCAAACTTTAGTATCTACTGTGGGGGACGTCCTACAGGAGAAATCAACAATAATCATGAGGCAGATGTCGCCTGCACTGCTCGGTTTGGTTCCACAAAAGGTGATTCAGACAGATTGAAGGGAGCAAATATGGTGCTAATATTCATGCAAGTGTGTGTGAGGTAATTGTGTATATATATAGTTTTGCTATACTGAATCTAAACTCCTGTAATGGTGCATTAGACAGAAGCTTTTCTGTGTTGGATGAATTTAATCAAATAGGCCCACATGTTTTCTTTGCTACAGAATGACATGCTGAATTCTAAAAGTTTATTTTAAAGAAGATACAAATGAAGAGAAACTACTTGTGGAATGACTCACCTTGCCATCAAACTTGGAGTATTCATTGAAGGGGTTGTTGAGCTGCTGGGGACACTGCTCCAGCCGCAGTGAAAGGGTGGATTTGGTACCTGTGGTTCGCGGCCTGTCCTTAAAGTCCCGTTTCTCAAACAGGGACCCCAGATCCTCCACTGGACAGAAAGCATCAGAGCAATGAACAACATGCAGCATCACTGCTTATTTTCAAGTACATTGAGAAAAACTGTTAAAACCGTGTGAGCCAAACTAGTAAAGAGTAGAGTACTGGAGAAAACTGAAGCATATTTTATTACACGTATATTTCCGTGTACATACATATTTTAGGTACAAGTCTTTACACGAAGTCACAAAAGTATCTGAAGTAAATCTGTAAAACCAGTTGTCATCAGCTCAAACAAAGGGTTATTTTCTTCCTTGTTTGACTGGAAATTTTAGATAGAAAATTACTCAATAATCAGAACTCTGTTCACATAAAAAAAAAAGAAGTAAACATTCGAATTAAGTCAGAAAAATGAATGCAATTTTCTGTAGCCAAAATGTTTTCTTATCCTTGAGGGTGTGTAGAACGATCCTGTTAATCATCTCCTAACACCTCAGTCCTGGCATCGTTTGGGTCCTCACCCCAGCTGGAGGATCATGGTATTGAGATGTTTCATATAATATTGGAGTATGTCAGAGAAAATACTTTGAACATTCAGATTTCTTATCAGCTTTATTTAATTAGAATAAAGATTTTTAGAAAAATTCCCTAAGGACAAAAAAACGGTAAAAAGTGAAACAGCGTTTTTTTAAATATTAGTAACTACCAGAGCTTTGCTGTTAAAATAACTTTATTTTTTATTCAAAATAATACGAAACATTACCTGATTGGGAGTTTGACCTCTCTTTCCATTGAACGTTTTTACATTTGATTTGGTTCTGCCGTTCTTTCCTTAACCTTTCAAGTCTTTGCGCTGAAAAGAAAAAGAAAAAAAAACAACTGTAAAATGGCAGTGCTAAAAACCTGGGGGGAAAAATCATCATCACGTACACTAAAATACCAGTATGCTGTGCTTTGGTTCAAATATATAATGTATATCTTTCATTGGGCCTGAGAGAGCAAGACACTCACTCTCTGCCATGTAATATTTTGACAGACAGTCACACACTAATATGTATATTACAAACATTAAGAAGAGCTAACACCAAATAAAACTTAAAACGCTTTTTGGTTCATCCCTCTCATCTTACCAGCAGCCCCAGGTTTCTCTCGGCTGTCTTGTTGGAGTCCTGATGAGACAGCCACCACAGGTCAGTGATCGAACTCAAGGCTGAAAGTCTCTCTACCCACAACCCAGAACCAAGACCAGCACTCCACCAAACTTAGAGTAAAGCTCAAGGGAGCCAAAAAGAGACAAGCCGTCTACCTTTGGACTCCCTCCATCACCAAAACCACAATTACCTTCCAATTAAAACACCTGAATGTAGCTTAAACAGATTCACACTCTTCATTTGATTCAAACTCACTATGCTCAATTTGTACGCGTCATATTACACCCCCACCTCCCAACTCAAACACAGTAGCATTTGAAGACGGATTGACCGACAGCCCAAACCTTGAGATTTAAGGGGGCTACCACGAGAACATTTTATTGTCCTTACGGGGAAATTAAGTTGCAGTTGACATTGATGAAGTTGCAGTTGACAATGATAAATGTGGCAATCAGGTGGCAGCGCTCAACAATAAGAATAGCCCGCTTGCTCAGGGCAAATAAAGGGCACCGTAGGCAGTAAATCTAGCACATCACTTGCCAAAACGGGCAAGTGGTAGTTCAAAATATTTAAACAAATCACGTTGGGTTTTTTCGGAACTGCTTCTCATCACTGTTGAGTTGCACACGCCAAGTACAGATCGAGCACGAGCAAGAAGGCTAAATGGACTGTACTTGTATAGCACTTTTCTAGTCTTCCGACCACTCAAGAGTGCTTTAACACTACATGACATCATTCACCCATTCATACACTGATGACAGGGGCTACAAGGTGCCACCTGCCATCAGGACTAACTAACCATTCATACCCACTGCAGGAGCGATTTGGGGTGAAGTGTCTTGCCCGGGGACACATCGACATGGACAAGCAGAGCCGGGGATCGACACAGAAAATGGTGGAAGTTGAAGTCTACCTGCTGAAGCGCAGGTGAGCATTTCACTAGTCCTTGAAACTGGAGTTTAATGGGTTGGCGTTAAGAAGATGTGGCCTAAACTCCAAATTAATTTATGTAAATAGAGAATAAACATGGAAAACAATGTTGGGCTTTGTTGCTATTTAATAAGCACTACTAAATAAAACAATGTGTATCAGGGCAAGTCTGACTCCTAACCTACTTTCCCGACAAGACAAGTGGAAAAAAAAACATTGACCCCTGAGGTGCTGGATATTTACTCATTAAACAAAGTTGTTCTGTCAACAGTCTCTTTCATAGTGGTGGTCTGTAGGGAGAGGCTTTTTCTTCACCCTAATGTCTGATCTACTGATGTATCTGGACACTTCCGGGTCTCTCAGCTGCATACATAACAGGGGTATGTATGCAGCTGTTCAGACCCCAGCTTGTGTCCTAATCGCTGGCTACATCTGGCCTATGGCTGTCTGCTCTTGAGCCACAGCCATCGTGATGCTTCTGTGGGGTTTCTGATGGCTCTCCTCCTCTACACACCCTCAACGCCCAAGTGGCTGCAGTACAGCGCGGTGGTTAATTTATTTTTTTGTCACATCAGCAACTGACTGATAGATGGAGCTCTTTGTATTGGCAAATACAAAGAGCTGGTTTAACAGTCGCCTTGTTCCAGTTTGACAGGCGGAGATTGAGTTGATCGGGCATAGCTAACAGTAATTGAGAAAGTCCTGTCTGAAATGTAATAAAATAACTACTCCACAGCTGATCAAGAGATACCCGCCCACTACCTGAGCCTCTCTACCAACATATAGTGGTAGACAGGATCAAAAGCAGCAATGAGATCCAATAGTACAAATGTAGAACATTCTCCTGCATCACCATGCGTTAAGAAATAGTTTGAGACTCTGAGAAGAGACATTTCTGTGGAGTGCAACCAACAGAAAAGCAAACTGAAAATTGTCAAGAAGGTTGTGCTCATCTAAGACAGCTGCAGGCTTTTAAGGCTGTCGCTGTAAAAAGGAGCTTAGAAATGAGACTGTAGTTCTGGTGAACAAATGTTTAACAAAGAGTTATTGGTTATAGAGAGCACACAAGAAGACAAAATGAACTATCTGACACTGACTGCTTGGTTTACAAAATATACTCGAAATGAATAGTTGTAAATGTGATCTGTGCTCCTCAATTCACAGCAATTAATAACATTCACGCAGTGAACTGCAATCTAACCCCATGCTTTCCACTTGTGTTGCAACAACCTTCAATAGCACACAATTTGACATGAGCCTCACTAAACCACTGGCCCAGATTAGACACACAAACCCCATCCAAACAACAGCAGAACTGGCTTTCTGGCTGCCCCTGCCATCATGACAGAGGGGAAGGTGTGCCTGACAGAAAGCCTGCCCTGCTAACCAGCCGGAGCCTGGAGATGTGCCTACCTGTGTTGGAGCGCCGGCGGATGCCGAAATCCCAGCTGGATGTGATGTCCATGGACTGGGAGAGGTCGCAGGCATGATTGTCTGTCACACTCCCGCCCCCCTCGATCAGGGAGCCTGACCCCGTTGACCCACAGCTGCTGCCAGGTACCAGAGCCAGCTGGCACTTCTCCAGATCTACATCCTGGTCTATTAGTACCATCTCACACATTCCTGTATCATCACTGGTCACATGAGACTG
Organism: Pholis gunnellus; assembly: GCF_910591455.1. Lineage (NCBI taxonomy): Eukaryota > Metazoa > Chordata > Actinopteri > Perciformes > Pholidae > Pholis > Pholis gunnellus. Next base: position 588,899 of record NC_136545.1, read on the forward strand.
TCTGATGTGGGCCAGAATAATGGCCGGGTTGTCCAAGAAAGCCATTTCCTCTGCTTCGGAAAGTGGCTGACAGCTTCGGATGTTTTCTCTTTGTCTCACCCTCTTGCCTGTATTCCAGAGGATCCCTTTCTCTCTCCTTTCAGTCTCTCTCTGATAGTCTTAAAGTAGTGGCCGATGAAAAGTGGAGAGCACTCATCTTTTCCATCTTTTGATTATTCCCTCTGCTCCAAGGCAGTAAAGGTGCCAGCACCTGTTTGGAGCAAAATAACAGCTATTACATGGTGGGGGCGGGAAATTAATCTTTATAAAATAACATGTATTGAAATTTACCAGCCTATTGGTCTGAAGCTCAGTAAGTTATGGTGATGAACTACTTCTGCTTGGCATGTTCGTGATTGAGTGTTGTCACAATACAGACATGTTGTCAAAGACTCCGGTGTAAGCCATCACCGGACACTTGCGTTGACCAGTAAATAAATTACCTCCAACAAAAAAAAAATAACTGGCTCTGTTGAGTATTGACACTGTGAACACAACGATGTTGGTAATTTCAGCACCGAGATAAGAGCTGTGAATAAGGGCAAAACAATCGCGTCCCACGGTGTTACATTAGCCTGCGTGAGGGTAGCATGTTAGACGATGCTGTGACACACTCCAGACTTTATCCAACGTTAGCAAACAAGCAACACCAGATGACCAGCCACATATTGTTACAATCATATCTAATGTTACCAATGTGTGTGGGCCCTTATTTAACATGTTGCTGCTGCTAGTTATTACCACAACGAGTTTCTCCGACTGATGCTAACTGCAGCTAATGCTAAGCTGCAAAGTGGAAGTCGGATGTCAATTTTGTCAAGCTTAATTATTGTTTTTGAGACAAACTATTAACGTGTTAATCGGTTCATGTTAAGATTCACTAAAAGAAGAATTGCTTAATACGTTGCACTCATGCCCAGCGATAATCTTAAAAACTCTCACCCAACAACCTGATGGTAACAGTTAGGTTAACAGCTAGCGTTAGCTAGCTTGGCATTAGCTGAACCTTGCTAACTGGCTAACTTAAATCTCCTACACATTAGCTAACGTTAGCTAAGTACGCGCGAACCTTCTAAAAGTCGCAGCTATACTCCGTATTCCGACTGTAAAAATATGTAGTCACGAATGTCACTGCATTACATTGGTTGTATGTAGTTAGCTCGTAAGCTTGTTTAGGCAAACATCACGGACGCTTTCTTTGGTTAGCTGTTAGCTGATCACGGTTAGCTGCTATCATAGCCTCCCAGAGTAACTGTTAGTTAACGTTAGTTTATGACGTTGTCCCACCTTTAGAAGTCACATCCGATAAGGGAAAGAATTGCCCACATTTCCATATTATTCATGAATATTCCCAGTAGTGACAATAGCTCTTTCCATTAGTAATAATGCACTAGAGCAAAAATAAAAATCATAACATAACTGCAACCTAAAGCAATCTGCTGTGCTCAGGCTCAGCCAGCAGGAGCGAACCCAGTTTCAATTCCGGTTCCTCCTCCTCCTCCTCCTCCTCCTCCTCCTCCTCCTCCTCCTTCTTCTTCTTCTTCTCCTTCTCCTTCTCCTTCTTCTCCTTCTTCTTCTTCTTCTTCTTCTTCTTCTTCTTCTTCTTCTTCTGCTTCTGCTTATTCTGCTTCTGCTTATTCTGCTTCTGCTTCTGATTCTTCTGATTCTTCTTCTTTTACTTTTAATGGCGGTTGGCAAACCGCTTTCGGGTGCATTGTCGCCACCCACTAATCTGGAGTGTGGACTAAGTATACCCTCTCTAATACGACAACCAAACGAAGAAAACAAAATAATTAACCAAACAAAAGGAAACGAATGAAAGAAAAGAGAAAGAAAGAAAAGAGGAAAAACCAAAGATTTTCTTAAGTATAATAATGATATTTTCCTCTCCAAACTCTCTTAGTCCATTTTTCAAAACTTGTATTGTACCTCTGACAAGACGTGGTCCACAGTTTCTTCTTCAAACTTTCCATTATTATGCTTTCCAATAACATAGAGGGAACCTTTATTCCCTTTATTCCATTCATTCTGCCATCTCTTAATCACCACTTTCGCTTCTGACTTACTTATATTTACATTAATGTTATTTCTCCCACTCTTCAGAGCTCTTTTCGCTGCTTTATCCACCTTCTCATTGCCATCGACTCCAACATGGGCAGGGACCCACACAAAATGAACAGACACCCACATTTGATGGATTCTGAATAGTGATTGCATTATTTCATACAATCAATCTGTTCTACTCCTGGAGTGGCACAATTTCAAACTCATTAACACTGCACATGAGTCTGATGCTGTCACCACTCTCTCTGGCCTGTCCTACCCACTGTAAGGCAATAACTATGGCCATCACCTCACATGCTAACACAGATAAATCATCACTGAGTCTCTACACTCAACATTGAATTCTGGGATTACTGCTGCTGCTGCTGTTCTACCAGTTTTATGGTCTTTAGATCCACCTGTATAAATCTGTAAATAATTGCAGTAATTCTTTGTTATGTATGACTTGAAGATCTTACCAGTTTCCCCTACGTTCATCTCTCATCAGTTCAAGGAGGCCGAGAGCAATTGCAGGCTGTGGCAGTAACCAAGGAGGAATAGCTACAGAACCACAGTTGGAGAATAACTCCTATCCAGTAAACCCAACTCACTAGCCTTCTTCATAACAACCCAACCAAAGCTCTTTGTTGGCCTTTTTTCATGTTCTCAATAGCACTTATTGTTAGAACCTTGTTATGTCCTTGTAAACCGACCCAATATGGCATCCTGATCTGGATTCTTCTTAAATCTAATGGCATTTCCCCCATACCTGCAATTTAAAGGCCCCACTACCTTAATGCTTGTGCTTATATTACATCCAGTTTTCCCAACAAGGTTTTAGATGCCAACCTGTATGCCACACAGCCGTAATCTAGAACTGATCTTATCAGACCTACATAGCCTTCATGGCAGACCTGTCAGCTCCACATTCTGTTTCCATGCATCTCATTACATTTAAAACCTTTTTACACTCATTTATTAATAAGTGCGTTCCAGGTGAGCCTAGCATCAAACATTAAGCCTAAATTAACTACCTCATTGACTTAATTGTCACACTTAAATCCTGAATTGAATGGTTGAGCAGAAGAGATCAAAGGGCCAAGATGAGAAGATATAATGTTGGTCAAATACTGTGGTCAAAATAAAATGACTTCAGTTTCTTTGCCATTGGGATACAGAAAGTTTGACTCTGAATATCTTCAATTGCCTTACTAATCTCACAAAACAAGAGCAAAAACCTAGATTAATTGGTTCTCTTTTCTTCTTTGGTACCATGTTACCGGTCTTGTGACCCCTCAGATTGATCTCTGGAGCTGTAGGGGGATGCAGAGCTTCAGGCTGGAATTGGGTTGGGAACCAATGCGACAGACTACCAGCTCTTTAGCATGTTGGACACATCAGCATGGCACTGTCTCGTAAAATTAAGTTCCCATCCAATAACACTGGTCTGTAGATGCCTGCTTTGGGAGGAGGGCTGTTTAAAACTGTTTAAAACTGTTTAAAACGGTTTAAAACTGTTTAAAACTGTTTAAAACTGCGACCGTAATCTGAGGGAAAAAACATGTCAAGCACAAGTCAAACACTCCCCTAAAAGCAGAAACCTTCAGAATTAGTGGTGGCATCGCATTGTGATTACATTCCTGTATTTGACTTGTATTGCTGTATCTCAATTCTTCTGATTCTTCCGTCTACAGTTAATCTGCTCACCTGATTTCCATCATCACAGTTTTGGCTTACAAGAGCTGTTCCAAAATACACTCTTCTGTCCAAAAATGATTGTCATCAGTGATGTTTCCGTGGTCAGAGAGAGGACTGAATCCATCCTCAGTACAAGTCAAACACAGGAATGTAATCACAATGCAATGTGTTCATTTCACATTCTAGATTTGACCAATTTACAAGTAGATGAAAGAGATCAAATAAAAAAACATCAGCGCTGACAATGTCTTCTTGTAACATCAATCAGGCACTTGAGTCCATCTTTAAAAGTTGTGGCAGATTATTGACAGCATTGTTCAGCAGTACACTCACAGCACTGCAGAGCAAATTCCCTCTCTGCAGCTTCCTGGTCCTGTGCTCTTGCTGCTAAAGTGTGACACGTGTCAATGAGCCCACCTCTTGTGCATACCAGTCTGCAGCCACTACAGCTTTTTTGGGCATCCCTCTCTGGTCAAGTAACTAGGGATTCCCTTCCCTATAATAAGAATTGAATGAACAATGGTTTTCTCTTTGAAATAAAATTGTTCTAATTCTGTGGTCCTCATGATCAACATATGCTCACTCTTCCATGTAGGTATGTTTAGTTCTTAAATTAAAGATTATGAAGATTAAACAATCCCGTATTAGTCCCGCAGTGGGGACATTTGTTCTCTGCATTTGACCCTTCCCTAGAATACAGGACTGTCTCAGAAAATTAGAATATTGTGATAAAGTTCTTTATTTTGTGTAATGCAATTAAAAAAACAAAAATGTCATGCATTCTGGATTCATTACAAATCAACTGAAATATTGCAAGCCTTTTATTCTTTTAATATTGCTGATTATGGCTTACAGCTTAAGGAAACTCAAATATCCTATCTCTAAATATTAGAATATCATGAAAAAGTATACTAGTAGGGTATTCAACTAATCACTTGAATCGTCTAATTAACTCGAAACACCTGCAAGGGTTTCCTGAGCCTTGAAAAACACTCAGCTTGGTTCAGTAAACTAAATCACACGTATGGGGATTATCACAATATTCAAATTTTCTGAGACAGTCCTCTATATATAGGGAGCAGTGGGCTGCCCATGAATCCCCCTAAATCTATAGTTTAAATACATCTATACTGCCATCTAGTGGTAGAAAGGGTGAACTCTCAGTGCCAACAGCAATAACTCTGCGCACACTAAAATGACTTTGATTATACTATATTACGAACTGTATTGCATCAAACAATCCACAGATTAATCGAAAACTTGATTCTTGCGTACATAGATAAATGAATATTTAATCGCATGTCGTCAACTGCTGTTGCCAACACACTCCCATCGGCCCAGGGTTATTTATTTATATTCATTAATGTATTTTCTTCTAATGTTACTCTGTATGTGCTTGCATCATAGACAGAGATTTTCTTGCATACGGTCATTGACCTTTACTTTGATAGTCAGGTTGACCGTCAACCTGACTATCATTATTCCATTGGCAGGGTGAATGATGTGAAGACAGGTAAATATGGAAATAAATACTTTGAGGACAAAAAGAACTACTTCTTTGGTTAGTCGAGTATCCCCATGTGCATGATTCCAACCAGTCACTAGCAGGACGTTTACACTAAAACAGTGGTCGCCAACCCGTCGATCGCGATCGACAGGTCGATCTCGGAGACTTTCCCTGTCGCTCTCCAAAATAAAATAAAAATAAATTAAAAAAAAAAAAGAAGAAAAAAAAATCCTGTGCTTTTATTTTGAAGGGGATTTTGTCTGCAGCCTGTCTGCTCATCATCTCCGCTTGTATGCACGTCTCAGAACGCGAAACTGGTGGGCCCCACCGAGGCGGGTGAAGCAGTTTAGCCAATTGCTGATTAAAGATATAAATGAGTGACATACAATTTAGCCAATCAGCGTCTTCAAATAGATTCAGAGTGGGGCCAAAACGATCTGGCCCCAAGCTGCGCGTTCTCGTCAGGAGAAGTCTCTACAGGCGAGCGCCAGCGCGAGCACTGCTCCTCCAAGACCCGTTTGAGAGGAGAAGTTTGGCGGAGATTCTGCAGTTAAAGAGCTGATCCCAGATCAGCCTGACCTCACAATCAGACAGCAGACTAGCGGGAAAGAGAAGCAGAACATGAAGCTTCTCTACTAGCTGCACCAGACAGGTTTGGCTAGCTGGATGCAGTCATGCTAATAACTTATTTAGCTTTTTAAAACAACGGGGACAGATCCAGCACGGACAGTTAGGGAGTGAGGGATGAGGAGGTAAGGAAACATGAGAACACCAGGGTAGGGAGTGAGGGATGAGGAGGTAAGGAAACATGAGAACACCAGGGTAGGGAGTGAGGGATAAGGAGGTAAGGAGACAGACACCTCACAGACTGCCTCAGACTGGCTGTCTGTGCTTATGAGCCGAACTACAAGGCACTCACAGTGTTCAGTCACAGTGTTATGTAAATACACTTAATCAGAGCGTTATGTGCTAATTAGCGGAGTTGTGAGTTACAGGTTATGAAGGGTTTAAAACTCCAGGCGGGGCGTTCTCTGAAGGACACGCTTGGGCAACTATACACTGATATCAAATCTTGGAGTAAACTGCCAGCTGAGAACAGTACGTACCACAGCTTGAGATAGCAAAACGTAGACTACACACTTTGGAGCCTGTTAGGCTAGGCTTTCACAACACACGCACACACTGAAGACGCATCGAAGGAGGCTCCCGGACGAGAGCCAGTGTGAGCGGATATGCTCAGTGCTCCAACCAGGCCGTCGCTCTGCTAAAATCGATCCCGCCTGCACCTTGACTTTGACCAATGGCTCCTCTAAGGAGAACCTACAAAACTTACCGCGCTGCTGTGTCCAAGCGCCTTTTCACGTTGCTCTCACTCGGAGAGGAACTGTTAGGACCGTGCACGTTTAACTGCTCGGCTAATATCTCTGTGATAAATAAAACTATTGCTTGAATCTAAGTAAACGCCTCGAACTCAATTCGTTAACTTGTCTACACGACAACAGCATCACACTGACTTGAGTCACATGACTTCTGATGGCATTGTGATGGGACACAGAGCTGCACTTACATTAGTTGCACTGACTGAGAATTGTGTCAGTGTTGTGTTGTAACGTCAGTTGATAAATACAACAGTTAATATTGGTAGTTCATCCAGCCTGCTCATTGCAAATGTATTTTTTCTTGTTCATATTGTGTGCGGTTAACAAATAATTTCCTTTTTATGTTGCACTGAAATTAAGTCATGTAGTGTGTTCTTGGTCACATTAATTTGAAAGCTGGACCAAAGTGTTTGATTTCATTCAATTACAATTAGACCAAATAAAAAGCCTCAAGTTGTAAGTACAGCCTGGACAGTCTTTTTCTCTCAACGCCTCAATAAGTAGATCTTGCCCGTCACCAAGGCAGAGGTCAGGGATCTTGGGCTTAAAAAGGTTGGTGACCACTGCACTAAAAGATATGGTTGTCAGGAATATTTTGCACAGGATGTTCATATTTGGGTTATTTTATCACACTTTTAGAACTAATCTGTTGCAGACAAATAACACTTGTTAGATTGGATTAATAAACTCTTGTCTCCAAAATGTGTTCAGGACGTCACTGCTGGGTGATCTACACCACAGACATGAACGGAAAGAACACCATGTGGGAGGTGGACGGCAGCATGGTTCCAGCTGAATGGTATACGACCTGCTGTTTGCTGTAGAATCAGTACAATAATGAGCCCTCAACAGACACTCAAGAGGTGATCATGAGCCTGTCTAATTCCTGATAACTATCCATCTTCTGCAGCCGTATTAAGTCCTTATTCAGTCCTCCTGCAAATAAGTATTACGTTATTATAGGCGGTTGATGGTTGTTTCATTTGCTAACTGGCTAATGATACAGGTATGTAAATATGGTTGTTAGCTGTGAAAATCATAGACTGTATATTGTTAGCATAAGTAAACATAAATGAATCGTGGAAATACAACCCATTCTGCTCTCAAAGCATGTTTAAATGTTTTAAAATCAATAATCTCTCTCTGGAAAAAAAAACAACTTTCCTGAAAGAGATGGACTTCAAGATCGACACACACAAAATGGACCTCGGGTCTACACAATTCAGTGGTGGAACTGCTTGACCGGGAAACCCGTACCTTCAGCAACTCCTGGCTCAGTATGTGAGAAAACACCTGCTGAACCTGTGCAAGTGCAACTGCACAGGAAGAATTAAAGAAAATATTAGTTCTGATATTCGTGGAGGCGCTAGTTTCGCAGATATTCAGGAAAGCAAAAGTGAACTGGACCACTGCAAACTCCAACGCCATCATTATGCGTCTGTTTGAAAGAAAGTGGATCGAGGTCCAGGGTGTCGATTTTGATCCCACCCCAAAAACTTGACAAAGCCATTTTCCAGGACCTTTGTAAGAAGTGGGACGGTGCACAAATGGTGCGGTTGTCCATGAAATTAGAGGAACCCGCACTTGGGAACTGCATTGCCTCCTTTGTCAAAGATCACCTGATGATACCCCCCTAAAAGAGAAGCACCATCTGCAAGTTCTTCTTGTCTGTGGGCAAAGCCATCTCCAACATCTGTAGGTGTAGAAATAGGGTTGGTGTGGAGTAGGTGAAGGTAAGGTAAGGTTAGGTAAGGACTTGAGCTCTTAGGGCCACCTCAGAGGTCAACAGTGTGACCTCATAGCAAGAAGACTTGAGCCTTTGTGAGTCTGTGTGATGTCTACCGTGACGGTAGTTAAGGGTTTTTCACCGGGAGCCCCGGTTGACCCACATTCAGTGCAATCTATCAAATAACAATAATAAAATAATAATAATAATTGTGCTTATTTCACTTATCATTTGCCATAAGAGAAGTAAATAATTCTTTCAGCGTAAAATTCTGCTAGTTCAGTGAATTTCACATTTATATAAAGAACAAAATAACCCCAAATAGAAAGTAGATACGTTCGGCTTTGGAGTTTCAAAGGGCGGGTCAGAGGACAGTCAAGACTGTATTTTGTATATAATATTTAATGTATTCAATTCAGTCTAAAGTTTTGTTTTTTAGTGAGTTTCACATTCTTTCTTAAGTACAAAAAGAAATGAGAAAAAAAACAGTGTGTCCATTTGCAGCAGTTTTTTTTTCATATGTAAACGACATGCATCAGCATTGAAGTTATAGTCATGACCCAAAACCGTGTGGGTTAGGTGTTTGCACCAAATTTAATTCTCCTTCAAGAGCTCCTCACTGCTCCAATAGTAGGCTTTATTGTTAGGGAGTCACTCTAACGACAACATTTAATCACAAATCATGATACATTTCACAGTTTCACACATCAGTTTCAATATATAAAATCTACTTTCACAATTGTCTCAGTGTCGGTGTGCATCATTGACAAAGAGTACAGGTTTGTTTTAATCAGTCTGGGTGCACAGTATAGGGCATTCACACACAACTTAGCAAATAATTAAATTACCGCAAACTAATTGCCAAATGGTGAACCTGCTGAGTCTTTGACCCCCTGAGGGCGGTGGCCGCCTTTGCCTGGTTTCTAAGCCTCGTGGATCTAATACAAAATGTGTGCATGTTGTTCATGCTTGATGCTCGTGCAATCCAACATTCATCTACATTTCTGGAGAAATGCACGTACAAGTTTGGAGGCAGTCCTCTCTCCACCTGTAATTTTGATCGAGAAGTCCAGAGATAGCGTCCAAACACACACGATACTGCATCGTTAGCGTGTTATTGTTTCCACCAATGTGCTCTACGTAGCACCGGGGCGGGCTCATCCAGTCGGTTCACTGATCACTCCCCCGGTTCCCTTCCAACAGCTCCATCGATGGCACCCTCCTGAAACCGCTAGCCGGAGAACCACCATGCAAATATACACAAAGCAGCTTAAGTTTCAGATTGATTCGTTGATTATAGAAATTTCGTAAACATGCGAGTCTCCCCGAAGCTGTGAAAAGGCGCGAGAGAGGATAACACGGAAGAAAATCAACAGAGACCGATCGGTTTCAAGCGTTAACCTCGCTGGGTAAGCGGTCTAACGTTACTCCGCTTGTTAGCTAACATTAGCACCCACTGCAAATTCGGTGTCAGCGACACTCTAGCATGTAAACTGCTTTTCCCTTAGACGATGGGATAACATTACTATAATTAGTCAATTAGATACGTGTGGTGAACTCTTAAACCGCCAGACGGGTAACGTTTGCCCACCGGGCAGGAACACCCAACGTTACCGGCTGACAGCTTTTGCTACGGGTTTTTGTCGCAGCTGGTGTTTGGTTACTACCGACGTTAGCATGCTAACGCTAGCTGACTAGCTTGTTAGCTGTGTCGCCTAGCAAAGCTATCTCTGCTCCCCTTCTAACCACGTCGGGTTGAAGAAAACAAGAGTGAGAAGCGCTAACTGGTCATCGTTTAACGGCGTGTTATGTCGACGTGGTGGGGCTAGTTAGTTGGGTTAGTTATCAACACAGTTGTTGGCTGTTTTTGTGTAGCCACGGAGCCAATGGGTGCCTTGCCCAGTATGAAGAGGACATGCCAAATTCAGTTGATATATGGGCGCAGTTGATGCTTATATAGCTATATAGTTAATTCACAAAGCACTGGTTTTATTCAATACATCTTTTTAGAAATGGTTCATGCTGCTTCTTACTTATATGTAATCAAGGGGCAGTAGTAGGTAGGTGTGTGTGTGTGTGTGTGTGTGTGTGTGTGTGTGTGTGTGTGTACACACTAAGTGCAGCAAAGTGTTTTTTTGCTACTAAACTTGATGGCTTTAAACAAAGGGATACTTAACCAGGGTTGCTGGTGTTTGTTAGAAAGTGTTATCCATTTACTCCAGCAGTCAGCATCAGTAACATGCTTATAGTTGTAGTTCACATGTGGTCTGGTTAGTAATGGCACCAACTGTGCACATGGTAGGTTGCTGAATTCTTAATTGATTCAGATTCAACAGTGACATTTCTGTGTTAATATCATTGTCAATGTAATTCATGCCTAGTTTATGGACACTATTATTATTTTTGAACTGGTGAAATCTCATGAGAATTTGTCCTTTTTTTTTAATTGGTTGATAAATTGATTTGTTATTTGCAGCTCTGAACATGATGCAAAGCTTGAAGACTCTGGTTCAATAGAATGACATCAGGTGAGAGATGTCCTCTCCCAGTTTCATCTGCTAGATTTAGCTCCATAAAGCCTCTGACTGTGGCTATACACCCATTTCCTTTTATTGGATTGTCAGACCATATTGCTCAGCTTTGAAACATTCGGTATATTTACCCCAACCGTGATACTAATCTTTGAGATATAAATCCTGTGTGGTGTCAGAGCTACCTATGAGACCCAACTGTCTGCCAGAAAGTCCATTTTAGAAAATGAATGTCTTTGGGTGTTGGAGTGTTGGCCACACAAGCCATTTTAAGATGTTTGCTCTTTAACCTGAGACAGACCGATATTGAGTCCGTCAGTGTTTTTGTTCTCAGCTCTGAACAGATGACTATGGGAGTCAAGGAGACGCTATGCAGGAGGCCTCTTTTGTCCAGGCAGCTTCAGAAAGGCAGGGAGAGGGGTCAAGGAGGGGCTGTGCACTGCGCTCAGCTCTACAATACAATAAGATGCTAGCCATTTTAAATAGTAAAGAAAGCAGGCGCGAGCCTCCGCAGATGGCGAGCAAGTTACGAGCATGTACAAAGTGGTTAATTCTGTTCTCTGCATTATTCTTGGAAATGCCAGAGAGTGTACAAACAAAATGTTGTCTGTGAAGAAGCAACACGACAACAAGTGTAACCGGCATAACGCCATAGACCAACCTCCGCCGTGCAGAGGAGGGATTGTAATTATTTGTTAACTCATATTTCATATTCAAGGACTACTTTATCACCTTTATACACACCCTGTAAAGAAAGAAGACAAGTATTACATGCATTATAAAGAAACTAAATCTGATTTGGATGCAAAATCTAGTGTGGAAGGATGATGGTTTTTGTCAGATCAAATCTTTGTGGCCCAGTGAGCAACCAGTACCAGTTTGTGGCGTGGTAGTTCAGAATAACTGGTATACGCAGTCTGTGTAATAATAAATGAAAAACATTTTAGCATAGTTACATAACTTAGCCTAATTACTGCAGACCCATCACACCCTGGACACAACCAGGGACAACTCCTCCCCTCTGGTAGGCCGACAGAGCTCTGTACGCCAAAACCACCAGACACAGAGTACTGGCCGTCACTCTGAACACTTAATCAGTCAAACTGCATTATTACCTCCATTCCATTGTCATTGTTGTGTATGTTTATGTTCATATATACATATACTTTTGGATTTATATTTATATTGTTCATAGTCGTTAAATGTTGTGCTTACCCCTGTTCTACCTTGTTGTCCTTGTTTTATTTGTAATTGCTGTGTATGTACGTTGAGAGCAACGTAAAAAACGGAGTCTGGCCAATAAAGTGGATTCTGATTGTAAACATAACAACAGAGCTGTGAGCTCACCAGCTGTCTCTCTAGACTGAAGGAAATGTCCAGTATGTACAGTTGAGGGAAAAGCAGGTTTTAGCTCAGCTTCATTTCAGGCGAACTGACTTTGATCTGAGTAAATCCACCCGTCTCTTACTGCCTTGGACCACTTTCCCAGAAGTTAACCTTTGATGGTGCTGTTTTTGTCGCAGACCGCTACGAAGATGCCTGAGGTGCGGGACCTTTCTGAAGCTTTGCCAGAGATGCCCATGGACCCAATCACTGGAGTCGGGGTAGTAGCCTCCAGGAACAGGGCGCCCACTGCATATGATGTGGTAAGTTACTGAACACAACTCGGCACAGAGAGGCAGCTCAAGTACAGGATGCTAATTCATCATCAATTTTGATTTATATCGGCCAAAAAAAGCTGAGCTGCTTAAATATTTAAAAGATGCCACAAAAACAGCCTTAGGGACGGCACTAGTACTGCTGTTTCTTTTTACTTATTTCAAAAATAGAGCTTAGCATAAATATACACACACACACACACACACCAAGGTGGTATCTTAGTGTGTCTGTGTGTGCAAATAATGCTGATTAATTTGTGACAATTCCAAACAGTATGTTCTGGGTCATTGCATGTTGTATTGTGATTTGGTGCTTTATAGACATGGGGCTAGTGGTGCAATGGATCATAAAGCTCACGGTTCACATCGGATCAGCACAAAAGAAAAAGGGAGCAAATATAACTTTTAGAGATCGATGATCATGTTTGTTTTGCAGCTGATACTAATTGTTAAACATTGATGATCCATATTGGCAGATCCAGATCTCTTTGTTGTTTGATTATAGCAGCTGGTCCCTATATGCCACCGTGCCAAAAATCATTTTAACCGCTCTGAAGTCAGTAAGCCATCAAACATTTAAAATGTTAACCTTTTACTTTGTTAAAGTCATTAATAGTGTTTTTTCATAAAGGCACACAATTCAAATAAGGAAATAAAAGATTGTATTTTCATTGATTAAAACAAATCCTGTCATTAGTAGTTCTAATAGTGTATTATAATGTGCTTAGAGCTAGTGTTAATAGGTTATCTTTATCATAATGTAACTGAACGGAACCTTCGTTCGTTGTCCATTAGCCTCTTTACCAGCTCTTATCCTGTCAATTTCAACACGGGCTGGCTTTTTTACAGTGTAACATTATCCAAGATCAGAGACTAGAAAAGCATAAATGATGTCCTGATCTCATATTTGACTGAATATTGGTGGAAAACTTTATTTCACATGGTGATGGTTAATGTTAAACTGTGTCATTAATCCACGGTTCACAGCGTGCCGAACCTTGAGGGGGATCTGTACGGATCACGGGTCGACAGCGATCTGTTCCACCACTAGTGTTGGTCCTAATTTTCTGTCAGAAGTTTGACGCAGACTGTCTCTGGTGTTCAAAACTCTAAATTGCCTGTTGTAAGACATGCCTTACATTGACTACATTTACATGCAAACTATTATTCCGAATATGACCATTTTCTGAACTCGATACAGGTCATGCAAACAGCATCTGAACTGGGCCAAATTCCGAGTATAGCATTTTCCCAATAAGAAGACATGGGGTAAAACATTTGACTAATATCACAATTAAACTTCCCCAGTTGATTACTTACATTAAGAGAATCATTTTTTTATATTACAAGTTTTCTGAAAATGAGGCAGTATTGTATTAAATATGTGCTAATTTGCACACATTTCCTTGTTTCATTTTGTCAACATATTAGAGGTTCAAAGGTTTTTACGAGGGGAATTTTGGATATCTCTTTGTATCACTCCATGAATCAGAAAATACTATCAACAGCCACGAAAAATGCCATTTCCACCATGTTTTTAGGAATAAAATGTTGTATAAATCAGGCTATGAATGATATATGAACAAACTCTGCACATGTATACAGCGCATTGAGAATATGCATCTCAGTAAGGCGTTTTAGGGCGACACACGGCCTCAAAACTACTGATGAGTAGCAAAGTCATGTATCAGGGATTTAGCCGGTTAAATAAATCCTATGTAATGTTTCTTTGGGAAGCTGATGAAAAAGGGTGTTGAGACGGGTTAAAAGACTTGTTGTCTCAGTGTGATGACCCCTCCTCCCTTCACTTATCTGCCTCCAGGTCTCTACGACAACAGACGGCCTGGATGCTGACCTGTGGAAAGATGGCCTTTTCAAATCCAAGGTGACCCGCTACCTCTGCTTCACAAGGGCCTTCTCTAAAGAAAATGTAAGTCACCTCACAGCATCGAACAGCCATGCATCTTCTGCCATGCATACAGCATTTGAATGCATCGTATTCACTCTGGTTCTGTTTGTCCTTCTCTTTGTTTTGTTCTTCTATAGAGCCATTTAGGCAATGTTCTTGTCGACATGAAGCTGATCGATATCAAGGACACCCTGCCTGTGGGTTTCATCCCGATCCAGGAGACTGTTGACACTCGTAAGTTATCAAGTCAAGTAGGAAAGGCACTGAAAGCATTTGTCTGAAAAGGATTCAAATCAAATCTTTAAATCCCCAAAGATGTCGTGTCCTAATAACAATACAACTGCTGTATTGCTCTCCAGAGAACTTCTTTGGCATTAATTTACAGTTAAAGTGGCAACAGACAACCTTTCATCTTTTCCCCCTTTAGTATTTCCTATTGGTATACCCAACAGGGCTAACGCTAGCAGCCAGAAACAAACAGAGATGTTTATCTATTTATATAAATAAACATACATATATTTTAGTTTTTGACTGCTAGTGTTAGCGTTAGCTAGCGTTACCAACATGGATTTCGCTAGCAGGCAGAAACAAACATAGATTCTACCATGCAAAGCAAGAAACAACTGTAACAATCTCGATTTGAACAAGAATCTCAGATCTCAGTGCAATGATTATGCCAGAGTAAAACTGGTAAAAAATGGAGCCTTCATTTTGCTGGGAGATCGTACCAGGTGGCAGACAGAATTGCATAGTTAGTAAAAACAAGGCTTATAGGGATCCAATCTAAACATCAGTGGTGTCATTATTCTATATTCATTGTGCGATCAATGTTTACTTCATAATGATCATCAAAACAATTGTCTGACCACTTTAATGAGCAGACTGTTTACAGTGGAGTTACTCTCAGTCTGTCTCTTGTGTCCTCCAGAGGAGCAGGCCTTCAGGAAGAGGCGACTCTGCATCAAGTTTATTCCACGGGACTCCACAGAGGCAGCAATCTGTGACATCCGCATCCTGGGACGCTCTAAGCAGGCCCCGCCGCAGTACACCTTCATAGGGTGAGCAGCCTGAGATCACACGACGGGACGTTACTTTTTGTCTTGGACTTGTCATTAGAAGAGAATTGTAGTTGAAACCAAATAACTGTTTGCAACTGTATGATTAAGATGAACCTCAACACTTTTTCGGGCTTTAGTGAATGCACAGGGAGTTTCTGCTGAAAGGCATGTTTTAGATGGGGCATGGAGTAGGCTTGTTACGATAACAGATACTAAGTCAATGGCAAAATTCTGAAAACGTGACGGTACTCGCTTTTCTGCAGTACCACTAGTGACATAGGTACCAGGGGGGCTCGAGACTAACACGCAGTAAACTCCCTATCGATGCATCCACGGGACACACCCTATTATTTCCCTGATATTGCTAAATTGTGAACAAAAAATCCCAGCTGAAATCGGCAAGAGGAGAGCTAGTTAAAAGTGCTGAATTTCATATTCAGGGAATGAAGTGTCTCTCCCTCTGTGTGTTGTAATCCTAGCTTCTCTGTGCTTTTTTTACATAGCCGGCCGCGCGTGTCTTTTAGTGCATGTGAGCGCGCCCCACTGTCTAGCTCAAAGCTGATTACGGCGCCCCGATCGAAGACATAGCGGAAGCGTAGCACCAATTCATGTGGGATGCAACATGTACACATTCACACTTTTCGGGGCTGGAGCAAAAGACAAAGTAGACGTGAGTTATGTTAAGCCTGTAACCTTTCTACGCCAGCTGAGATTTCCTTTCATTCCCTTGTTTCACAGAGAGCTCAACAACATGGGAATCTGGTATCGCATGGGGAACGTACCTCGGGCCCAGGACTCCACACACACACCGACCACCAACAACATCCAGAATGTGAACTCCAGCACTGCCCCAGTCCCAGCTGCTCCGATGCCCAAGTATGTCCACTCTATTGATGTTGGTGTGTCTGGTGTGTGCCAACTCGCATGTATCCACGTTGCTGAGACACTCTGCTCAGTCCTTACACAAGGAACGAGGATGTTCACTGTCCTTAAACAGCATTTCCTTAAGGGAAGGGAAACAGATCTATCTTTAGACCACAGTAAAGCAGGAAAACGTGATGCATTCAGCTGGAAAACAAAGACAAGTAGTGTTTTGATTAATACCACGTTGACAAAAAGAAAAGAGGAAAGCTGTGAAGTAGAATTTCTAATGTGCATTGTGTTCTTGGAACTGTCAAATGAGTTTGAATACAGGTTTTGAGTGGTCCTAATATCCGCCTACATTTGATCAGGACAATAAGTTGAAGGTTGGATCTCTACTGTGTCCTGAACAAAAGTGAGACCGTGATACTCCCCACTCTTTCTCACTCCCTTGGATGATATCAAATTTCATATTCAAAGTAGCAGTTTTTATTTTTCAGAAGATAGTTTCAGGGTGAACAGTGTCAAAATGAAAATAATCAATTAGACAAGGTTGAAACCAAGTACATTGCGGATTGAGCTTTTCATTTTGAAATAACGGCAACACTTCAAAGCCACCAGTGTATGTTGCCGGAGCCTGCAGCTGTGTTGCAACATTTGACCTGCCTCGTGAATTCTGTAAACTACAAACACAAACACAACTACAAATTGCGGTTTATAGTCAATGGAGACGAACAGTGGAGCGCCGCTCCCAGCAATGACAAGCTGTTTGGCTTGGGCAGGAGAGAAATCCTAAAGAGACGAGAGGACCCATCTGTTTTCTGTCCTGCAGTCTATTCCTCTGTAACTCTTTGAACTAAGAAACATTCTTGATTGTTGGGCCGTCAGAAGACACGTATCATTATCATTTATGAACACCAGCACAGTATGGACATGCAGCAAGGGACTGATGCATAGATTCATCCTTTAGTCTCCATTGAACTAATGGAAAAAACCTTTTTGTCCCAAGACATATTTCCATGACGCTCCCAGCCAGCTTCAGAGGGAAGAACACCACCAGACCAGACTACGAGCACCAGAACTCCAACCTGTATGCTATCTCAGGTCAGCAGCTTCTTCTCAACATCCTCTCCACCAAATCCCAAATGTCTTTTTGAAATGTGCCAATCAAAGCCATGCCACACATGGTGTTGTTGTTGGTGTGTGTAGAAATGTGCTAATAGAACCATTTCCTTTGGAGTCATTGTGATGATTAAGGGGATCAATGTGGGAACTTAAGAGAGTCAAGACTTAAGTATCAGCAAAGCAGATCCAGCTACACGGACCCGTCCAGCCAATAAGGATGAGATATTTGTTTGTAACTCCTTTTGTCTTTTGTGTCTCAGACACCAACCACGGTTAACATTGATGTGTTTTTAACTTGCCCAGTCGAGCAGGTGGGTCAGAAATCCACTTGTCAAAAGTACATTTTGATTTGCCCCAATACAAACAACAACAACAACAACAACAATGACTAAAAGTCATTTGTCATCATTTTTTATTTAAGTAAATGAATCAGAAGAACGACACATTGTGTCAAAGACGCAAAGAACATTCTTGCTACTTTTAATAATATTAATTTGAATATGTCAACGTTATGAGTGATGCTTTGGTACAGCCCTGGTTATGGATATGATTTGGATTTTGATATTAAAGATTAGATAATATCCTACGGAAATGTCAAGCACAGACTTTTAAAAGGGAGCCGTTGTTTGAATAGAGGAGACATTGCTATTAAATATATTTTAAAGACGGTGTTCATACCATTTAAAATAGATTTTAAAGATAATGTTCATAAAAATATTTAGCTTGAACTGTATTGCTGGCCAAAAGCCTTATGTCTAATTCCCTCTGATTTCTAGGTATATCTGGTCATATTTTAGAGTGAAACGTCCTTGTTTTCTGATCTTCTCCTGCTGTTGATACCAGCTCAGCACTTCCTGTATCCACTCCCAATTAAAAGCCCTGTAGAATGTCAGTGGACAGAATCCTTTTATTGTGAATCATTTGCAGGACTTCCTTGTGGAAAATTCCGTTCCCGGTGCACACGCTACTGTAAGTGTAGCCACTAGTATGAAGTGAATTGCATGTATAACATTATTTGTATGACACCTCAACATCAACTAGACCTTGATGGGTGTGCCGGCCCTACATGAAGCCGCTCTGTGCCGGTAGAACAGGGCCCTCTGTGTTTGTGAGTTGATGCGGTCACTGTGAAAGACACTGTGGAGCATTTATTTGTGTTCCTTTTTCAGCAATGGACGGAGTGCCTTTCATGATCTCTGAGAAGTTCGCCTGTGCTTCATCCGATGTAAGTTGCCTGGGTTGAGTCTTTAGCCCTTTGGTGGCAGGTCGTCCTGATGGGGGACAGAATGTACCCTCCTATCAGAGAGGTGTCCAGTCGTGTGCTTCAACACCTCTGCTCACATTCTGCCCTATGTTTAATCTAACCAGTGTAACAGAATGCTTAACCTCTGGTTTGACTGGTAGATGTTCTGTACTCGTGCAACAGTGAATATCTAAAGCAGTGATAGATTGTATAGGAAACACTAGAGTGATTGGACAACAAACTAAGTAACCGTCATTGCTCTCCATCTTCAGCTGCAGCAGGTGGATCTGATGGGCATTACAATCAAGTCATTGGCTGAGATTGAAAAAGAGGTGAGTAGACATATGTAAGAGTCCTGCTATGTATAGCATAGAAACAACATGATCAGACTGGTTAACAAGCAACAGTTCATCACCTCTTTATGTGGAGCTCAAACTGAAAACACCTGAACAGTGATAATAACTCGTCGTAGCAATATTGCTATGAAGTTGTACCAAACCGGAGTTATCCTTTAACTCTCCTGGTTTGATATGAACAACGGGTGGGCGGTAGTGAAAGCTAGACACATTTCCAACAACAGATATTCTGGGTCTGTTACCGTGGTAACTGACTCTGAGATCCAAACCTGCTCGCTCGTAGGTTTCTTAAAGAAACCCTGAGTTTCTCTCTCTTCCCTCATCCATTCAGTCTGTATCACAGCCTTCATTAGGAAGGTTTACCGTCTCTTAGGATGTTAACCCTGGTCGGATATTCATTTGTTTTTCATGAAAATCTGAAGTTACTGCATCTTAGTGCCCTCACGTTGAAATATCTCACAGAGACAAGTCGCCCTCGGGTCAAAATACAACCTCTGCATGTCCTCCTTTTTCAAGTGGAAGTTGTTTGTTAGTACAGTATATAAATATCTAACACTGTGACTCTGTGCACATGTTGTCAGCTTGTGTGAGTGAGCGGATGGTGGTGCAGCTGCAGCAGTTTGAAAGTGAGGAAGCTGAAATAAAGCCAATTCAAATGTATTTGAACCTTTACATCACCCAGAACGTTATAGCTGGGGCACATGGTGAGCTTCCACTCAAGTCTCCAATGTCTGTTGATCTATACATTTGTTTTAAATGTTTAACAATATTTTCCATGTTGAGTTGGCCGCTGTGTTTTTTAGCCGTCAGATTAAAGCTTGCATATATATTTCAAATGTAGACTACAGCCTAATACACAGTCAGATTCCACCACTTTATGTATATTATGAATTAATCCACAATACAGAATATAACCTTTGAATTGTGCTCTCTGACTCAGGCTCTCCATATATATTTCACATGCATTAATATCTTCAACTGGATTAAAATGGAAGCTGCCTGTTGTTTACCTGTTGCCACGGTGAGCTCCATGATGATGGCTGTTTGCATTCATTACACAGGAGCTTAACTCAGGGGGAACAAGCTGTGATCAGCTGTTCTGGAACCACAGACTTCTCAGGGTTAGGTTCAGAGTTTGTTAAACCTGCTTTCTGAAACAGGACCCTGGTCCATTGGTGGCCTCAACCAATAGAAATGTTCCTGTAATTACACGCTGTGTCCACCAGAGGCCAGAGTGGTCCTTAGTTTGATCTACTGTACCCTTGTAAATCCCAGGCGTTTTGCTGATGATGTGATGAACTCATTGTAGACTTTGGTGATTTTTGCCAGCATACATGATACATAGTAACAACGATTGACTCTCCCTCCGTCAGTATGATTACAGTTTCCGCACAGAACACAGTGCAGCAGCTCGCCTCCCTCCCAGTCCCACACGGACCTCCCTGAGCTCTGAGGCCTGAGGATCCCCTCAGCAGCAGAGACCTGTACACAACTACTGAGGACCTGCCTGCAACAAACAGTCCCTGAGAAGAAAAAAACTACAAAAATGATTTTTCCCAACCTTCGGAAGATGTCATTGTCTCTAAGTGTTAGTTGTTCTGTTGAATTGTAAAGGAAAGTGAAAGAGACTCTGCCTACAACAACTGATGAGCTGGCTTTTAAGAGGAGATGGAAAAAACGGACCTTTCTTGCTCAAGAGAAATGGAAGGAATCTCACTTACATACATTTTCTTTTCTTAAAAAAGTGTGTTGCCTGCAATACAAATAACCACGTCTGACCTGAAGGACTTGTTACAAACAAGATGTCATCACGTCTGCATCATTGGCCCGAATCCCGGCACCATAAATCATCCCGTTCATGTGTTGGAAATACAAAAGGAAATATATGTTAGCAGGATTTATTTTAAATTCATTTTCAAGCTTGTACTGCTTTTTTTGAATGGGAATGATTCTCCTTGTTCTCTTGATGTTACTGTTAATAATATACTGGCGTGACTGTGAGTGCACTTTGTGTTTGGGAATTTCAGTGTGCTTCCTGTTTGCCACAGATATTCTGTTAAGCACTCCTCCACTGTCTGTGCTTCAATATAGAACCACTGTTACTGTTAATAGGTTACACTGCCGGACCTCACATACCACTATTCTTATGATCTTTTTTCAACCATTACTAATGGATCGTCTGCCTTTTCTTTTTTTTCCTCTTTTTTTTAAGGGCTGGGTATCATTTGAGTTTTGGTACCAATACCATATTTTAAAAAGATACTTTACTTTGAATTACTAACATATAAACATGTTCATAAAAAGAAAACATGGAAAGAGGAACAGCTCGTTTTATCTTCTCGTGTTCGCAGTGTTTTAAATGTACGACAGAGTACAGTACATTTCTTCAGTGTCTTTCCCTTCCGTCCAGCTCAATCTCTCTACAACTGACAATGTCCAATAAGAGTCACTTGTGTAACCAGGGTTCTATGAATTCTGTCTGGCTGCTATTACACTAGCTTCTGCAACTCTATACAATTTACAGTTTACGGTCCATGTTGAGTATCTACTACATTCAAAACATTTGTTAGCATACAGAAAACTACAGCTCCCACTGAAACCCTCTTGAGCTTTTGGGAAATTGTGAACGCAGCAACTAAAATGTTAAATGAACAACAATATTTTGTTTTTTATTTCTTTTATGATTGTCTTTGTCTACTGTTGACAGCTGTCATTACTCTGTGCCACTGCCACATTCCGGACGGTACCACAAAAAGGTATTGAGGTTTGATACCCAGACCCAGTTTCTTTACATCAACAGAACTATCTTCACTATTTTGAGTTTCTTTTTTGTGTACAATGCTAAAGGTGCTAAATGTGATATTCAGAGCATTAATACAGCAGCAAACAACTATTTGCTAGTTGCTAGGTTCAGCGTGCCTATTGGTGCATGTTGGTGTTTGTGAACGTGCCCCGCTGGCTACCTCATAACCGCCGCTCTGCATTGGCGGCTACAGGCAAACACTGTTAGCTCTGTCAGCACTGTTGCCGTTGTTGGCGCTGTTTGCACCGTCAGCTGCTAGCCGCCGGCTCAGCCGTTGCCATGTTGAGAGCTGTGTGGAGTCAATAGATGCTCTGGATTTTGCATTGAGCACCTTTAACAAACAGATGTTGTGTTACAATTGTTCTTCACGCCTGAACAAAGGCAAAGTTGTCAAGCAAAAGTGCTCTTTTTTTTTTTTAGTATATTGGTTACACGTTAAAAACCTTTGTGCCTACAGTGCATATTTTTCCTCTGTAACAAAGCTACGTCTTTAATTACGTCTTTTCCCACTAACTGTTTAAACAAACTCTGTCTTTTAGCTTGAATCTGTTTTATAAGTTGGACAACTTAAATTTGACATGTGAACCACTAGAGTACAGTTCTTTGTGACAAATTCGAAGGTCTTACCCTGGAGGGATTGTAACAGGATGACAACAACAGTACAAGGAAGAGGCGTGTCATACTCACCGCCGCTGCTTTACTTGTTTGCCGTTTTTCCAATTGCTGTTAAGCTACTGTCGGTGAAACTCAACACTTCCTGCAGACCTTTCAAATGAACAGACTACCAGTAGTGCAGAGGGCATAGTCCTCTTCTTTCCCAGCAGGCCTTCATTTGAGAGACCCGATCTTACATTCATTTAGAGGTTACTCTTCAGTTCACTCCAAATAGATGTCTGTGTATTTCAGTACCACTTTTCCTTTATGTGTATGCAGTATTGTGTTCAGAAGCGCCACGGATTTTGGTGACCCTGTTTTATTTTGCTTATTTCCCTCCATTTGTTTAAAGTGTCTCTGCAATATTACCAAATCATAAATGCATGGACGAACTCCTTTTTTTATTTTATATTTCTGTGCGTCTAATTTATTTGTCATTTCAGTATTGTGGCCATGTTCTCCCAAAGGCTCTCTGTTTTCAGAAATGTAACGTATAATGTTGTCTATTGCACTGGCAACATGTTTGATGGGCTCATGTCCATGTGAAGCTCCGTGTATTTGAGCTGAGTGTATCCGCCTGCTACAAGTATCATGTCTCAGCTGTGGTGTTAACTGAAACATTTAATAGCTAACCAATATTGTGTCTGCATTAACAAATAACAATACTGCTTTGATATGTCTGAGTTTGCATGTACAGTGACATGAGGTGTCAGAGGTTTCAATAGGACAGTTATTTTTGTAGCTTAATGATCAAAGGTCACAGGTTTTGTCTCATAAATAGATTTTATCCACTAAAGAATGAACAAAACGGCATCAGTTGAATTTGTATTATAATGAAGTTTTATTAAACTATGATGAACTGGAGTCCTTGATTTAAAGTTTGATTTCATTTTGGTGATGTCACTCAAGTGCAAGCCTGATCAATAGTAGATTTAATGTTGTATCTATGTTTGATAAGGATCTCTTAATGGTAAACTTAAAGGGCTTTGTATAGTTGCACCAACGTATCCTCATACTAAGATTTTGTATATCTTACAAAACGTTCCTCATTATTCATGCTCGTTACACGCATACAGTCTTTTCAAAATAAACTTCTGTCTTCACAGGAAACGGGCAACAAAACGACTTAGGTTTCAGAAAAGGTCGTCGTAATATAACTATGGAGGTTACTGATGTACACAAGTTACGTGACAAATAAATCAACGTTGGCTTGTCATTTGACATGGGGAATGTACAGCGGCCTCCTGGCTGAAAGCCCGCTGTTTGTGGGGCTGCACTGGTGTGTTTTCAGCATAATGACAGATGTATATAAGAAGTGGACGTAGTCATCGTGACGTCACCCATTGGTTTGTGGACTGCCAGTATACAGTATATCAGTGGCCTGCAAAGCCTTCTCTGCTGGCCTAAACAGAGTCACAAAGTTATAGCTATTTTATAATTGAATAATTTTTCTTAAATACACTACATGTATCATAATTTATAAAAATATTGTTCCCATTATCTTATTTTCTCATTGTACAGCTACTGTGCTCCTCAGTTGCTCTGCTTCCAGTGCAGCTTGTTTTAAGTAGAGCTTTTATCCAATCAGATTTCACCTCTGTGTCTCTAGGTAGAAGAGAGGCCCCAGGCCTGCAGACTCACCAGTGAATCCATGTGCAGTTTAAGTGAATGGGGACGATATTGTTGATTGGCATAGTGTTCAACCAATCAGATCTTTAGTTTGAGATTCTTAGACGCGCCAGAGCGGCCTGCAGGCCTACAGCTACGTCAGCGTTAACAGCAGCGCTGCAGTGAGATTCTGTGCTATGATTGGTCAGTGGGCGAGCACGTGACTGTCGTGAAACGAAACTTACAGCAGAGGCTTAGTTGGAGTAGTAAGAGTTCATTTTGAAAGATATGAATGAAATTATGATATTTTTAGCATTTTTCTTGGTGTAGATTTAAAAAATGTTTTTACCTAGCTTTGTTTTAACACTCAATGGCTGAAGGAGGAGAAACGGATTTGTGAGTTGGGATTTAACTGTGGGATTAATCTTTGTCAACAAAGAAAAGAGGATGTGATCAGCATTTGGTAAGTCAACTGGTTCGTTTTTTTACATCTAATATCTGAATGGCCCTTGAGTGTGTAGCAGAATGCGTGTTGCTGCTGTTGTTTTCCCGTTAAGCTAGTTAGCCTAGCCTCCCGGAACACGTGCGGAGCCTGTTAGGTTCAGAACCTCTCAGAACTGTGGAAGGCCGCATGTTGAAAAGCAGCCCAGAGGAGAAGAAGCCCCCCCCCCCTTTGCTCCCATTCTGATGGAGGACAGGAATCGGCAGGTCCAGATCAAAATCACAAGATATTTAATAACCAACAGAAGCCAAAACAACTGCAAACTGAAGTACACTATGAATGATAAAACAAACATAATATTCCATAAATGTGAGACCCCGTTCAGGCGACCCAGCAAACTGGTGTGTTCACTGGATGGCCCCAAGGAAGTCCGACTCTCTCCTGGGATTCACAGCCCTTTGTCCCCCCAAAGTTACATTCCTGAGCCTATCGATCAGCTCAGTGATTGGCTCATCCAATAAGCCCCTCCTGGGCAGATGACCCATTGTTCTGTTCTTCTCACCTAGATCAGCCAGCTTCGTTCCAACCCCCGCTGGCAGACACCTCCTTACATTCTTGGGGCCAGTTCCTTTGATTCGCCAAACCCCCGCTTCCAGTACACTCCTCACACCTTCCTCTTACAGCATGAAATTACCTCTGATGATGAGATTACTTCTTGGTCTAAACTCTTACATGTAAACACACTGTAACATATAATATCAATGCTAGGAGCGCTTTAAAACTTAAATCCCTCACAAGCCCCAGCTGTTTTTTGTTGTGGTTCTTTTTGTTCCGGTTCAGAGGTCATACAGACCGCTGTCTCCTACGTGAGACCGTTGTCTCCTACGTGAGCGCAGGAAACATTATATTTCCTACAATTTAAGCTTCTATATTTTCCAAATGCACTAGTATTATTCAAACGTATTGTTCGGTTTGTATGCCTCGTACCGAACGGTTTAATACAAATACTTATATATAGTATAGTTATATAGTTACAGCCCAAGAAACGAATAATAACCGGAGCTGTGGCGCCATCATGTGGTTTTAAGGTGGTATGTCAGCAGTGAAGGCCCAGGTATAAAATGCACAGCCCGCCACTGCAGTATAGTACAGCAATCTGGCACAGAATATAAAATATAGTATACTAGTAAAACATAATGATTAACAATAAATATATAATAAATGCTATGTGTATTTATTGTACAATAATTTAACTTATTTTTCTGTAAATTAATAGTCAAAACAGTATTTTCATATAGCGACCAACATTTTTAGTGAGTGGACATTTTACATTGTGAAAATCCATTTGTCTGGAGGACAAACTGCAATGGAGGCCCTGTTTCTGAATGACCATTGGCATGTTTGTACCGACGTTAGGTATATATAGACGCTCTGAGATGTCAAGGTACGAAGAGGAGCAGATGTCTCCATTGACCATCACCTTGTAACAGCAGGCATCAAACTAAGGCTGAGAAGAGCAGGCCCACCACCCAAAAGAATGTCTGCATGCTGAAAGACCCGTCCATAAAGACAAATTCCAAATACAAGTCCTGCTCCCCTGTGGATGTACCATTGTCGTTTTCGATACGCCACAAGCTTGACTCTGGTGCCACCTTCATTCAAATTTTCACACAGGATACTTCATGACCTAATAGGCAGATTATCGTGTAATTATCTGAGCAAATCAATTTCCCAAGGGGATGAACCTTTTTAGTTTTTAAAGACGTATGGCCTTTCCTCTACTGTAGTGCCACCCTGAGGACAAATTACACTAGTTGAAAGGGTATTAGAATAACAGAACTGTCTTGTGGTGTAACGAAAATTGCAGCCCTTAATTAAGGGCCTCGAGTAAGTTGACATACTTTTCTGTGTTCCATTAAAGCTTCAAAGCCCAGTTCACAGCAGCCTCAGAGAATAAAAGCCAATGTGAGCCTCTCGGTGTGGTTGTCTTCCATTGCTTTGAATTGGCACACACGCTGTTGGTGGTTCATTTCTCCTGCAGTGTTTCATCTCCGTGTGTCTTTATTTTCTCAATGGTTTACTCACAAACATGAGTCAATTAGCTCTCCAGCAAACACGTGGCTTCTCCTGCCGGGAGCTTTATGGAGCGGAGTAGACAACAGCAGCCGATACGACATCTGGAGCTGCATCACTGCACCACCACAGACGGCAGAGGTGGAAAAACTCAACGTACGTTTGACCGTACTTTGTCATGTGTTGTGTTCTTGTTCTAAATCACAGTGACAGATGTTTCAGTCCATGTGAAATAGAAATGCAAATGATAAGAATTTGAGAAGGTATTGAACTTCCCACTAAAGAAATATGAAGTCAGAGTACAAACTGAAATGCAAATTTTCTGGCTGCGAGACAAGTTTTGAATGTTATTTTCCAATGCTATGAGCATTACAAATGAAATCCCATTCTCCTCCATTGTATTGGGGTGGAGACCGATTTCTCAAAAATCTGGATCTTGTGACCTCGATATTGAAGCTGTTCTCTAATGGTGCTCCAGACAGATTCCTTGGCCTGACTGTAGAAGTTCAGGATAACCCGACGAGGGTTTCATGAACATCACTGCAGTATCAGGATAAGGATGTTTATTGTCATCGTAAAAGCATACAACAAAATTAAGTTGACGACTCATCAGTCAGTACAGCAGTATACATGATCTTCCGGCATCATGGTCACAATAATTCCACACACTCGATCCCCTCAGCACGGTCTCGACCAGATGTCCCAAGCAACACAATGTGCTCACCCTGAGATGTTACAGTGCCGTGAATACAGTCAAGCTTAGATTTGAGGTTTTAGCACAATATACTCTGTCCACAATATACTTTGTCAGTCAGAGTGAAGCCGATGCTGAAGTGTCTTAAAACTTGCATTCTCTCTACTGACCAGCAGGGGGCGACTCCTCTGGTACAAAAAGAAGTCTGGTTGTATAGAAGTCTATGAGAAAATGACTCTACTTCTCTCTTGATTTATTACCTCAGTAAACATTGTAAACATGAGTTTATGGTCTCAATCTCTAGTTTCAAGTCTTCTTCAATACAGCATGATGTTCATTTAGTAAATGATGGTCCATTTAGAGTCACACAGACCATAAAGCAGGGGATGCTTTAGGGCGGGGCTACTGTGATTGACAGGTTGCTGCTGCTACCAGAGCCATACACTGCATCTCTGAGTCACTTCTCTGCATTCAAAATATGTTAACTTCCGTTCATTGGCTGCATAAAAATAACATGGCGACGGTGAAATCGCCAACTCGAGGCTTCAAAACGGGGATCCACAAACCGATGGGTGACTTTATAATGACCGTGTCCACTTCTTATATACAGTCTATGATGTTAGTTGAGGGCTGGATATCGTTTAAAAGATTACAATGCCAGTACCAACCCGTCCCCTTAAAGGGATACCGACACCAATAGAGTACTCGTTTGTTTTACTGTGTCACTTGCTCTGACTGAATGCAAAAGAAACAACATTGACAGAAACATTGACAGTCAACATATTGTTTAGTATGTCAAATGCACTATGCCATTAACATATTTTAATAATTATTGTGAAGTATCGCATTAGAAAAGCTCTATGAAAACAACAAAATTCAATAAAACTTCCTCAATTGTGCAAAAAAGGTTTGTACGCTCGCTACAGGTGGATTTTCCATTTGTCGAAAAAAGAGTTGATGTGCTTCACCGAAAAACTTCTGACGAAGCGAATATTTCACTCACATGACTGATCAGCTGTTTCTGCTGTCATCATGTTCTCATTATATATTTGTATTGTCTTGGTCTCCGGACAGCGTGAAACATGACCAAAGCTTGACATTCAAGAACAATGAAAACTTGCCCAATTAAAACAAATTCCTGAAGGCCTCTCTCCATGTTTCTCTCGTACATGTGTAAGACGGTTAGAAGGCGACTTGTTTTGTTTCTGGTTCACAGCCTCATCTTCTACTCTGTTTCCTGGAGGATTACAGCCACTGTCCCACCTATAGAGCCAACTTCTGAGTTTAATCGCTCCGAACCAGCTGATGGAAACACTGCTAATTTAAATGTATTTTTTTTGTGACATTTCAAAAGCTCGCTTGGTCGTCTTCACCATTGAATCATAAAGAAAGGTACACTGTAGTGCACGCTCTCTTTCTCTCTCTCTCTCTTTCCACACACACACACACTGATCACTCAGCCCTCAGTTGTACACACCTCCTCCTACAGCACTGAGTGAGACAGATTGTCATTACGTGTAATTAACATGTCAGCAATTACTGTGAGATAAATACTTGTAATGGGCTGATGATGGTGCTGTACTTAGTTGATTAATAGAGCACTGACTTGTTTCCACATAAATGCACAGGCAGGCTGGCCTGAGGGCAGCACTCAGGGGCCATGGAGCGATGGAAGCTGGTACAGAGGAGCTGCTGCTCAGCTAAACAACGCGTTAAGTCTTTAGTGGGGTCCTGAGTCGGGTTTGCACCAGAGACGGAAGTTTGCAAGAGATGTAAGATATTTTGTGCATATGCTTTTGTTTCTTGTGTGTAGCATTTCGACAAAGACAACCTTAGTTTCAGAAATAGTGTTTTAACACATTGCTCTCGCCGAAATGTATAGCTTTGCTTGTTAAGCGATTTCATAGCGTTATTTTCATCGTGCTTTTAGTGGATAACCTGCACCTCACTGAAGCAGTACCTAAACCTAGAATGTTTCCTTCATGTCATCCTTGTAAACTATTTTATTCAACCTTAAATAAGAATGAAAGTGACCACTGCTTTGAGGCGACTGTGGCTAAGTGGAGAGCAGGGCCGTACTTCAATCAGAGGTTCGACGGTTCGATCTCCGGCTCCGCTAGTCGCATGTCGATGTGTCCTTGAGCAAGACACTTAACCCCAACATTGCTCCCGTAGCTGTGCCTACGGTGTAGAAATGTGATAGAATCTAAATTGTAAGTCACTTTGGATAAAAGTGTCTGCTGAAAAAAAAATGTCTATAATGCTTTCCTCTCTTTCTAAAGAACGAGACACACAGTTGGCAGAGACCAGACCCGAGTTTGTGTCTTCAAATGTTGGCTTCTTTTTCCAACTGTAACCATGATACACATTACAATAGTGTCATAGAAAGCAACTATATCTCCTGCAACTTTAAATTGGTGCTCAGGTACCCTGGGGACTCTTTTAGCCCGAACACCCTGGAGAGGAGACACAAGGTAAGTGACTTGAACACAAACATTACATGTTATCTTATACCGCTACCCTCACTCATTATTTGGCCAAGGTCAAAACTACAAGGAGCACATTATGTTGAGATAATCCAACTATCCAAACTAAGTGTATGTTTGTCTTTACCATTTTAAAACATTCAACCCTTTGTGTGTGTGTCTTCTTTCTTGAAGCAGTCCTGTATACAAAGTGCTAGAATGTAATGGAGAGGGCCTTCATTATATACACTAGACAGGTTTTTACATCCAATGCTTAAGTTTTTCAATGTTCTAACTGGTGATAGAATTCACCAACTGGGGTGTCAGATCAGAAAACTTACAGTTGGACATATTGGATGGATGGTTTCAGCAACCACACTGGTGTATTTTGTTGAGAGGTAAAGTACGGCACTGCTCATATGGTATACTGCTAATACTGGTATTCATTTTTCTCATAGACTGTAAATCTGAAGTTAACCCATTGGTTTATAAACTACTGTTTTGGCCCTGAAAAAAGGCACTTGGGAATACACAAATAACACCACTATTCTCTATTCACTATTCTAAACCACTTGGCTGGGCCCCACTGTGAGCCTCAGAGTGCCATCTAATGGGCCAAAAGTATAAATATATGTTTTGGGTAATTTACAAAGCTAGTTACTGTTATATCTCAATATGCTCAAGAATTCATATTTATAAAAAATAGAAAAATGCATAATTTCAATGACCAGTTAGGTTTGAATATTGTAATGCCAATCACGACACATGATCAGCCAGAGACAAAATGTACCAATGTTAAGTAACGTTCCCTCGGATGCAGTGACACAAAATGAATCATTTAAAAAAAAAAAAAACTGATGTGGGAGACAAGCCTGCTCCAATAACAGCTTTAGCATGTTGTGAGGAAATATGACTCTGAATACATTCATATTGTATTCATATTGATAGTGATGGGTGAGGGTAAGCAGAATATAAGGATAAGGCCTTATATTACAAAAGGTTGAAAACACCCGCCCTAAAGCATCCCCTGCTTTATGGTCTGTTTGACTCTAAATGGACCATCATTTACTAAATGAACATCATGCTGTATTGAAGAAGACTTGAAACTAGAGATTGAGACCATAAACTCATGTTTACAATGTTTACTGAGGTAATAAATCAAGAGAGAAGTAGAGTCATTTTCTCATAGACTTCTATACAACCAGAGGAGTCGCCCCCTGGCACTTTGTGTTGGTGCCGCCACAACTCCTTTAAGATTGCTGCCTAATTTTCCACTAAACTTTCCAACTGCTCAGATACATCACACAGGACTCTATATACGCAGACATTATAAAAACGTGTTTACAAGGATGTCAGCTGCTGCTGATTTCCCGAGAAACAGTTTTACAGCTCTCTTTGACAAATGCTGCTTGTTAAAATCATAGAAATGATGGAAGTCAATGTGTGGGGCACATGTCATCAAACAGTCTTTGCTGCTCTGACACGCATATCCTCTTGTATACATGTGTTGCATTATATTTACAGGCAGCGAGTGGCATCTGATGGTTAAGAACATCAAACCTCCTCTTTTCTTTGCATCTGTGTTATAACACAGCTCCTGGCAAATTAGCAGAATGAGCTGTTAGGGAGTTTGTTGATTAGGCTTCATGCATGGCACCTTGGTCTGATTAACCCGCTATAGCAATATAGGCCCTGGGGTAAAAATTAGCTGTGGACAGCAGATAAAGATGAGATTAAATCCATCCATTATCTTTAATGGCTTATCCTGTTCAGGGTAGCTGGGGGGGGGGCTGAACCTCAGCTGACATTAGGCGAAAGCAGGGTACACCCTGGACAGGTCACCATAGAGACAGACAACCATTCACGCTCACATTCACACCTACAGGCAATTTAGAGGAATCAATTAACCATGCTGCATATCTTTGGACTGTGGGATGGACATGCAAACTCCGCACAGGAGGGGCCGTCCAGCCCGGGAATCGAACCCTGGCCCCTCTTGCTGTGAGGCAACAGTGCTAGCCGACATTTTCAGAACTGAAGTCAGAGGTCAACCTCAGGGTCATTTCAGGAGTAAGACACTTATTAATAATGGTGAAAAGGACTTTAAATGTTTTTCACGTCAAATGTAAATATCAAGCTCTTCTGTGCTTCTGGTATATAATAAAACAAGTATTACCATTAAAACGTATAAAGGGAGAGCTATGGTTTGGATTTTCATACTTTTCTGAGCAAGGCTTCAACCCTAGCCTATAAAAATGGACGTAGTCACCGTGAAGTAACCTATTGGTTTGTGGAACCCGGAAAATCCCAAGAGCTTGGAGCTAAGTAACCTAATGCTGAATAAGACATTTTTAATATGTTACAATACACTTTTGTGAACTGAAAAAAACCCACTGCAAAAGGGGTAAAGTGCCTAGTCGACAACAGACAACTCCCATCCCTAAAGCATACCCAGCTTTATGGTATGTTTTACTCTAAATGAGTAGAGATTGAGACCATAAACTCATGTTTATAATGTTTATTGAGGTAATAAATCAAGAGAGAACTAGAGTCATTTTCTCATAGACTTCTATACAACCAGAGGAGTCGCCCCCTGGTGGACATTAGAGAGAATGCAGGTTTAAGACACTTTCGCATTAGCTTCACTCTTCAGGGCTGGACGTTACCACCAGGCTAAAACATGTGGTTGTTAGCTTAATCGCTTGCAAAAAATTGCAGTGTGGGATGCTTGTCACATTGTCTTCAGGGTTGGTTGTCACATGTGACTAATTGTGAGTGACTGACATAAGGACGAGTTGAGTTGTTCTTTATATTGTTATAAGGAATGCACTCATAGAAATGGTTCTTCCTGTTCCTGTTCTCCCAATGCAGGAGATGTGTTAGGTTGTTGCATTTGTATAAAATTAAACTTTTTTAAAATTCATTTTTAAGATTGCCTCCCATTAAAATAACACATAGGGACAACCTCAGATTAAATGCGTGGATCATCACCTTTTTTATTTTTACTACTGACATTCTAAATCAGTGTTTTAAAGATGCATCTTTAGAAATATACACGTTATTTTTCTTTTGAAATCTATTTTATTTGACCATCGTTCACAGTTCCATTAGAAACTTTGAAGCATTGCTGATCTGCTGCATATCTCGTTGTTTTCTGAATGGAAACAACTTTTCATTTTTTCTGCATGTAATGTGTTTGGAGAGGCCGTCAACCATCATAGCCTACCCCTCTGTATTTTATAATATGGACTGGAGGACGGGTCTGTAGAATGTGGCACTTCTGATTAGTCCCCCCCCCTCCTGCCCTCTTAATTGAACCCGACCCGCGCGCATCCTTCCATATATTTAATTTCCCGTTAATAAAAGCCTCCTCCCGCCGCTCATACATCACGACGATTTTATCTGCGAGCAAACTGCTGAATGCAGCACGAGCCAAAGAGCAGACAGCTGATGACTTTATATTGCTTTTCACACAGCTGATCTCAGGCCTGCGGCAGAGGGCTGATCAATCTGCAGTGCTTTATTTGAAACCGCCGGATACATCATATCATACCCGTTTAGAATCACGAGATGCTATCTGTGGGTAATATTCCATAATAGAAACGTGAATATTTATCCGTATTGTGAAAGCCGAGTGGGGGGGGGAAAAAGTTGCCTTTTAACGACGCGCGTCATTATGCAAATTCTACATCAGGCTGCACGTGCAGATGTAATCTTGGTTCCAATAAAACAGCAGATCGTCTGCATGTCGTGACAAACTAAAGGCCTGCCGTTCAGACCCAAATAGAAATAAAAGATACATACAAATGAACACAATTATGGATTCTAGACAGCAGCAGTATGTCCATGTATTGGGAGGGAATATGTATAAAACACGTAAATATTTCTATATGATATCATGGTGCTGCCATGAAATAAACCTGAATATTTCAGCAGTAAAATACGCAACCTGCTACTTCAGAGACACGAGACTACCGCAAGACCGACTACCAGCAGTAAGACGCCCCCAACAATTCTGATTAGACACTTAAAAAAAATCTCCAAATTATTTGTCATTATTTGGAATTACATTTTCAGATTTAGGAATTCTGTTAAATATGACATTATACTTTCAGTAAACGGAATATCCTTACATGAATTATAAGCAGGGGGTCAGGACCCTCTCCCCTCTCCAGTCTGAGAAGGCAGGGTATGTGGTTATATATATATATATATATATATATATGTGGTAGTCCACGAGGAGTGGGCTGATAGACTACTGTTCCATGTGACGGGGTCGCGAGTTGATATTCATAATATTTAAGATGCTGCTGGTCTAAATGCTGCCATACAGCACGGACATAATGAACCCCTTACTTTTAATTGCTGTAGTGAAATTGAGTCTAAAATACCATAACCAGCCTGTAAAATACAACTAAAACACCCAAATGTCCAGAAAACTGACATCATATGACCTCAGTGTCATCACCGACTGGAACATGTTAGAATCATTTACATTTGTCCTGTAATTTGAGGCCCAGTGTCATTCCGTGATGTTGAGCTTGTATGTGGATATTTGATGTGATTTGACAGAGCAGCATTCGGGAGGCCTGCATGGACTCACTGTGCAGCTTCTTGTGGAGGCGGATCCATCCGGACCCCCGGGCACCAATACCGCTGCAGAGCGGCGGAGACGGCGCTCGGCGGAGGCCAGGGGGGAGGGCTTCTATCTCCGCCGCAACCCTCTTTGAAAGAGCGGCTCATCAAGGTTAGGATCGCCGGACCCTCTTCGGTTCACACCTCTGGATTTACACCAGCTGCTGGTTCTGTCCTTGTCCTCCCCGGAGACAGACATCTCGCTTGGCTTGTTGTTGTTTTTTTACTTCGCGGATTTTACAAACTCACTATTGCTTCGTTGTTGTAGTTTTTGCCGCTGCTCGAGGCTTTGTGGGGGACTTCTCACGCAGACCGGGATCTCACGGTTTGTGGAAGTTGCAACAAGTCCGGAGCGTGCGGAGAGGCGCGTGTGGGCCGGCGGTCACCGCTCTGCTGTTTGAGGATGCTGAAGGACATTAAGATAGAAGACCGTCTGCGGACCGATGCGGGCTCTTTGGATGTTATGATCGGTGAGTCCACAGTCCTCTTCTCTCTCTGCTGGAAGAGTCTCTTTTCTTTTCTTTCTTTGATGACGTTGCAGTAAATCTCCACTCAGCTCTAAGCTTTGGCTTATAATAATACAAATATTAATATATATAATAATAATAATTATTATTATTATTAATATATAAAAATAAATATGTGCGTGTATGTTTATATATGTATACATATATATAAATACAATTATTATTGATATTTTTAGCCTAGTGAGGAGAGAGCTGAATGGAGATCTGCTGTAACGTCATCAGTCGGATAACATCATGTCAGGAAGTCGTTATCAGATCAGCCAGCTCAAGATTTTAAATCTCTGCGGAATTCTTCTGGATACAAAATGTATGAAGGTTACATTAAAATAAAATAAAGTTCGATCTTGTACCTCGTCGATCAGTTCAATTCTTCTGTGCAGCTTGTCAGAAATGACTGCTCTATATTATCTCTTATGATATACTTTGTTGTGTTGTTGTGTAGCAAAATGGGATTGCAATCTGCATTTCGTTGTGCAATTACCTATTTTCCCTGTTATGTTTTATAGGAGGTGATGCTTTTTTTAAGTACGTATATATTGAATCAAGAATGCATATTTTTTTCTCAACCAGATGTTTCGAGTCTACAAACTGCACGAGGCATTATATATAATGTTGATCTATACCATAGCATCGGAGTTGTGTAGCCTAAATCAATGCTCAGGCCTCGGCTAGGCTATATGGAAATATAACCGATGTAATTGCTTCTATTGCTAAAGGCCCGCAGCAGGTAGGCTATATGATGAATGTAGTGTAATATTTGCTCTTCGCCATAGTATAATGGAGAGCGAGAACAAACGAGGGGGAAAACAAACTGTGAGAAAACATAGAGCGGACTGGGTTTATGTCACATTACTGGTCCTTTTTATTTACTTATTCATAAGGCCAAAACAGTGCAATTAAACGAGCGAACACGAAAGGAAACCCTTTCAATTAATTCGCTCTGCGCGCCGAATGACGGAGACGCTACACGACCTTTCTCCTTCTCTGTGATTTTTTTATACGAACCACATCGCAGCGTTTCATTTGTTTCCCTCTTCCTCTCCGTCAGGCGGGGACTCTCTTCAGCGGGCCGTGTGCGAGGGCTGCACGCGGGTCATCTCCGACCGCTTCCTGATGCGGGTCAACGACGCGTCCTGGCACGAGGAGTGCCTGCAGTGCGCCGCGTGCCAGCGGCCGCTCACCGCCACCTGCTACTTCAGAGACACGAGACTCTACTGCAAGACCGACTACCAGCAGTAAGACGCTATCTGTCCTCCGCACACCACGCGCTCGGGCTCGCTGGGGCCTCCGGGGCGGAATGTGTGTTTAGGGTCGGTCGGGGAAGGACATTTGAAGTAGCGTAGCTTGTATTTTCTTTAAAAAATGCCGCCGTGTTTAGGCGTTTGAGCCGCGTACTAACGGCTGGCCAGGCCTATTCAGAAGCGCGTAGGCCTACGTTGTGTTTCAAGTTGAGCTGTGTTTCTCTTCTCTTTACCGCGAAACTATTTAAGACTTTGTTCTCTCCACAACATTCAAAAAGCTGAACAATAATCAGACCTGCTGTGCAAAGAAAATCACGGTTTAACTTTTAAAAAATCGCACTACGTGAATTGACGAAGTTGGCATAATTTATTGTGGGACTATTTTGTTCGTTACGCAAATGGCGTAATTCACAGATCCGTTTAATGACTCCAGGAAAACAAAGGCAGCCGTGGCCGTTTCTCTTTGGGCATAATAATATATTTTCATATCCACTGACTACCTGTTCTTTTGAATTATAATATCTACATTTTAATGCCAGATATTAAAAAGCAAATGTATTTTTATTTGTGAAAGCACAAGAAAATTGGATACTGAAATCTAATTATCATGTAGTTGAGCAAATAAGAGGCTGTGTTAATAATAACCGAAGAAGCACACACTGAATGTGTCACTTCTGGACGACTTTATGAAACATGAAAAGTCATTGATCTTAATGTGTCGGCCTAGTTACATTCATTGGAAATGAATGGGGGCTTTACAATATGCATTGATTGCTTTAATTATGACATAACTAATAATAATGTTGTACAGTAAGCAGGATGAGGTTGGACAGTGTGCTCTGGTTAAAAGGCTGTCTGGAGCTTTGAGTGGAGCGCCTGCAGGTGTTGTGTTATTACAGTATGGGCCTCCATAGGCTTTAATGCACCTTACAACACACACGGTAAACTGTACAGCTCAACGTAACAACCTAACAATCCACAACAGCTAAGAAACATCCTAGCACCCAGCTCCAGTTTGCTGTAGAATATGTGTATCTGTGCTTTAAAGTCCTATTTTTAGTAATATAATGAAAAAGGCACAGAAGAAGAGTGATAAGTTGTGAGCAACATGAGAGTGGTGTAAGCCTATTGGGTGTGGTGAACAGTGTTGGTGCAGCTGGGTGGTCTTGCCTCTTGAGTTTTTTTCCCAGACAGCCTGTGCAGCGCGCTGACAGCGGGCCGTCTGACTGTCACGTCATCTCTCTGCTGGGTGTCTCTGTGAGCCTGTCTGCTTTTCTTTGAAGGCCTTTTGTCCCGTATAGTGCTGGAGCTCTAAACACTCGCTGCCATGCGTCACCGCTGCATGCCGGAGGTCCGCTGGCCACAATGGGCAACACGCATCTCCCATGCAGCATCGGCCCATTCCCTCAAGCGTCAGTGTAAACACTGAATTTCACAACACAGATTGACCTTTAACCCTTTACCCTTTTGTAACACCAACTGGAAAAAAAGTAAATTGTTGCATATGATGCAGATGAGGAATATTTAAATAAAAGGTGTACCAGGTTTAATATTAAACCCTGGAACCAGCACAAGACTAAAAACCCAAAAGTGCTAAAACGAGAGTGAGACAATTTAACAATCAGAATAAAGCCAAAGCCAAATATGAAATGTGCTATGAGACAAAAGGACGGCTAAAAGTTTAAAGATTTTCTTAAAAAGTAAAAAAAGAAATATAAAGAATGATATACATTTATGATAAAATGCTATGTTTTGCCACCATAAAATCAAAATGAAATCCAATCAAATAAGTCAAACAAATGTACAAAAATAGAAGCTGAGATGAATATATTTGAAATGTAGATGTTACCAAAATATTTTTTTTTATAGTGAGACATTGTAAACTAAACCCCAATATACCAAGCAATACTAATATTACAAAAAGATTGAGGTCTGATCAGTTTCAGTAAAAACGTTTCAAACAACATAAAGTCTCCATTTCTCAAAGGTCTGGGTGTGATTCAACTTAATGCTTTAATTGTTAAAAATGTCACTTCTCTTAGGGTCAGCTTTTCTTTACTGGCATTAAAAATGCAGAGATGAATTCTAAGTGACAGCCGTAGTGTGTTGGATATTTTACATTTGATACAAGCAAATACAGAAATACAGTTCATTATGAAGGAGAAACCCAACAAACTGCTAAAACCCTTCAAGATGTGGATATAAAGTAAAATGTATTTATTTCACCCACTTGCGAATTTAAATAATGCCATTAGTGTCAAAAATACTCCATAATGTGGTTGAAACAAAAATAAATATGTTTTATTATTTATCGATCCTGTGTTCTGATCGTCATGCGTTACAACACTGACGGCCAACTGGCCAACAAATCTCTTTCATTGATGTGGAGAAGCAATAAAAGCATTAACGTTGTGCAGTTTAAACACTCACTGGAATCCTATATGATATGAGAAGAATATGTGACAGGAAATAGTTTTAATCTATCTAATAAAGCCATATGAACATAATAGTGAATGACAGAAATATTGTAGGTTAATATTAGAAATATTCAAAATAATCAGAGTGCTATTAGAAAGTTGACACTTAAAAAGCATAATTGTTAATGAATGCCACATCATTATTATTTCTTAGAGGAAATGGTACCACTTCATAAATGAGTAAAAAAAATTCACAACAGGCCTCATCAATAAATCATGAGACGAGCAAATCTGTGTGTAAATTAACATTTTTTTGATTGTTTTGATTTGTATTATCTTAAACGGTTAAACCAGCCATATAGAAGAGATTTATGTTCGATTAATCACAAATTCGTTTTATGTATGTGATTAAAAACAATTAAACATGTTCAATACTTTGTAAATGAGACAAAATAAATGCATTAATGCCGAGTTTCTTGCACCTGAGAGCCCTCCAATTGGGGGGCTAGGGGGAGGGCGAAGAGTACACACATGCAGTACAAATCACTTCTGAGAACGAATGAAATGATATTTTAAAATATTTAAAAAACCTACATGACGAAGAAATTCTGATCAAATGGACCATGTAACCTATTTTAATCACTCAAAAACATATATATACACAAAGTACTTCAAGATAGTACAAGTACTACCACAATTTCACCTATTTCTCGCCAGGAGAAGGTGAGCAATGTTCACCGTTACGATCCCAGCCGCGATCTATGGCACTTTCACACACACACCGCATATCCAAGAGCACGACACTCTTGAATATGGGTATGACATTTTCGAGCAG
This sequence comes from Pholis gunnellus, assembly GCF_910591455.1. Lineage (NCBI taxonomy): Eukaryota > Metazoa > Chordata > Actinopteri > Perciformes > Pholidae > Pholis > Pholis gunnellus. The sequence continues at coordinate 628,426 of NC_136545.1, forward strand.
AGGACTCAAAATAGGCTTAGGGGTTAAGAGGTTTTAACAGACTGTCTCATTCTTTTTAGTTTCTTCTCATCAGTCTAACAAATGCTAGCCTGTATGCTAGCCTCTCATATTAGATTCAGTGTTATAACTTTGGAACAATACGAATATTCAGGCTCCCTCGTGTGGCCCAAAGGTGTACTGCAGATATACATTTGCAATAAAAGACTATGGAAGAAATTTATTTGGCGACCCCAAAAAAAATCTTGTGCAATCCACCTGTGGGTCCCGACCCAGTCTTTGGGAATGACCGTTGTAAACCATTTATTAATTGTATACATACTGTTAATATAGATGGTAAAAAACACCGGGTTACTCTACCTGTACATTTCTGCTTGCTTCCTGTGTGAGTGCTACAGTCTTTGTTGACTACCGGGGCATCGTCTTATTAAATGTTGTTTTTTAATCAAGTGCAGCTCAGGATCAGGGTCAGAGTTAGGGAAGATTTCTCTCGGGCTACCGCCTCGCTGTTTTATACTGTGTATTAAATTACTTCCCTCATCTTCCTTCGCCATTCAGGGAGAAAAAATATTGATGTAACGGCAATAAAAGGAGCGACCGGGGGTTTAATCACGGCTCTTCAGTCCTCACAGACTCAGCCTTAGATGAGGTTAACTCTACTGCTCTGTAGCGTGTAGGGTTGTGGTCATGTTTTTACAACCTGGAAAGTAAAAAAAAACAACCATATTATCAGTAGTCTCAAAGCGCTTACAAACAGTTACATTTACTCACTATAAAGCATACGGACATTTATTCAAAATCTGATTTATTTTACATATCCACGAGTTCCATTGAACACCTCAATAAAACATGGCTCACTATGTTTTTAATTTTAAAGGGAACATGTAACTCATTTTCAGGTTCGTACTTGTATTTTGGCTTTTTAATAGAACATATTATGAAATCTTATCTGTTTTTTTACACACACACGTGGGGTATCTGGACCAACGAACTATGAAATAAGACAACCCAGTCATTTTTTTGTGGGCTGACTAGATCGGGAAACATGTGATGCAACCAGACATTCAGATGTGGCTCCCCTTCCTATGTCACATGCAGCCCAATCACCTTTGATGTCAAGATGTGGAGATTTTGGAACCATTAGCAGGACCCTGCTAGAGGATCTCGTGCAGCCATCAGGCTCTCGGGGAGTTAGCATGTCACAGATATAGGCAGGAGCCCTAATCATTCAAGGCTTTATAAATCCTCAAATCAATTCTAAAACTCACAGGCAACCAGTAAAAAGGCAGCAAGGATGGGTGTGATGTGGTTGCTCCTCTTAGTACGTGTTTAAAAGCATAGAGTGTATATAAGAAGTGGACGTAGTCATCGTGACATCACCCATTGGTTTGGCCGTCGCCATCTTGGATTACGGCTATCACCATGTTTTATTTGGCAACCAGTGAAAGGAGGTTACCATAATTAGAAGGCAGAGGAGTGACATAGAGACGCCTTATACGGCTCTGGTAGCGTCAACAACCTGTCAATCACAGTAAGCCCGCCCTAAAGCATCCCCTGCTTTATGGTCTGTTTGACTCTAAATGGACCATCATTTACTAAATGAACATCATGCTGCATTGAAGAAGACTTGAAACTAGAGATTGAGACCATAAACTCATGTTTACAATATTTACTGAGGTAATGAATCAAGAGAGAAGTAGAGTCATTTTCTCATAGACTTCTATACAACCAGAGGAGTCGCCCCCTGATGGACATTAGAGAGAATGCAGCTTTAAGACAATAATGCAGCGTTTTGTATCAACTGCAGTCTTTTAATGGTAAGGTTATGTTATTTAAAAGTGCGTTGCAATAATCAAGTCTCGGGGTCATGAATGACCTTTTCTAGGTCTACAGATGAAAGGAATGAGGTGATCCTAAATAAATAAAGCACTTTATTCATAGTCAGTAACATGGAAAAATATATTGGGTAGCACACGTAATGCACAAATCAGCGACTTTGACTTTAATGTAAACTGTCCAGATCATGTCCCACATCAAACATGTTAACTGTCATACATCAGACATGTTAAATGTCCTACATCAGACATGTTAAATGTCCTACATCAGACATGTTAACTGTTCTACATCAAACATGTTAAATGTCCAGATCATGTCAGGGTTTCTTGTAAACAAAAGTCGTTATTTAACAACGAAATGCAATTGATTGGTTTCATGCTGAGCAACATTAACTGTCCATTTCTTTCTTGTCACTCAGCACAACTTATTTTTTTGTATGCTAGAAAACTAAAGTTAGCTTGAGGCAACAAAACCACATAGTTGGGTTCAGGAAAACAGTAATGAATGTGTGTCTTCACATCTACACATTCAGTGTAGAGCGCCGATCTCATGGTTGAAAGTCCTGTTTGTTGGACCCATCCACCTCTTATTTTTGGAGCTGTTATTTGGTTATGTGTGTTTAGCTGAACAGCTGATGAACTCATACAAAAGCGTTATCTTCATAACCTCATGTGAGGAGATGTCATTCTGTGGAGAGTGTATGGAGGATGTTGTGATCTGTAAAATACAAATAAAGAACAACAGCTCATTATGCATAAGCAATATGTTGAGACTATTAGATAGATAATTGTTGGTAATTTAATTGCTATTGACATCAGTATGCTATTTTTGTCAGTGCTTGTTATGTTAGTTATGTGTGAAGTTGAATATTTAAATTATAAATCAAAGTGAATGTCTTATTATTTTTCAGTTTTCTTTTTGTCAACAATTCCCATGAAAAGGCCTAAACCAACGTCTTACCCTTTCTCTGGGTCTCTTCAAAACGGCTCATAAATATATATATTTCATTATAAAATGCTCAGTATTTTCCTAAAACACCTGTCCTTTGTAGTTTTTATAAAACGTCAATCAAACAGGGGGAAATAGTGCATTTGTTGGGGATTATTTTAGGCCGAGGATTAATCCACATTTGGTGCTCTAGTGAGTGTTTGGGTCCAGCAGGACGGTGTGCGTGGGACTGAGTCAAAATAAACTACAGCGTGTGGGTGTATGGACCCAGTGCAACAGTGTGGCCCACTGATGTGTTTTAAACAACAATGGAGCTCTACTGCACAGAGGAAGAAGATCATCAGGCTGTGATCCACCAGCCGGTTGCTCCAGTTGCCCCTCGGGTAAACACCGTTAGCTCTGACAGCAGCTGTTCGTGTTGTTAGCATCGTTAGCTGCCAGCCGCCGGCTCAGCCTTCGCCATGTTGAGAGCCGTGCGGAGGCAATCCCTCTGCTCCGAATGTCGTATTGAGAACCTTTAAGGTTTTGTGGTTGTCTTTCAGTCTTATGCAATCAAGTCACAGGAAGTTTTTGAGTGTTTTGAATCCCTGGTGTTAACAGCCATATGCTGATTATGGCTAAAAGGTAACCCAGGAGTTGCGAAACTTTCGTGAGATGGTTTAGGTTAGGCATTGACCTCGAATGGTTAGGATAGGTCGTTGGGGAGTTTTTGCATGTTTTTGCAACTTGTGGGTGACCTAAATCTAGACACAACCCCATATACCTACTCTTCTCATTATATATACCCTGTTCAGATCAAAGCAGCCTCTCACGGCAGCATGCTGTCGTTCTGTCTCTTCTACATACTTTTTCATTCGTTAATAATATAGTGCGTTTGTGTGTGGCTGCATGTTTGTCATGGGTTCATGCAAATGAAAGATTGAAAGAAAATGTTTGGGGACTGCAGCTCTTATTTTTTTAGTGGGCTACAGATTCAGATGGATAACCAGCTTCCAAACAGTTTTGGAAGTGTGTTATGTTGAAAGATGCTAACACAGGCGATAAAAGCTAGGCTAACTCATCTTCTACTCAAACTGTCCTGATTCCTCTCCTCCTCTCTTTCACTTTGTAGGTTTCGTCTTTGTATATTTGTTTTGCTCCCTGCCCTTGTGTGTGATTCCTCCATTATTCATTTTTAAACAGGGACGTATGTGGGATGTGTAATTGTAAAACGGAGCAGGTTTATTTTATTAGAAACCAGAGGACCTGGTGTGTTCAGCATTAATCAAAGCAGAGACCCCTTCAGGTGAGGATCCAGGAGTAAATCCTGGACCCAGGCACAGCGGGCTGTCCAGGAGTCTAAATACACTCCCGTCCCCCCGGGAGCAGGGGGCAAAGAAAAGAAGAGGGGGGGAGGGCATATACAAAGTCAACCCAAAGCAACAACACAGGAACCAGCGGGAGCTCCTTAAATCGCTGTTCTGTTTGGATACCACAGCTGATCAACGGCCGAGCTCAGCGCTACAAAAGCAAGCCCCCGAGAAAACTTTGCAGATTGGGTTTCATCACCTCTCCAGACTCCTGCCCCGGCAGCCGCAGGTTGTCCTCCTCCCACAGTCTCCGACATCAGCTAAATACAATGATTTGTGCCACCAGTCCTCTGACCCCACCTTGACTTCAAACAGAGGCAACATGAGTTGCCTCTGTTTGGCACAGTCTGTGGTCGTGGCTTTTAGGGGGCAGTGGAGGGAGTTTTCAGCTCACAGAGTCAGGATACGGCTACTGTCTGAGGAAAACACAAAATCATACTAATTTCTATTGAAATAAGGGATAAATGAGTAAAGTAAAACGTGATATATAGATTTGGACCAATGAAAAAGTCCTGCTGCCAAGATAATACATATTTCTTGGTTGTTAAGATGAGTATAAGGATACAGAGGGTGTAACTCAAAGCTATAATCTGTATCTGTCACAAAAACAACCCAGTCGCCCGAAGAAATTCCATAACAACGTAACTACCGTGAATAAACAACAACCACCCTTAACTGACTTCTTACATAATGCTACATAGTAGCGTAAAGTCAACGTCAACTTTTGGTTTCAGACGGGACAGAAACATCGGTCTCCTGTGTGAAAGTCCTGTGTTTGTTTGACCAGTCCACGAACACTTAGTCTTTCTCGCTTGTATACTCGCTATCATACCACGTAACTCTGAATAACTGTTGCTCAATATACTATGTGAGTTGCTCTGACCGAATGCAAAAAACGTTCACATTCAACGTACCCGTTGATTGTAGAAACTTACAATGCAGATAGTTTTTCTTGCCAACTTGGCTGCACAAAAATATCTGTATTTAGATTTGTTACTGGATGAGGATAGGTCTGCACTGGAAGTTGTTAGAAATGATTTTGTGGGCTTAATTATCTGTGTGTGTATATATAAATATATATATATATACACACATATACACTCATAACTCTTGTAATTCCTAAATTAATAAAATGATAAACATGCCTTTCACTTGAACCACACCTTGAAAAAAGACATTCTTAAGTAAATAAAAGTTGTGTAAATGTTAATGATCCAGGTGGAAATAGAACAGTAGGAAATACAAGTGAGAATATGTATAATAATATTTATTATAATATAAATTGGAGAAAGTGTGTATTTGAAATTGTTGGCATTTATTGCAAGCCTTTAGCTCACACTCTGTTTTTCTGTGATAAAATGAAAAGTCAACATAATGAAGTGATTGCAACTTTACTGTGTCCCATACTTGTATCTCATATGTTGACCATTGACACCGCGTGGGATAAAAGGGAAATAAGAGGAAACCACAAAGGAAATAAATACATTTCAAAGTTAGAACATAAAAAATGTATTTGTAAACTTGGAAGACTATAACCCAAATGAAAAATCTGAAAACAATTTGAAAGTCATAATAATTGTCTTTAGCTTTTAGTCACTATGAAGGTTGCATAGTTGGACAGAGCACAGTTCATTGCTACATTTCAGATACATTTGATAGCACTGTCCCTTTACACAGTCCTGTTGTTTTATCACACAAGGTTAGGTGTTAGTCATTTAGGAAGTGATCTGTGTTTCTTCCTGCTGACCTCAGAACAGCTTGGCATTCCTCTACCACACTGGGGCGGACTGTAAAATTTGAGAGAGCCACAAATCATTAAGGGGCCGCAGGCAGTCTCTGTTGAATGCAGCCACTCTGAGAGGATGATGATGATGAATCTGCATCTGAACATTTATGCACCCCATCAATCATACAGCGTAGCTGTTTGAACTAATCCCTGGTCCACATACAGTGCTAAGTAAAAAGAGGTGGGAATTACTTTCTTTTCTTTTTTTAGTTTAAGCTACTCTGAGATTTAGAGTGAGATGGCTTGTTGGTCAGTGATAATATCTACTCATGACGACCTGAATTAAATGTGATGTTTGATTTGTGGTTGAATTGGTCACACGTCACAAAAGGGTTTCTGTAGATTAGTTTGATACGAGGAATCTGAGGAGGCTCAGTGGTCTGAACCAAGAGTCAATCTTTATTACTCCCTTCAACCGCGATCAAGGCAGCCTAGATCCAGCCCTTCTGTCCTTAACTTTCACAATAAAAGCCCTAGACATATACACTACATACCTGTTTACCAGAGGGAACTCAAATTCACTTAGAGCATTTTTGGTTATAGGAAACTCAATAAAATAGCTTTAGGCTGTATTGCATATTGCATATTGTTGTAAAACTCTGGAAAAATAAGACATTAAGACTAGAAAATATGTCATTAGAAATACTACAAACCCAAAAGTTGTGTCCTGTGAAGCTATGATACTGGGATGTACTCATAAGTATCTGGTGTTGCTCATTCTTCGCTGGATAAAACACATCAGGTTAAAATAATTTACATTTGTGCATGAATATGACTAAGCTACCTAGCTAGCTAGCAGGTAACGGCCGTGTTGGTGACGTGCATTGTGCGAGACAAGAGATGTAGTTCACTGATCAGTTTCACACAAAACTAAATGATACTACAAATCTTCAACAAACTGCAACTTTCTTGACTTGCAAAATGATCTTTTGAATTGGTAATAAATCAAGTGAGAAATAGAGTAATTTTCTCATAGACTTCTATACAATCAGAGGAGTCGGTAAAGAGAATGCTCAAACACTTCCGCATTGGCTTCACCCTTCAGAACCCGAGGTTGCTGCTTGTGCCGGTGTGCTGTGCCGGTATGAATAGTTTTGATGCAAAATATTTGCAAGTGAGTATTTCACATTTTTTGTGTCATTTATCCGTCATACCCGTCAGACCTGGGCCCTATTCCTCGTACGTGGCTAACTGAGTTAGCCGGATAATTTCCAGGATGAGATTACATAAGTGAGGCTTTTCGGTTCCTCAAAGCAAGTTTGGAAAAATCACCATAGCAACACATCCATAAGCCTGAACCTGCTCCAGAGCAGGCTTGAGCTAGATCCGCTGGATAAGCTGCCACTCCCCCGGGGAAAAATGTCAGCTCCCTTCCTCAGAGATCCATCGATAAGGAAGCGATATTAGTCAGATTAGCGTTTTATAGGGAGAGAGTTCTTCAAGATCGCCAAGATCCGTTATCACATCATGATGACTTCCTGTACGAGCGCTATCGATTCTACCGACAAGGAATCATTTATTTAAAGACCTTCTCGAGCCGTACATTGAACACCACACGCCATCTACTGTCTCACAGACTGGATGCAGCCTCGCGCTGTGTTGCGAGTGGTTCATGTTTCTACAGTGTCGGTGATGCGGAGAACATCGGGAAAGCCGCTGCATGCCGTGCTGTTCGTAAAGTTTATTTGGCGCTGAAGAAACTTCTGGATGTGTTCATTACATCACCATGACACATGTTGTATTGACTCACCATTCTGAATAATGTTTGTGTGCTTAGTGTTTACTTGCTCCCGTGTCTCTTGATGGCTGGTTGAACTACATGATGGTTGAAAGCACTCATAATGATATGACAGTATTATTAGTACACCATAGATATCATTGTTGTAGAACATGATTAAGGTGGACTCATGATAAGAATAGAGAGAATTACACACAATTTATTTTCACCGCTTATTACGAATAATACATACACACTGATCCGCCCATACACAGATTCACACACACATATTCAAACTCCTATTCTATATGGTAATCTACACATACATGTATACACACACATATATATATATATACATGATACATAAGCGCATACAGTACATATATCCTCATAAGTATCTATTAATTCGTATCAGTTAGATTCTCTTTGGGCTTGTTTTTATCTACTTATTCTGAAAGAGTTGATATAATTATTTTCGCTATAGATCTCATTGGATGATGCATTCCATTAAGCCTACTTAAAGAAATATCATCTGATTGATTGAGGTGATGAGGCACTTAAAATTAGCCGATACATTTTCCCAACACTTGCGCATTTAATGACGTCTGCGATATTTTGCCATGCTTCTCGTCTAGCCCTCGCAGCGTTAGATTTCGCCATGATTATGGTCTTGAATTCCTCATATGCGTTCATGATCATCTCCTGCTCGTCAGCGGAGAAAAAAGAGGCTCTTTCTTTGAGTTTATTTGCCGTTGTACTGTTAGAAAATCATGGTTTCGGTGATCGACGCTTCCCCCTTTTGAAGTAGGACGGACACGCGCAACGATCCTGATGACTGACGTCTGGCTCGAATTAACGAGACTGTTTGAGCGCAGATCAGCCTTTGAGGAACCGAGATAGCCTGATGTCAATCATCGAGTTAATTTAAGCTGGATAATAGGACATTTGATCGACTTAGTTGAACCACGTACGAGGAATAGGGCCCTGAACCTACCATGTTGTGAAAGTAAAACATTGAACAATTACATTTAAAAAGTGCCACCCAGACACAGTTACTCTGTATAATCCACAGACCACATTGTGAGCAGCTTTTATTCATATTACTTTGTATAAAGAAAATAGTCTGGATGAAATCTGCTGAAAGTGAGGCCTGTGGATTATACAGAGAAACTGGGACATTGTTTCTGGAAAGAGATGTTTGAAATGTCATGGTTTGATGTTATTCATTATTTAATATGAACATTTTTAAGTCCATCGTATTGTTTTAAGAGTGAATCGGGATGCTTTTATTTTGGATTGATGAACATTTCTTAGTTCACTAACGATATGTTTGTGACATGGTATAATAAGGGGAAATTTCCACCACAGGAACAATCTGACATCATGCTGCTGTTTTTACGATTGTGTGAACTCCCCCGGCTTTTGTGTTGTTCGGCCCAAGTGAAAGTCAATAGCCAATAAATAGTGGCCGGCCTGTGGGTTTTTACTTTCTAGCAGACATGCCACATTTTTACCACTCACGGTTTTTATCTGTGAACATTCACTTTTCCACCCTGACACCACCTCTGCACTTCATCCACGTCTGAGTGTCAGCAGATTCATAATGGGTCTGTGGATCAAAGAGTGTGTGTGGGGTAGGGGCACAGGTTATTTTGTGATGTGGGCCATTACACTTGGATTCATAGAGCATCCCAGGGTGGGACGACACGTCTGAGGAGTTTGTTGAATTCATTATTTTTATTACCAGTGACCAAAGAACCAAATCCTCGCTGTCCCTCACAATAGTTCATATGTGACTGACGGACATCAGTGTGTTTTATATGTCCCATTATGTCATGTCTTTTTCCAAGACTTGGCCTGATTGGTTTATTGCTTTAGTTTCACAAATATAGTCTGTTGTTTTAACCTTTACGGCCCACTTCCTCCTCGTCAAACACTGGCTGATTTTGAGGAATATTTCCACCAATGAAATATAAACTCAGGATAACTTTAGTTCAATCAGGAGGGACTTCATTTTTAAGAGTGATTAAATAAATGTACTGACATGGAGCACAAAGGCTCTCACGCTAACAAGCTGTGGCCATGCTCGCAATCGGGGTCGGGCGGGCCCTCGATACCACGGTCATCACTGCTGCACAGACTCCGGCTCCAAAATGCGTAGGATGGCGGAGCTCGTATCCGGGATATTTCGACTTCATTTCTGTACAGTGGGAGTAAGTGGAGAGGCATCGTCCATCTCAGGCTGGTCTCATCCAGCATTCGTAGCAATACCTCCGAAAAATAATGGACAGTAATTTGTAGATATCTCCCACATTTATTTAGTATGTTATCCACGTAATCATGAAGGAGGACGTAAAAAGACCTCTGAAGCACACACCGAGCGGGAGGGAAGGAAGATGGGTACAACAAACAGCGATCTTTTATTTTGGAAAAAACACAGGACATCAAACGAACCGTTGTATGACGATACGTTGTCTATCTATGTACACGGTCTATTATCCACACCAAAAGTATCTGAAATGTGGTTAATAATGCCGAAATGCATTGGAAAGATGTGCACCCAAAGTTGAGGGAGCTTGATCCCTCAACTGTGATGGATGTTTACTGGCAGTTAGGGTACCGGTCACTTTCGTTTGTCTCGTCCAGATACATTTGACTAACCTGGAAGTTTGTTTCCTACCTGTCTGGCCGTCTGACTGCTCATGTCTTCTTGCCCTGTCAGAAAGATAATGACATTGTTGGTGTGACTGAGCCCAGACGGAGCTGACTGAGGACAGCAGCTCTCTGCTCTGACAGATTCATGTTTGCCAGTCTGTGGTTGGCTGGGTCTCTCTCTCTCTCTCTCTCTCTCTCTCTCTCTCTCCACTCCCGCTGCTTTCCCTTTCCCCCCTGTTTAATCGTTATATCAGCGCTGCTGGCCTCTCCCGGGAATCTGGCTGGCATTTAGAAGGCTGAGACGACTCAAGACCCCAAGGGCTCATCCAAAACCTGCCTGCTCCAAGCTGTCCACATTATTAGCTTCCTGCTCTCAAAGGAGACATTCACACACACTCTCTCACACACACGCACACACCAATACAATCACACACTTCTTCACTCCCTCTTTATGATTCTCTGTTCTCTTTGCGTTCTCTTGTGTTCTGCCTCTGGTTCTCCCCGGAGGAGCAGGAAGAAGACGTGTGTGTTGTCGGAGGGCGTCTCCACCACCAGTGTAACAGTAATCACTTCATTGATATTCCTTGCCTAATTACGCTGCTGCGGATCATTTGCATAAATCATGTCCCTCTTTTTAATAAGGAGGACAAACAGACATCTGTAATCTTGTTGGTGTCTTTCACTGCAGCATACATTATGTCTTTCTCTCTCTGTGTGTGTCTGCCTGCATGTCTCTTTCTCTTTAGTACTGTGAGTGTCTGTCACACCACGGTGACCAACCCACTGATTTTCAACCTGCCACTTGCTCAAAGATATTAAAGGATGGCATCGCTGCCCAATCAACAATGGATTATGAGACAGAGCAACAATTATGGCAAATGTTTGTTTCAACAGTGTAGACATTGGAGACTTTTATTTTGTAGTGATGATAACATTATCAAAAATGTATATGTTGGGGGCTAAAAGTTGCCACAGTTATCTGATGTCACTTTACGGTATTTCTGACACCACTTCCTGCCATTTGGTGCCACCAACATGTAAAGTTACCAAGTGCCTCTTTAAGTAGATCATTTGAAAGTATTCAAATATACAATGGAAGCAAGGATTCATTTTTTCAGTGGTGCATCACTTTTTACAATCTGGAGCTCAGAGCTCACCAGTGATTGTCAATCTGCTGACATGATGCAGACAGGAAGATACTAGTTTGTTTACCACAGAGCAAGAGACGAAGACATGCAGCAATATTCTGTCCTATTTGCAACATTTCTGAAGCTGATGTTATTGCACACACAACTTTACATATTACTTTTTGGACACAGAGAATCTTCTCATCGATCTCTTCGATTAAAGGCACACAGTTTAATTTTACTTCATCAATTGATGGTCCATGTTTGAGCCTGTGACAATCATCCACACACACATGGTAGTCTGATGGACACACAAAACACATGTATCGGACTCACCTACTACCTCCTCATCACAGACGTTGTGCTGTGGCTTCTTAGCTGCATTGTTCACATTTCTGGCTGGATTAAGGCCAGCTGTGTGAGTACATGGCCCGTCGGGTAGTGTCCATTTAGGATTCATCCATTTAAGTTCATCAGAGCCATGGAACGTATCCTCAAACAATGGAGTTATTTTTGTCATATTATATATTTATCATGTGTTTTCCTACGCTTCACGAGCAACCAGTGCACCTGCACAAGGCCTTGCTGTGTTTAGGGAACAGAATAGTTTGAAATAAATACATTTGAGATACTTGGTGAATTCTGGGCTTTGTTAGGTTTTGGAAAAGATGGTGGTTTGGGTTAAAATAATTACAAATATGGTATTTTTTCAGTATGGAAGTTACGTGTCAAAAAGTCATTGTTTGGGTTAAAACAACGATGAAAGTGTCAAATAAGTCAAAGCTTGGGTTGATTATAGACTCACCCATCCACCCGGACCTTTACACTACGTCACCTGTTCTGACTCATGCTTATGTGGATTGCATATGAATTGCTTACGTGGCTTATAAAGGAATCAGTGCATTACTTTTCAGAAGTATAGCTACGAACAGTGTATGAGAAGAGCCTGAGCCACCACACAGGGTTTTCTAATCTGAACATGGGTTCTCCTCCCCCTCACAAGAAGCTGCTGTTGAACAAAGAGCCAAAAAACAGCAGTCCTGGTGCCATTCCACACAACACATTCACCCCCACCCTTTCCTCATTTATTACTGGGCCTCAATATAATGATCTCATCCCAGAGGCTGGAAATGGTGAGGCAGCACATTTGTCCACTATTTTTGTGGCAATGTGTGTGTGTGTGTGTGTGTGTGTGTGTGTTCACGCCTTTACCTGTTCCCCATGTAACCTCAGCAGGACTTACCTTTGTGATAGCTGATGTGGTAGGCTAAACACATGTGACCCAGAACAGTGCTAAAGAGTTTTGTTTCCCTTTATCTTCCATCTAGTTCCCCAGTTTCACCGCAGAGTCTACTGCAGTGGATCATTAGGCCCTTTGAAATTTAGAAACCATTATCCAATTATGCAGTTAGAGTGTCTAAGCATTCACAGAGGTCATCTGATCTGGTAAGTTCAAATACCAGCAGTGACATTTTCAGAGCAGGCCTGCTGGGCGCACGCTGCACCTACATGAGAAAGAATGCACATGATTGTTTCAGAGAAGCACTTCTGTTTATGGAATGAAGAGTCCATCCTGCTTTTTTAAAGCTTCATTCTTTCATTCATGCACATACATTGTTATTGTCTGAAGTATTTATTAGAAATGTCTGTTCAGAGTTTTGATTTGATAACCTTACAAAACTACATTCAGATACAACTAAAATATATTCTCAATCATGTTTCTGAGGGAAACAGTTTTAAACACGTGATAAACGTAAATTGAAACAAAACAAAACCTAATCACAACAAACTTGGTTAACCAAAACCTGGTTATGTTAGTAACATAATGGCCAGTGTCATTTTTTTGGGAGACCAAACTGGAAAATGAAATGTAATCCAGGAAGTCCAGTTTGAGTAATAATAACTTTGTCCATCCTGGTCTCCTAAAAGTTATGCTCCTTGTTTTTAACTTATCACAACGTCTCTAAACATAGGTCACGGAAATCTCAGAGAAGATGGTTTGGTCAAACAAACACAGACTTTCACCCAGGAGACTGCTCTTCGTGTCTGATGTGGAACCAGAAGTCAACGTTGAATTTTTTTAATTGACATCTGTAATTTAAATAATGTAACAAACATACTTATTATAAGCCCACTAAACCTAACCAAGTCATTTTGTAGCATTTTCTGTTGTGTTTTGTTTCAATTTACAACGTTAATCACGTGTTTAAAAATGCAATTGTAATTCGGGAGAAAATACATTTCCCTTGAAACGTAATTGAGAATACAGTTTAGTTGTATGGGAACATCATTTTTACCTGTAACATTTTTGCCTTTGCTTGTTCTATTTTAGTGAACCATGGCTACAGCACTAGGGATATCTTCAGCACATTTTCTGTGCAGTTGACAGAGTTTCAGCTCCAAATGACACAAACAATAAAAGAGAGTGAGTATTGTCTTTTAACAGGAGCGTGGCTGCTTCAACTGCAGCACTGGTTTATGAGGCTCGGAGCAGGAGGGCTGACCATGCTGCTGAGAGCGAGGGCGACCATATCTTTATGTGAGCTGCTCATGAAAATCACTGCTGTTCACTGAACACTGTTGCAAGCTGTGTTTATCTTTATTCTTTGGAAACATGGGCATTGTGTCTTTTTGGACCTTTGTGTTGTGACCGTGGGTATTTATGTCCAGTATGTGTGTATACATACGTGTGTGAGGTGTTAGTGTTCGCTTTGGATGGAAATATTGGTGAAATATTTTTTTGCTTCTTTTTGCCAGTGATGAACACCATATTAGAAAAATATACATTTCTAATCCCCCCGACAGTTGTACAGCTTAAAGAAACCCACTCTGCACGGTGCTACAGCGTGACCGGTGAAAGATGTAAAGAGGGACTAGATGACATACAATATAAAGTAAGGCAGACTTAAACTACATGTGGTCATTGAATGCAGCAGCATCCTGCGTCACAAAAACGACTGTGTAAGCAAGCCGGTTCTCCAAATATTATAGGATTGTTTAACAGATAAAAACTATTTAAAACATTAATCTGTAAAACATCATTTCTTATCTGAGTCAAATTATAGAGCATGCGATAGGTAGGTATGGAATTTCTCTCAACATGCGCTCCATATAACCATTTTACACTCATTCAGTCTGCAACAAAACTCTGCCTGCTGTCAGGAATGTAACTGCCTCCATCTCACCAGCCTCCACCTGTATTATTATTTTTTTTTACTTGTGCTCACGTTCATTAAATGTTGTGTATCTCAGGCTCTGCCAGAGGTTGTGAGCTAAGGACTCTGTCTCAAGCTGGCTCCGATTTGTTCCAGAGCATCACATTAGCAGAGCCAAACCAGAATGCATGTTGCTGCAATAAATGGTAAAACCTCGATGTAAGGATCCAGAGTGAAGACATAGCATTCTCCATTTCTGACATTGATTCAAAATTTGTATTTCAATTTTCATGAGACGTGTCAGAATTGAGTGGATACATTTGACTTTAATCTCACAATTCTGACTTTACAGATTTCTAACATTAATCCGAGGAGCCCAGATTATTGTTTGTCTTGAACAAAGACGCACATCAGCAGCAGCCGCGCAGCTTATAAGAGTGGAGGTCATGCCCTCTCTGTCAGACTCAGAGCCAGGTATCAGTCGGCAGTGCATCAATTCTGTCTTGTCCTGGGAGAGGACTGTGGAGGCTGGAGGGGGTGGGGGTGGGGGTGGGTGTGTGTGTGTGGGGGGGGGTTACAGCTACTCAGAGACAACCTGCACTGCCAGCAGTGATGTATTCTTCCTCAAACAAATGTCGGGGCTGGGGATGGGGGATCCCTTGGGAAATAAAGTCTGCCTCCATCCACAACCCCCCTCCCCTCTTTATCTGCTCAAAGCCGTGTCTATTTATGAGGGTATAAGTGGTGTTAAGTCCCTGTGCCTCCAGGATGTTTATTAGTAGCAGGTCCAAGCTGACTGAATGGAAATTATGTCTCACCTTTAACACACATTGATTAATATGTCTGAAGGTATTTATTAAAAAAACTCTCTGTTACAGAGCAGTCATTTTCAAACTAAGACAAGATGAGCACAAACTGAAGACTTGGATAAATATTCACTTAAGACAAACACTCATAGTGTCACCACAAGTGAGCAAAGTAGCCGGTGGCAATGTGGGATACCTTATCTTGTGCTACAGTGTTACACAACCTCAATACGCAATATACAAGATTTCATGGATGCAAGCCAACTAGGCTATACACACTATACACACACATCACCAAGGCTAATAATGTTAACTAATGACACAGCAATATGGACTGTAAGCTTGTTCTGGACCAATAGACAGTGTCCTCGGGCCCAAATGATGTGTTGCTTCGTTTTATAATTTAGACACACATAGACAGACACACGTTTGACATTTACACTTAAAATTAAGACACATGGCACATATATTGTAATGTATATAACATGTAATAACATGTTGAACATAAGGTGGTCCTTATTGCCGCCACCCACTGCAACCATTAATCCTTTCATACTGTAAATTAATTATTGCATTCATTCATTTGTTATTGGCATGCAGTGTAGAAAGCCACTTTAATCCAACTCAGTGTGCTCGCAAAGTAAAATGACTGTACTTTGCAATCTTGAGGTACTTGTACTTTACTTCAGTATAGGGGTGTGCAATATGACGATATTGTATTGTGAACAATTACGCTTTATTTATACTCGTGCGTGGCACTATGTAGGCCTCCGCAGATGCCGAGTGAGCTACTAGCATGCATGAAGTCGTATATGCTCAGCACGCTGTTGGTTGCAATATTCTCCGAAATGCCAGACGGCATACAAACAAAATGTACTGTGAAGAAGCAAGAAAACAACGAGGGAAAGCAGCAAAACGCCACGATCTGCCTTTACAGAGAGATTGCTAGTATTGTGCTACCGTGTACATTCTATCAGTTGCAGTTCTATGGCTCCAGTGTTTCCCTTGCAGACAGTGTGTGCTGGCCTTAGGCTCTCCACACATGGAGGAGAGTCAGGTGAAGTGAAGATAACGTTGGTACTGGTTACAAACAGGCTTGGTAGAGTGAGCCACGTGCTGGTGGTTTAAGTGTTTTTGTGTTTTTAAGCTGAGTTAGAACAGATCCTCATTGTTCTCTGCGAAGTTTGCTGCAAGTGATGTAATGTAGCCCTGAAATATAAATATAAATATAAAGCCTTTTAAATGCTACATTGTTTGTCAGCAATACATCATAGGATACTTAGGAGGCCATTTGGCCATGTGTGCTCTTACTAATTTGGTATGCAGTTAACACATCAGTCATAATTTTGTTTTAATGAAAACTCAAATCCTGGCAATTGCTCCTGGTTTTCTTCACCAGTGTTTGGGAAGAAGGAAACAACGGGCAGTAACAGGGAGTAACAGGGAGTAACAGGCAGTAACAGGCAGTAACAGGGAGTAACAGGGAGTAACAGGCAGTAACAGGCAGTAACAGGGAGTAACAGGCAGTAACAGGGAGTAACAGGCAGTAACAGGCAGTAACAGGCAGTAACAGGCAGTAACAGGGAGTAACAGGCAGTAACAGGCAGTAACAGGGAGTAACAGGCAGTAACAGGGAGTAACAGGCAGTAACAGGGAGTAACAGGCAGTAACAGGCAGTAACAGGCAGTAACAGGGAGTAACAGGTACTTAGGAGGCCATTTGGCCATGTGTGCTCTTACTAATTTGATATGCAGTTAACACATCAGTCATAATTTTGTTTTAATGAAAACTCAAATCCTGGCAATTGCTCCTGGTTTTCTTCACCAGTGTTTGGGAAGAAGGAAACAACGGGCAGTAACAAGGAGTAACAGGGAGTAACAGGCAGTAACAGGGAGTAACAGGGAGTAACAGGCAGTAACAGGGAGTAACAGGCAGTAACAGGCAGTAACAGGGAGTAACAGGCAGTAACAGGGAGTAACAGGCAGTAACAGGGAGTAACAGGCAGTAACAGGCAGTAACAGGGAGTAACAGGCAGTAACAGGCAGTAACAGGGAGTAACAGGCAGTAACAGGCAGTAACAGGCAGTAACAGGCAGTAACAGGGAGTAACAGGCAGTAACAGGCAGTAACAGGGAGTAACAGGCAGTAACAGGCAGTAACAGGCAGTAACAGGGAGTAACAGGTACTTAGGAGGCCATTTGGCCATGTGTGCTCTTACTAATTTGGTATGCAGTTAACACATCAGTCATAATTTTGTTTTAATGAAAACTCAAATCCTGGCAATTGCTCCTGGTTTTATTCACCAGTGTTTGGGAAGAAGGAAACAACGGGCAGTAACAAGGAGTAACAGGGAGTAACAGGCAGTAACAGGGAGTAACAGGGAGTAACAGGCAGTAACAGGCAGTAACAGGCAGTAACAGGGAGTAACAGGCAGTAACAGGGAGTAACAGGCAGTAACAGGGAGTAACAGGCAGTAACAGGGAGTAACAGGGAGTAACAGGCAGTAACAGGGAGTAACAGGCAGGAACAGGGAGTAACAGGCAGTAACAGGCAGTAACAGGGAGTAACAGGCAGTAACAGGGAGTAACAGGCAGTAACAGGGAGTAACAGGCAGTAACAGGGAGTAACAGGGAGTAACAGGCAGTAACAGGGAGTAACAGGCAGGAACAGGGAGTAACAGGCAGTAACAGGCAGTAACAGGGAGTAACAGGGAGTAACAGGCAGTAACAGGCAGTAACAGGGAGTAACAGGCAGTAACTGTCAGGATCCCTGTTGGACCGTGTGGGTTAACCTCTGGTTTTCCCCAATCTCCTCTCCTCATCTGGCTGTCATATCCCTGTTTGTTGTGTTGTGCCATGTGCTCTGGGATTTTTCCTCTGCCTCCAGTCACTCCCATAGCCACACCCCTGACTGGTGCACAGCTGCAGCCACTCAGCCAATTACCTCCCACAGGCTGACACACCAGACGCTAGTTACACTAATCCTTTCCCCTGCCACTATAAGAACCCTGGTCCTGCAGTCTGGGGTTGTCAGTTCGTCCCGTCTTCCACCCTGCATCGCCTGCTGTCTCGAGCGTCCGTCCTCCGGTGTCCTACGGTCCGGGAGTCCCCCGTTCCACTGTTGTGTTCCAAAAGTTCGTCTCGCCCCTCCGGTGTCCTACGGTCCGGGAGTCCCCCGTTCCTCTGTTGTGTTCCAACAGTTCGTCTCGCCGACGCTCTGCCTGCCTACGGTGTCTGCCTCCGGTGTCCTACGGTCCGGGAGTCCCCCGTTCCACTGTTGTGTTCCAACAGTTCGTCTCGCCGACGCTCTGCCTGCCTACGGTGTCTGCCTCCGGTGTCCTACGGTCCGGGAATTCCCCGTTCCTCTGTTGTTTCCCAACAGCTCTTGTCGCGGACGCTCTGCCTGCCTCCGGTGTCGTGCCACGGGACACACACCGTCAGTCTGCCTGCCCTCCGGTGTCGGACCACGGGTACCACACCGTCGATCCGGCCTGCACGCTGTGTCGGACCACGGGCTCCACACAGTTCTTCCTGTCGGTAATCAGCTGTGATCAATAAAGACTGTTTTCCTGACTCTATCTCCTGTGGTCTTGCTATTGAGTCCTAGTCCTTGCATTCCCGTGACAGTAACAGGCAGTAACAGGCAGTAACAGGGAGTAACAGGCAGTAACAGGGAGTAACAGGCAGTAACAGGCAGTAACAGGGAGTAACAGACGACCCAACTTTAAAAGTGATATATATGTGCCGTATGGTGGATCTAATTAATGCCGATGTGAAGAGAGCTTCATGTGAAGTAGGAAAAGTACGAAATATTTGGAAAATGTAAAAAGAAACTTCAAACTAATTTTAAATTGTTAAATTTGATGATTGAATTTGGTGTGGTGTTTTTGTTACCTATAACTTTATTTCTTTGAAAAGGAAAATAAGTCTGGCTGCACTGTTCAGTAACTTGCCAGATAGTCTTCAAAACCAACATGAAAAAGAAATGTGGTAACATCCTAAAAAAACAAGATCCTGAATCCATGTCGCCCACCCTTCTACTAATAACATTCAGGGGCCAATATTGTATTTTTTACTCAACTACATTTATTTGATATGTTTAGTTATAGTTACTCCTATCACTTCTCAACTAATCTGTAATACTACTTCATTATTTAAGAGAAGACATTAAACATTAAAGTGATGTTCACAATTAATGCATCAATAATTATAATCCAATAATATATCTTTTTCACTCAGGTGAGAATAACCCTACCCAAAATCCTGCACTTCACACCTGCCCTTTGTGTTTAGAATGTAGAGATCATTTTCAAACTAAACAGAGCCCGGTGATGAATCAGTGTGGGTGTGCTGGTTCAATTGGACACAGGCTTGTCACCACCTTTCAGTCTGCAGCTGGGACATCAGTCCTCTGTGGGTGTGTCTATTATCCTCTTGCACACAAAAGGCCACTGACAGTCGTCAAACAAATTGTTCTATTCCAACAGTGATGATAACGTCCATGTCCCTGTAAACCATCTCTGACATAAAGGCCTTTAAAATGGCCTCGTACAAGAAATCCAAAGACAGTAACCCATGAACATAAACTCTGGCATGTACGTTTTTCATGAAAAACCCTTGTGTAAAATTGAAACACGGCCGTGTAGTTTAGTATTTTTATATATTTAGTCACCAGGGATAAATCTACGCTAACAGTGTAAAAGGATCACAAATAATGAAGAGTCATAAAGTCAGCATACTGACTCAGTATTGTCTGTTACTAACCTGGTCTCACCCCCGACTCGTCAAATACCGCTGCTAGGTCGGTGGCGCTCGGCGATCGATACATCACACTGAGGCTTCCTTTAACGTCTATATGAGACGCACAGGGCTTTCAACTACCTCCAACGTAAAGCCACTGCATGGGTCAAACAGACACACAACTTTCACCTACCGCTGTTCAATGTGTGTGAAACCAAGTCCACTGCCTGACCAAGTATCTTTACTGCATAAGTAGTCAAAAAACTAAGTAAACCTGTGTCGGAAGTTTATTTTGAAAACAGATTAGATGCACGTAACAAGCAGTATACTGTTTCTGTGAACATGGAGGTTTATTTTGAAAAAACTAGCACACCATCCCCGAGCCGTCCAACATTATATATATATATATATATATATATATATATATATATATATATACCGGTATATATATATATTTGGCAAGTTACTGAACATACACCATTTATATATATATATATATACATGGTGTATGTTTTCCATGACCACACAAGTTGTAACGCTGTGCATCACAGAGCTATTCGATCCTTCTTGGGAGTTCACAAATCTATCTAATCTATCTTCAATGTTGGCCCTTTGTAGGGATGTGGGTTGAGAACCTCTAAACATCAGACATAAGTTTCAAATGCTTCAACTTTGGAATAGACTTGTGAAGATGTCTGATAAGAGACTAACTCAAAATATATTTCATTGGGGCATTTTGCATGGCCATCCCTGGGCTTAGGGTTTGAAATCTCATGTTTAATATGAACTATTTGTCATTTATTTTGTGATATTCAGGAGATTAGGATCAAACTGTTCCTCGTGCACAGAGAAAAATGGTCTGTTGATATATGGTGTAAACAAAAGTTACAAAAGAACATATTGTCTCATAAAGAATAACTATAGTGCAGAACTAACTTTATGTGAAGTACAACTTAAACAAAAGAGAAAGATCCCTATGTGCACAGTTACGCTCAGGAACATTACCATTAGCCTCAGAGACCGGCAGCTTTATTTCCACTCTAGAGGAGGACACAATCTGTTTGCTGTGTGAGCTCGGGGAAATTAAGAATGAGGTGCACTTTTTGTTTTACTGTCCTATCTACGAGGACATAAGGAATGTACTCTTTGGTAAAATGACTTCCATTAATGTTGATTTATTTTGGCTGGAAGACTGAAAAAGAAACCTTTTTCGTAGCAGGCCTGTTAGAGAAGGCAGAACGTTTTGTTTCAGATCCAGCGGTGCAGTAACATGTCATTTTGTAATTGAATGAAACTTAATGAAATGCGTGTCCACTGCAGCTGTATTTTTGGTATCTTGTAAACCCATGAGGGCTGGGCATGTTATGTGCATGACAGGGAAATAAAGATATCTATCTATCTATCTATCTATCTATCTTATGTTTATTAGACTTTTTGTGTCTGTTAAATGCCTGAATCTTCCAAATTCCACGTCCCCAGTTTGACATAATAATTTTAATAGCTCAGCTTTTTCTGGAGCTTTTAATTGCACCTCATAGTCTTCATCGGTGGAGGTGTTTGCTCATTTTAAACGATCAAAAATAACTGCATACATTTTCATGTTAATTTCACAAAGCTCTCCCATAGCTTCAGCCTGTTTATATAGGATGTATTTCACATGACTACCATCTCATGACAGTTCCCCTTTAGGTTTAGGTTTCAGCATTTTGGTACATGGTTTTGTTCAAGGTTTCATTGACTGGTCAAAGAATCCTGAAATTAACAAATTCTTGAAAGATCAGGCTCATGTACAAATGACACGACACTCTGACAATGCTATGTCTTAGTAACAAACACAAATTGCTTAATTTTGCATTACAGGTATATTTAAAGTGGTTTTATTAATCAAATGTAGAGGTGGATGAGTCAAAGCAGTGGTGAGGACCACAGGGGAGAGGTTGGCCACGGGGGAGGAGGGGTTAGCAGCCTGAAGGCAGGGCTATTGAAGGCGTTGTGTGGTGACGGACAGAAGCGTGTCGTGAAACAAATAAATTGTAACAGCCAGCTGGAGCACCAGCCCCGCCAGCCAGTGAGCCGGAGGCTTTCATCACTTTAGGAAGCAATAATGAGGAGCAGCCGTGATCAGCCTGGAAATATGACTCCATCATGACCCAAAGCAATGCTTATGGAAGGGATGCAGAGGGGCCAGAAAGCCCATTGGCCCCAAATGAAACCCACCAGATTGCCATGACAATACTTATTGTTATTATTGTACAGTGTGTCCTCCCACACCACATGCAACTATTATTATCACCTTTGTGAAATGTAATGTTTCATAACTGAGGAGATACAGGCAAATCTAGATTTTGGTTGTCCTCCTCCTGGTCCTGAGGAGATCTGAAAGCCTTATCTGGGCAGATATCTGACAGATACATCAAATGGCAAAAGACATACACATACCATATTAGTGTTCATTTTGTCAGCTATATGTAGATTTATATGTCAGCCCTGAGAAAAAAAAGTCTGCGTGAGTTTTCAGCCTGGTCTCATTTTCCGTTTTTTTTAATAACTTTCTCTTTTAAGTAGCTCCGCTCCACTCTTGAAATACCAGCACAAAGTATGTTGCCATGGCAACACATCACCTGTTTGGGATGTGTTGGTTGGTTGGTTGGTTAGCGAATATCGAACCCTCCAGCCCCCCATGGAAATCAATTTGAGTGGAAGCAATGTTGGACTGAAGATGGAAACAGAGTGTAATGCGTTGAAAATTTGGTCTGATATCAGTCATGAGTTTCTGTGTTTACTGCTGAGGAGGGCACTCCATTTATGATTTGTCCTGGTCTATTGAAGGAAGGTGCTGGATTAATGTTGCCGTGGCATATTGTTAAGTGACGGGAGGGACAGGTATGTAGTCCTTGGCTGATGGAGCCTCAACGATCTCCCAATTATTTGTCTTATCAACAACTCCATTTGACTGCATATGACCTATTTAACTGAGGAGTGACATCATAGTTGAGTCTGCCAGTTATGGCCTCCTGAAACTAAAGCAAACTTCCAAGATACAATCCACCTCACTGATTTTAGTCTAAAAAAAGTCTGAAAATTCACCCAAAACTTACAGTTGTTAACCTGACTTGCTGGATGGCTTGTTACACACAACCTTCTGGGAAGCTGTCATTGGAAACTGTTTGGAAAAGGGCAGGCATTTTCAAAAGATACTTGGCAAGGGATTGGATGAACCATCTGTCAATCAAACTCTTACAGAAGCCAGTCAGGAGAAGAGCGAAAACATCTTTTCCATCGCGAAAAGCCTTTAGTGCCGTCCTTTGCTCTTCTGACGATGAAGAAACTCTCTCCAGGTCTGATATAACTGATGCTATTGCAGCATCTAAGCTAACCTCTTTGGTTCTAAGCCGCCTTTGTTTTTTAGAACACCTCTCCGTGTCGTCACACACACCTAAGTGTATGTGTGTGTAGCAGAGGGTACCCTCATCCCTGTCTACCCCCCCCCCCCCCCCAAAAAAAAAAGAAACGGAAAACAAAGGAAAAACCCACCCAGGCCAGGACTGCTGCCAGACATACATTCAAATTCCTGCATGATTCTTGCATGACCTCTGGCTTATCGACTTTGAGAGGTGTAAATAATAATTTTGCTAGTAACCGTGTGAGATATTGCACAGCATTAGATCCCGTCAGTCCCCTCCTTCAGGCTGATGATACGGACATTGCAGCATCTGCCGCTCTGCCTCTTGGTGAGCAATGGTCTTTGAGTTGTCTTTTACAGCACTCTCCACTGTCGTAATCTCAGATTTTCTTGAGGCAATATTCGTTCTGGATTGCATTCAATTTGTCTTCGGCGCATTTGTCCGTACTACATGATTTGCATTTTTTCTCAGGTTCTGCCATTACTCTCTCAGTTATTAGAAAACATGCAGAGTGTCAGAAAAATCAAACTAAGTTGAATAAATTAGCAAAACAGTGTGGAAGTCAAATCGACAGACAAGGTTTCAATGGTGATGATAGAGGGGATTAAAAGACTCAATTGTTACAACTAGGTTCTAAATAAACCATCTATGACCACCGGGGCACACACAGAGTAGTGTAAATGAACTCTGCACCAGGAATTTCAGCAGGCTGTTTTCCATCAATGACAATGCTTGTGCCTGTGACCTTTTATAAGGACTCGGTTCCCACGTTACAAATTGGTCCCCTTGGCAAGCGTGATATGTCAGGTGATGGACCCCACCAGGATAGAAAAACAAAACGCAGAGAGAGAGAGAGAGGTAAGAAATCAACCATATAGAGATGAACAAAACATTGCAGCTGCATGTTAAAGCAGGATTCTCTCCTCTCCTGACCTCCCTTCCCTTCTCCTCTCCCTTTCATTCTCTTCCCTTCCCTTTCCCTCTCCTCTCCTCCCTTTCCTTATCCTCTCCTTTCTTGTCTTCTCTTCTCTCATGTGGTTTGCTTCAAGGGCTTTTTCTTCGTTTTGTGGTGAAACGTCTAGAGTCTAGACAGTATGCTGGGTTCCCATCAGTACAGACCCACGCACACACTTACTGTCAGTAAGTTACAGAATTGTGTTTTGGGTGGTGTCACTATTGTTATTGTTCGGCCCGTTGTCATGAGAACTACACTCAGAGAGTACTGTCTCACTCTCTGTCCTGCTGGTCTGTTCGTTTTGCTCTCTAAGGGACAGTCAGTTATTCAGTCACATATTCCATCCTATCCTTGTCGGATAAGATGGAATAGCTTTGCCCTAGTTTTGCACTGGAAGCTGGGTGACCCATTTCACAACTCATTCTCACTCCCATCTCGTCAAATACTGACACTTGGTCACTGGCCCTAAGCTTCAAACTATGACGCTCTGGGTTCCCCTGTACAGTAGTGGCAGTGTTGGACGTGTCAGGGACGGCGTGTCCGTTTCTGCTCATTACATAGTGTCTTTTTTAAATAACATTTAAATAAATAGGTTTGCTTCTTCAAAAAAGTACTTGGTTGGGTTTAGGAAAAGATTTGTTTTGGTTCAAATAATTATAATAATATTAATAATACCGTTTTACGTAACTGGTGTTAAGTAGCCAATGTAACGAAACTGCAGTAAATTAGTCAACATTTACTTGGTTTCACACAGGACACGAACAGCGGTCTTCTGGGTTTTTGTTTGAGCCATTCCCCCTTCCTTATCTCCCGCCCTATGCAGACCTTCCCGCTTTTTATACTACATCAGTTGCTCTGAGCGTCTTACACTAATGTGGATGGGTTTATATTGGAGTCAGCTGCAAGCCTGATAACCGGCTAAAATTGGTACCAGACGACCAAGCGACCAAGCATTGGTATTTGATGAGTTGGGAGTGAAACCAGGTTGCATTTAAATCTATAAACCACCTGATTCACAACTGTCCACTGTTGGGATTTTACAACTGTATGTCAGGGTCATCCAATTTGCATTTCTCCTTTGTTTCACTGTCACCAATTGGACCGGAGGATCTCCTAAGGACCTCTTGGCTATAGACTCACCCTCCTCCACTCTCTTTGACTCTCTCTGTGTGGTACTTGGCATCACATTTTGTTGTGCTTCGCTGCCAAGAGAAGGCAATCGCAACTTCAGCTCCCCCTCCTCTCTCTCTCTCTCTCTCTCTCTCTCTCCGTTCTCTTTACAACACAGCTCTGCTGTATCGGTGGAATAGACAATCACCTCCAGCCTTAAACATGGAACGTGTACCTGATTGATACGACAGTTGAATGTGACAACGTGTACAGTGCATTGGGCACTCTGCTTAGTCTTGCACTGCAGTCTTAATGCAGGATAAAAAAATGTCCTCGTAAATGTACTGTACATAAGTATGCACAAACATACACGTATAAAATAAGCATGGAAACTTCCCTTAGGCATTGATATATAAGATTGTGAGGATCCACCCGTCTCACACGGTGTCCACCACCACTCTATCACAGCCAAGATTTAATATCACATAACCTGCCAACAGCTGTCATGGCAACCTGCTTTTTCCCACAATGCAATTTTCCCACTGTCCCTGAGCTCTGATGTACAAAGTCTCCTTTCTCTCTATTTGTGTCTTAAGTCGCCTGTATATTAGAGAGTATCGGTCTAGAATGAGCAGTTGGATTCTGAGTTTGATGTCATGTCTCTGAGCTTGTGTATTAAAGGTTTGCCTCACAGGGTTGTCGAATGTGTGTTGCAAACTCTGGCTATTGATTTGTTTGTTAATGAAATGTCATAAATCAATTCTAGGTTATTATTAAGCTCATCCCAACCTTTAAACTAAGGCACCAGGGGTGAAGGCAGCCTGGTAATCCGTCAGAATTGACATTTAATTTTACTGCATTAAGGCCTTTACAAATTTGGGGTGGTTTTTAGGTGCGATTAATTTGCACATCAATATATTTTTTAAAACCAATCACATTGAGACACGACTGAGATTTATTCTCAACTGTACTGCGAAGATAGAAAGAACAAGCCCAATCATATTTGTTTCCCAAACAGAGCAAGACAGATAACATCAATTATGAATTTGCGTTCCTTTTAGCAATAGAACCACAGTACATATCTGTTTTCTTACAGGCTCGCGGGCGAGAATACATACTCAAGTCTCTTGGCGTGTAGATGAGCAAAATCCTACACCACCAACTTTGAGTCCGGACTGCGAGCGTGTTTATTTCTTTAGTTCGGGATGGCCCACCCCAACAGCCTTTCCTGTGCCATGGTGCTCTTTCGGGGCTTAAAGTGAGAGAAGCTGACATTGCGTAAACAGGTTGCAGTCTCAAGTACCAGTCTTTGCGTTTAACTGAGAAAAACTGTAACTGAAATCTTATTGCTCCAGCATACAATGATATTCCAGACAACCGTGCTTCCAGCTTTGTGGCAACAATTTGCATTTGTCCCTTTCCTGTTTCAATATGACAATTCCCCCATTCACGAAGCCAGGTCTATAAAGAAATGGTTTTCACAGTCGGCTGTGGAAGAACTTGACTGAACCCTATCCAGAACCTTTAGGATGAACTGGACTCAGCCATCATCAGTGTTGGACCTCACTATTGCTCCTGTGGTTGAATGGGAGAAAATATCTGCAGCCAGATTGCAACATGGTGGAAGCCCATAGTGTCATAATCACATCTTCAACTATCACATATTGCAGGAATGTGAGGATTTGGCATATTTTGTTTGGGTGTCCATATCGTTTTTACCATGTGGATGTACATCGGGTACATGCAAGGTTAAAATTGTTTTATTTTCTAATAACATAACTCAGTTGCCCTTCCTTCTTTTTCCAACACCACCACCTCTGATAGACTCCCTCAGTGCAAAGTAAACCTCCAGAAGGTGAATAAATGAGTGCATCTGATTGATTGCTGAGATCATTTCCCTGCTAACAAACATGTTGAAGTGAGTCCCCAGAGAATCCCGAGGCCTTACTCTGACTTCTTGAGCTTTGACTGAGCAAACAGCACATCCCCACTCTCTGAATCCGGCTTTTATTTCCCCCTGCCTCCTTCACAATCATCTTTTGATTACGCCTACTAATTAAACCTCCAACAAGCTGCCACCCGAAGCCGCCACCCAGCCTCCTCCTTTAGGTCACCCAGGTCCCTGAGGAGAGAGAGCAAACAAGAGAACAGTGAAGGAACACACACAGTCTGTTTTTTTCTGCTTCATCCTTTCTCCACTCCTCTTATCCTCTTTAATCCTGTACCTCTTTATGCTTGTTAAGCCGCTGGAGCAGTGTGGAAGCATAGGGCACAGGGCCAGGGGGTCAAGGAGGCTCCTCCAAAGAGGCGGCCCCGAGCAGTGGTGGTCCAGGTCCTCATGGAAATCAACCGCTGAGGACTTTTCATGAATCCTCTGTTGGAACAAATGTTCGCTCACATTGAAAGCTGCACCAAACAGGGCTTTGGAATAGACACGACTAAAAGTCTAGAGCCTCGGTGGAAGCTGTTTGTTTAAGTTTAAAGCCTCGCTAGCTGCTCCTTGAAGCTGCAAGGATCCGTAGGCCCCACATGTGTTGCACAGAACCAACAGCAGAATGCTAATGTTACTGTCATTATTAATAATACGTTTGTCAAGGGAAAAGGTCATGGGATTGTTAAAATCAAAAGGTTCACCCTCTTGGGAGCATACAGTGCTCTGTATATTTCATGAAAATCAGCCCGCCATGCATACTCTCCCAGAGTAACCGTTTTCAGCAGTTAGTATGCTTATCTTCCAAATACTTCAATTATGGCTGAAAACAAAGCTCCCAGCAGAGCTCTAAGCACAATACAGGAGTGTGTTTTTACTGGTAAGGCTAGGAATAGCAAAACCATCAACTCTGACGTTCATTTCAACACTGTCATATTGTGGAGTATAATGATGACAACAGCCTGTGAGAATTTAAACCCAGTCAGCAAAAAATATATCCAAAAATATGTTTCATTAATACATTTCATAACAGCCTTGTATGTTTAACATTGAGAAAATGGGTTAGGTATATGCAACAAAACTACCTGGTTATGGTTAGCAAGAAGATCAGCAAAGTAGCATAGCAACGTAACAATTGTAGATAAATAACAAAAGCCCATAGCAGACTTTGTTACGTAACGTCTTGTAACAACCATAAAGTCAACATTTACTTTTGGTTTCACACGAGACACGAACAGCGGCCTCCTAGGTGAAAGTCCTGTTTTTTGAAAATTAAATTAAAACTAGATATAATACATAACAGATTCACATTGTATGGTTATTTTCTTTTCCAGATCATAAAGCATTTGAGTGTTCTGTATTGCCATGTGTCAGCCATGTGTTGTTGAGTTATTCTGCACCAGAGCTATTTGCATCATTATGAAAACCATGCAGCTGACCAACACATTGCCGGCGAAGGGTTACCTTTTGCTTATCTTACCAACCGCAGTGTTGGAGTGATTACAGCGAATGAGTTTGCACAACTTAAATGTGTATTTAAAAAAAGAACATGAACCCATAAAAACTGTTGAACTGGTTTGAAAATAGTGACAAATCTCTACTGAAGCTCACATTTAATTAATTGTTCAGTTCACTTCCCTTCAGCTGTTTTATTTAAATTAAAACAGCTCATTTAAATTTGATGCTTTTTTGTCAGTGTAGAGAACTTTTTTAAAGAACAACACTTCATTTTATGGATACATAATTTCCAATGTATGTTGAGTCTGTTAGGGCAGGTACATATGGTAGTGACATTTTTATCAGCAGCCACAGTTTGTGAAATGAAAACAACATCTTCACATTCAAACCAAACTCGTACTTCACAGCCACTGATATTTGAAATGCAGTGGCGGTCCGTGCATTTTACACCTGGGCCTTCAGTGCTTATCCATCTACAGTTGAACCACCTCCTAATAACCTCATTATGACGCCACAGCTACAGTTT
The DNA here is from genome assembly GCF_910591455.1 of Pholis gunnellus. NCBI lineage: Eukaryota > Metazoa > Chordata > Actinopteri > Perciformes > Pholidae > Pholis > Pholis gunnellus. Next base: position 657,923 of record NC_136545.1, read on the forward strand.
ATTATTTATTTCTAGGGGTGTAACAATACACGTATTCATATTAAACCGTTCGGTATGAGGCTTACGAACCGATCAATACGTTTGAATAATACTAGTGCATTTAGAAAATGCAGAGGCTTAAATTGTGGTGGGAAATATAATGTTTTCGGTGGACTTCGCTCAACATGGCAACCCACCACGTAAAAGACACTCTGACCCCGGAAACAAAACATTGTACCCTGGTGTGGCACGTGTGATCTGGGAGGCACACTATGCTAAACTAGCTTAGCGGGAAAACAACAGCAGCACACAAGCTACAAACTCTCCCCGCAGCGTTTAGGCAGCTGTTCACTACTGATTCAAACAGGGCTAAAGCAATCGCCACACAATCCCCATTTCTCCAGACCATAATTCTTGCTTTGTAAAACAAAACAAAACCCCAAACAGAGAATCAAATATCCGACCCTAACCCCGCGCATGACGTCATTAACGGACAATGCATATAGTCAAAATCAATATAATTAACACAATGACAAGAACAAACTCACAAGAACCAGTCACATACATTTATATGACACTGTAGCGCTAAAACACGTATTCCACTGCACACTCAAGAGCACAGGCCATTCAAATATTATTCACATCAGAGGGAACAATATTAACCATATTATAAAAATTACACCATAGACAAATGAACACAGTAGTAACGCTACTGCAGATGTAAAAACACAAAAGCACTTCACTTACCAAAGCTGCTGTTCACTAAAGACAAAGTCCATCCTCCTTTCTTTGTTAATGAAGAGTTCAATGACGCGGTTGTACAGAACATCGGTGCGGTTCACTTCCAGCCAGAGGTCCTCCTGTCAACGTGTTCGTTGAGTTGTAGATCCACTCGGGTCTCAGCAAAAGTTTTCAAAAACACCGTAGCTTGTAATTGTCCTGCCGTGCTATGGTGTCGTGTTGCTACCTTTGTTAGCCAAGTCAGTTTAGCGTAGCATAGCTCCAAACACCAAGATGCTCAGTTGCAAATAAAACGCATTCTTATCCAGAACATGTGTAAAGCTTCTCCGATGCTGTTAGCCAGGAATACTGTTCGTACAAATCCTTTTCCTGGCTGGGTCAGGGCTGCTAGCTGTGGGGTTGGCCGACACTTTCTTACAATGTCCAGTTTTTCTGGAAATGTCCTTCTTGAGAAATCTATTTCTCCTCCTTCAGCCATTGAGTGTTAAAGAAACAAAGCTAGGTAAAAAAAAAAGAATCTACATCAAGCAAAACGCTAAAAATGTCATGTCAATGTCATAACTTCTTACATATCTTTCAACTTGAACTGTTGCTACTAACTACTAAGTTCGGCTAGCTGGTTCAGTGTCACAACAGTCACGCTAGCCCACTGACCAATCACACCGCACGTTATTGCTGAGCCAGCCTCACGTTAATGCTGACATACTTGTAGACTACCTCGGTAGCTCTGACACGTCAAAGAATACGCCCAACATGTCAAACTAAAGATCTGATTGGTTGAAGACTATGACAATCAGACAATATCGTCCCCATTTACTTTAATCTACAAAGTTTACCTGAGGGCATTGGGCCTCTCTTCTTACCGAGAGAAATATGGGTGAAATCTGATTGGATAAAAGCTCTACTTAAAACAAGTTGCGCTGGAAGCAGCGCTGAAGGCTGGAAGCAGAGCAACAGAGGAAGACAGTAGCTGTGCAATTATAAAATAAGCTAATGGGGCAGATTATTAGAATACATGTAGTGTATTTGTGAAAAAGTATAACATAAAATAGCTATAACTTTGTGATTCTGTTTAGGCCAGCAGAGAAGGCTTTGCTGGCCCTGGCGGCCCACCACTGCTGAAATGATGTGCCTGTAGTTTAAATGTAAAGGAGGGTGTTGGACAGCAGGGAGAAAGAGCTGCTGAATAGAGGAGGGGAGTCCCACTCAGAGAGGAGGAGGAGGAGGAGGAGGAGGAGGAGGAGGAGGAGGAGGAGGAGGAGTGCAGCTGTCCAAACACTGAGCCCCTCTGTACCTGCCTTTAAGCTACCTCCTCCCTCCTCCCATCCCTCTACCCTGTCCTCCTTTAAACCTGTTCCCAGATCACACAACCACCACTTACACCAGTGAACCACACTATTATTATTTCCAAACTTACTTAAAGTAAAGAGCATCAGATTGTATCAATTAAAGTGTTTTCCTTTTTGTTTAATAGCAGCCACGGCCAAAATACATTTTGACCTTTGATGGTCTTTCATTTTTTTTACTTTACCAGATATCTATTGCTAACAGTGTGAATGAATTCAAAAGCACTTGGCCTTCCCATCATGATATTGTACCTTGCCAAGTCTTTTTCTTGTCCAATATATATTATTGTCTTGCTAAACACATGTAAATATGTATGTTTAAATGTGTGCATATTTACACATCCAAAAGACAAAGAGTGGGGCTGGGGCAATCATCAACTACTAAAATATATTCATTTGAATAATATGAAATACTGATCAGATAAGGTTTTAATATTTATTTTTTGTTAAATGAATTGTTATATTAATTGGGAGTTTAAAAAATAATCTTTAGAATAATCGATATATTACTCGTTTGAGTGGTGTTTGTTTCCAACTGATGAATGTGACTAATATTCACTCTCTTTTAGCTCTGTTTTTTGTCTCCACCAACTCATGAGAGAAATATCTGTCTCAAAGTGAGTCACTTTAAAGCTTCATAGAGCTGAGGGGAACTGCAGTTATTAGATAACGCTCTGTGGGTTCAGGGCAATGAGGAACAGCTCTCACTAAACCTCTGTGATTTGATATATTGTTAATAAAACTGTTAATTGGTGAAGCTTTAAGTACAGCTATGTCTGCCACTGTAAAACAAACTTGATAGGGACAAAATAGAAATACCCTAACAAACAATCTAATAATATACACATGAATGATACTTTCAAATAACAGAAGCCAGCATCCCAACCCAGTCTAAACAAAACCATAAAAACCTTTGTGAGGCTTTAGTTGCCATATTGTAGCAAAATAAACTAAATACTGTTGACAGTGAGTGTTGTGCACAATATACATTCATTACAAATATTTTACCTTTGCAATAACAGTGTAAAGATCCATTAGTGAACATTTAGTCTTTATATCATTTACATACGCTAATTAGTTAAAAACGTAATCTTGAGAAGAAAGTGTTGGTGATGTTGGTTGGTTGGTCTGTCAGCTCAGTCTAGGGAAAATATGACTACTGGCCACATTTCCATTAACCTTGAGGGAATAAATTAATTTTCAAGAAGAGGATGAATCTGAAATATTTTGTAACCTGATGCTTTGCCTAGTGCCATAAATGTTCCTTTGGTCAACTACATATTTATTCATACAGATCTGGCTTTACAGTCAGAACAATTTACCAAAATCCAGTCAAGGGCAAGGAGGTACGGAAAAGAAAGGATCTCTTCCCTTCATAGTGTCCCTCCACCTCAACACACACACACACACACACACACACACACACACACACACACACACACACACACACACACACCCCTCATCGTTAACTCTTCCAAAGAGTCCCCCCCCCCCCCCCCCCTTTCTTATTTGTCTTTTGTTCCTGTCTATCTTTTCTCTCTCCTTGGCTTCTCCACTCTCTCTTCCCGCTCTCTCTGGAAGGTTTCTCACTTTCTCTCTGACCTGTCAGGATGAACAATGTGTCTATAGAGAGGATAAGGACCTCTCCTTCCAGAGTCCCCCATGGGACCTTATTTCAGGAATAATGTCTAAGGTAGATAACCATGAGCGACAAATCATTTTTTTATCATAATAAATGAATCCTTTGCTTGTTAGCAAGTTCGGTGACTTGGCTATGTTCCAGCATTGTAGCTCAGAGCATATCTGTTGCCCCCACAGAGCTCTCAACATGGCAACTGCTGAGCTGTCGTCTCACAGCTACAGTGCTAACAGAGCTAACAGTGAAAACAACAGCAACATTACTTAGCCAACAGTGGTAACGTTAGTGATAACCAGAGGGTGAGACACTTCCGCAATGACCGCATGAGCTCAGTGCAGAGCGGCAGCCTTGAGGTAGCCAGTGGGGCACGTGCACTAACATGCACTAAAAAGCATGCAGTTGGAAATGTTACTCGATTCTTTCTATCTGAATCAGCCTCCTGTGGGCCCATTACAACATCTTGTCACATACGCAGAGAGCTAGTGGGGTTAAAAATAAGTGATAACTCATAACTGTGGTATCTAATTCATTTAGCTTGAAGCAGCTGGCTTCTTTTCAGATTTTTCTGCCAATTCATTTTCCTCACTTGTTGTGTTTTTACCCGCTCAGTTCTTATCTCAGGACAAGCGTACCTGGAAATTCTTAACCAAGAGTCCCGGTTTTCAATGAGTTTCTCAAAGAAGCTGAGTAAAAAAACTGATTAAAATGTGTGATAAATGTTGGTTTAACTGTGTGGTGAAAGATGATATTACACTACTAATCATGGAATCATTTAATCTGCAGAAGTGAAGTCAGATGAAGTTAACAACTTGATTAGTAACTTCATGCCACTGTGACTGATCAGGACTCTGGGGAAGAAAAAGTAAAGGGAAGCACCGTGGCCTCACACCAATGAAACCAGAGAAAGTTAGCAACCCTTTTTCAGACTTCTCTGTTCATTAATTCTATCCCACTATAACCAGTCCACTCAGCCTCTCTGTCCCACTATAACCAGTCCACTCAGCCTCTCTGTCCCACTATAACCAGTCCACTCAGCCTCTCTGTCCCACTATAACCAGTCCACTCAGCCTCTCTGTCCCACTATAACCAGTCCACTCAGCCTCTCTGTCCCACTGGGCTCATCAAAGTTTTTTAAAATGTCAAACTGTATTAGGCTCTGTAGTCCGGAATTATTGTCTCAAACAGTAGAAAGGCTTCACAATGAAGGTAAACGTTCCTCTGTGAACGCAGAACTCACCACCGGAGGAACCAGCATGATCATTTTAGCATTTAGCATGTTAGTTGGGGGGGTGCATTAAATTAGTCATTAACTAAGGTATTTGCAATCTTTTTTTAAATGATGTCAAGGTATAATAATGCTAACTATAACTACGACCCCACCCCCAATCTCACACAGGCCATCAGGACTTTTTCATGTGAATTTAGTTTGGACAGTAAATGTAGCTACTTCCTCCCCTGCACCCTAGTATACAAATGGTCCGATTAGTGACAGTGGGCCTCAAGTCCAGTGCAAATTATATAATGTGGTTGTTGAACCCCCCCCCCTATACAGTATTCATTGTTAAAACTCTTCTCTCTCCTGTGTGTCCTCAGGTTGTTTGCTACCAAATGCAGCGGCTGTCTTGAGAAGATAACACCCACAGAGTTCGTAATGCGAGCTCTGGAGAGTGTTTACCATCTCAGCTGCTTCTGTTGCTGCGTCTGTGATCGCCAGCTGTGCAAAGGAGACGAGTTTGTTCTGAAAGAAGGTCAGCTGCTTTGCAAGAGTGATTTTGAGAGGGAGAGGGACCTGCTCAGCACAGTCAGTCCAGACAACTCGGACTCAGGTAACACTGGGGATACCATCGTAGGCTATACAAACACAGTGGGTTGGGAAACGCATCCAATGTAGGACTTAATGTAGTCATTTTGATATCGACGATCGGTATCATTAGCATCATTACAGAGAAGACACAAAACTGCACTGAAGTCAAATCTGCAGTAAAATTAAGTCGAAGAATTGTGTTTGTTTATTTCTGTCCGGTGACAGATAAGAGTGAGGATGAGGATCTGGAGGTGAAGTCAAAGAAGTGCCCTGCCGCAGGGAAGGGCAGCAATGACAGCAAAGACCCTCGCCGGCCCAAACGACCACGCACCATCCTCAACACCGTGCAGAGGAGAGCATTCAAGGCCTCCTTTGATGTGTCCTCCAAACCCTGCCGAAAGGTTTCTAACATAATGTTATATTTGATGTTCTTTTGTTGGCAGAAAGAAAAAAATATGTCTGATATTTGGGAAATATGCAATAACATTATGATGCACACATATGATGTTATTGTATAAAAGTTGATGATGAGTGTTGCTGTGCTGTGACTTACAGGTGAGGGAGACCCTGGCTGCAGAGACAGGACTCACTGTACGGGTGGTCCAGGTCTGGTTTCAGAACCAGAGAGCAAAGGTCAGTAAACCCAAAATGTTATATCTTTCAAATCAAATCAAAAGCTTGGTTAGTGACCTATATGCTAATTTTAGGATGTGTCAGGTTCAGGAACAGTCTCCACTCATAGTGTCTTTTCCAAATAAACTTTCAACGTATAGGTTAACTTAGTTTTAAGGTTAACTTGGTTAGGTTTATCAAAAAAATATGGTGGTTTGTGTTAAAAAAAGTATGTTTTTTATTTAAATTTGTTCAGTATCTGACGTTAGTTAAGTATGGAGCTCAGGTAAAATGAGTATAAGCCGGCTTGTTTCACACAGGACACATACAGCAGTCTCCTGGGTGAAAGTTCTGTGTCTGTCTCTGTCTGTCACATGATTCAACACATCTTGGTGGTCCCTGAAGAGTCCCCCACATCGCTTCCCTTGACCTTAAAAGCACCGTTTGTTGTCAAGTCCGCCAAGTTGGCCTACCAAATATGTAACAAGACACGATCACAATGCTGGCAGAATTGATGTCATTATCCAGATCTGGATCGCGTGTGAAAATGGGGTCTTACTGTCCTTTTTTGCCAAAAGTGCTTAATTGTCTAAACCAGTTCTACATCAGTTAAGCTCCAGGGGATCGAGAATCTATAATCTACTATTTGCTTGGCTTGGTGGCATTTGGGAGAATAAGCTCGTCAAAGTCCGAATATCCTATAGGCCTTCTACTGAAGTCAGTTTTCAGTCTGTAAGCAAGTCACATAGTCTACAAAATGTGAAATGCTGGATAAAGATTGGTTATGTTGTAATAGTCACTGTTCTACCACGTCTCCTCTTTTGACAAAAATATACGTCAATCAATCAGATGCAGTGGAATCTGTTTTCAGCAGGGAAAAAATGCTCAGTACACAGACATAAATCTCCACTACATATGCCACCTCTTGGCTCCTTTATATAGCCTTCTCCATCTCGTCACCTGCAAATACACATAGCCCCTGTTCTGCTCACAGACAAAGCTGCTTGACAGTATACAAAATACTTTTTCTTTCCTTACTATCATTAAATACCATGTGCAGCGCCAAAGCAAAAGTGAATGTGTCTCCTAACAAGTGTTGTGTTTATCTCATCCCGATACATGTTATTACTCTGTGCCACAGAGCTCTTACCTTGCATGGCAGCAGAATTCATGCAATGACACGACATCAAACAAAAATGAATCATGTCAGGCTTCAATTAATGCATTTGTGTCTGGACTAAGCAGTGTCCTGTGAGAACCAACCGGCAGCTACAGCCGTGGTTTTGGTGTGTGACGACACGGAAAGGCAACTGTTTTTTCAAAACAACAATGGCGTCTCCTAAAAAGGTTAGCGTAGATGCTTCATTGGCATCCGTTGTATTGGAACTGGGACGGCTGTAGACACTAACTGTATCTAGCAAGCGACATGTCGGCTGGGTTGCTGCAGCTGTATGAACCCACATGAACAGATTTTATAACGATTTATAAAAAGTCTGACTTCATGCTTTGTTCGGTCCAGCCGCAAGGTGACAGGCAAATAACTTTGAAAATGCTTGTTTTCTGAATGGATATCGGATCTATTAGTGCTTGGCTACGCTACCACTGTACCTGCTCCATCAACACTCAAAATAACGTCATCCAGGGATAGATACAACGTTACTGTTTATGCCATAGATAGTCTATTCATACACAGACATGTATACACAAAATTCCGTCCGGTCTCTGTACAAATATGAGTTAACACAGATCTATGGCCCATCAGTACCCACAGACTGCTTTTTTTCTCCACCATTTCTATTTCAACCACGACGTCAGGACATCAGGGATGACCAGCGATTATGCGAATGACGTGAATTTCGGGCATTTGTGATGCGTCATTCTGGTGGTAAATTTGTGTCTATTCGCATCTTTGCATTGTCTTTGTATGTAATCCCAGCTCACTACTCCGAATGCTTAGGATGGGTTAAATGCAATGTACCTGTATGTATATGATGATTCTAATAAAGTTTACGAGAGTATTTCTTCATTGAAAGAAGCGCAAAGAACAGCATTGATGGCTTTTCGCTCTCTTCTCGACTGGCTTTGGCAAGAGTTTGATTGACAGATGGTTCATCCAATCACCTGCCAAGTATTTTTTTTTAAGTGCCTGCCCTTTTCCATACTGTTTCCAATGACTGGCTTCTCAGATGGTTCTGTGTAACAACAACAACAACCATCTGGCGCGTCAGGTTAGTAGAGCACCATTGTTGTTTAAAACACATCAGTGGGCCACACTGTTGCACTGGGTGACATGTTGCTTCATTACCATGAACACACACACTGTAGTTTATTTTGACTCAGTCCAACACACACCGTCCTGCTGCCACAAACACTCACTAGAGCACCAAATGTGGATTGATCCGCCATTGAAAAAAGTCCCCAACAAATGCACTATTTCCTCCTGTTTGAGTGACGTTTTATAAAAACTGCAGCGACCAACTGCAACTTCAAGAAAGTACTGAGAAAATATTTAAACTGTATGTTTGTGAGGTATTTTTTAAAGATTTACATCTTCAGTGTGAACCAATGGGCTTAGCAACAGGGTAGTGAAGTCAAGTGTTGAGAGACGGACTCACACAATGTGTTAACAATAATTCCATGTATTGTATTATCTTTCTCTGTATTTTAACCTCACTTGGTCTTTTATGAGGAAAGTGTTAGATACAGCCTTATTTTTGCAAACAGTCAGTGACACAGTGATAGCCGTGAGTTCATCATAAACTGTTACTGAACATTTAGAAAATATCTTTACATAACAAATGACATATTTCTAAAATTATGTGTGAAAACTGGTCAAGTGTCTCCATAAGACAACTTATACGTATACGTCCTGATTTGACACATTTCTGTATTATGACACATTTTCCGTCTGATCGTCACAGCAATGATCAATCAGAACTTCCATTACATAATAATTTGTGTACTTAGGTATGTCCACTTACTTGAAATATATACATTTGTAGGCTGATTGACTTGTCCTTTTTTCCAATAGCGTGCTGCTGGAGTTTCCTCGTCTCAAAGTCAATGTTTTTTTTTATTGTTTTTTGGTTAGATGCCTGGAATAAGGTTTGTGGCTGAAACAAGCTGAGGAGATTTGAATGTTTTGTTCTATGTCATAAAAAACACCCTTGAATTTTTAAATTCACGTTTGTTTGCCACAGAGCTTATTTTCTGCAATAATCCATAACCCAATGGAAGAATCCCATTGTCTTTTTTGTTGAGAGAAACAGTGATATGCTTCCAATTTGGCCTACAACTATACGTCCTCCCTGCAACACTCTATTGATGAAGATGTTTTGTCTCTTTATTTATTTGATTTTCCATAACTATATATTTCTTGTAATAGTAAAATGAATACCGGCCCATCGGTATTGCCCTTCTTTAGATTACAGTATGTCATTGAGATGTAAAGTTGTCATGTTATGTTTCTTGTGGTTTCAAATATATATATATATATATATATAAATATTCATCACTGTCTGCTAATCCTAAACACCCTAATATTCAAAGCATTTTCTTTTTTTTGTAAGTGGTCTCAGGTGTGGTTTGACCACCTGACACATCACACTTCTTTATTTGTTTTTGTTTATACAGTACATATTATTTGTTACACACCTCAAACTTTTGAAGGTCACTTGATATTTTAAATACATAATTCAGAGAAGGTTAACAAGAGAGCTCCGTTTCAATGTCTCCTTAATAAATGCCTGTCGGCCACATACCAAGCTTTTTTACTGTTCATGTATTTACAGATGAAGAAGTTAGCCCGCAGACAACAGCAACAGCAGGAGCAACACAACAGCCAAAGGCTCAGCCAAGGTGAGGAATTATCTGTGTGTTTATATACTGTACTGTTCAGCTGCCTTCTCTGAAAAAGCACCATTGATGTCCATCTGCATGATTTAATCTGTCCATTATAACTGTAATGACAGTGATTACTGAGAGCTAGGTAATTCACAAATTATTTGGAGAAACAGCTTGAAATATTACATTTATTAGGGGAGCAATAAACAGAGCGGAGTCACTCAGCAAACACTTCCAGTTTTGCAGGCTTTAGAATGAGTCCCATTCTCTGAATCCAGAGTGACATCTTTGCTGGTAAATATGAGCTTTTCCAGACAGTGGAGCTATAAAGTGTGGGCCACAGCCATGATTCTCGCTGCAGCATAGCTCCTCATAGCTAAGGGCTTATTGCCACTGTGGTCTCACCGCGTATATGAGCAGACAGTTTAGATAAGTGTCTCAGTGCTTTGGCAAGCACTGCCTCTATCTGTTCAGGGACTTCCAGCGTGTCAATATTGGCATAGCAGCAGGGTTTATTATAGTGGAAACTGCTGTTGTTAACCAAATGAGCTAAGCAAACTAGCAAACGGGGGGTTGTTTGACATTGATGTTAGGATGAGATGAAGCCTCTCGGATGACTGGTGAGATATCTTCAAGATCAAACAGCCAGTCAGTTTAGACAATGCGTTTCCAGTATATGCTCTTATAAGAAAGCCATTTGTTGTGCAGCATTCATATTCTGTAGAAAAAACATGGATGTAGTGTCTGTGTTCACAACCGTAGGGATGTTTGGAGCTCAGTGCTCCAGAGCAAGAGAAGCATGTCTGTTTTACTGCTTAAGGAATATATGGAATTACTACAATGCATCCGTGGCTGCTTGTAGTAACTTACTTAAATGATTGGCGTAGATAATAAACATGTATTCAAAGATATTCAAGATATAACGATGGCCAAAACGCAAAACCTCCTATCTGAAAAATGTACTTTGTTGAGAAAACAAAAAAGAACTTCTCGTTTTCGTATTTGTTATACATAATACACTGTTTTTGGAATAACTTTTCTTTCACAATGAAGGGCGGGAAAATCTTGCAGACAAGACTGAATATGAGCAGCCTTGCTGTACTCATCATCCAAAGTGAAATCCGCCAATCAGAAAATAGGCAGATAGGAGGTTTTGCGTTTTGGCCATCGATAAGTAAAATTGAAGGCTTTTATGAGAACAGCGACATGTTCTGTTTTTCAACAGCTGCTGTCACTATGAGCAACCACAATGCATCCGGTTGATAGTCACAAGTTAACACGGTTTGCAGAGACTTGTACATGTTCTGTTTGTTTACTTGTGGTCATTAGGTTGCCCTAGTTAGAGCAACTAACGTTATATTTCACAATAACACAATTAGTTGATATAATTAATTTATTCTGTGGTACTACTGCAGCCCCTAGACCATGTCTTAGCCCGCTAATGTTAGCTAGCTTAGCTAGCAATTTAAAGTTTGTCACTTCTGTTGGAGCAGCTGAGCTCCGCGCAGGTTCTCCCCGAAACATCTTAGACGTTGTTAAAAGTAACGTTACATAGAAAGTACCGGTAAACGTTGAACATTTTACACTTCTAAGGACGTGTATCGTATGGAGACACCAAGCTTGCTTCTTCGGCCGAGCACATCTGGTACCTACACAGGTGTAGGTACCAGATGTGCCTACACCTGGTACCTGGAATTGTGTATAGCCTGGGAAAACCAAGATAGTGATCTCAATCCAGATATGAGATATGAGACACTTGAAATGGCAAGTGTAAATGGGAGCTGTTTCAGGTTTAAAAAGCAGGCAGACTACAATTTTAGGGTTTTACTGAACACACAGCAGCTATCTTAGCCTCAGTGAATGCTGTAGGCGCACCCATTGGAAATCCAGCAACACGTATGTGAATACAACAAGAGAATACGTCAACTGTGGAATAACTGGGGGTTGCGTTTCTCCTCTCATGGAGGAGCTATTATGTCCCAGACTAGTCTGTCCACATAACGCAGAGAGACCAAACTGATAACAACCCTCCATCTTTCTTTCAGTAAGACAGCAAACAAGCCAACCCCCAAATGTGAAAGTGGGATCAGTAACTGTAATGTAATCATCAATGTTAATCAAATCACTGTAACTTTACTGCTCAAAACCGTGAGTTGGACGTGAGATGCCCTCACAGGTATAGGAAGACAATGTGCGCATGTGCTATGTGACCACTACATCTGAGAGTTGTAACCCTGCTCGCACTTGTTGCTACTGACTGTTACAGAGGTGATATCAGGTTGTATGGAGGGCCTGCTCAGCTCCTACTCAGGGCATCTACCTCCAAACCAGCAGCAGCTGGTGACCATGGAACACGGCAGCTACCACACTGACCCCTTCCAGCAGGGCCTCACGCCACCACAGATGCCGGGTGACCATATGAACCCCTATGGTGAGCACCACACTCTATAATGGCTGCACCTGTGGTCCTTTTTTTACATGTTCTCTGTAATCTCCTTGTTTCCTTTGATGTTAATATGATGTGGAGACTTTTGTCTGTAGTGGTCTCCAACTGGAGACCTATCCAAAGTGTTTCCCTACCTGCCCCCCAATGCATGCTGGGATAGGCTGCAGCCCTCAACTACAGTAGAGGATTATTTCACATCTCTGCAATACCCAATGTGAAACCTGTTGATTGAAGATAGTATCATGTTGCATTATGGGAAGAATAGGATCCTGTTTTTTGTGGACCTTGACATTTAATCTGCACTGGTCTTGGGTTTATAAATCAAAAATGATAGCTGATCATTTAAAAAAAAAAAAAAGTACCATCTGGTTTGAACCACATAACAAACTGTTAAGTACCATCATGTTCCAAGACTTGACTTTTAGTTATTTGCTTTCAAGGATTATCAAACTAGGATTTTGTACTTCTGGAACACAACTCTAAAGATGTGCTTTCATGTTCCAATGGTGACATTTTATTTCATTTTTTCAAATTTGTCAATGAATGAACTGAACTTATGAAGCAGGTAGCTCAAATCAAGCAATCTGATTGATTCATATCAGTGATATGATACCCACAACAGCTATGATGTCTAATTCCTTTGCACTTTCAGTGTCATTCCACGTCTGAAAAAAATTAAAAAGTAGACTAATGTGTTGCTTAGCGACAGGGTTAGGGGAGGATTGCAGAACATGTCACAAGTTAGCCGCTAAAGCCCGCTACAAAATGGAAACATGTACGACTCTATGGAGGCGTTGATTGAGCAGCGCCCATCTCCAGAAAAAAAACACCTGCTAATCGACATGCAGCGCCACATAAAGAGGAGGTTCCACGATGTTGCCCAGAATATACAACCAAGAAAGAACGCAGCAGAAATAAACTAACCACTGCCCACACAGCACCACAACTCAGAAATTGTCTGATGGGACCAGAGAGATTCTGGCTGTAAGTGTCCACAAGTGTGAAAGCTCTCTGCAGAGCTATTGGCAATTGAAACTTGGGGACAGGAAAAAGCAACACAGCTAACTATTGAAGCCAGGCCTCGCACAAGCAGTAGAGTCATCCAACTGATGCTGGACAGTGTGTCAGTGGTTGTACATTAAATGGCAACATGCAAATAATGAAATTAAATAGCCAAATAATAAATTCAATATAACACTAGCCTGTCATAAAAAAATATATATCTATATGTATATATAGGTATATATATGCTAACTGCAAGTGTTCGCTCCATAGCAACTGCCTCGTCAGTGCAGGCAGCCAACCCAGGAAGGCCCATTCTATTGTGAACATTATTATTTATTAATAAAAAACTATTCAACTTGGAATGTGTCTATAACTGTCGTGTGGCCATACTTGATGATCGTTTTATATAAAAGCAATATCTTACTTAAAGAAGTAACATGGAAGCAGCCCAACAGAGAGCTATCTCCAACCCCAACACTCATTGTTAGTGGTTTTAATGAATTTACTGTATGGTTGAGTTTCACTGTCGTCAAATACATTGCCACTAAAATGCAGCGAGTAGCCTTTTATATGGCAGTAATACAATGTGTCAGGTCTGTCAGCTTGCTGTGTACAGCTCTTCTGCCCCCCCAGTGGCCAATAAAATCAATGAATGCAGCTTTAAATAGAGATATCTGTGTTTAAGTGGACTTCTTAAAGCTACTGCCCACTCACGGCCGTTGTGTTTGACTTCACTGTTTCTTCTCTGCTCTTCACAGGCACCGACATCATCTTCCATGACATGGACAGTGACACCTCTCTGACAAGTCTAAAAGACTGCTTCATGGCCACTCCAGATGCAGGCTCCTCGCAGGCTCGGGCGGGGAACCCCATCGACCGCTTGTACTCCATGCAGAGCTCCTACTTTGCCTCTTGAGAACCCACTATCGCCACACCGTAATCCCAGGCCATGAACAGGTGAGCCCGCATTGGTGAAGACACAAGACACATGTCCTCTATGACATGAATCAGTAAGGAGGGAAAAGTGATTGCAAGACGGAATCCACCAAATATACCTGACCGACCTCCACCAGCCAAAGGAAAAAGGAAAACTTCAAACTAAAACTTCCCCTGCCAGTGGGCCTCCATTCTGCTTTTCGACTGGGCTCATTTTGTTGGATGTCAACATTTGTACAGATATCACATTGGAAGTGTTTAGTGCTATGAAAAGTTGGAACATTTTGTCCAAAACAAACTGTGTCACAGAAACGTTAGGCTCCGTGTTTCTCAGTATGTAACACAGTTTAATAGGTACTTTATTATGGTTGTAAGTTGTTTTTAATGGGACAATCAGGCAAATGTAGTTTTGGTGATGTAATATTAGCAGACTACCAAGTGAAAAAATAACAGTGAGCCAACTGATTGATACCTGTTGCAGAATGTATATATTGTTCTAAATGTAATTACTGTTCTTCAGAAACATCCAGTTTTGCATGTTAGGATAGACGATTTATTTATTACTCACCAACGTGCTGGTATACAATAAATCAAGAAATTCTGTTTAAAAAGGCAATAAGATCCCATTGTTAAGTACAAAAAATACTTCCTAATTCATTGATGATTTGATTCTGCTATTTATGATGTTATTTGCATTGTTTATTAAGTGTGTAAATTACTATTGCTTTGCTATTTATTTTTCCATTGAGATCATGTGGACATTGTCAAGAGGGCATCTTAGATTTGCTAACTTATCAAAAGTGTTGGTACTTAAAATAAAAATAAAAAATGCATTCTCTTGAATTCTTGTCGTCTTTTGTTGAATTACATGGGAAACGGTCAATGAACAATGGTAGGACAATTCTAAGATCGGCAGTTCGATCCCCAGCTCTTTCAGTCCGCATGTCCTTGAGCAATATACTGAAACCCAAATTGCTCCCAAAGGCCTCGGCATCGGTGTGTGAGTGTGCGTGAATAGGCATTAGTTTAGATCCTGATGGGCAGGTGGCACCTTGTATGGCAGCCTCTGCCATCAGTGTGAATGTGTGAATGTTGGCATGTAGTCCATCCATTTAGAAAGGTACATACAAGAAAGAAGAAATTAAATAAAAAGAAGAATTTAGGTAAAAATGTTGCATATTTCATGCTACATTGTATCCTCAAACGATGGTATACAACATCTTACAAAGAGTTATTGTATTCAACTGCATAATATGTGAATTGTGTGTATGCCAGAAATGCCCAGATGTATAGTAGATTAGCAAGAATTTCTGAGTGTGCTTACTGGGGCATAAAACAGGCCCAAAGAGCATTCTGGCACTTCAGACTGTTCAATAGAGGACAATAATTATTATTGTCTTGTACAATGATAGCAAATAAACGTGGAGCTACTCGGGACCCAGGGCGTTACGGTACAGTTAAGAGGAAAAACACAGGAGATCACATATGTAACGTACTCTAGAGACAATATTTAACACTGAAATACTTAATAATTCAGAAGCACTTTATGGCGCCCATGTCTAACATGCACTATAAAAAAGTTAATAATGCTTCATAATCTCATTATAGCACTGTTTAGTTACAAACTCATAAACTCATAAATGTTCATCATGCTTTATAACAATAATAAAAACACATGAATATTATTATTTGCAACTATAATAGTGTGCTATAGTTGTAAGACAACTATAGTAGCCATAGTTGTAATACATTATAATCACAGTAATAATACAAGTGCTAATTGTTTGCTTTAATTAAAGAAAAAAATATTACAATTAATATAGTAATTAATTAATATTAATATTATTGCAACAACACACAAAATGTTGTAAAATACATTTATACTTTAATGAAAACAATGACCGCTTACACTAACTTAGAAACACATTATAATGCAATATAACAGTAATAATAATTAAATGTAAAAATATTATAATGTATCACTACTAATTATAATACACTGTGATACTTGCAAAATAAGTCAGTGAGTGATCAGCTGTTATAAAGTATTATGATACTTGACCTCATAAGTCATTATGAGGTGCCTTATAAGGTGTTGTGATTATTGTTATAAAGCATCATGAATATTTATGAGTGCTTATAACTATAATTATAAGCAGATTATAATGCATTATAACTATGTTTATGATGCGTCATAGACAAGGGCGTCATATAAAGTGTTACCAATAATTTAAATGTTCCTTTAAAGAAATACTAATAAACATACTGAGGGTAAGAGGTATTGCTGATATGATTTGTAATAAACAATTTTCATTCAATGGCAGCGCCGACCGGTAACGTCGGGATCGATACGGGGATGTGATGCAGACGTATTGTTTGAGTGTATTTCAGTGTGCTGTTAATGCCATACCTTTTGTTCATTTAGTATGCATCACATACTAATTGAGTATGCACTAGTGCGCAGTACGTTAGTATGCGAGTTTGAACACTCTATGACAAGTCTGCATTAGCTTCACCACTCACATGTTGTGTTTACTACTTGGGGTAGACCAACAATAGAATCCTCAAGCCAAAACATTCTGATGTCTTAATGTAATTTGAGGGAAGCTTCCCACGAGCTGGATGTAATGGAACGCGTAGTAAGCAGAAAAGGCAGATGAGACGGAGAATGGCAGAGATAAACGACAAGGAGGGAGAGAGTCAAAGAGTGCAAAGAGCAGGGAGAAAAAAGAGGTGAAGAATTCACAGGATTCAGTAGGTGAGAGTTTTTGCCCGAGGTGTGCAACACTGTGAGATGTGAGGCAACACCTGGCTGGCTCTTCAATCATCCTGACAGCAGATCAGCTCGACATTTGCGCTTCACCTCGTTTCTCCCAAACCTACGCCGAGATCTATCTTGATAAGCAGCTGCTTTTTCTCAGAACTGGTTGTTCTTTTCTTATTTGTTCCCCTCTCATCTACTGCACCCTGAAGGAGGAGTGCTCTCCATTACTCATCAGTTCCTTCTCCTTTCTCTTGCTCTCCTTTCTCTCCCCTGAGGCAGCAAATAGATCATTATGCTGACCCTAACTAACCCTACAGACGCCATGACGCTCAAAGGCCTTTACACATCAGGGGCGTTTTTTTCATGCTCTTAATTCGCACGTCAATATATTTTTTGTTATGAGTACTTTCACACAGGAAGTAAATATGACGCGACAGAAAACTGAAGACGATTTTTTTGACCTTACACCCATAAATAAAGGCCTATGTGTTGTTGTTATTGTATAATGTTTAGATAAGAAATATGTATTATTTAGTTATGTTACTATTCTAACTGATTGTACCCCGAAATAACTCACAAAAGGCCCCAAAGAAATATGCAACTCTTCTATACTGCTTACTTACATAATTTGAGTTGCAATGGAAGAGTGGCGCTGTTCCTGTGTGTCTGTCCAAAGTTTGTTAATATCAAACGTGTTGCGTTTCAAAATTTCCCCAAATTCCACAAAGCACTCCATTAGATCCCCAGCAGTATGACCGCCAAGCCTAAAGTAGATCAGGTGAGCGTTTCTTGAGATGCGAAGAACACACAGACAGACTGACAGACATATTCCCTGCTTTGTAGTTAGTTTATCATTTTAAAAGTGAAAGTTCTAATTTTAGGATTAGATCTTTTTAAGTGTCTAATATTTTGTCCATCTTTTGATGTGCATTTACATATATGGAAAAGAAACAACATCAAAAGCATCTTTCGAATAAACACCTTCCTGTCAACAAGGATCTCAGAGTTTTATTAAAGGACTTTTGTATTGTATAACAATGTAAAGGGGTCTCATATTTCCGGTTACATTAGCATGCAATGCAAAGTTATTGGGACAATGTGACCTCCATATATATATAGAGAGAGAGAGAGGAGAAGGAAGGGGTTCTAAATGACACTAAGGGCTGTACAAATAACTGGTGCAAATTGGGGTTGTGGAACAAGAACAATGTCTTGAAATGCAAATATGTGGTCTTTGCATTTTTCACATTTCCCCATCAGGTCATGGTTTAGAGAGGAGAAACAACTGACATCCAGCAGTAGTTGTGGAAAGTCTGTGTGGATGTTGAAGGGTTGGATAACATTTAACAATACTATTTAAACAATCTGTAATTGCTGATTCACTCTTTTCCACTTGAAGTTTGTTGTTTGGTGACATTATATGGTCAATAAGATTTCAACGCGTTTTCACATTTGTGTACTACAAGCTTTAGAATAATTTCTAAACATAATTTTACAATTGCAACATCTTATTGATTATTTATTTGACCTCATAACTAACTAAAGTTATAGCTGCATCAACTTTACACTAAATCTAAATCTTATTGTCTAAACTAATTCTTTGGTTTCCTCCCTTATGGACCCTGGAGACATTTGATCCCTAAACTAATAGTATACACACGCACACCTGCAGGTACGCACTACTTCCATCAGCCCAGACAGGTTCTACAAACCCTCACACCTCAGATTTGAATCCAGTAATCCCTGCAGTGGGATTTCCCCTCTGGAGTTTATACCTGGCAAGTGCACATGCACTATCTAGTTCACTAAAAAAGTACATGTAGTTCTCCTACCTCTCGACCTGGTTTCATGACTGACAGACGGCAACAATATTTACCCACCGCGCAACAAATCCCTTCCTCCTCTGTATGAGCTGTGAGTGAGCATGAGTGGAATAACTCCCATTTGTTCCGCTCCGACAAGCTGCTGGATGAAAGACAAACAGCTGCCTCTTTGCCAAACAATTGATCATAAAAAAATGATGCGTATACACGGCAGCACACAAAGACAGCTCATGGTTTGAGTTCAGTCAGGTGGAAGGTACAGAGGGAGACAGATGTCAGTGGCTTTCTGCACGATGAAACCTGCCGCCCAACAACGTTTGGCCTCGGTGTTACCGGCAAACATTTCTCAGGTGACTCAGAGGCCAAGGTGACAAAACGTGCTCGCAGCACTCCTTTCATCAGACAGATCATAGAAGGAAGTAACATGTATCTTGATTAAGTATTTCTCAAAACAAACTGAAAATGTCATAATTCAAGTGTTTTATTCATGGTTTTTCACCTTATGGGCTCTGACTGGGCCTCTTTTGATTTTGTATTTTTGTTGCTTATTCTTCTTCTGCAATGGTTTAATAGCACCCGAATGGAGAATTAGCTCCACTGACTGTTTATGTCCATGAACCAACTGTTAATATTCAGGTTTATATAGTACAAAACCTAGCCCAGTCAACTTTGTTGTACTTGATCAACCACTTAAAGCACCTCTACACTACATGTCATTCACCCAGTCACACACAGATGCACCTGCAATTTGGACACATCGAAGCCGGAAATCCGACCGCCGATCATCGGATTGGAGGACGACCCCGCCCTACCACTGAGCCATAGCCTCCCCATGACATGAGAGGTACGTGGTATAATAATGACTATAAGAAGCAAGACAGTTCACAGGGGGCAAGTGGCTGGGGGGGTGAATGGGTTGAACAAAAATGTTTTTTGCCTGAACCTAACCATTTCCCACCGTTAATCAAGCGTCATTTTGCATTTCTGCAAGTGTGTTACTATGTTAATATAAAACCCTTTTTGGATTCAGAAACGTCGATGTGGAACATTTCCTGTGATTTGCAGAAACGTACAATAGCAACATCTTTTTTTCTTGCGACTGGGTTGCAAAATCAAAACAGCAGTTTTCTCATGACACTTTTCATAAACAGCAGGCCAAGACCACAATCTTTAATTAACAGAGACCCAACATTTTCCAATGAGCAAGCATTTAATCGACAGCCTCAAGGAAGAACTCCTCTTTAACAGGAAGAAACCTCAAACACAACCAAACTCTGAGTGGGCGGCCATCTGCTTTGACCTTGGGTTTCATAAATGATAATAACAACTTTAAAAAGAATACAAATATGACTAATAATAATATTATTAGTAGCAGTGGGCGTGAAGAAGAACCACGGCAACAAGGCAGTCATGATCCATGATCCAGGCGCAACCATGATCAACCATGATCAACCATGTTCAACCATGATCAACCATGTTCAACCATGATCAACCATGATCAACCATGTTCAACCATGATCAACCATGATCAACCATGTTCAACCATGATCAACCATGATCAACCATGATCAACCATGTTCAACCATGATCAACCATGATCAACCATGTTCAACCATGTTCAACCATGTTCAACCATGATCCATGGGAACCTGCAAGATGAGAAAGCACAAAAACTCAAGGGAAGATGCCAAGTTAGTAACATGCACTAATGCAGTGGTTCTCAAACTTTTTCTGTCACGCCCCACCTTGGAGGAAGAAAAATGTTCATGCCCCACCGCCCCAACAAAATTGCAACAAAATGGTCCATGTTGAACTATTATTGAAATAACATTTTGTGACGCCATATGCTCACACATACCAGGAGAATTTTATTTTAAATATGAGCTTTAAAATGTAGCATTCTGGTGAACTCTGAGAAGAAAATTAAGTGATAAAACATTTACTTTAATCAAAAAACTAATTTATTATTCAGTTATTAATCAGTATTTCAGCTCTATTATTATTAACCTTTAAAAGTTTTAGTCATATAAAAACAAAGATAGCAAGAGTAGCGAGAACCATCGCCTGTACAAATAAAGTGATTAATTTTCATTACTGTATGGCTTCATATTAACTTCCACTGTTACTGTAGAGCTGTTAGGATTGTAGCCAATCTTCTATTTGCAATTAATATGCATTCAATTCAGTTCAATTATTTCAATGAAAATGATAATCTACTCCGGCTAAGGTAGCTTATCAAGAGTAAAATAACAGCTGTGATTTAACTGCACGTGGGACTGTTAGTACCCTGGCTGTGGTCATCACAGTGAACAGTGTCTGCAGTGTGATGAGAGGACACGTGAGCCCTTGTTGCTGTTCTTCATCTCCTGGAGCAGAGGCTGCATTCAGCATACCCTGCTTTATCAATGTATTTAAAACACTGTGACAGCAGGAAGCTGTACTCACCTCTGTTTAGACCTCCACCTTTATCCAGGCCCAGCTCCACCTTTATCCAGACCCACCTCCACCTTTATCCAGCCCCAGCTCCACCTTTATCCAGACCCAGCTCCACCTTTATCCAGACTCAGCTCCACCTTTATCCAGCCCCAGCTCCACCTTTATCCAGGCCCACCTCCACCATTATCCACACCCAGCTCCACCTTTATCCAGACCCAGCTCCACCTTTATCCAGGCCCAGCTCCACCTTTATCCAGACCCAGCTCCACCTTTATCCAGACCCAGCTCCACCTTTATCCAGGCCCACCTCCACCTTTATCCAGACCCACCTCCACCTTTATCCAGACCCAGCTCCACCTTTATCTAGACCCAGCTCCTTCACATCTCAGCCCTGCATCAAGCTGCGCTACACAAACAGCCTCCTCTTCCTGAAGCTCTTTGACCTCATCATCTCATCAGTATCTGGGCCTTTCATTCTACTTTGAGTTAAAACAAACAACCTGCAAACAGATCCGCTGGTGTTCCGGTTTAACGTTAACGAGTGACCGCGTGAACTGAACTGGAACACGGGGGGGGTGTTTCATCACGTTACGTTTTTTCCTCCTAAATCGCGATAATGACGAACGTTAACAGTCCACAGAGTTCCGCATGCAGTGAACGTTAACTTAACCCAGCAAGTCTGAACTGTAACGGTACTTAACGTAACTTAAACTTTAACTGAGGGAAAGACGCTGTAGAAATCTTAACGCTGATTGGCCAAGACTCCACACGTCACATCAAAGATGTTTTATTGTGAAGATCACCACATCACCTTTTCTCCTCGTCTCACTCCAATCTGAGAAATGCTGGCTGGCCAGTTGACCCCCCCCCCCCCAAAAAAAACCAACAACAACAGCTCTACGGATCTACACGATTCACGTGGATGATATATTTTGATTCAAAACGGCGAATTTTGCCAAAAAGCGACAAGTTTGCAGGTATGAATGAAATTCTGCATTTCCCCCGAGCCCCACCTGCAATACCGCTGCGCCCCACTAGAGGGGCGCGCCCCACAGTTTGAGAACCACTGCATTAATGTAACATAAATGCATACAGATGGAGAGGAGCTCAGTGTAAGGCCACAATCGCGCTGAGATTTGCCGCTAGATAGGAGTTGCCAGCAAAACCATTGTTTTCACATGGTACTGGTACTTGGCGTGCACCACGCATTGCGTTTTTCTCAATCTCACACTTGCCACTCGCCAGAAAACCAATCAAATCAAGCAAGAGGCAGGCTTTGCTACGTTGCTACTTCCATTCTGTTTTGATGCCGGCAGATTTAACAGTAGGACAATGGCAAATGAAGATGAGAAGTTGATATTAGCAGTATGATGAGCTAGGGGCTGGTCCAAGTGTTGTCAAAAGAGGAAAGACTTCTCTTAAAAGTGGAGAGATTGTCTGCCACCCTGACTAAAAATGGCAACTGCTTCCACAGGAGAAGTGCTTAATAGCTGAAGGCCCTGGCTCCCATTATACTTTTGGAGACTCTAGGAAACACAAGTAATCCTGCATTCTGGGAGCACAGTGTTCCAGTTGGATAAAAGGGTACCATGAGCTCTTTAGGATAGGATGGAGCCTTACCATTAAGGTCTTTGTAGATGAGAAGGAGGATTTTAAATTCTACTCTGGATTTACAGGGTAAGGTCATTAGCCAGTGCTGAAAAGCTGATATGGGAGAAATATGATCCTATTTCCTAGTTCTTGTCAGTACACATGCAGCATTCTGGATCAACTGGAGAGTCTTTAGAGACTTATTGGAGCAGTCTGATTATAAGGAGTTGCAATAGACCAGCCTGAAGGTGACAAATGCATGGACCAGTTTTTCTGCATGTTTTTGAGACAGGATGTGCCTGATTTTTGAAATGTTGTGTGATTGAAAAAAGGCAGTCCTTGAAGTTTGTTTCATGTGGGACACAAAGGATACATCCTGATCAAAGAGCACTCAGAGATTCCTTACAGTGGTGATGGAGGTTAGGGCAATGCAATATAAGGTAAATATATCTTATAGATAGTTGTTTGGGAGGTGTTCGGGTCCTAGTACAATACATTCCATTTTGCCTGGGTTTAGCATAACAAACAACAAAATTGCTGGTCATCCAGTTTTTTTTTTTTTGTCTTTAACGCATGCTAGTTTAGCTAAATGTTTGGTTTCATCTGGCTTGATCGATGGATATAATTGGGTGTCATCTGCATAATAATGATAGTTTATGGCATGTTTCCTAATAAAATGGCTTTATAGAAGCATGTATATGGTGAGTGGAATTGGTCCAAGCACAAAAAAAACTTGGAACTCTGTGACTAACTTTGATGTGTGTGGAGGATTCATGTACAAACAAAGATCCATCAGATAAAAAATACTTAAACCAGCTTTGTTAGGTTCCTTTAATGCCAATTACATGTAATTGAGATTGATACATGAGCGTGGAACATGCTGAGATTGGAACATGTTCCAATCTCTGATGTGATGGTAAACTGTGTCAAATGACTCGCTACAATCTAACACGACAAGTATAGAGTTCTTTGTCTGATACAATGAGAAGGTCATTCATGACTTTCACCAGTACTGTCTCTGCTATGATGCACTCTAAACCCTGACTGAAAAACCTAAAAGAAACAAATCTTATTTAGAAAGTTATACAACTGATTTATCAAGGATCTTAGAGAGGAAGGGAATGTAAGGAATAGATATATAGTTGGCTAAAACATCTGGATCACAAACAAAACCTTTATTACCTTGATGTAACATTTTAGATTTTCTTAAATTATTTTTTGATTGATAGATAATGTTTCTTTCAGTGTACGGTACTTCATTCTATCCTAAGTGTCAACATATAAAACTATAATATTCAGTTGTTGGAGCACATAAAAGAAGTGAATCTTAGTTGGATGTCAGGCTGAGATATAGATCAAGTGAATGTTGGAGAGTTTTTAAAAACAAACATACAGGGATGCGTGTTGCAGTGAAGAATCAGGTGAGATTTGATTGTTAAACATGAGTGAAGGCAGCTTTGCCTCTTCCACGTCTGTAGATTTGATCTCACTTACAGGAATTCTAATCTTCACACATGCCACATTCTTGGCGCTCTGCTTTAAATATGAGATAAATAGTGAGTGTCTGTTGCTAGAGGCCCCCTGGGCTCCGCTCTGGGCCCGCTGCACTGAGCTGTGAGACAGCCTCTGACAATGCACCGTTTCTCCGAGTCTTATCCGAGGGCAATCTGACATCACAGGTGTGAGCGAACAGAGCAGTCAAACGCAGGCACGATACAACTCTCTACCCTGGGGACAAGTGGGCTGTCTAAAGCAGACCTTCTATTGGCTGGCCTTGAGACAGTGGCTGACACCTTGGTCTCCGCAGATCTGGAAACAAACTCACTTTCTGCTCAGCTCTGTAACCTGTTGCCCTCAGTCACATTACCGCCATACTTTTCCACACCTTGGAGAAATACACTGATTGAGTCTGTGTCTCAGACAGATGAATGGCAGCCAGAGGGCAGGTAGTTGTGCACACTCCATGTTTGATGGTTTTCACCCCCTCTTTTAAACCAGTGCTGCACTTGAAATGTCTTCTTGGACTCCTTTTACCTTTCTGTTTAGCAGTGTTCACAAAATGGTAGACTTCAGAAGTAGCCCGACTGCATTCTCTATTACTGTGTGTAAATCTCACTTGTCCTATTTTTTCCCCACATTTTAGTTAACATTTCAGCAGTGGTGGGCCATCAGGGCCAGCTAAGCCTTCTCTGCTGGCCTAAACAGAATCACAAAGTTATAGCTATTTTATAATTAAATCATTTTTCACAAATACACTACATGTATTATAATTTTTTAATTTTTAATTTTCTCATCGCACAGCTCCTGTCTTCCTCTATTGCTCTGCTTCCAGCACAGCTTGCTTTAAGGAGAGCTTTTATCCAATCAGATTCAGCCCCTATGTCTCTATGTAAGGAGAGAGGCCCGATGCCCGCTAGAGAGCCTTGTAGTTTAAGTAAATGGGGAAGTTATTGTTGATTGTCATAGTCTTCAACCAATCAGATCTTTAGTTTGACATGTTGGCCGTATTCTTTGATGTGCCAGTGGCACCGAGGTACCTGCTAAGTACGTCTGCATTAACGTGCGCCGTGATTGGTCAGTGGGCCAATTCTGTCTTGTCAAACAGAAAGCTAGCTAGCAGATCTTAGTGTTTAGTAAGAGTTCAGGTTGAAACATATGTAAGAGAAGTTATTTTTAGCGTTTTGCTTGGTTTAGATTCTTTTTTTTTTACCAACTTAGTCTTTTTAACACTCAATCGCTGAAGGAGGAGGAGAAATGGATTTAGAAGTTACTGACTTTGTTCACAAAGAAAGGAGGATGGACTTTTGTATTTAAGTGAACAGCAGCTGTGGTAAGTCAACTGCTTTTGTTTTATTTACATCTGCAGTAGCGCTACTACTGTGTTCATTTGTCTATCGTGTCGTTTTTAAGAATATGAATGGCTCGTGCTCTAGCGCTGCAGTTTTGCTGGATTGATTTGTTGCTTTGTTGTCATATAAATATATGTGACTGGTTCTTGTGAGTTTGTTCTTGTCATTGTGTTAATTACATTGATTTGGACTATATGTATTGTCCGTTAATTACGAAGCATCCCGTCATGCGCGGGGTTAGGGTCCAGACAATTGAATCCGTTGTTTTCTTTTTACAAAGCAAGCATGATGGTATGGAGAAATGGGGATTGTGTGGTGATTGCTTTAGCCCTGTCTGAATCAGTAGGGAACAGCTAATCGCTGTGGGGAGAGTTCGTAGATTGTGTGCCACTGTTGTTCCCCTGCTTAGCCTCCCTGAAGACACGTGCGGGGCCTCAGCTGTTTTTTGTTATTGTTCCAGGTTCAAAAGGTCACACAGCCGTTGTCTGTTACGTGAGCGAAGTCCACCGAAAACATTATATTTCCCACAATTTAAGCTTCTGCATTTTCCAAATGCACTAGTATTATTCAAACGTATTGCTTGGTTCATAAGCCTCGTACCGAACAGTTTAATACGAATACGTGTATCATTACACCCCTAGAAACAAATAATAACCGTAGCTGTGTCGCCGTAATGAGCTTATTGCGAGCTGGCTCAAGTGTAGTAGGACAGCACAGAAGGCCCAGGTATAAAATGCACGGCCCGCCACTGATTTTCAGCCACTCATTCATGCTGGACAGCGCCCACTGCTTTAGTTGGAAACATAACAAATAAACTAATATGATCAACAGAATGCGAAGAGGTTACAGTGTTGACATATCAAAGACGTTTATGT
Organism: Pholis gunnellus; assembly: GCF_910591455.1. Taxonomy (NCBI): domain Eukaryota; kingdom Metazoa; phylum Chordata; class Actinopteri; order Perciformes; family Pholidae; genus Pholis; species Pholis gunnellus. The sequence continues at coordinate 684,611 of NC_136545.1, forward strand.
GTTGCAGAGATAACTACTGAAATTAGCATGCTAATTAGCTAGCACTGGCCCGTCCTGTCTTGTAATACCACTTGAACCTGGAGTGGCGATAGTGAGTCACCATAAAATCCAGTCTGTCCTTAGTCCAACATAAGGGGACGAAGAAGTAGAGCTGCACAGAGGGCCTGTCAATAATAAAATCCCTCGTCCATGTGCGTTTTGATAATTTGTTTATTGGTTTAAATTCAAAGTGGCAGAAATGAGAAAACTACTCCTACTACTACCACCACGCCTCATCTTCGACCCCGTCAGGAGGCTGCTTTGCCGGGAGTAGAGCGTGTGTCAGCTCTGGAAGGCAGACGGCTCTTTAAATTCAGTCAGAGCAAAACCAAGCACCAGGGCTCTGATTCCAGGAGCTGCTGCCCCGGCTGGAGTTCTTTTGCCGGCCATATCTGAGTCACCACAGCCGCTAACAGAAGCTCGTCTCCAGGAGCCACAGCACACTTTCATCCCGGCGAGGCTGTGATGCTGACGTTCTTCTTGAGGGAACACAACTCAAACCATAATAACTTCAAGTCATACAAATGGAAATCTGAAGAAATCTGTTTTGATTTTGAATGACTTTAATGGCTGTAAATCAGAACGTTATTTTGTAAAGCATACATTACTGAAGCAATACAAAGTACTATATGAACCTAATATTTGAGTACAGTGCAGTCATGGCCCCATTCTACAGTCTGTCATTGCATGAGGCCCCTGTGGCCCTCTTGTGGCCTGTAACATGAGTTGTTTCCCTGACTTATGACGCTGATTTGTTTATTGTTTTACTAAGAGCTCCTTCTCTGCTGAGATCATTTGAAGCTATGGACTCATTTTAGGCCTGAACTTGCATTGAAACCTAAGCTCCCACTGCCAGACATTATTCATTAATAACAGCAGGCTCCTGATGACATCAGCAGCACACTGTCATAAACATTAAAGATGGCTGACACCTGTCTGCAGCTATACATAGGCAGCATGCTCGAGTACCAGGAGTGTAAGGCTTACCCTTCTGTCACCTAGGGCTTCAGGTGAGTCTGAAAGACGTTTGTCACCAGCCGGCACCGAGACGCAGACTGGTGGTATATACCATGTAAGTTGAAATTATTTTTTTCATGTATTCCTTAGCAACCAGTTCCACATTTAGAGCCCCAACTATAATGCTGAAATACTATAGCACTCATAATGAGGTATGGGTGCAGTTGAAAAAGATATAGGTATAAAAAGCAAAACTTCAAGAATGTTCGAATAAAGTTCTCTTGATGCAATGCCCTTGGTCTACAGGCCTGGTGAAGACAGTGGGCATAAGCCTGCCATTTGCTGCCTATTCCAGCCGGAATTCTCCTCCTTTTCCGCTATGCGCTATTTATTTTGCAAGGGCCCTGTCGCTGGATCACAGACTCAGTGCTGCCCGAGACGATTGTGATTAGTTTAAAAAAATACATCAAGCCAGAGAGTTTTTTTCCCCTTTACCCAGAATGCATGGTATGGAGACCGACCTTTCTGTAGCGCTGACACAGGTAGGTAGAGCCAGCTTTTATCCAATCAGATTTCACCTCTGTGTCTCTAGTAAGAAGAGAGGCCCCAGGCCTGCAGACTCACAAGTGCATCCATGTGCAGTTTAAGTTGAATGGGGACGATATTGTTGATTGTCATAGTCTTCAACCAATCAGATCTTTAGTTTGAGATTCATAGACACACCAGAGCGGTTTGCAGGCCTAGTGTTACGTCAGCATTACTGCAGCTCAGAGTCCAGATGCCTCTCTGCAGCAAGGGTGCAGAGTGTGCTGTGAATGGTCAGTGGGCGAGCACGTGACTATGTGCCCGCGAAACATAATGCTTGCTAGCAGAGCTTTGGTTGTAGCAGACAGAGTTCAAGTGGAAATATTTGAAAGACATTTTACCTAGCTTTGTTTTTTTAATATGAAATGGTGGAAGGAGGAGAAACGGATTTAGTGGCGGAGTTACTGGGAACGCTTTTCTCAAGAAGGACATTTCTGAACAAACTAGACAGTAAGAAACGACCCCACAGCTAGCAGCCCTGACCAGCCAGGAAAAGGATTTGTATGCAGCGTCGGAGAAGCATTGCACATGTTATGGCTGGGAATGTGTTTCATTTTAACTGAGCGTCGGTACTTTTGGAGAGACTCGAGTGGATCTACAACTCAACGACCACGTTCGCAGGGAAACAGCTCCACAACCGCGGCCCGCCCTTCGCCGGTCCACGGCCGAAGACGACCACCGGCGGCGGAAGACCGACGACGACCGGCGAAATACAACTGTGGAGGCTCGACTGGCATCGATGAATGGAGAAGGACTTCTTACTGGAACTGATGTACTGGGATTAAACTCTTTGTCAACAAAGAAAGGAGGATAGACAGTATTTGGTAAGTGAACTTCGTTTGTTTACCGTTTGTAACAGTTACTACTGTTCACTTGTCTATCGTGGCGTTTTTATGAATAATATTTGAATGGCTCGTGCTTTGCGACTGCTCTTGTGAGTTTGTCATTGTGTTACATTGATTTGGACTGTATTGTCCGGTAATGACGTAGCGTCCCGTCATGCTCGTATTCATGTATCTGCACTCTGCATTTCGTGTTTTGTATGCTAGGTGTTGAACTTCATGTAACATTTTATTTCATTTGTCAAATGTTGCAGTGTTATATGAATATCCGGGAAACAAATAATAACCCGTAGCTGTGACGTCATAATGAGGTTATTAGAAGTGTAGAACAGCACTGAAGGCCCAGGTATAAAATCCACGGCCCGCCACTGCATTTATCAGATGGACAGACACAAACACCACCTCTAATACTCTGTCCGCTCTTTGCTAACACATTCTCAATGATAATGTTTCAGTGTTGTCAGCTTGTTCTGCATTCTTTGATGATTCATTTGATGCTGCTAAAGGTACCAAACGTTTTTCTTCTCTGCTCCACACCCACAAGTATCACAATTAGTTTACAAGTAAAATTTCTATCTTCAACACATTTCTTGTAAATAACATAACACCTGTATATTTTCATTTTTTTGAATTGTTTTGTGACCATTCATGGTTACGAGGTTTGACCACATTTTAAAGTGAATGTTATTTATAAAGGGAAAAGTGAGGGCAAGTGATTGATGATAAACAACGTTTTTGACAGTCAAACAACCCTAACTGTAATATGGTTTCCAGACAATTTATTATATTATTAACAGAATATCCAATTACAGAAAATTGGTATTGAACATATTGAAGAAATGTTTAATATGAATATTCTCTCTAATGTGTGGATGGAAAAAACTACCCCATGTTGTTCATATTCAATCTTACTTTCTTGCAGTCGTGTAACAAGGTTGACAACAGTTCAGTAAGCTACAGCATGTACTGTTCATTCAATCACTGTTCATGTGAGGAGGTACTTAAAGCATTTTAATGATATTGTTATGTGTCATGCTGCTTTATGAAAGCTTTCTCAAAGACCAACGTGATTTCTCTCTTCTAATAAGAAGGTTGAATCCCCGGGCGGTCCCACGGCTCCAGCGTTAAATTTGCTCCATGTATTGATTGGTTTGTTATTAGTTGGGGAATAAGTACAGAGCTCTAGAGGAGGAAAGGTCTTCTTACGAACATGAAAGCTTGGAAGACTGAAACATGTTCCCTGTAAAAAGATGGAACTTGTTACTGATAAAGTCAACTTTTATATTCCTACAAAACTTGAATTAACAGACTTTTGTTACAAATCGTTTTTAGGAGGTATTCAATTCTTTTGTCATATAAATCATGATTGATGATGGAATGTAAATTTGAACAATTACTTTTTCATCATCAGCAAATGATTATGTTAGTAGCCGTGTTTGTCAGTCCAGATAACACTTCATTGTCACTGTCATTACCATGACATTTATGTGACGTATGGATATTCATGACATCTAAGGATTATTGTCACCCTGTGACCTTTATTCTAGCATCACCATTAGCCCCAAATGCCCTGAGTTTTGGGATATTCATTGAAAAATACAGTGATTTTTCCAAACAAAAGACTGATTGTTGCATCCAACAGGTCTCCTGCTTCAAGAAAAAAATGGCCACTGCAGTTTCTAGTACACAAGTTCTTTATGCTTAATCAAAGCTCAGAAAATGCTTCAAGTAATAAGAGAAGAAAAACACTGTGTGAGAAAACATAAATGATCTGCTGATTATTCCTCAATATCTGTACCAAAAAAAAAAAGAATGGTCAAAACTAGAAACTATATTTTTTAAATCAACTCTTTACCGGGATTTCTGTGTAATTTAAATTGTATACATTTTTCAAAAATTCAATAAATTTAAAATAATAGAATAGAAACTAATTGACTGAATAAAGCCTGCATGCTCAACCCTATCACCAGCCAATAACATTAGGATCAGGATTACATTCAATGGCAAAATGTAAGACATTAAATCAACGTTTCTAAAGCTCTTTCTTTCTACAATATAGATAGTGTGATTGTGGTCATGGCAAAAGAATGGTTATAAATAAATGTTTAGGGTTAGGGTAGCTAGAGCTAAGTGCTCTAGCTACCTACTGGTACTGGTCATACATGGTATAAAATCTTCTAATGTGAACTTGTAAGATACAGATAAGAGGTCTTTTGGTACTGATTAAAGGCAGGTGAAAATATATTAGATCCAAAAATGTTACTGTGATTGATTCATCCTTTTCCAATTGTGTCTTTGGCTGAAACATTAAAGTGGATCAGGAGGTTACTGTCATGGTTCTCAATTCTCTACAAATCAATCCTGTACCCATGTGGTTCGTTGTATGACAGAAAATCAACTTAACTTGTTTTTTTTAACCATCAGCTTTGGCTTTCACGTTGTCTTGTGTGAATGTGATGAGTTTCTGACACTATGTAATGCCTGAACTATCACAGATCATCCAAGGTACTTTGACTCCAAACAAAAAAACACAACCCAGAGGATACTTAAACATAGGAACAAATGGTGAAAGTTGGATTGCACTGTGCTCCTCAGTCTAAATACACATGGTTCATATTTTCTCCTCTAAAACCGACTTAGGTGCTTCTCAAACAGAGTGCTTCAGTGCGGAAATCCCAAGTTAGATACACAGGGAGATAAATGGGACCTTGTCCCCCAGACAAACTCAGCTTCTTATTAAAGCATTATGGACATGTTCGCAGTGGATGCTTACGCAGGCTGCTCGAGGCAAAACATTTGCCTTTGAAATGAAAATATTACATGCCACCTGTTCATTCAGAGAGGTAAAGAAAATGGGGAATGATTTGTGTTACAACAATTAAAAACACAGTTATTTTTGTATGTGTCCCATTGTACAGTCTTAACCAACCAATGCAATTTGCTTATGAACCTGTTCAAATGTATTAGTTGGATGAGGAATGACATCCATCTTTCCAACAGTTTGGCTCAGTCCAGGAGATCTTGAAAACTAGATTGCTATTAAATTGGATATGTACATATTCATGATCCCCAGAGGACAATTCGTAATGATTTTTATATTTTCTTTTTCATTCTTGACCTTCCTTCGCTGTCTGGCAAAAGTAACTTTTTGAACAGGACTTGGTCCATAACAATGTAATAAACTAAAAGACATGAAATTTGCTGTGGTGACACACAGGTCAGCTTTAGCCCTAGCTGCAGGCACACATGTACACAATAAATAGTCCAATATATCCAACAAATTATCATGATATTTATTTAGGACTTTCATTCTCCCCAGAGGATGAGCCCTTTTCATCTTAGATACTGAATAATGAGTGTTTGAAATGTCAAATTCAAGTTAGCTATGTTCATCTTGCCAATAATTGGAAAAGGCAAAGCTAAGGTTGATATTGACTGAAGGCTAAGACAAGAGGTTTATTATTATACACCATACCAATCTGGTTTCAGACCTAAATCCTCTGCAACCACTGCTCTTTTAAAATGTACCAACAATGTATCCTCGTCATTGGACAATATGGACATATGGCACAATATTTTGAGATCTTGCTAAGGTTTTTGATATGGTTGATCCTCCTTGACAAACTTTGTGATCTCTTAAAATATTCCCTACTTTGTTTCATATCTTCACCACAGACGTCAGTGTGTGAGGGGAGTCAGTAAGACTTTATGATCATAGAAAAAGGTGTACCTAAAGGTTCTCTAGGGTCGCTGTTCTCTATATTTATTAATTATCTCCCACAAATCTGTTCTGATTGTCAAATTAACTATATGCAGATGATACAGTGATTTGTTCTTCCAAGCCTGACATCTCACAAATTCATTATACATTTCAGCCTGATCTTGAAGCCTCTCAAAAATAGTTTTCTTCTAGCAAACTTCTAGTAAATCAGAAGAAATCTTATAGTATCATATAATCTCACTCCCAACTCCTCCTCTTTGGCATCGGAGATCGACAAACTACCCCCTGAAAGAAACTGGTTGATATGCCTTTAATTTTAGAACCCCCTATATCTATCTATCTATTTATCTATCTATCTATCTATCTATCTATCTATCTATCTATCTATCTATCTATCTATCTATCTATCTATCTATCTATCTATCTATCTATCTATCTATCTATCTATCTATCTATCTATCTATCTATCTATCTATCTATCTCTCTCTCTGTCTGTCTGTCTGTCTGTCTGTCTATTAGAGCTATTTCCTCGTCCCTGAGGCTTTTGTGTGAACTTCAGTGTAAATGAATAAACCCAGACCAGACCCAGAGGCAGAGCTTTTTGAACGTTATCAACCCTAACATATAACTCTCTGGATTACAACAAGGAGAACATACATTTTCTAGATCTTAAAATCTTAAAAAAAGATAAAGGGACTTAACATACATCTATATTTAGAAAACCAACAGACAGAAACACCAGACTACATGCCAGAAGCTTCCATCCCAAGTGGCTCAGAGAGAATGTGTGCCTTATGGCCAGTTCCAATGACTGTAGAGAATTTGAGTTTGAGGCCAAATCCAAGGAAATGGTGACATGCTTTTAGGAATGGGATATAGAAACACTTCTCTACAGAAAAGAATACACCAGAGCTAAACATCTGATCAGACAAAGTACAAATGAATACAAAGAAATGCTCCCAAACAAACAAAAGATAGTTGAGACATACATTACAAAAGCAGAGAACATCAAACAGATTAGAAATTGGTGTATTATTGAGAGTGATGATATACTCAGTCAGATCCTCCCTAAACCACCATTAAACAGTTTTAGGAGTTGCCCGACTACAAGACAAACTATTACACAGCCATCAACAACCTAACACCCAACCAACATGGTTGGGTCCAAAACCCAGGCGATCAGAAATAGCGTAACCATTGTAACCAGTGCACAAATGTAAACCAGACCAACATATTTATGGTTTTACATCCCAGAAGGAGTTCCCAATTAATCACTTCATTACTTGTAAAACCTCATTTGTGATCTCTGGTCTAGAATGTACACGTTGCCATGTTTCCAAATAAAGGCATTTACTGGACAGGCTGGCAGAACACAACTATGCTATTCGCACAGGGAGCGTAAACTACCCTATGGCTATACACGATCTGGACTTCCAGAACAGTAACCCATCCACAATACACTACAAGCCTTGGGCATTGACCACATACGGTCAGGCTGACGGACTGAGGGAATTTGAAAGCAGCTATAGCAGCCGGACACATTAAAATACAGGACAATAAAACAAGCACAGACTCAAATATATTTAAAATAGTATATTGGTAAATAAGAACAAAATTACAGTGTGCTCCCCAACTGATTCAAGTGTTATTCAATGTCCTGCATGTGCAATAAGTAGAGTTGTAAAGTCTGAAAGCACCGTGCGTGAATTATCTCCTGTATGAATAATGAATAATCATCCCATACGAAATGATGACAAACAGGAAACCTTTTGAATCTACAAATTAAAACACAGGCCTAAATAATTTTTTGTGAACATTTACTTGAATATGTATATCTATTTGCATTTGTGTTTTGTTACCATTGCCATTGTTTGTATTTACCATGTTGCTCTTTTATTCATAATTATGAATATTGTATATATATAAATATATATGCACACACACACACGCACCTTTTTTTTACAGACAAAAGCACCTGCATAAATAATCACAACCCTTCCTCAATACACAGTACATGTCCTTTATAAGTGTATATAAACTTTGACCTCAACTGCATGTATCCTAAGATAACAAAACAGGCCTCATCCTTTATACTGTATAACCTTTATACGTACAGTTACTGTGCATGGGTTGAAGCAACAAGCTGAGATTCCTCCTGTCTTTGCACATGGATCACACACATACACCAAGGGATCTGATGAGTGAGGCAGGAATACAGATGAAAAGATGTGGTCATTCCAAACAGGTGGGAATACTTTCTTGTTTAATAAAAAGATGATTGGTTTGGGTTGTCTGTTCTGTATCTCTGTTACCCTCTGTTAAGTCATATGTGACAGAACAGTATTACTCGTACTGTACGGATCCCATTCCATAACTTTAAATCTAGCCATAACGGTGGCTAAACAACTGGGAGACATTGAAAAGGCCATAGTTAAATATTAGATTAGTACCATGCTGGTTGCAGCAGAATACTTTCTGCTTACATTCCGTGGTCAAACAGATGGAGAAGAGCGTTCACCTCTGTCTGTAGCCACTGCCAGTAAAAAAAAGCTTGGATACACTTTCTGCAGGAACCCCGAGCAGCCTGGCTACCTCAGCTCCTGCCAGAAGTGCCTGCAGTCACCCTGAGCTCCTGGATCATGCAAAGCTGCCCCATATCCCAGCAGATGCTCCGGCCGCCTGTGAACTGCATCCAGATGCTCAAGCTCTCAGCTTTCCTATCAGGATCCACACTGGAAGGACCAAAAGTTCAAACATCTACTGCTGCCTGATCTTCTTGGTATCCTCACTATTCCTGCTTTTATGAACCTCTTAGAAGTCTGACTATGGGGTTAAAACCACAATACAGTCTTGGAACAACACGTAAATAGTAACTGTTACAAGTAATAAATGCGTACTTGTAACGGTTATCATAAGAGTTCACTTAGTGCTGCTATGTCTTTAAATGGTGTTTGTTTGGCACGGCTGTAACGGGGTGTTTAGAATTTAGTCAAAGTAAAATTACGTAAATCATTTGAAATTGGAAAGGCAAACATTTGGACATCGCAAGAGGGTCTGCGACACTGTCGTCGCCAACGAAATGACAGATTTGTTTAAATGCTTAAAACCACCTATGTTTAACTTTTTCTGACTTCTTTTGGCCACGCAAATTATGACAGCTGTCTCTTGGAATCAGAAGTAGAAGCAGCTTGATTTTGTTTTAGCACCACAAAACATTTTAGAGATAGTGTTAATTTTGTCTATAAAAATTGTGACAGAAAATATTCATCAACAACCTTTGACCAAAGACCAGATGTTGACAAAACAAAACTGACTTTGTTGAAAACGACAAACGTGACTTTATCTCCATGAAATATCTGAAAGATAGAGGTGATTGGAATTTAAAGAAAACAGTCATGTCATCCAAATCTCCTTCTTGTCATTGGATGGCTGCATATTTCTCTTCACGGCCAAATAAATTGGATAACCTCGTGCTTAAAACAAGCTTGTTTAATATGGAGTGTTAGACATACTATCCATGCTAAAGTGTGCACAGTACAATTGTTTAATTGTCAGATCTTGTTGAATTTGAATTGCTCCATGCATAACATTTTACAAATATTCCCTTTCAAAATGTGTGTAATAGCAGTGTAAAAATCTATCGTAATGATATATGAATACAACACATATGACAAAGTGTAGTGCACTACTACCACAAGACCTACAGAACGACACACATCAACAATGTTGATTGTCATTTTCACAAACCATTATGGAAGTTACATGGATATAGTTACTGTTTTTCAGTTGTGCATCTGGTTCTGTGATGAGCTATCACAATTGATACTCACAGAATTGATCTCTGGTATTTATGACTTTGTCATCTGTCTAACTGTTCAGCTGGTTATCAAGAATTTCTACAGTTCAGTTCACCCAAATCACCCAAAAAAAATGTCTGCCCCCATTTCACAACCTCATATCTGAAAGTATGCAGGAGAGAAAACCAAAGATGTTGCAAAGTTGGGGGGATTTATGTGAACTGACACTATAAACCTTCTGTTTGCACTCAGCCAAAGTTTCCAGATTGCTCCATCCATGTATTCTTATGTCAATAAATGTACTGGTGGGGTCTATATCATGTATTCAATAAAGGATTACATCAATACATGCAAGTTCCCTGAAATCATTCTGTGGCTCCTATTACAGTGACTTTGAACTTCTCCTTCTTCTCCACAGGAAGACATGACGTCAGTATGGACGTGACAGGGTTGAATAACGGGACAGAAAATTAAAAGCAGAATATCAAATAGAGAAGACGAGTAAAAAAAACATGTCCATTGTCCGTGAGAAGGTGAATAAGATAAAGACAATTTAAAAATAAAGAGGCAAGTTATTGGGGTGTATTGGTCTGACAGCAGTTAGTTACATATTCTATTTGAGTGTAGTTGTGTTTGTGTGTGTGTGAATGTGAGTGTGTGTGTGTGTGTGTTTCTAAGGTTTTGAAGAAAGAAATAAACAAGCTAACAATAATAATAATGATTTAAAAAAAGGAATAAAACAGGAACGTGTCTAGTCTAACTGTCTAGGGTGAATATGTATTCACAACAACCCCTGGTTTCATTCCGACTGTGTTGCATATAATTCTCCCTTAATCTGTCCCCATGTTTCCTGTTTGTCCGTCTACTGCCATGGATCAAATAAAGACAAAAATGCCTCATAAGCTATGTTTAAAACTAGAATCACAGCAGCCTCTGGGTTAATACTATATAAATAAATAAATAAATAAATAATACTCAGTGTCTGAAAAATAATAAGAACTGGACCGTTGTGGGCATGTTTAACTTTAATACAACAGCTCCATCTACTGGATATAGAAATACTGAACTGAACGGCCTGTTTACTGTAGATGACCAACTCTTCCCATTGGATGTGAGTAGACTGTTTCGGTGTTGAATAGTGTTTGGTTACATGTTTTAATGTTGCAGCTACAGAAGGAAGAACCAAAGGTGGTTTCTGTTTGAGTGTTGAGTTCAGTAGTGGACCCAAGATTAAGAAAGACTGTCAAAGCTGACAGATTCTGAAGATTAGAGTCTTGTCAAAGGTGAGGTTACTACATTTTTCATGAAGGTGGCACTATAATACGATTGCAGGATCAATAAAACAAATGGGTTCTTCATCTGAGGACCATAAATGTGTTCAGCATATTTTATGGCAACCTGTCCATTAAATCTGTAATTCACAATCAGGGGTTTGTGTACCTCAGGGGGTGTTTCATGTGAACAGATGAAGTAGTTCAGCTAAAAAACAAATTTAAATTACAATTTTATTAAAAGTATATGTTTACATACTTATGTTTAAGATTATAAATTACTGCACAATAACCGATAAACTACATGACATGCCTTGCACCAACATGACTCCGTTGTAACACTTTAACAGCAGAGACAAAGATCATGAAAAGTAGTTAGAAAGAAAGCAAAGTTTAAATTGAGGATATTTAATTGAAATGTCCAGCTTCTGCAACTCCAAGTGGCAGTGATAGGAATGCAAACCTGATGCTGCAATTAAGAAACCAAGCCTCCATCCATGATCACTGTGTCTTAAACAAATACTGTACCACTGTCCACTTTGATATCATTTAGAGTGTTAAATGACATACAGTTAAAAAGCAACACAAAAACACACCTGGAACATGACAGATGCTGTCGATGAAGAGTTATTGGAGTTCATCTGATAGGACTGCGATATCCTCTGGGGACCATGACTACACTCTAGAAACATGTGCCTGTGTTAGAAGGTATTATATTTGTCCTGTAGCCACAACCACTTAAGTAGTGAATATTCCCAAAGAAATTTGCTATAATCTGATAACCACAAACTAATTGTAACATAGTGAACCTGGAAGCGTGAGGATCAGGAAAACCAAGGCGCGGTAAGTGAATAGTAAATGGCTGCATTTCTGAAACCAAGAAATTAAAGTGTGATTCCTTCCATGTCACACCATATTTTATAACCAATTCACTAAAGATGTTATTATACAGTCATGTTTTAACACTATGGTCTTCCCTGCATGCCAATATACTGACTGAACTAAATACATTTCTGATCTTTGTCTTCCAATATAATGGGGAGTTCTTACATTTAATGATCCTACTATAAAGGCCAAGTAACAAAAACAGCACTGCAGGTCACCTGGAGAAACCCGCACGGGAGGATACAAGATCCAAACGTATCCTCGCCACTATTCCACGTCAGCTCATGTCCAAGCCACTATGGAATGACATGGCATTCACCCCACCCTGGTATGATGTAGATCTTAGCTGTTTGGGGAAGCAACTCAAGATAATGAGTAGAAGTGCTTCACACGCATTTTTCTGCTATTCACACCAAGTCATACCAGTGCGGGCAAGTGACCTTTACCAGAAATCTTTGTAGAGCTGGGACATTTGCTGGCTCTGGTATTTCACTGATTGCTGGAACTCGTCACTGGCAAAGTTGAATACCAATGGCTTGATGTGTGTGTGCGGACACTTCTTAGTGTGATGTGGTCTTTTCAAAGCCATATTTGATTCAAAGTGTTCAGGTCTCTTGGATTAATGCACATCCTGGTTTCTTGTTTGTCCTTTTTGTTGGTGGCACCCAATCTCTTGGCTCAGAGACAGAAGGGGTGACACCCAGTTCCTGCATCCTGTCCAGCTCTTTCATAGCAACGGGAATATGATGCACAGGACAAACAACGGGTCTCACATCCTGCTCGAGTGTCATGGTTATAAGCAGCTCTTCAAGGCTATCAGTGAAGAGATTGCTGTAATCTGATTGAATTTAATGGGACAGGTTATCGTCAGTGGGGCTTAACTGGTGAATGTCTTTACTGAATAAGCCCCCATTTGCCTGCGTGCACGTAGCTCGAGCAGTGGCGGAACAGTGAGATAACAATGTGTATGGCTGTCCCTCTAGGTGTGCTGCCTCCTTATGCTACAAGGTTTGTGGCTATAGGCTCTTATTCGTTCCTCGTTCTTTACTTGCTCAAATGTCGTTTTTGACACTTCAACTTGCGCTTACTATCACGCAGTAGCACTTGTCGAGTTGTCATTATCAATGCCGCTGACGAGTCCGTCTCTAATAAGCTCCTCACAGAGATCTACGAATCCCCAAAGTGCAGCCTTTTGCTTTGACACTTAAATGACATTTTGTTCAATCGTCTCACCAGCCTTCTAATTGTTTGTTGAACATGTGTCCATAGTAACATTGGTTTGAGGTTTGCATACCTCTCGAAATGTTCTCTTAAGGCATTCAGGATTGTCTTCAGATTCTGTGAGAACAAGGACGTTTCCTTCCCTCGTTGGGCTCCCTCACTTCTTCCACTTACACAAAAGACTGTTCACGTTCAATGGCCTCTGGTCCCGCTAGATTCAATAGAATGTATGCTTGGGTACAGGCTAGGTTGTCAGAGTGCATAGTGACCAACATGTCATTTTGTTGTTGAAAGATTAGAGATGCACAAAAACCCGATGCTGATATTGGATATCGGCCCGATACTGATTCAGATATAGCTGGATGTGTATCAGTGAAAATAGACCGACCTGGTGTTGGATACTATTATTTTAATAAATAACAATAGTACATTTCTGCTATTTGTTACATTTATTCACTATTAAGTGATTGGAATATATAATCTGAGATTCAACTCCCATTTTGTTGTTCTAATGTATTTATGGTGATGTAGCTGTATACATTCATGTGACATCACTGTAGCACACATCTTCTGATAGACCAGTTTGTCCTGAAAAGAAGTGTTAATAATATTAACAGGATTGTGCATTACGGTGTTAAGGTTATATGTGCAAACCGAAATGTGTCTCAGTATGAAGTCAGTCTTGCTTGAGATATAAATAAAGGTGTGTAAGTTGGAATGGTGTTTGTATCTTATTCAATTTTATTTGTATTTATTTATTCATGTATTTATTATACTTCTTATCTTCAAAGTTATAGAACATTACACAGAGAATGATTGGAGAGTATGGAAATAAAAATAAACTTAAAAAACTAAAAGGAATTTCAAAAATCTGTAACACTGTAATAGTGGATCTAACACTGCATTGCGAGATGCATTTTTAAATCCTGTGCTAGAGGTATAACGGAGTTCAAATTTTATTTTTGATATTTCTCAGACCTGAACTGTACCATCATATTTATATATGTTATCTAATAAATACACATTTGAATATTCATATTGCTTTGAGGTCCCCTCACCACTTTTTGCTGTATTTGTATTTAAATATATTTGCATCATCATAAAATGATGTAAAAACATGGTCCTGTTCTGTTGTACCTCCAGTAAGGGTACCTGAAAAACTAAAGCCCTCTTCGTACCTGTACCCACCAACTTTAAAATCAAATTGGACTTGTCTGCTCCTTATTTTTATATTTTTATTCATTTATTTATTTCGCTTTGAATGGTCTGTAATACAGTACCCTGGTATATTGTCTGACCACCTTATAGATCAGAGATTCTTGCTTCACCTGAGCAGGATTGTAGAATGGGGCTGCGACTAAAAACTAGTCCATCCCAGTGTCTCACAGTGTAACGTGATGTCTATAAATAAGGTGCTTTGTCAGGCCAAATCCCAAAGCTATTCAGATTAATATGACATAAAAACTGTGAAAAGAAATCGTCATATATCGAAAAGGAAATCGTCATATTCAAGAGGCTGGAAAGCAGATTTTTCTGCTATTACTGCATGAAAAACTACTTTGAAGGATTTAAAATGATTTTCTGTTAATCATCTGATCGACTGGTCGACGAATCGTTGCAGCTTCAGTCCGTTTATCTGTCTGTCTGTCGTTCTGTTTATGTATTGCTGTACTTTGAATTACATTATTGAATGTCTGCTTTGTGCAATCTCAGAAAACGCACAATAAAACTCTTAATCGAAAAAAAAAGCAATGAAGGCATGTTGTATATATAAACACACAAACAGGTGAGACAATGGTGAGACGTGCTCATTGGCTACATGAGTCAGCCTCGAGATCAGGTCCATGGAGAGTCCCTCCTGTGACGATCACATCACTCCACTTCACATCTGCAAGTACGCAGCTGGAAGAATATTCACACCAGCTTTGATTTCAGTCTACTAACAGTTACAGTACCGAACAAGGCCGAACACTGAGTCAACAGGTTGGTCAGTCAGGAGAGGATGGGTACCATATGATCAGATGTTTGTTTTATGTCTCACCACAATTGCAAACACTCCTCATGTTGTAATCCGTGTGATGAGCGGTCGCTGTTTTTCAGGATGGAGTTCAGACATGGAGGTCTGGAGGAGCTGTGTCCAGTGTGTGGAGACAAAGTCTCTGGTTACCACTACGGTCTGCTGACATGTGAGAGCTGCAAGGTACATTTACTTCTGCTGGAGTTATATTGTTGTAAATGCCTATCAGTTGTCGTTATAAACAGAACCGCCTTCCTCAAGTGGATCCCTTCCTCTTCTTCAACCCTCGCAGGGTTTTTTCAAAAGAACGGTCCAGAACAACAAGAAGTACATCTGCGCAGAGAACCAGGAGTGCAGGATCGATGTAAGTCAAAGGAAGCGGTGTCCGTTCTGCAGATTCCAAAAGTGTCTTCATGTCGGCATGAGGCTGGAAGGTAAGGAGGGCGGCTCTTCATCCACCGGTGTTAGCAAATACATGAAGGGGAATCCTTGCATTGTACATAACCTTTCATAATGCCACAGGCATATTCCAAATACCTAACCGTGACCTGCTTCCCGCGGCCTAGAATGACGACATGGGAATATATTCAGAAAGAAAAGTATAGCCCACTATCACATAACAGAGGATTTATTTCTACGCTCTTCTTATTGCCCATATTGGTAAAAAAAATGTCTTCAAATTATTATTATTAAAAAAGAAAGATTTTATAGTAATTTAAAGTATATCGCATCCCAACTACATTTAATGGATGTGCGGTGACTTCGATGCCAATTGTCTGTAACAACAACACCAATAATAATGGTGGTAATAATTATAATTTAAAGTAGAGTTTAATGTATTTAACTTAATACACCATCCACCTGTTCACATCTAACAGGCTCACGGGTTAGCGAGCAAACGGGGCGACAACGTCTGTAATTCACGCGCTACAACAAGGAACGTGAAGAACAAGTCAGTCTTTTAGTGTAACAGACCCACACGTTTAAGCCCCTGTGTATTTATGCCTTATTATTATCATTATTATTATCACAGTTCTAGTTTGCTCCTGGCTATAGCTACGATGTTCTGTGTTGGCAATAGTTACATTAAAAGCGAGACACTACACACTGGTCACTTTCGACATTTACGTTATTCACTGTAGTGTCTTCAAAATATATGGAATTTTACTAAACTAAAAGAGTTGTTCTCCCTTCAGTAACTCTTACATACACCACACTTTCCAGTTTCATTCCTCTCTACATCCTGATAGTTTTTTACAGAGGGGTTTGTTCATAAATAATTCATATAGAGATTAATAGAACATTGTATTCCTAAAAACATGGAGGCTATATATACTATATGGCTGTTGATAGTATTTTCTGATTTATGTAGTGGTACAAAGATGTTTCCAAAATCCCTTTTGTAAAAGCCTTTGATTCTAATATATGAACGAAATGAAACAATAATTTTGAACCTGGCTTTATCCAATGTTCAGATTTCTGTTCTGGAAATGTAAGCAAATTACTACATATTTAATAAGGCAATGACTCTTTTGCATATTCTGACATACATTTTGAGAAAACTTGTAATACAAAAAATTATTGTCTTAATGTAATCAACTGGGGAAGTGTCATGGTGATATATATTAGTTAAATTATATACAGTGAGAATATATATTTGTTGACAATTTTACGTTTTAAGGTCTATTTTTATGCTTCCCTGAGTGGAAAGATGGTTGAATAACAGGAGCTTTATTGATTTGCTATGAATCATGTTTTACTCTCTCCTACGTGACTAGAAACAGACCTACAGGGTAATTATGTATAAGCCTGCCAGTAACATTTAAGATTAAAACCCACAAATTACAGAATGAATACTTTGCATATTGGAGCTACCAATAAAATGTGTATGGCTGTTAATTAAGGAGGAACACATTTGAATGTATGAGGGACCTAGAAATCCTGAAAAAAGGTGTTAATAACAAGAGTGTGCATTACGGTGTTGAGGTTATACGTGCATTAACGCAAATGAATCAGTTGAACCAGACGTTAAACGGAATTTACCCTGCCTGCTCCCGAGTACAAAGTCTGTGTAATTCGAAATGAGCCCATGTGTGAGTGCCGGGGCATTTTAATTTGATGCTGATTCCCGTCTTAGTCACGCTCACAGGAGATGCTCGAGGAGAAGGCCAGAAAGAGACGCAAGGAGAGAGGAGACGAGGCCACATGCATTTAACAAAATGAGTCATTCTTGCCATGGAGCCGTCATTCTAAAGCATCAGCTGTCCATTGTTTTGTTATACCGCTGTATCTTATAATCAGATGAGCATAACAGTGTTCATGACAACTTCAATATTTACTATTAATTAAAGTGCAGGTGTGATACATTCATTTAACACACAAGCACACATAAGTTTGACTGGTGTATCCTCGCACTCAGCCCCTTCCGGAAGCCTCTGTCCTCGTCTCCCTTCAAGGTGCATTTAAGGGATTAGAAGATTCTCTATGATGGCGGAAAGGGAACAATTTCCGGGTCAAGCAAGAAGAGAGGAAGCATAAGTTAACGCAATGCAGAGCATCCCCAGTCATTGTGTAAGGAATTCACAGCGAGCGAGTGTGGTTTTAGTTTTATGTTGACTTGCTGAGAAGTCCAATTACATTCTTGTTTTTTTTCCGGTTGGTCCTAAAGAGGAGGAATATGAAGAATGTCAATCATAGTGTTGTTTCACCCTCATGAATGAACAATCTAAGGGGTAATCTGGCCATTTGCATAGTTTGTGAACATCATAGTGAAAATCATCAATCAAACTGCTCTAAACAAATCTCACCTCATCAGCTGTTCGTGCAGATCGAATACGAGGTGGCAGGAACAAGTTCGGCCCCATGTACAAGCGTGATCGTGCCCTCAAGCAGCAGAGAAAGGCTCTGATTCAAGCTAGCGGATTCAGAATCGACAGCAGTCCACCCCTGGGCTCCTCGACCCAGCAAAGAGACTTGACCTTTACTGGTGGCCTTCATCCAGTTCCCATCCTTCACTGCACCCCACTACCCACCGCACAGAACGACCGTATCAGCTACCAGCCTCCATCACTGTGTTCACTCCTGCCATCCAACTCACCCGGTGTAAACCAGTACCAGTGTTCCTCCTCAAACTGGACCATCAAGTCAGAGCAAGCCATAAACTCTGCTGCAGGAATCGACTCAGACGAGCTGTACTCAAGACCTCTCTCTCCACGTGGCCCAAGGATGCCACAGCTAGTGATGGAGTTCATACGCTGTGATCCAGACGAGCTCCAGCTGCAGAATAAGATCACTGCTCGTCTCCTGCAGGAGCACATGAACTGGGAGAAACACGGGAACCCCAGCACCTTCAGCCTGATGTGCCTCATGGCCGACCAGACGCTGTTCTCCATCGTGGAGTGGGCTCGTACATCCATCTTCTTCAAACAACTTAAGGTGAGTTCTTCTGACAGCTCATGTTTGTTGCAGCGATGAATATCTTTATAGTATTGTAGCTGCACGAAGCGATCTCAGCAAGCACAATGATATATCAACTGATAGAAATAATAGTCCAAATATGTTGGCACAATAGTGGCATACTTTCATATTACATTTCCTGTTGAATTATACCCAACTTGTAACTCTGATGGACATGTGCTGTGGTATGTTTACGTATGTGTCTTGAGCAGGTTGAGTTAAAGGTTCCCCCCCTGCATCTGCTTCTGTCCTTGTTCTGAATGAAGTTAATGGGTCGACAGTTAAAGGGGCCCAAGAGAGTTTTATTCTGCTCACATTCAGTGCTTACAACCAAAACTCATTGTATTTATCCTTGAGGTCTAACAAGCGTCTTAAATTACCCATCTTTTGCATGATTCCTTACTTGCAGTCGTTTTCCAGCCTTTGTTGGAACATTGCTGTTTATAAAGAATTATTGCCACCTGCAGATTAGTTCACTAGCCTGAAACCATTGGCAGGACTGCATCTTATCTTTTTACAAACCAACTTCAGATGAAACCACGCCCACTTCAAAAGACTGAAGCAGTGTCGACCGTGCTGTGATTGGCTAGTACTCGTTATCTCGATGCAACCTTGTGATTGGATGCTATTTGGGATCATCATCTTTCTTTCATCATCTGTGAGAAGAGTTTATGGACAAAGCATTAAGTTGTTACATTTTACTCAATTAGCAGTTGGCTATCTAACTTGCTAATTCCTCCTTGCTATAGAAAATGAGCCAACAGCGGGCTGGGGGCCAGTGGCCCTGGGTCTAACAGTCCCTCTGCCTCACTCCCCACTGCTAGGAGACTAGCCCGCTTAATTTGAGTTTCTACAGCCGGTCCGTCTCCGGAATGGCCTTCCGCTCTGTTCATGGCTTTGAAAAACTATGGATGCGGCCGGATGGTGTATTACGCTACCTGCTTGCTTGTGCATGCGTGTCCTCATGAAGGTGTACAATACAACCAAAACTTTGAAAACATTCCTCCATGGTGCTACTAGAGATCAAGAACTCCAAACAGTTACTTTAAAGCACATCCGCTTACTGTCATAGGAGAGACAGAGAGAGAGAGAGTATAGTACATTAGTTGTAATATGGGCTGAAAATCATTCTCAATAAATTGCCAGATGGCATGGTGGAAAACAACTTCTCTGTGTGTTTGAGTGAGAGAGTGCTGTGAACCCTTACCCTAAATCACTCATAAAAATATACAGACCACATGGACCAACACATTCTGACTCCCAAAATCGTCAAATACCGACGCTTGGTATTTGACAACGTCTTTCATCGACAAAGCAACCCCAAGTATGGTCCAAACCCCACGACTGAAAATGTCTCTGACAGGGGGACAACAACAGAAATGGATACTGTTCTTTTGAAGATGAGCTAGATAAAACCTGTACTTGAATGGTTTTAACGCCTTCTTCCTGCTCCAAGGTGAATGACCAGATGAAGTTGCTGCACAGCTGCTGGAGTGACCTGTTGCTCCTGGACATCATCTCCAGACAGGTCCTGTATGGCAAAGAAGGCAGCCTGCTCCTGGTCACTGGGCAGGAGGTAAATGGCATTTTTATTTGTAACAATAGATATTTTACAAACAAATAAAGGGAGTAAACACATAGCTACAAAGCACTGAGGCCATGTGGGGTATACATTTCTCCTGTCTAATGTCTTTATGTACATCATTTATCAATGGATTGGCAGTTCAATCCCCGGCTCCGCTAGTCCATGTTGATGTTTCCTTGGGCAAGACACTTAACCCAAAATTTCTCCCGTAATTGTGTATGAATGAGTGTGAATGGTTAGCTTGTTCTGATGGGCAGGTGGCACCTTGCATGGTAGGCCTGTCATCAGTGTATGAATGGGTATGAATGGGTGAATGATGACATGTAGTGTTAAAGCGCTTTGAGTGGTCGTAGGACTAGAAAAGCGCTTTACAAGTAAAAGTCCGTTTACCATTTACCACTGTTAGGAGGCGACCTCTATCGGATGTAGTAATTATGATGGGAGCAAACCCAGAAGTCAGGTGACCTAGAATAGTATAGAGTAGAACACAAACAAACACAGGGCTTTCTCCCAATTCCTGGAAGGAAGTCTTCTTTTGTTTCTCAGGGAAACCATCTCATCTCCACCCCTACTCTATCCATTCATTGTTTTTAAGTTCTCGAGGTTCTGTTTAAACAACTTTTTAGTTATTTGCTTAAATTACTTATTTTTTGCCAAGACACCAAATCTTACTCTTCTTACGGATCTCATAGCCTAAAATCTGTCTTAAGGTTAAACATGTAAAAACCTTAAATTCACCCAAAATATGTTTAGGCTGGCCCACACTAGAAGATTTTCCAAATAAGATGGAACAGATGTTGAAAATGTGAGAGAACCCACAACGACATGTAATGATAAATGTAACTGTTTTGATCCTATTGTGTGTGGAGAGCAACTATTTGCTATTGTGCAGAGCCTTCCCCCCTCACAATAGGATATCGGATTTGAAATTCTGTGATTTGATATCGGTGCAGCCATGATGTACTACCGAGCAGATCGGGGGATGCAAAAAGTACTCTTAATTTAACTAACACCACATGAAAATCTGGCAAGATAATCTCTAGAACCTCTGGGCTTTGCTGACCATTGGCGGAAGGGGGCAATCAGGCCCAAAACCGGTTTGATTCTCGTATAGTGTGTACCTCGCATTGATCTTTCTACATGACTAGAATATTTGGGAATGATTAGCATTCATAGAACCACACATTCTCCAACACTAACATAATCATTCCTGACTTGTTCTGTGTTTTGTCAAAAACAAGAAACAAGACCAATACTTTGTGGGCAGATTTGAGCTTTTCGAGTCTAAATTGGTGTTTAAATTTGACAGTCGCAAAACAAAGCCTTACACATTTACTTGCCAGCCCCCCCCCAAACATTTTTTTATTAGAAAGGAGGTATGACACATGAAAATAAAAGTTGTGCAGTACAGAGAGACATCCGTGACAGTTCCTGATGTCAGTACGTGTGCTCTTTGGGTCAGATGGAACTGTCCGATGTAGCCTCCCATGCTGGTCTCATGGTGGCCAGCCTAGTCCAGAAAGGACAGGAGCTGGTTGAGAAGCTCCACATCATAAAGGTGGACCGCCAAGAGTTTGCCTGCATCAAGTTCATCATCCTCTTTAACCCAGGTTAGTGACAGCTGTTGCTTTTTATCTGTAAAGCTTCATATTGGCTAAAAAGTCCTGAAGTGCCACACTGATTTGACGGATTCTTGGTGAATTATTTCATAAGTGTGTTTTTACCTTTCCGGCCCAGTCACTATTAAAGAATGTCATCATTGTGAATTTCTGAAAAACCACAGCATACTTTGACTGTAAGCGCCTTTGCATTCGGTCTGAGCAAGTGACGTAGTATATTGAGCAACCGTGAAAATGATGTGTTTTAATAACGATTAACAAACTAAGTCCAGTAAGGACAAGTTGGAGGGAGGGAGGGTGATACATGGGTCAAACAAACACAGGACTTTCACCCAAGAGGCCGTTGCTTGTGTCGTGTGTGAAACCAAAAGCAAATGTTGACTTTATGCTTGTTATGTAAGGTTCTTAAGCTTGTTACTTAACGCTATGTAAGAAAGCCCACCAAGGGCAGCTGTTATTTCTTTACGGTTGTTAGGTTGCTACTGTTGCTGCGTTACATTGTTACGTTATTATTTCAACACAACCATGATCTTTTTCTAACCTTAACCAAGTAGTTTTATTGGCTAAACCGAACCATAGTTAGCCATGTGGCATTCTGCGTTTGTGCAAGTGCAACACAAGGCTGATATGAAACGTTTCCATGAAACACATATGCAGAAATGTAAAATACAGACTTTTTTTTCCTACCTTTTTTTATTTGATACCTTTCAGTATCAAATAATGCAAACATCTTTACAATTATAGCCTGCCTTCCAACACAACATCTTGTCCAAGGGGACTGGAATCATTTAAGGAACTGTATACCTGAATTCCGACGAGTGGAACCAAGGTCTAAATGTTGTTCCTCAGCCAGAGCTCCTGGTGTCAAAAAAGTCCCTCCTCTAGGGGTATTCCCTTCTGATGTCCCAGGAACCATGGAGAGGGAATTTGCTGTACTAAACTTGTGTACAGAGTCACTGACAATGTGATACCAAGTGGAAACAACATGCTATATGATTCAACAAATAGCTAAAACGAAAGTTACGAATGTAACTACGGTTCTATGAATCCTGGATGACCGCCAGAGGCAGTGTTTAACACTGGATATCTTCTGTCTCGCTCATGCGCAGGTCGAATATTTATATCAACAAAGTCACCTGTGACCTCGGATGACCCCCCGGCGTCTATAAGTTCCGGTGTCATTCCGAGTTCAGTCCTACGGAATCTTCTCGCGAGTTCACGGGATTCCGAGTGACCAAGAACTCTGGCGGTCATCCAGGATTCATAGAACCGTAGTTACATTCGCAACTTTCGTTCTATTTCATCCTTACTGACCGCCAGAGGCAGTGTTTAACACTGGATGACTTATATCAACAGAGTCACGAGGAATCACCATAACTACCTCGTATAGCTCCGGCAGAGAAAAATTGGCCAAAGAACCCTCCCCAGTGGGTGAGGGGTGGCAACCTTAAGTCTGTAGTGTTTGGTGAATGTGCTCGGTGATGCCCATGAGGCCGCAGCACATAGATCCTCCACAGGCACACCTCTCAGTGTTGCCCCTGACGTGGAGACACCTTTGGTAGGGTGGCCCTTCACCCCGGATGGCAGAGCACGGTCGCTCGCCTTGTATGTATAGGCAATGGCCTCCACTATCCAGTGGGATAGGCGCTGTTTGTCCTTCAGAAGGAGCACAGCCCTTCTTAGGCTCACCATAACTGACAAAGAGCTGCTCCGACCGCCGTATGCAGGCGGTGGCTTCCACATAAGCTCTGAGGGCCCGCACTGGGCACAGCAGCCTTGACCTCTCCCCTCCTGACGGGAGGGCCAAACTGCGTGAGCTGGATAGGCTGGTTGATATGTGAGCGTGTCAACACCTTTGGGAGAAAACGCTGCATTAGGCCACAAAGTGACACCCAAGCCATCTGAGTTCCACCTCAGACATGATTCTTTCACCAGAGAAAAAACACTTTGGCCGATAGCCATCTCTGCTCCACCTGTGCCAGGGGTTCAAAAGGAGACAAGCATAGGGTATTTAGTACCAAGAATAGGTCCCATGCAGGGGCCTTCGGGGGACGCAATTGCAGAGCCCCTTAGGAAGAGGAACGCCAGTCTGTGGCTCTCTCCTGTGTCATTGTCGACCTTAGTATGCTGCCCCGAGATAGCGGCCACGTATACCTCCAAGGGTTTAGAGGGAGACCGGCCCTTATCTAGAAGGGACTGTAGAAACTCAGTACAGCAGGCACGGGACACTGTACTGGGACATTGTTCTGAGCCGCACACCAGTCAGAAAACAGCTTCCACCTGTTTTCGTACTGCAGATGGGTAGATCGCGCCCTGGCCTTCAGAATAGTCAGTCTGACTGGTTCTATGCAGCCACTCAGCATCTGGTCGGGCCAGACCCATAGTTGAAGGCGGCAGGGATTGGGATACCAAGTCCGGCCTTCTAGTTGCGACAGGAGGTCCCTCCTGTCGGGGAAGAACTCTGAGAAGCATTGCAAGATCAGAGGGTATGGTGGAAAGGCATAAAGAAGATCCTCTGGCCACGTGTGAGCCAGGGCATCTTGATCCAGAAGGACTGGTCCTCTCCGTCAGGGAGAACCAGTGGGGGCAGTGGGTCGACATCACGTCTGGATGCAGCCGCCACTCTCCCGGTGGAGGCTTGTGACGGAAAAGGAAAACCCCAACCTGGTTCCGTTCTCCTGGTGGGTATATTGCCCGAAGGCTGGTCAGGCGAGGGGCCGCCCAAGTCAGAAGGGCGCGGTGATCCCTGTAGCAACTTCTGCAGATCTGGTGCCCCCTTGATGGTTTATGTGAAAACACAGCAGAGGTACATGCTTTCTCTTCAAATATGGGAGGAAGTGTTTGAGCACTTAGCTCTAGAACATTGGCTTGCCCCTGAGGTCTTTGAGCAGACAACTGCCCCCAAGCTGTCCTGTTCTGTCACACTGCACCTTGAGAGGCAGATATCTGTTGTGACAATCTCCCGGCGGAATGGAACCGAGCCCATGGGGTCACCGTTTGCCAGATATGCACTCTCCCTCCATGGGGATAGAGTGAGAAGGCACTGTTTTGATACTATTATTGCCCTGTCTGTGCCACTTGGCATCCAAGTGAAGGCTGTTCAGCAATCAGCAAACCCAAGGGAACGACAGTCGATACAGCTGTCAGTTTACCCAATAGGCGGAGAAAAGGATGTAGGGCAACCGTCTGTCCCCCGGAAGAGGTTGTGGGGGATCTTGTCCACAGACTTGGGCAACAGATAGGCCCTCATAGGGCCACACTAATGAAGGTTATGCTCTGAAGAGGGCTCAGGTAGCTCCCCTCCATGTTCACCTTGAAGCCCGACCGGGCCACGTCAGAGAAGGCGAGCAGTGTCCTGAGGTGCCTGAAGCCGGGATGGCGCACAGGTCAGCCAGTCGTCTAAGTACAGCAGTACTTTCACGCCCTGTGATTGCAGGGGAAAAGGACAGCAGTAACACACCTTCTGAACACCCATGGGAAGAAGGGAGAGTCCGAATGGAAGCACCCTGGACTGAAAGTGGCGGCCTCAAAAGGCGAAACAAAGAAGCTGCCTGTGGTGATGCACCATGGGAACATGGGAATAGGCGTCGACAGACGTGAACCACTCTCCCTTGGGAATCTGCTGCTGGGAGAAAAAACCAACAGCCGGCCCGGAGACATAGTCTCCTGGCCCCCCTGCCTCTGGAGGTTATGGGGGCGACTATTAGTCCCCAAGTTTGGAGATTGCCCGGCGGGGACTTAGGTAGGGTTGTATTGGTAGCTGGCCGGCCTCTCAGCGGGACGCTGAGGCCTGTGGCGGCTACTGGGGTAAGCTGGAGGCTGACAAAAGGGCCCTGGGGAACCAAGTGGGACCCCTAGGTCTGCGGGGTGCAGGCATGTCCCTGTGAAGACAAGAGAACTGCTGCCTGGTCTGGCTAGCAGTTCGCTGAAGCGCCTGTATAGCAGCTGACCCGAACAGCTCACCAGGTTCGAACCTGGCGGAGAGTCTGGACCAGGGTGGACATCATACGTCCAAGTTCCCTCGACATGAGCGCAAACACCTGCAATGAAGCCTCACTTAGGCTGGAGGCGAAAGCGTCGAAAGTAGCCTGCTGCAGAGAAGCTGCGAGGGCAAGCATGAGGTGGGAGAGGGAGTTGCCGATACAGTCCACAGTGCTGCTGTGTCATAAGCCCTGGATAGCAGGTCATCCTTGACCCAATGTTGGGATCGAGGGCACCTGGCATCGGGCCTCAGATTCTCCTCAGGGGAAAACTATGAGGGACGCAATAGTCAGCTAAATGGCTGGCAACATGCAAGGCCAAATTTTGCCAGCTCCTGCATGGCCGTCAGGTTCGGCCATCTGATGTAAGGCAGGAGAGAGCCCTGGTGTCTCTCCAGCATGCATGCAACTCCCTTAGATATTCCTCGGAGGGAGGAACAGAAAAGGTGGTGAGGGCGGGAAGGCGCCCGAAGAAGGCACTCGCAGGCGGAAGTTCCGGTTGCTGTGTATTCCACTGCAGGCGTGCCAGTGCCATGCAAAATGATCAGGGTAGGTTGAGCTGGATTCAGCTGTCCTGACAGGGGGAGGTAAACCTCAAGCATCAGGTGTTCCATTTCGGCCAGCCTAGCAGACCTTACTGCTCAAGGCATGATGCCGCAGGTGCTGCCTGGGTTCTCCGAGAGGCCCTCCCTCAGATACTCGAGGCTAAGGCAAGAGGTCATGGCCGTCCTCAGGCTGAAGAGGAGCTATACAGGTCCTACAGCCGGGAGAGTTTAACATGGCCGCGATTTTGGGGGAACCCATGTCCCACTAGTTGATGCGGAATTTCAAGTCAGTCTGAGCGGGAGCGCTCTGCTGAATGTTGAGAGAACAGGCAGGGGCAGTGAGAGGGGAGTGATCTCTTCGGACACTCTCTTCACTTGGACAGTCGCTGCAGATATTGGTGACCCACCAGTTAGCTTGAGCGAGAGCACTCTGCCACTGTGGAACAGACCAAAAAACAGTCCTTACAGTGAGAGGGGAGTGAGGACACTCTTCACTAGGACATTCGCTGCAGATATTGGTGTCGTACCAGTTAGCTTGAGCGAGAGCACTCTGCCACTGTGGAAACAGGGCAAAAAAAAACAGTCCTTACAGTGAGAGGGGAGCGAGGACACTCTTCACTAGGATATTTGCTGCAGATATTGGTGACCCACCAGTTAGCCTGAGCGAGAGCACTCTGCCACTGTGGAAACAGACCAAAAAACAGTCCTTACAGTGAGAGGGGAGTGAGGACACTCTTCACTAGGACATTGGCTGCAGATATTGGTGTCGCAACAGTTAGCTTGAGCGAGAGCACTCTACCACTGTGGAAACAGGCCCAAAAAAAACAACAACAGTCCTTACAGTGAGAGGAGAGCGAGGACACTCTCTTCACTAGGATATTTGCTGCAGATATTGGTGACCCACCAGTTAGCTTGAGCGAGAGCACTCTGCCACTGTGGAAACAGGCCAAAAAAAAAACAGTCCTTACAGTGAGAGGGGAGCGAGGACACTCTCTTCACTAGGATATTTGCTGCAGATATTGGTGACCCACCAGTTAGCCTGAGCGAGAGCACTCTGCTACTGTGGAAACAGACCAAAAAACAGTCCTTACAGTGAGAGGGGAGTGAGGACACTCTTCACTAGGACATTGGCTGCAGATATTGGTGTCGCAACAGTTAGCTTGAGCGAGAGCACTCTGCCACTGTGGAAACAGGCCCAAAAAAAACACAACAGTCCTTACAGTGAGAGGAGAGCGAGGACACTCTCTTCACTAGGATATTTGCTGCAGATATAGGTGACCCACCAGTTAGCTTGAGCGAGAGCACTCTGCCACTGTGGATACAGGCCAAAAAAACAGTCCTTAAGTGAGAGGGGAGCGAGGGCACTCTCTTCACTAGGACAGTCGCTATAACTAGTGGTGTCCCACCAGTTAGGCTGAACGAGGACACTCAGCTAACTGCGATAGCCGTAATGCTACAAAATCAATGGACACAATCCCAGTATTAGCTTAGTCTAGTTAGTGTCCCACCAGTTAGCTTGAGTGAGGACACTGCCAACTGCGACAGCCGTAATGCGTAAAAAGCATCAATGGACACAACATCAGTGTTGATTTAGCATAACTAGCATCTCACCAAGTTAGCCTGAGCGAGGACACTCTGCTAACTGTGACAGCCGTAAGGTTACAAAGTCAGTGTACACAATGCTAATGCCGATCTAGTATAACTAGCATCTCACCAAGTTAGCCTGAGCGAGGACACTCTGCTAACTGTGACAGCCGTAACGTTACAAAGTCAATGGACACAGTGTCAATGTCGATCTAATGGAACTAGTCTCTCACCCAGTTTGCCTGAGCGGAAACACTCTGCTAACTGTGATAGCCATAATGTTACAAAATCAGTGTACACAATGCTAATGCCGATCTAGTAGAACTAGCATCTCATCAAGTTAGCCTGAGCGGAACCACTCGCTAACTGTGATAGCCGTAATGTTACAAAATCAGTGTACACAATGCTAATGCCGATCTAGTCGAACTAGCATCACATCAAGTTAGCCTGAGCGAGGACACTGCTAACTGTGATAGCCGTATCTGTGAAGGGCGGAATGACGGCGTAATTCTACGCTCTCGTCGGTATGCCACTCGATTAGCTAGAGCGGAAGCGCTCTGCCAACCGTGGAAAAACGAACAACTGTTATAGAAAACAATGTTAATCGATCTCACCGATTGCTGTCTTCATGACTTCGGTGGCCCTTATCAGACTGGTGATGACCGATGATAGGGGCGTCCACCAGTCCGGGGCTCAATGGTCCGAACGGCGACAAACGCCACTCCCTCCTAAGAGGGACAGCTTGTCGCAGCCTTTGGAGGGCGAAAGATCCGCAACTCCGACCGGTGGTCACAAGGCTACAGCGACAAGCTCCAATATGTCTTGATCGTAGACACATCTTTGTTTAAGCTTATGCTACCATGGTAGCCAACCTGCGTAGCGAGAAGATGAAAAAGGACTGAACTCGGAATGACACCGGAACTTATAGACGCCGGGGGGTCATCCGAGGTCACAGGTGACTTTGTTGATATAAATATTCGACCTGCGCATGCGCGAGACAGAAGATATCCAGTGTTAAACACTGCCTCTGGCGGTCAGTAAGGATGAAATAGAACCAGCTATCTTGAGAACTCAAAGGGAACTTGATGTGGTTCCAGGGGTATTATTATCAAGTTAACTGTCTATGATCCCAGTTACAGAAAGAAGAAGAAGAACTAGAAAATGCATTTCCTGCTGAAAATGCGTTGGAATGCTGAAAGCTGAAATGAATTGTAAAATAATTGCTGAAAAAACAGAAATGGGAGACTACCTGTCTGAAAAATGTTGTAGCCCGAAAGCATTTAAACTGCACTGCTGAAAACCCTTCTAGTTGAAATGTTGAACTATGGTGTCTGTAGCTAAGTATGAGAAAGATGAAGGCTTTGAAAGTTGAAAAAGTTTAACAGGATTTGAAAATTTTCTCCATAGATATCCCATTCAAAAAAGATTGCAAAAAGCTTAATAATTCAAAAAGTTTAAAGATTATAAATATGAAAAGTCATATCACCCCCCTCCTGAAAGAGCTAAACATTTTGATATTTGAATGGTTTCTGTAGCTTAAAAAATGTGCAAGGAGATAAGTATCAAAATACGTATGGAGGAAGTCACGGGAGTTGAATAAAGATTTGAAGACCAATACTTGGAATGCTTAAAAGCATTCCAACAATAAAGAATAGGATAACAATAGTTGGAATGCTTAAAAGCATTCCAACAATTATTAACCAAGTGTGGTGCTTCTACAGTTCTCTCCACTCCATGATGTTTGACAACTTTTGCTCTATGCACATTCATTGGCTGTTGCTTTCCATTCCCGCCCCACTGACCAGATGTAAAGCAGCTTGAGGACCATCAGTTCATAGAGAGTGTGCAGGAGCAGGCTGAAGGAGCCCTGCTGGAGTACACGCTGTGCACCTCTTCTCACCTTCTCGGACGCTTTGCTCATCTGCTGCTTTGTCTGTCCGAGCTACGCTCTCTCAGCGCCCTCACTGAAGACTACCTGTACTGCAAACACCTGAGTGGTGAGGTGCTGTGCAACAGCCTGCTCATTGAAATGCTCCGGGCCAAGCGCAGCTGGGCATGAAGGCTCAGGCACTCTGTGATTGTCTGCACACGTTAGCGTACGGAGGCATTAAGCTGTGCTCAATGTCTAATACAATGAAATTAGCCCTGATGTTGTTCTTTGCTTTAAAACTGAATTTCTGCATTTATATATACAATGAAATAATATTGTAAATGAGACTTTTATTCAGTGAAATGTCTAATGAGCTTGTAGGAGCAATCTGACAGTTTAGCAAATGGGCCTGTTTGAAGTAAGATTGATAAAAGCTTAATGTCATCTTGTACAGAGATAGGCGGAGAATGTGTCTAGCTTGGTGAAGCACCAAGACTTGAGGACTGCTAGTCTTCAGCATAAGAGAAATACAAAGCCAAAGCACTGCATTAGTTTCAGCCCATTCTTCTCTGTGTCGCTGGGTCAGATCTGGGGGCGGAACTGAGCACTGTGCATAATTACACAGTGACTTTCCTATTACTATCACCAGCTGGTATCAATGTATGTATAGTAATATTTAGAGACCAGCCTGTTCAATTACATCTGGAACCAAAGGTTGTGTCTTAAAAGTCTTTGACTCGCTATTACATCCCTCTTAGGTAAAATTGACATATCGTCACCACTTATGTTGGTATGGTAAACTTGTAAGCAAACAGTTTCCTATTTAGACGTTAAGCAGACACAGAGCAACAGTATCATTCATTGGGGCCAGAGTACCGACGGCAGCAATGTAATATCCGATATTCCTGAAAATTCACATCTATGTGAGCTGACGTCATACAACAGCACCACGGCTGCCACTCCCCACAAATCACGCAGGTGTGCGAGGGCCGGATCATCGCTGCTTGCTGCTTTAATTTGGATTTGTGTGTGTTTCTGGTCACCACTCATGGGATCCATTGTTGATATAAAGATATTAATTATACAGTGCCCTACGTTTCTGCTTTTTCCAACCCATGATAAAATTCTGCTTATATTAAATTTATATTATTGATATTTAAAAAGTAAATGTTGTTTTTATGAGGGCACAATTACATTGTATTACATGTCTACATGTAAAACTTTAGCCTGACATGTGTTGTATTATTAAAACCTTCGGTGTCTAGAATAGAACTTTAAATGGAGAACTGTGGGTTTAAGCAATGCCTGGCTACACAACTTGAGTTCTGCAGCGATGAAGAGGTCCCTCATAATGAGGTCGATATGTGCAGCATGAACACAAACTTTAGTCTAAACTCTAGTCATCACAACACATAACACCTTAGGAATATACATACTGTGATACATGAAGCCAGTTATTTGGGCCTTGATAATGTACTGGAACATGATGAGAAAACAGACACACACTTTCTGCAGGTTAAAGTCAGGGCATATTAAACCTTTGTTATCGGTCACTGAGATTCACCGATTACACCTTCAACCACCTGTTTTGGCCACTCTGCTTTAATAAAAGGCTTAATCAACATAATGCACTCATCTTGTTGTGGAGGCGCACTATCTGATCCCGTCCACCTCATGGGATCCCATTTCCTGGTCGACCTTGACATCCAGCTGGCATCAAGTTGGCATCCGTCCTGTTCAAGGACAAAACATGGCAGCATGATTAAAAATACACAGTGTTACAGGCCAAGAAGAGACCTTCTGTTGGGACGAAACACAATCTGATTTATCAGGACAGACTAACTTCTTTCAATAAATAAAAAATAAAATTAGCCAAAAAAGTAGTCCCACACTTATTGAAGTAAATTAAGTAAGGGAATTTACTGCATAAATATACTTTTGTAAATTTCTGACTATGCTTATCTGTGACTTGTAGGAAACTGAGTAGAGGTACAGGTAATCAGTGAATTATAGTTAATTAATAGAGTGTATTGCCTCAATACAGCCAAGTGCATATTTATCTCATACTTCAAGAAAATGTAATTGATGGCTTGGTTCATTTAAATTTCTTTGCTTTGTGGTTACATGTTAACATCATCCTTGTGCTATGCTGGTGAATTCATGTATTTATGTTATTACATAATAATAATATAATAAAAAGAAGGTTGCTTCTAAATGCTTAAAGAATAGAACAAAACACAAACTGTCTTTTAGAGGACCTCCAGCTTTATTGAAGAGTTGGTTCACACAAATTACAAGCAAATTAAAATGTTCTCACTTCCCTGTATAGCTCTCATGCAGATACATTGTTAGTTGTTAGTTAGGGCTCTAAAATCCTCTTCTGAACATTGTGCATGTCCGTATACTTTACAAATTACTTCAAGTCTTATTGTTCTCTTGTTGCACTACAAAAGAACTACAGAACCCCTGGGTTCTTCTTTCTGTTAAAGCATTGATGAAAGTAATATTATATTTATCATCTATACTTTTATATTTTCACATTCAATAAAAAGGGGCATATGAAATATTTTTTTGTAAAACAAGAAAAAAAAATGTCAGTATTTTTTTTTAGTTGATAAGTATTCTGAATGTTTGCACACTGTCTTAAATGAATGTCCTCTGTTCGGGTTTGTTAATTCTCACTACACCACAGTCATATCACTATGCTCAATGGATGCAAAACCTTTTGATCTCAGCTTCATGGGAGTTTTTGAGGCTTAATGATGCTTGTTTCCTTTAGCATTGACTGAAAGAGTTCCCTTATTCAGAGAATCACACTCGGCGCTGCAGGTGTCACTGTTGAAACTAATTTAATCAGAATTTCAATGATGGATTTTTTCCTAAGAATAGAAACATATTTTCTTCATAAATAATCATGAGATTGGGTAATGGTTTATTCAAATCAATGACTCTTTTTCTACATTCTGTTCTCCCTCTTGCCTTTGCCTCTATGGCCCATTCAGAGCAACAGAGAGGCGGACAAGATGGCAAAGGAAGCTGTTAAAAAGAGACATATAGAGGTAAACATCGATCTAAATCAGAAGGAAAGAACAAAAACTGATTCTAGAATATGGAAAATGAATAAAATGGCAG
This sequence comes from Pholis gunnellus, assembly GCF_910591455.1. Classification (NCBI taxonomy): domain Eukaryota; kingdom Metazoa; phylum Chordata; class Actinopteri; order Perciformes; family Pholidae; genus Pholis; species Pholis gunnellus. The sequence goes on from NC_136545.1 coordinate 717,717, forward strand.
TTTGACTTGTCGAGAGACGCTGGTCTAGTAAAAAAGGATCCACAGTGTAGATGTCACACTAGTTCCAGAGGGGGCCAGCAATGCAACATAACGGATGACAGCTGCCAGTAAACCCCCGAAGAAGAGAAGAAGAAGAAGAAGACCAGATAGCCGCTTCCTCTACTTCCGGGAAACACAATCCTCAATTCACCAAGATGGCGACATTGGTAGTAAGCCAGTCACCGGTCGGGGGTTTCAGTTTCGAAAACTGCAAGAGGTGAGCGCTTTTCAATGGATGGAAATCAGATCAGAATAACTACATTACTGCGTTTAATAAGCTGTTACCCCTTTTATTAAGACGTTGGGTAGAGTAGACGTGTTTTTGATGCGGGTTTCTCAGTGATGCTAGCTCATGTTAACTTGGCTTCCATACAATGACTCAGGCATTTCCCACACGCTAGTTTTAACGTTAATGTTCACCTATCAAGCTAACCTTACACGTGTTATGGTTGCTCAAGTATATAACCTGGGTCTTACAATAAATACAAATATCACGGTGGAACTTTTCTTAACCACGATATTCAGCCCGATATCTGCGTAGATAACGTTAGCCGAGTACGGCAACGTTAAACTGACGTTAGCTAACGTCCGTTTATAAATCAAACACTGGAGACTTAACGCTACTGTGTGTCTGTGTATATAATTTTGCTGTCCATGTTAGTGCAATGCTCAGGTTATAAAGGTGTGTTTTACTGAGCAACGGTGCTGTTAGTGAACCCCAGATGGTGAAATTATGAAAGTCGTTATAATACCACTATAGTTCCAGTAAAATAATCTAACCGTATTAATTGATGTATATAGATTTAATTTCGAGATGTCAGAAGCTAACCTTGAGATTATTCCATAGTGACGGATCTGTTGTTGAAATCCTGTTTATGTGACTTGTCATTGTGTTTTGGCCTGATTATCACAATCACAAGACATGGAGCAATGATGCCTTCTATGCAGCAAGAAACAGTAATGGACACCTCAAGGGTTCAGGCAGAAATAGAGCGAAACATGTTCAGCACCACAGACAGTCATATAATTAACATATTTATTTAAAACTTAGTTTTTATCTACTATGTACTGAAAGTTGTATTTGTGGATGTGAAATTTAGCTAGAATGCTAAGATTTATAATACAATTCTGTTTTTGTGCTGTGAACTACAGACATAAAACCAAACGGCACATATTTGTGTGTGTGAAACTAAAATGTCAGAACAAATATATTGGAAAAATTCTTTGCCAACAATATGAGTAAGGACAGCTCCAAAACCAACATAAGGTTTGGTAGAGATCTAGAACATTCCTGCGGTCATGGCCTCACTGCTCAACATTTAGCTTTGTATAAAATTGTAGCCTCAGGTTATTAACATGTATTGTTAGGCTGCCAGTTTGCTTTACAGTGACACAGATATAACATTACATTTATTTTCAGAAATGCAGTTTTGGAAGGTGAAGCGAACAAAGTGGGATGCAGCTTACCTGCTGCTCGGAAAACAGGAACTACCATCTGTGGTGTTGTCTTCAAGGTGAGTGACGGGTAGCAGGTCGCATACAAAATCAGAATGAATGAGAATTCAAACCTACAATATTCTAGCATACTGAAGTTCATTGTGTGTTCTCTCTGCCTAGCATGAACACACAGGGTGATACTATAAGAGGAGGAGGAGGAGGTGATTTCATTTGTCTCACGCATACAGTTCTTACAGCAGCATAATCGGATAAACTAGACGCTTTAACAATGATGTCCCATTTCTATCATAACGTGGAGCATTTTAACATTTTACTGTTAAGCCTCGGGCCAACCACATCCTTGAGCCCTGTTCGCTTCAGATAATCAGAAAAAACATTCTGTTGTCTTTAGGTTGGTTCGGCGTCTAATACTGGTTGGCCATTCTGGTTAATCAAACCATGTTCTAATGCGCCCTCGTATAGGTTAACATGTAGGGGAAATGTGTGAGGTGAAGGAAGCAAGGGATTGAATTCTGACGGAATGCTCCAAGAGAAACCAACCAGAAGGTGTCAGCTGATGGGCTGATTGTTAGACGGAGTATTGTTTGACTTTGCTGAAAAGCACTAAAGCAAACCGCATCGCTGAGACTAAGTGGTGATCTGTGTTTCCCTGTGTAGGATGGCGTCATCCTCGGAGCCGACACCAGAGCCACTGAGGGCATGATCGTGGCAGACAAGAACTGCTCCAAGATCCACTACATCTCGCCCAACATTTAGTAAGTGAACTCTGACAGAGTAGGGCTGTGTTCGCTCATTATTGTCCTTGCACTGTTTCACACACAACCGTTTTCAAATGGAAAGATGAACTTTGGTGATGTGTGCTTAGGGTTAGAGTCTTCGTGGGCTGCAGGCCCCATCTTGGGAGGACAAACAAATGTTCTAATGCTAAACATAGTTTGTCACAAAACTTTTGTTGGATGATCTGTTATCAACATATTGTAACTTTAAGACCATTTTATGCCACTGACATAATGATACTATAATAGCATGATAATGCAAGTAAACCCTTTGAAAGAGCAATGACCTTTGGATTCTTAACAATATTCAGACATTGAAATGATATTAAAATATTCCAAAACAAAACGATAAAGACTCTCTGGCTCTGTTAACAAAGATGTGCAATGTGTGCACAGCGCCCAGCAAAACCCTGCTGTTTATTCTGCCACCATGCCGCTTAGTGACATTCTAATGTAAACAAACACACATGAGATAGATGCAGGTCAGCAAAGATCATCACGGTCATGTCCACTGGTTGTAAGGTAAGTGGATACTGTAGTTCTAGTGACAGGCATACACACCGTGGCTTTAAGAATCAAATCCGACTGTATAGTTTTTCTTCTTCTCGAGCTTCATGCGGTGAAGCCCAGGTTGTTGTCTAACTGACTGGTTGCCGTGTCGTTGTGTTGCCCAGCTGTTGTGGGGCAGGAACAGCTGCAGACACGGAGATGACCACTCAGATCATCTCCTCCAACCTGGAGCTGCACGCCCTCTCCACAGGCCGGCTGCCACGCGTGGCCACCGCCAACCGCATGCTGAAGCAAATGCTCTTCAGGTACACTCAACACACCGCGTCTGTCTTCACACACATTATCTATCGCCACACCGTATCTTCTACTACTACTATTGAGAAACTGTAACTACATCCAATAACCGGATAGACGATTCTGGTTATTCCAGTGAAATAAACACAAATGAAGTTACAGTTACTCAGAGTGATGCAGAAATTGGTATTGCCATTTATTTTCCCCAAATCAGTCTCATGTTTTCTACTTGCTTTGAACCGTGATATATGTGAGTGAATGTGCTGTGTGTGTTGGTTCAGGTATCAGGGCTACATCGGTGCTGCTCTGGTCCTGGGTGGAGTGGACTGTAACGGTCCTCACCTCTACAGCATCTACCCTCACGGCTCCACTGACAAGCTGCCCTACGTCACCATGGGTCAGTCTGCAGCACCACATGCACTTTCACCTCCACGTGGTTCTTTCAATGGATCTAAAACCTCTTCACATGTTTATGAAGTAATGTAAATAACCCCGGATGTCAGAGTTTTAAAAACCAAATGAAAGTTCCATCTACGAGCTTTAATATTCCTGCTTATTAATCTCAGAGTGTATAATAGTTGAGGGTTTTCCATAAAGCCCTCCAGGTCGTCCGTGTTCTGTATCTGAATACGTTTTCTTTTCTGAAGGCTCTGGGTCTCTGGCTGCCATGGCGGTGTTTGAGGACCGCTACAAGCCTGACATGGAGGTGAGTACGGCACACCACTCGCACACAACACAACAGCCCTCTCATACGGAGGTTGATACTTCCTGTAACGGCGTGCTGGTTTTCATTTGAGCATCGCTTTGTTTCTTTAAAGGAGGAGGAGGCCAAGCGGCTGGTGCGAGACGCCATCGCTGCGGGCATCTTTAACGACCTGGGCTCCGGCAGCAACATTGACCTGTGTGTCATCACCAAGGGCAAGCTGGACTACATCCGGCCCCACGATGAGGTCAACAAGAAGGGGGTCAGGTGAGAAATGAACCAGCGATGCCACAGAAACGGTTTCCTCCTGGATCTGTTCGCTCACATTATTTTGCTTTTGATTCCCAGCATGTTAAACAACCCGAGTGTTACTTTTGTGCGTTTTGGTCATCACTTCTGTTGAACATTTTGACTTTAAAGGTGCTCAATATGCAGCTCCTAGCATATCATGAATCTAGCGATACCATACGTAAGATGATATACTGTGATCATAGTGTAGAGAACACACCACCATATACATACAAAAAGTTTCCTTTTTTCATGCTATCAGAACAGTGGGATCTGTATTTACATAAATCAGTCCCACAACGTATATTGAGCACATGACTTCAGATGGTAATGTAGATGAAAATTATGAAACCAGCAGTTATACCAAAACAGCATCAATGTTTTACACACACACACACACACACACACACACACACACACACACACGGAAAGTTTGTTGAGATGGTGACATCAGGGATCCAGGATGAACAGCAGTGTAACAGAACGCACCGCGTCACCACTGAGCATGTAGGGATATCGCAGTCGTGATCTGAATTCATTAACTTCCTGTTACTCAGTGGATGACTTGTTGTCTCATTGCTTGTTCTGCTAGAAGAGTGAATGAGCTTGAAGGCGATCAGCCGTGAGTACAGATGCAGAGTGTTGTGCTAGAGTGCAGATCCTAACATCTCAATCTGCTACTAACAAGCTGTTTTAGTTTTTTTTGTAACTCTATCCACTCGGCCTGCTCACTTTGACTTACATCACTAACGTGCATGGCCGTTTCTGTTGGAGTTCTGTCTGAAGTGCATGCTGTGATGAACGTGGCAAGACCTGTTTAATGCAACAGTTCAGCTCTAGATAGAAATGAAACGTCATCATTCATGTACGTCTTCTCCCCGATGTAGAACTGGCGACTACAAGTACAAAAGAGGAACCACCGGTGTGTTGTCCAAGACCACGCTGAACCTGGAGGTCGTGGAGGAAACTGTACAGACCATGGACACCTCCTAAAATACTGACCATGTGTCCCTTGATGTACCCCTCAAAATTCCGAACACAATGGCATGTTTTTTCCATGATTTACAATAAAAGTGTTTAAGTTGATTCATGTTTTTGTTCACTTCTTTCTTAAAGTTGTTTGAGGGACCCCGTAGATCCAGGGTCGGCAACACGCAGCTCCGGAGCCGCATGCGGCTCTTCGGCCCCTCTGCTGTGGCTCCCTGAAGCTACATCAACACTAATACGTTTAATACGAGTTTTAACAAACACACATGTTGAATCACACATAAAAGAATGTCACTTCCACACAGTGAGGCATACAGCGTATTAATAAACAGCCCAGGTGTCCTATCATATCGGGAATGAAAGCGTTGGATCAGTGAATCCACATATTTAAACAAATTTCTCATTTGGTACCATCTATCAAAATGACGTTCACAGCATCTCGTTTCTTTGACAGTTTCACAGTAACAGTTATCTTTATTTACACATATAAACTTTGTACAACTCTGTGTGGTTAGACTTGTAAAAACTGATTCAGTAAAAGATACTGCAGCACTCGATAGTGTGTTTTGTTCCCCAGGGATAATGATGATGAATACATTGTTTTTATCACAAGGTCGTCCTTTACTCAAACAAAAGATGGTTTATGCAGTTCTTTCCTTCTGTCAACACTGAAAATGATATGCACAAGTATTAAGGATACATAAAGATCATTACAAATTCAAAACATGGCGGGTTAAGTATTACATCCAGGAGCAGGGACAGTTACTTCACACTGAGACTGGGCAACCAGGAAAAGACTACAGGAAGCTGCTCGTCTCAGCCCCGTCAGCTACAGATCTCTCTTCACTGTCTCGGTATACACAGGTGACTTCAAATGTTACTTCAGAGCCTTAGTGCTGCACTTCTAGAATGTGCGGGGACTTGCGAGACAGATCAGAAAAAGGGATGGTCAAACACTGAGATACCAGAGAGGCACTTGATCCCACATTTCCTATAATGCACCACAATAGAATCTTTTGTTAAAGACTCTCGCTGCCTTATAAAAATCCCCGTCTTTCAAACTCCAATTCCCAAATGTTCAAACTCAGGCTTTGTGTTATATATATATATATCTGTATTCTGCACGCCCGCACTGAGATGATTTGATTTGAGCAGACATGACGAAGTTCCTCCAGGGACACTGTAAAACCAGTCTACACACAAGTAGGCCCTTTGGTATTGGCAGACACCCAAACTTACGGAGACCAGCTGGTGAACATAGTGGAGCATTTAGCATCTAAAGGGACAGATCATTTTCTCAGGGGTTGGTGGGGACCACAAACAGAGCTAAAAGGAGAGCGAGTATCAGACTTCCAGTCATCAGGTGGACACAAACATGACTCCAAATGAATGCTAATGTTGCTCTGTTTCTGCCACTTGAGTCAATGGAACTAATATTGCCAATATGTCAAAGTTGTGTTTTAAGCATCAAGCTATCGACAAAAATTGACAAAATAATTTTGTTTTTTATTACAATGACAGGAATATTTGAATTCCCAATATCTACTGCCCTCGCTTTACCCGACACACAGGGTATGAACTTGGAATGCAACCCCTGTGGAGTTGTCGGAAAAAAGCTTTGGGAGACGCGGCTCTCTATCCTCAGCTAAAGGAAAGGGCATAAATGCAGCCACTACACCACTAATGCACCTCTTCATATCCCCCATGACAGAAAATACGTGGAAGTCTTTCCATGGTCTTCCTCCTGTCGAGATGAAGGTAAGGCAAACACCTTTCTGCGAACGCCAAGTGGTTAGAGGTCCTCAGACTGAGGGGGGGGAATGCTGCTCAGGTGCTGGAAGTCCACATGCACATCTGTTTGGCGATCTGCAGCACAAAGACGATGTCCGGCCGCTGGTCTGGTTCTGGGTTGATGCACATACTAACCAGGTCCCGCAGCTGTGGAAAGTTTTTCTTACTGTTAACACGTCCCATGACAAGTCCCTCTGTCATTTTATTCTTAAACTACAATTACCGCCTCAAGGTTGTATGCCTCCACCAACCAGTAATGTTGCACTTTACATCCATGTCCAACATATATTTATGATAGTGATTCATTATAGAGAGAATGAAAATATAGACAAAAATAACTGGATTCGTCCTTATTGATGCTGTTGGTGTTAGTTTGAGACTACATTGACCTTTAAAGTTGATATCTGTGTTCACAGCCTAACAGTCGGTGTGTTGCTCTACCTTCTCAGAGTAATGGTCAGATGGGAGGGGAGGGTAATCGCACTGCTCAATCTTCTGGCAGAGGGCGAGGAGGTTCATCTTGTCCCCGTAAAACGGACTCTGCAGCGCTGCCATCTGGAGACAGAGGAAGACGGGCTGGATCAGGGAAATTCTTAGAAGTAGTGGTGTGTGTGTGTGTGTGTGTGTGTGTGTGTGTGTGTGTGTGTGTGTGTGTACAGTGAACACTGGAAACGAAAACAATGCAAAAGACCAACTCGGACTACCCCGTCCACTAACACCCTATAACATTGCTCTTGAATAACTTCCAATACATTAATGCCTTAAGTAACAAGGGACAATGATAGTCTGTCTGATCATCTCTCCAGTCATACACTTTACACATACCGAGATATGACACCTGCAGTCTGAGGTGTAGATAGTGGAGAGGAATGGCTCCAGTACAGTTCCCTGAGGTGCACCAGTGCCCCTTATCACCATCTCAGAGGCACAGCTACTCTGACACACCGTGCCAACGGGGTAGTCCATGATCCAGTTCACTGTACATGACTCTAACCCTGATTCTCCACTTGGCGGCAGTTTTTGGCCCGCCCTTGCAAATCGGAGCCCAAGCACTACGTGTGAACGGTTCATAGATGCGAGCCAAAGAGGCTTCCTGATGCATCGCAGAAGCATTCCATGTATAAATGAAATATCTGGACCTGTTGGGGACTGACAGCCAATGAGAGCACAAGACAGCGGTTGAGGGGTAACCTGGAGGAGGGGTCGCCTGTAACAATAGGAACAGCACGGACAAAAGTTGTTGTTGCACTTGGAGGATATAGGCTATACATAGTAAAGATGTGTGGACACAGGCTATTTTTGTGAACTCGTACCAACGACAACATCAACAAGCATGACTACAAGGAAAGTTCAGCAGATTGCTTGAACAAAAGAAATCCTACATGGTATAACGTCATTTCCTGTGACACTTCTAGTGTGCGTTTCCATGACAAAACGTAGTCTGGAGATCAGAAAAGCAGTTTTCAGGGTCCTTAGGTGCAGCAGAAGCCTTTTAAGGGTCCTCATGACATGTGACGTATAGGTGCCACAGGTGTGTAGTCTTTTCAGAGTGCTGGGACATCCGTTCTTTGGCACCGAAACCATGCAAGAGGTCTTCCATAGTGTAGAAAGATTTAAGAAGTAAACCTAAACCTAAAGTTTGCAGGCACAGTAGATTAGTTTATTCTGAGCCTGGAGAACTCCCTTTCCACCTGGCTTAGGGTTAGGGTTGGGACAGGGGGTGGCAGAGGTGAGGTGCAGTGAGTTGTGATCCAGCAGTGGTTGATATGTTGTGGAGGGTCATCACCACCAGGCGATCTGCAGGGCCATCGCCTGGTGGTAGAAAACTTAAGAAAGCGGCCAATTTTTGAAGAAATGGTGGCGTGAAAGCTGGATGTTGAAAAGCTCAATTGCTGTCAAACTCAATTGCTGGCTTAAATATGTAAGAAGAAAGTGAAGTAGTAGGAATAGTTGAAACAAAGGAATGGGTATAATTTGTATAATGTGTCTGTCTGTGTGTGTCTGTCTGTCTGTGTGTGTGTGTCTGTCTGTGTGTGTCTGTCTGTCTGTGTGTGTGTCTGTCTGTGTGTGTCTGTCTGTCCGTGTGTGTGTCTGTCTGTGTGTGTCTGTCTGTCTGTGTGTGTGTCTGTCTGTGTGTGTCTGTCTGTCCGTGTGTGTGTCTGTCTGTGTGTGTCTGTCTGTCTGTGTGTGTGTGTCTGTCTGTGTGTGTCTGTCTGTCTGTGTGTGTGTGTCTGTCTGTGTGTGTCTGTCTGTCTGTGTGTGTCTGTGTGTGTCTGTCTGTCTCTGTGTGTGTGTGTGTGTGTGTGTGTGTGTGTGATGTCAAACTGCACTATTTAGCTCATCTCAATCAGCTGTGTGTCTCCTGCTGTACTCAAAGTTTGCCATGGTGATGGCAACTGATACTGTACGTCACTGCTGGATCAGACAGTTCACTTCATAGAGATTAATCTGAGGCCCACCTCTAACTGAGAGGAGCTTTCAATATTTGCAATGACATTGATATAAATGAATCCCTTTCCCACTTCTTCCACTATTCCTACTACTTCACCTTCTTCTTACACATTTAAGCCAGTGATTCGGTGTAGCGTCTGCTTCTCAGCATCCAGGTTTCACACTGCAGGTGAATCTTCAGAAACTGCCTCCTGTAGTACTTCCATGTAATTGTTCCTCCTCTGATGTTAAAAAAGAAGAGGAGAGGGAGGTATGAAGAGTGAGAAAGTGTCTGGTGTCTCATGTGGTGGATGTGGTGATGCAGCCAGAGAAGAAATGAGACACATAATGCTGCTCATTCAGTCTCTGTTGGCCTGTCAAAACATCCTCACATGCACAGAGAATACGCAGAGCACAGAGGACTGTGACACCATTGTCTCTGGGGAAAGGCTGTCTCAACAATGCATTCCAATGAAACACAGGGAAATGTGACAAAGAATAGAATTATGTCCACAATGATGACCAGCATCTGGCTGGACAGATGCAGGGAAAGCAGCTAACTAGCCTGCAAACTAGAGCTAGCTACACTCTTTGAAAGTTTAAAATCAGGAAAGCTAATAAAATAATTAACTCGTATTCTAAACGCAATGAGCAGTCAAAGTGAAGTTAGAAAACACATTTCTTTCTATTCTCTTTTCTGCATTGTCCTAAAGGACACCCAGTGTGAACGCATAAGGCCCATCACAACACCCTCCCGTACTGTTTCCCTTTAACACACAGAGCAGACAGGACTGACGCATGGCATCTACTCTACTTCTCTCTTGATTTATTACCTCAGTAAACATTGTAAACATGAGTTTATGGTCTCAATCTCTAGTTTCAAGTCTTCTTCAATACAGCATGATGTTCATTTAGTAAATGATGGTCCATTTAGAGTCACACAGGCCATAAAGCAGGGGATGCTTTAGGGCGGGGCTACCTGTGACTGACAGGTTGCTGCCGCTACCAGTCTCTACATCACTCCTCCACATTCCAAATATGGCAACTTCTGGTCATCGGTTGCGGAAAAACAAGATGGCGACGGCCATAATCTGAGATGACGGCAGCGAAAACACCGAACTCAAGGCTTCAAAACATCAGTCCACAAATCAATGTGTGATGTCACGATAACTACGTCCACTTCTTATATACAGTCTGTGATTCCAGCAGAAGAGCAGTCGTGGAAAATAATCTTTTTAACCTCCCGGTGAGAAATCATCGAGATGAGAAAACTCTTAAAATATAAAAACATATTTATTTAACAGACACTAATGATAATTCAGCTGAATGGATAGAGCTCTTTCCCCACAGATGGTTCGGAGGTCTAACAACAAGGAATAGACAAAAACAGAGTATATGCACGTTATCTCGTCTCCTCCCTTCACCCCCCCCTTCGCAGATGTCGTCCTCCTCTGTCTGCCGCTGCACAGACCAAGGCCGGTTCCCAGCCTTTTCGTGGGAAGAGGGTTAGGTGGTGAAATAACACTACAGCAAGTCAGAAATGCTAAAATACCGATGAACTCATTTATCGTTAGGTTTTAAATGAGCCTGGTTGGCCTCATCTACATATATGCAGGTTTAAGCGATACAAGTTATACCTAAAAGAACGATATGATAAATTTCCACAACAACGGACACCTGAAAATGCAGCCAATATGCTTTTCTAATGGTGTAGACCAGGGGTGTCAAACTCATTTTCACTCTGGGCCGCATCAGCATCATGGTTGCCTCCAAAGGGGCCGGTTGTCAGCGGGGGGGGGGGGGGGGGGGGGGGTGCTGCTGCTGCTTGCGGGAGGGCGACTGTTGCATCTGTTGGAGCTCCGCCGTGCATGATACAGAGAGCAGAGGATAATTGTAAATGTATCAAGTCTGACTTTTTACATTTTTTTGCTGGCGGATTCGCGGGCCACATAAAATGACGTGGCGGGCCGGGGGTTTGACGCACCATTAGACCTACTGCTGGTCATCATTTCTATGCCTCTGCGTCGGGGACCACCATGGCTGTAGCCGGTATGTTTCCCAGTTGTCTTTCAGTCCGTCCCATTCTCGTGAACGCGATATCTATCGATAATCTTTTCATAATTAGCACAAACCTCCACTCAGACTGAAGGATGAACTGATCGGCGAGGGCACACAGACGCGAGGCAGCAATTCTAGTCATTAGTATCTTGAGATGTAATAAACTTTGCAGTCTCCAGGGCCATAGCAGGGCTTCTTCTCTTTGCAGGGCAAGAAAGTTATCGTTTATTATTATTCACTATCAATAAGGGTCTAAGTGTATGTGATCTTACCTCGTACAGAAGACATCCCAGGGACCAGATGTCAGACTTAAAATTGTATCCGTTCTCATGGATCCTCTCCGGTGACATGTAGTAAGGTGTCCCCACTGAGACGGAGAGGGAAGTAAACAAATGATCATTTAGTTCAAAAGTGATAACTTCTTCATTGCCTTCACAATCTAGCACATAAAATCAACGCCTATCATAGTATTGATCAGATTTGATTTAAAATTAGTTTCAAATAGGTCTGTCATTTGTTGAATCAGCACAAAATTATACAACTGAGCTGCGTCTTATTGTTTTTGCATGAATGCGTGTGTATGTATGTATGTGTGCTCTGTATATACATGCAGAGTATGTGTTGCATGTGCTTTACCTAAGGAGTGTGCTGCCGTGGTTTTAGAGCTGAAGAAGCGGCCTAATCCCAGGTCACCCAGCTTTACCTCCCCTGTGGCAGTTATGAACACGTTGGCTGGCTTGATATCTGGTTCACACACACACACACACACACACACACACACACACACACACACACACACACACACACACACACACACACACACACACACACACACACACACACACACACACACACACACACACACACACACACACACACACACACACACACACACACACACATTTAAACCAATCAATGCACAGCAATAAACCTGAAATGTTTAGACAGAGCTTATCAGAACATTGTAAGCTGTAGAGAAAGATGAGCTATGTTAAGTACTGTGTTTGAATATTGACTGTAGAGTAACAATTGAAGTAAGAAAGAGTCAAAGAAAACAAAACTATGAAAGTTAACAGAGCTGAGAGGACGGTTTGGGTAGAGCAGAGAAATGGATGACAGCATGAAACATATCAGTAGAAACAAAATATGGAGATGATGAAGTGTGCATGGCGTGAATGAGGACTGAGAGGAGGAAGAGTAAAGCAGTGAGTAGCGGTTTACCACGGTGCATTACTCTGCGTGAATGCATGTGCTCCAGAGCGCTGCAGAGCTGCACGAAATATTTCCATATGGTCCTCTCTGGGATGAGGCGCCTCTTCTTTTTGAAGTACTAAACAGATAGAAGGCAGGATTATTAGTCCATAAAAAGTTACAATGTTTAACTGAAAAATGCTACGTGTAGTATATTTACGGCAGGGCCACACTGCAGTGTGAGCAGCGCGTGTGTATATTGTAACCTCTTGCTTTTTCTTTTGGCGCCCACGTTAACAGATTAGAGCAGCCAAACCGCCCGCATAAACCATGCAAAGTATAGAGTGAAAATAATCTCTTGACAGTTTATTGACATCATACCAACATTACTACAATTTCAAAATCTATATCTGTAGAACAAGTCACAGACATGAAAAGGGCAATATGTATTTAGCTAAACACTTCCGTTTCCATTTCAATATTTAAGCCCTTTAGCATCTTTCTGTGGACAGAATCTCTTCATTTGCTAACAAGGCTTTTTTATGAAATATTTGCAGGACAGTGTTGTGGAAAATGCAGTGACTGTCACATCTTTTAATTGTGGATTGATATTATTTACAAATGAGCACACAGTTCTTAATCTTTTTCGGTGTAAAATGAATATAAATGTAATTTATAATGAAATTAAATGAAACTCTATGCAGAAAGAAGCCACGCTGTCGGTGTGGACAGCACATGAGTGAGAGATGCAACCGTCACACGTTGCTCATGCAGGCAGTGTGACCCGAGAGTTATGGGAACCAATTCAATACAAAGGTTATCTAAAATATGAATGTTGGTAAAAGGGAGTGCATTATGGAGAGAACTGACTCTGCTTAGTCAGACTGGCCAATAGCGTAGCATCGGCCGGACAACTAACACTTCTGCTCCACACTAGACTTTAATGCAATGGATTTATATATTTTTCATTTTCAGGCTGGTTTTGTGGATATGGAGCTAGTCGTGGTTAAATGTAGTGTAAAAGTGATAATGTTGGATAACATTTCTTCAGGGAGGGCAGTTAGTGACAGTGTGGGCTCCATGATAGCCCTGAGAGCTTGATGGAGTAGCAGCTGGGGGTGGGGCTTAGCAAAGGGTCAATTCACAGGGATCTCATTTTCAAACCCATGCAGAATATCTGGTGATTTCTGACCTTTATCATCTGGGACAGATCTCCAGCATCCGCCAGCTCCAGAACAATGTTGAGCTCATTATCTTCAATGAAGGAGTCGAGGTATTTGATCACATTGGGGTGATTCAGTTGCTGCGATGAATGAACGAACAGAAGGGAAATTGTTCTTGGCAGGCACTAATCTGTTATTTGTTCATGTTAACACAACATACAGCTGAGCTCAAAGTGATCTCACTCTTATCCTCATATTTCCCTCTAAACAATGCAGGAAAACCTTTCAATAAGTCATGTGTCTCACTGACCCACTGAACACAACGGTAATGTTTGCTCATCTTTACCTTTAGTAGATCTATCTCTTTGATGCAGTCCTGACGGGCCTTGGCATCCATCATCTCAAAGATCTGCAGTGACAAAGATATAAGTTAACATGAATTTATGAGTTCTGGTAATGGACCCACACTCTTCGACCAATTCCATTATCTTGCGCAATATTGACCAATTAGGGAATCACTGTGATAATGGAGCGAGATAAACCAATTCCAAGTTGCAGGCCACAACACAACGCTCCTTCTGTTCCCAATGCCTCTAATCTTTAGGCTTTTAAACTTTAGGGACAAAGTACGGTTGATGAGGGCTGCACAGAAAAGTGATGTACGGGACACATCATGTAATGTAATGTCCCTTTACAGCAGCGGGGATGAAGTATGGCGAAGTGAAGCCACGACTCCAGGCACAGGGAATAGAAATAGGCTTACTCTTACACTTACTAAGATAATCAAGCTGCACAACGGGCAAACGGACGCGTGTTTGAAGCTCTTGAGCAGGTTGAAGAACTTCTCCACTAAAGAAAAAGACATCTATGATGGCTAAACAAGGCTCGTTAACATATTGAAATCATTCAGTGGAGCCTCACACTTTCCCATTTTGACTGACCTACACAGGACATTCTAAAGTTTCGTTGGGTTTGGTGCTTCGTTTTGTTCTCAGTTTGTTTGGGACTGAACAAGGACGACCTATCGTAGCCTAAATAAGATGCAGACTACGATTATGTTTTTCCTTTAAATAGATACTATTAGCTTTCCTCCTTTTGTAGATACATTTGCATCGCTGTTGACGGTAATTACAACACAGTTCACGTACATCCAGCTTATGTTCAAGGCTGTTCTTCAGTTCCAGCTGTGGTAGCCTCTTGACATGGGCCTAGTGAGTGCTGAAATGTAGCTCATTTCATGTTTAAGATCCTGAAGGAATATGAACAAAACTAGAAAGAATATTTTATTTCATCTATCAAACTAGAATGCAACAATCTTAACTGGAGACGTTCTGTTTTGTCTCCCCTCAAGTATCTGGATTGGTCAGTTGTATGTTTTAACTCCTTTTACAGGTTCGGTTGAGGAATGGCCTACGAGCTGCTAAATGTAAAGGGTTGGAAGGACTGCACAGGTTTCTAGTATGTCTAGACATGGTATATTGAAAAATCGACATTTTATTTTATTCTTACACTGTAAAATGTTCCGCTAAGGACAAACTATGTAGTGCTGGCGGCTGTGACACTTAACCCCAAGTGTCTCCTGATGTG
This sequence comes from Pholis gunnellus, assembly GCF_910591455.1. Classification (NCBI taxonomy): domain Eukaryota; kingdom Metazoa; phylum Chordata; class Actinopteri; order Perciformes; family Pholidae; genus Pholis; species Pholis gunnellus. The sequence continues at coordinate 732,992 of NC_136545.1, forward strand.
CAGGTGGCACCTATAGCACAGTAGCCTCTGCCATCAGTGAGTGAATGTTTTTGTGAATGTATGAGTATTGACACAGTGTAAAGCGCTATGAGTGGTTGGAAGACTAGAAAGGTGTTATACAAATTCAATTCCATTGACCAAGTCCTTGTAATGGTGACTTTAGCGATTTCCATTCACGTGTTTTATGCGCATTAGGAAAAGCTGTATAGAAATGGCAAAAGTTGACAAAATTTCCTCAATAGCACAAAAACCAAACCAGTTGATGGAAACCTGCCTAAATCACATTTCTTTTTGCGACATGTCAAAAGTTTGCTTACAATTCGCTTGACAATTGAATGGAAACACGCAACTGTTTCCAAATGACCTCAAACATATCAACTCTGGTAGCAGCAGCGACCTGTCAATCACAGTAAGCCCGCCCTAAAGCATCCCCTGCTTTATGGTCTGTTTGACTCTAAATGGACCATCATTTACTAAATGAACATCATGCTGTATTGAAGAAGACTTGAGACTAGAGATTGAGACCATAAACTCATGTTTACAATGTTTACTGAGGTAATAAATCAAGAGAGAAGTAGAGTCATTTTCTCATAGACTTCTATACAACCAGAGGAGTCGCCCCCTGGTGGACATTAGAGAGAATGTACGTTTTAAGACACTTCAGCATCAGCTTCATTCGGCAGAACCAAAGAAATGCCGCCTGGTTTTGCCACTTTTGGCAATCTTGATGATCCATAAAATATTAACACTATTAAATTGACCAGTTGATAAAATCACATGCACTGTGCTAACAATCTTGACATACGTATGAATTTAGAATTGAGAATAAGGTCCTGCAGCAGTATCTGCTGAGTGCTGTACCTGGACTTTCTTGAGGGCAACCAGCTGTCCCTCAAGCAGGTACGTGGCTTTGTAGACCTCACTGAACTGGCCCCGACCAATCTTCTTCTCAATCCGGAAGTTTGCCAGAGTGCAGAAGTACTTACAGCTTGGCACGTTTTTCTGTACATGAAAACACCACATTAAAAGGTCTAACAATGTAGTGCATTAAAATGCATCAGGAAGCTTAGTTGCATCGAATAAATCTCACTCTCTGGAAAATGGCTAAATGCTTAACTGTGGCTTTTAAATGATGATGATGGAACCGAAGCGCAAATACAGTCCTGCCAACAAACAGCAATTACTGTACATTTGGGGTGTAAGATGATATCGATACAGTCGAGTATTAAGATGTTATGTTTTGTGATACTGTAATCTATTTTCAAAAACACCATCGATTAATATAATTCATAGTTTACATGCAATGATTGGTGGCAGACAGTGGCTCAGATTGTACAAAAAGTAGTGCTATAATGTTGGATGTTACAGGAACTGTGACAAATGTCAATGCAGATCCCACTGTTCTGACTGCATAAAAAAAATTTAAATAAATTCCTAAAATTAGGTTAAAAAAAGAAAATCGCAATATGTCGAATTGTAACACCTTTACAATATTACAGTTTTTTTCCAATACACAACCCTAATAACTTCATCACTGAGTAGCCATCGATGTCCCCCTTCTACTTATTATTATTATTGTACAGTTCAAACATGTTTGTGGTTCTGTCTGTTTGGAACTTAACAGAGTCTGAGAGGGTTTTTCTAAATAATGGGGAATACATTGCATTGTCCGGATGTCCAAAGCAGACAATACAGACAAATCAATTTATAGAGCTATAACATTAATCATTTGACAATTTTGGGAAATCTGCGTGTCTTCTTTCTTGTCTCAGCATAAAGGCTAAAAACAGGGGCACACAGTTAGCCTGGCTCTGTCTAAAAGTGAAAACCTGACAACGCTCTACCAGCACCTCTAAAGCTCACGATGAACTAGTTGTATCTCTTGTGGTTAAACGGGGTGTAATGTACCAGAATATCTCTGTGCCGGGTAGTGACTTCCTGGACGTTCTGCTGGTTGTCTGGCAACCTCACAGTGAACGATGAGGTTATGATACCAAGAAACTACTGCACCCAGTGAAAACGTCTTTTTTCTAAGATTATATGTAATGGAGTAAATTAGTGAGCTTTTAGATGTGCTGGTAGTTGGATTTTACTGCATTTAATCAGCGTTAATCTAGTTGTTTCCAGTTTTCATGCCAAGCTTTTAGAATATTTTCTAAAGCTCAAATACGTTGAACCTGTCTAATGATTTAGTTGAAGGACCTACCTGATCCTCCTGACCGGGTATTTTGTAGAGATGGTTCTGGTTGTCTAAGGTGGGCTGGTTGTTGTTCTGCGCCTCCATGGTAGCATCACAACCACCAACTCCTGTAACAGAGAAGATAAATTATCAAATCTTCAATTATTCAGCACATTTATAGTCTCAGAGCATTTTAACATAAGATTATTTTTTTAACTATTGACTCGAGTGATAAGAGGCAGGAGAGAGATAAAGCATGACAGCAAGGTGACCTGATTGCTGGCTGCACGTGGCCCACATGAGTTAAACTGATTTACAGCAGGAAACGCCAGTGATACCACATCTCTGTGTCACTTAATGTATCATCAAAACTTTCATACTGACTGTGCCACATGACACTGTGTGGGTGTGTGTGTGTGTGTTAACTAATAAGCTAAAGGAATATGCACATGCTGACATTTGCAATATTGCAAAGACCGGTAAGTACTTTAAGAACTTCTTCTGACAAGCAGAGCTCAATAAGAAAATCGCCCAAATCACTGTATTGTGTTATGGAATTGGTAACACTGAAAGGTTAACGCTTGTACCAAATTTCATTAAAATCTGCTATGATACAAAGAGAAATGAATCTTCTGAATATCTTCCCTTTCTACTGTACTACCTGTAAACAGAGTAGACAGACTGACTACAGTGAAAGGCATTTTGCTGTAAAAGAGGCAACTAGAGCAGTGGTTCCTTTAGGACATGGAGGCAAAGGATGGAGATGTCTGTTGGCTAGTAATTCTGTGCGCATGTCCAGCACTTTGGTCCACGGCAGATAACTACTGGCTTATTATTGACCTAAACTGTGATGTAGATAATCATGATGTATGAACAGATTAGTTCTTAAGTGGCTTGTACGAGTGATTTAGGAGAACCTATTTAGAATTTCCTCTTGGGTACAAACAGACATTACGAGTGGTCGAGACCTGTCCTGAGACTCATGTGCAATTAGTCTGTTGTTTTCAAAAGATAAGTTTCTTACTCATGGATTGTATAATGAATTACTTTGAAGGCATTTTGAGATTGAAAACTCATATAATTACACTTCACAGTTGTATTGACATTATCCTGTTTGACTCTGCAATGTGAATTATAGACCCATAGAGTTTAAAAGTATCCACATAGCTTAATGATCTCACCGGTTTCATCGTCTATTGATGCTATTGTACAACACTGCACTATTAATATGTTGTCTTAAATGATTTGACCCCTCCCGTTGCAGTCAGCTATCGTCTTGTGTTATTTCAGTGACAGTTTGACCTTCAGGTGACGGGTCCTCTACAGGACTCTTCTTTGGTCTCCATTACTGGTCTTCATTTTATGACACTCCTTATATGGTGTTATTGGGGCGTTTATTATGCTAATTGACTACTGATGAACATGTGCTCACGTATGCACAGCTGGCCTTCATCATGTTTACGCTGCTCATTTACACAATTATCTGAAGTTAGGAGCGTTTACTGAAGGCCACCATAGGAAAAAAGTAGGAGGAAGTTCAGATAAGAATACCGAAATGTTCTTGCATGAGGTCAAATGTTTCTAAATCATCTAAATGCACATCTGTGATTTTTCTGTACTAACATGTCTTGTATTTCTGCTGCCCCTGCCTATGAGCTACCACCATAGACTCACTTTCATATGTGTGGAAAGTGAATTCTGACATCAAACCATTCATTTTTATATAAGAACAAGGTCCTAGTGATAAAAATACATATAGTTTTAGCATAAATGCATTAACTGTTACCAAAATATGTAACAATGATTAATAAGTCTCAAGACGCTCCAAAAATATACATGGTAAATTTGGTAAATGGAATTTGTATACTAGAGGACAGTGATGGCACTTGTCTTTGGCAATCAGAAATAATCATAATACATATTAAATAAACAGAATTTAACTTGTGTTGAATCTACGTCAGGGGAACACAGAAGAGGAAGAGAGCTTTAACATTGACCAATCACATCGCATTAATGCACCATTCAGCAGCTGAGAGTTTGGGAAGCACAACGGAACACGTGAAGCAATTCAGTAGCTGTTCTTTGTATTTTGATTGGGAGACCCTACTTATGAACGCTTCTTAATTAGTTCATTAGCATTGATCCCAAAGTCACCGGAAAACATAAAATTGAATCTGCTGGTTCCAACAGCCAGGGGAAAAGTTGTGCTGGAGGTAATGGCCAGCAGATTCTCACCTCATTTTCTGGTCTGCTCGGCCGTACGTGGCGGCAGAGATGCTGGCAGCGTTTGCCAGACACGGTGGAGTTCTGTTTCTTTCTTCTAAAGATGGCTGGATGTGGGCCTTTGGGCCGTTTTGGGGTTTCTTCAGAGGCTGAAGAGAAGAAAGAGATGGTCACCGGTGCTCCTTTCAACTCTCACCACTGCAGCCTGTACTCTCTACTCTACTGACCATCACTCCATACCTAAAGATTAATCCACTGGTATCAGTTCATCTACAAAACTATCATTGGTAAAAAAAACTCATATCTCCACTTACTACCCGTCACCTCCAACAGTAACCGTAATTTACGCTCCAGCTACTTCATCAACATGGTCATTCCAAAAGTCTGCAGTCTGCTGCTCCAAGCGACTGGAACGAGTTACAAAAGAAGCTAAATCTCTATGATCACTGCACCTGGTTTGAGTTTGCTTCTCCAGGAACACCGTTTGTTTTTATATATTGAACATATTGTGATGTTGTAATTTTTGGATGAGATTGTTTGAGATGTTTACATTTTTTACTTTGTTTTGTAATAACTTGCTGCCTTTTTGGCCAGGGGGTCATTGTAAATGTGAACTGGTTCTTGACTTATCTGGTATAAAATATTTGAAAGCTGGCCCTCCTCAGTTGCTGAATGATACTCAAACATCTGATATCATATCATATATCATATCATCTACATGCAGATTAATGAGTGAAATCAACTCAATATATGTCAGTATCAAAGCAAGTCCACTGTCTTAAGAGGTCCTCAGGAATGTGTAAAGGAGGAGGAGTTAAGCAGCCACCCAGACAGATGTGGTTCCTGCTGTTAAACAAGCTTCCTACATTTTCTGTAAGTTAGTTAAGCATAACACATCAATTCATGTATATTTCATTTCGCATTGAAAAGTCAGCCTCTGTGTCCTCTGTTCCCAGAGTTGACAGTATGTGTGTGTGCGCGTGTGTGTGTGCGTGCGACACATCCTGGAATGCAGGATATTGGCCCTAAAAGAGGGTCTGCAGGAACGTTTCCTGACTCAGAGATCACAGTTCTCTATAAGAAGTAAAATCACCAATATTTGCTAGTAAATAGAAAATAAATAACAATTCCATATCCATACATGACTGCTAGTGGAGCTTACAGAGCAAAAAGAAAATGAGCTTTAATCTACCTTAGTTTGAGCTGGACTACATATGCTGTGAACTAACTGCTAAATCACAGTGCTCATCGCTCTTTTCTGACAGTGGAGTTGAGGCTCGCTGGGTGTCTGTGGTGATGACTCATGATGATAGAGGCCGTGCTCCAGTTTGAACTGGAAATGAGATGGCCATTGCCTAACGAGCGGATCACTGAGAGCAAGCCACAGAGTGAGCTAGTGAGTGACGAGCGTGCCTTCCTCTCTCTAAACCAACACGTTGAAATCCGTAGCGTTCACAATTTCTGATTTCCTGGAGGTACTATTGCCAAGTACTGATGTATTAATAACTTTTGACCACAAATAGCTTCTAAAATGTCATGTTGAACCCCCACCCCACCCTTTAAGCATTTAGCTGAGTGTACATGTGCTAACTTGTGTTCACCTTAACATACTCAGCTCCACTAACCATTAAAATGTTGGCAATGCCTCATGCCATGACTTAGGTTACATGTCGGGCTGCTGTTAATGAGGACTGTGCTGTTGTTGGCATGCAAGGTTCGAAAATCTCTCACACGCCGAAGATTTCATGATTTCTTTCAATGGTCGACTGTAACACATCGCCTCAGCCAGAAAACTGTTGAATATATTTTAGAACAGCGCTGTGTTTAGGGGTGTTAAACAATTAACTAGGGCTGTACTCAACCATTATTTCTGCAGCGATTCATCAAACGACTATTTTTTATATTAGTCTATTCATCTAAAGACTCATTTATTGATTGTTAGAAAATGATATCTTCTATTTTTCCAGATAACTAATTTACCCAAAAGAAATAAAAAAAATTTAGTTTTATACATTTCATGCACTCGCACCTACTCCCTCGATCCCTGCTTCTTTTCTATCTCTCATTCACACACACAAACACACACACACACACACACACACGCACTAGTCAGGAAGCGAACCTTAATAAACTTTACAAGAATGTCGGTTCTTGATCCTAGTGACACCATGTGAGCTGGTGCGTCAGATTCATAGAGTCGGCTCCTGTGTGATCCATGGTGAAGTTGCAGGGTATAATGCTGTAGTATTGTAGTATAATCATGAACAAATATGATGGGTGTCATCCAGCAGATCAACCGCATTCAGAGGCAGTCTGAGCAACATCGGTGTTTCGACACATGGACTTTACTTTGGCGGGCTGCCTAGGTATATTAAAGGCCACCCAATCTATTTTTGGGGACCCATATTAGCTTCTTTATTTTTTTATCCGTCCAAGAGAACGAAGCCGTCCACTATTGGCAAATTAGTGGACTATGGTGACAGGATGCCGCTGAGGAGCAGATAGAGCTCGGCTGCCCGGGCTGGACCCACGGTGGGACTACCACGGTGTGCCGTGCGTAGCCTCTGGCTAACGACACCAGACCAGAAAGGTAAGCTATAGTAAACTAAACCCCAAAAAACAAATCATGCACACGCAAGGACCTCACTTCAACCCACTTGTCATTCAAATTCAGAATAATACCAGGAAAGAACAGTGACTGCAACCAGACCCTGAGAGGGGCCTTCCTTGGGACTTTTTTATATTTCTGTTCACATGTTCAACATGAGCCCACACATCTGTTTCCTCTTCCTGTCCCAATGAAAATCTGCCCTCAAATGAATGCTACAGAAACCTCTGTGAATATATTTGTACATATGTGTGTTCACACTGTGATAGACTGGCAGCCAGAGCAGGGTGCACCCTGCCTCCTGCCCAAAGCATGCTGGGATAGACTCTAGCCCCCTGCAGTGGAGTTAGTCACGAGTCCACCGCAGTTAGAGAGATAACACCCGCAAACACCATTCCAGTACTTCAAAGGAACTTTAAGCAGACATTTCACCGGGAAGCTATCAGCCAATGCAAAGCGTTCTCAGGTGTTTCTGTGGGTGCAACATGCATCACAGACAGGACTGCCAGGTGACACGACAATAAGGTCAACTGTAAGACAAATGAACTGGACTTAAAATAATTCTATTAAAATCAAAATAACAAGAAAACATGCCAAATTAAACGTTTGGGGTTATGTCACCCAGTTTATTACACACACATTACCCACCCACCAGAAAAATTGGCGCAAAACCTTCCTTCAGCTACTTTACTCACACTCCACACAAACACTCAGGTGTGACTTCTGTTTAAAAAAGGTAATAAAAGGCTGATGAACTTTTCGAACTAGCGGAATGAAACGAGGGACTAAAAGGCCCTTTTATACATTCCGATTTGCGTTTTCACCACATCTTAAGAACTGTAGATTAGGCAATTAGATAGATATAGGATTTGAAAAACAAAGGCATCTTTTGAGGTACTTTTTTCACAGGACTCATTCCTCACAATTTCCGACAATCTCGCAAGAGGTTTAATGTTAGGCATTGACCTCCGATGGTTGAGGTTACCAAGACAGCGTTTGAGATTGTTTTTACACATTAGAACAGAGTCATCCTGTTCTTTGTGTTTACTGTTTTGAGTTTGATTAAATTAATGAAGGAAAAGCAGACATGTAGAGGTGGAAAAGGAGACTTTAAACTCCAGAGCGCCTGTCTCCACAGTAGATGATCTGCTGAGTGTATGATGGTTATTCACAGTGAAAGAGCATGTTCATTTAATATAGCCATGTCTTTGGTGGAAGATGAGATGAACTAATGAACCTGAACGCTCACACACTATCTTAGGGCACCTGGCATGGCTAGTGCAATCAGCCACTGTCTATTCCATCTCCGCCTCCAAAGTCTCAAATCAATCAACTTGATGAGCAATCTTGAGCAGTTGCCAACACGTGGGGGGGGTCAAGCTCATATTGATCCTGGAGTAATTCTTTGTTTTGTGAATGAAGCGATACCCGAGTTGTTAAAGTGCCAGTGTCTGTGTTTGACCAGTCAATGATGGCGGGGGCTGCAACCTCTGCCTCAAAAGTTCCTGAACCATCAGAGAGCACTAACCCCATAACAGGTACTTCTTTTACACCTGGACCTTTTGTACAGGAACTAAATTCAGTCGCTGGTTTCACCGGTCGAAGCATAGGTTTACGTTTAGTTCCTTAGTTCTTCAAAAGGTTCTCGTTTCCCTGGTTAATATTTAACCGTCAGTTAAACAGTTAAAAAAAGATATCACATTTTTTTTTTAAAAGCAGAGCAAAACTGAGAGAGGCATCACTTATTAGCTGAAATGTCAGCCCAATTTATGTGAGCCTGGGCGCCCTCTCTCTGAAGAGAATAAATTAAACATCAATTTAAATAAAAATTCAATTTCACACTTAAATCACAATAGAAAAGGGACACTTCAAATGTTAATTGTCAGGATTGCTCTACTACACTTTGCTCACATCTCACCGTTTTCCTTTCTGCTTTCGTGCTCTGGTAGGAAACCAGGGGAGTAATTGGTCAAAACTTAAATAGGAAGTAAAACTCACTACTCACTACTACTGTATGTAGTATGTCAAATAAGATCAGAATCAAAATGAGAACCAGAAAGGTTTATGGCCAAGAATGTTACGCATACAAGGATTTGGGCTTGGTGATTGGTGCGTGACAATAAACACAGTGCAATAGTAAAATACATAAACAAACAAACAAAGAGTACGTTAAGACATGTATGGTATTAAAAGTGACAAGTGTGTATTTACAGAGTAGAGTTGTGCAAGGACATTGAATTGATTTCAACAGCCCTGTTGTTATTGATACACGATCAGTATCGGCCCAGTATCCTGACTTAAGTGACATCACTTGAGTCAGTGGTAATTAATAGAATCTTTGCATCAAAATAGGAATAAGAATCTTCTTAGAGGCAGAGGTCAAATAAATGGCACAAGCTGCATGCAAAAAGTTAATAAAATAAAAATAAATGTGTTGAACATAAATCACTGATCAACAGTCCCTTGTACAACATCCGAGCAACAGTTTCTTTGCTTTACAAAGTTGTCTTTTTGGATTCAACTGAAGAGCCACCTCTTCAAGTTCAGTATATTTAAACACAACTAAGTTCCTTGTTCTCAGCACCAAAATACTCTAATGTTAGTCATCTCTCGGTCTTTCCACTTCCTTTCTGATGCTTTCAGATCAGTTTTATTTTTCAACAGCACCTTTGCTTTACTTCATGAATGAAATTTAGCACCATTGGTAACCCTATCAATTTGATTTATTCTTCTATTTATTGTGGAATGTTGATTAATTTATAGTACATTATCCTCCTTCCTGCTCAGGAAATTCTCAGAACTTTTGATCATCTGACACAATATATTGACTTCAAGTATTTTTTATGTTATTTATTAAACCATTGCTGTATCTAGAGAGTTTTGCCTTGTTTTTGGCACAAAACACATAACCTTGCAGACTACGCATAAACAGTATTCTCGCACGAACAGACTATTTTAGCTTAAGATGCATGTGTTTGGTAAGAAGTGAGAATACGACCGGATAAAAGAGACTTGAAATATACTGCATAAGTTGTGTGAGAGTTAAGTCACACTGAGTCAACTGATATTTTGATTTATTTTCGAGGTTGTTAAACGTGGCCCCCATTTACTTTAATTCATCAAGACCTTTCTCAATTTTTGGTTTATTTGTTCACCATGGAAGCGTACGAACACGAGGTAACACGGGACAAGTAATAACCTTACAAATGATCATTTGGCGTCAAGGGCTGGGCAAGGTAGAGAAAATCCTACATCACAATTTTTTTGACCAAATACCTCGATCAGAAATATTGCAATTAATAAAATCCGTAATCCAATATTCTTAACCATACTACCAAATCTAACTGCATTTGTCTTTTTTCAAACTTTAGAGACACTTCTTCCAAACCTCAAATAGCCATAAGGACGGAGAATAACGGTCGAGCTGCATGTCAGCGAGGACATGTGAAGACATGGCTTTCCGCTTGATTGATACAAACCAGCTCAGTCACCCGGGACACCGGCTCCACTGTCACAGCTGACACGTGAGTCATTTTAGCCCATTACAGGCATCCTCATAACTTCACCGCCACCCACCCCACACCCGGCCCCCTTTCCAGCCTGCAGCCAGTGTTCACCCCTGCTGTTACTACAGTATTCCACGTAATGTTCCTTTATACCCACAGACATCCACAAACCACACACACCATAAACACAGATATGAGGCTTTGCTTTCACACTGCATGTAAAATGTATAATGTTAACAGGCTGTTCTCCTCGCTTGGAGAAATAAGAGTCTGTGTTGCAATAAGCCAGCACACTTGGTCCCTAAACGTAGTCTTAAACTGTATAGTATCACATTTTATGCCATAGGCCATACTCAATAGCTCTTTAACTAAACTTGAACGGAAAGGAAAAGGTGACAATGTTCCATTGTAATGTAATTATATGTATGAGGTTTCAAATGAGTTGTATTGAAGACTAGGCTATAATTTTTCTAAATGCCGTTTTCTGAAAAATAACCTGCAAAAGTTAGGAATGAATTGCATAACTTAATTTAAGTAAGTTATAGACTGACAGGGAGTCATGCTTTAAACTGACTTAATTCAGTGACCAAGTGCCAAGGCAAAATGTGACCAGTGAAATTGAATATGAAATTCATTCTCAATAGTCCGAGCTATTGGTTATCTGTCCTGGCCTGACATTGCACTGGTGCTGCATAGAATTCAGTTATTACTTTAAAGCAGATAGCAGGAATCGATGCAGCATCGTTTCCGTCCAGGGTAACGGGTAAATATCATTTCCATATGGTCGTAAAGAGCCGCGGGCTAACTTGGTTGCTAGCTAGATGTGCGCCCACGAGCCTTTTTGCCACTTTCCAAATAGAGTAAACAGACTGTAACGTTGCCCCCTAGTTTGTGAAGACGTCTCATACGACAATACCACACGAGTTAATGTCAACAGTTCGCTCGTGCATGACTCAAGCCAGCTAGCGGTTTACAGAAGTGTCCCGGATGGAAATGATTCTTACCTGAAGAGGAGTTAGTAATGTCCTACTCACTTGAAACAGTTTCTACTAGTTACATTTGTCCGCGTTGTTGCGCAACTCCTCACCGACAGACAGACTCCCTCCCTCGAGTCTCCCTCCCTCTGTCTCTCCCTCTCTCTCTTTCACGCGCGCGCTGTTTCTCTGTGGTTAGTGCCGCTGCTGCCACACAGGCTGCTCAACGGAGACTGCTTAACAAGTTTACCGAATAAGATAACCCATGGATGTGCAAAGAGAACCCAAAGTGGTGGTGAGGTTGCTGTTGCAAGTGTTTGTTGAAAAGTAGGTCAAAAGTCACAGCTCCCTCTCTCGTCACTCGGCCCCTTGCACCCCACGTGCATGGCCCTATCCCACATAGGGCCATTGACGATATATGATATGAGTGTATTTACGCACATGACAAGTATAACAAACGCAATAGGTAGTCATATGAGTATTAAAGTATTATCTAATTCTTCGATTCTTTCTATTTTTGGCCTTGTTCAGACTGCCAGCCCAGATTAGATAGATTGATAGTTTAGCCTATTTATGTGGAAAGTATTTACTCAAGTAGCCAGCCCTCCCTTTCCTAATATAGGGGAGAGCGGGGCATCTTGTCACACTTTTTGCTTTCACTTCAATTTGTCTATCTCAGTTATAGACTATAAGAAGTGGACCTAGTCATCGTGATGTCACCCATTGGTTTGTGTACTGCCGCTATGAAGCCTCTAGTTGCTTTTTTTGCAACCAGTGAACGGAAGTTACCATATTTGGAATACGGAGCAGTGTTGTATATAGACGTCGTACACGTCTCTGGTAGCAGCAGCGACCTGTCAATCACAGTAGCCCCGCCCTAAAGCATACCCTGCTTTATGGTCTGTTTGACTCTAAATGGAACATCATTTACTAAATGAACATCATGCTGTATTGAAGAAGACTTGAAACTAGAGATTGAGACCATAAACTCATGTTTACAATGTTTACTGAGGTAATAAATCAAGTGAGAAGTAGAGTCATTTTCTCATAGACTTCTATACAACCAGACTTCATTTTGCATCTGGAGGAGTCGCCCCCTGCTGGTCAGTAGAGAGAATGCAGGTTTTAAGACACTTCCGCATTGGCTTCACTCAGCAGAACCGGAGGTTGCCGCCTGGTATCAGTACATCACAGTCACTCATTTTCGACATTAGACTAAATTATAAATTCTATTGCATAAAAGCATAATCTTTAGATGTTTACTTCTCACTCTTAATATAGATTTGCAATTGGTAAGGTACAGAATGTGCATTTGTGACAAGCTGTCCCATCACCACACTATGCGGGGTAAATTGTCACATTATATTTTTCAACAAATGAGAACATGCATACAGAGGCTTTCCAAACTTATTCATACAGTTGAAAGTATGATTTATGAATAATAATGAATAATACATTATCAAAAAAACAAATAATTCATCCTGAGCTATGACGTTTTCAGATCCAATTAAAAACCAAATGCAACAAGAGTTGCTAACTGACTACCTCAACATAGTTTAAATGCTGTCGCTGATAGGCTACATAGCCTAATCTGAGTTTTCGGCAGACTCACAGTTCTGACACAATTAAACAGTGAACCCTGCAGTAGGCCTACAAGCCCCAATGTGACTGATTTGCTGCATCGGATACACTTCACCCATTTCACCCATATTGTCATGTGACGATATGCCCCGAAAAGCATTGAGACAACATACCCCGGACCCCACTTTGAACACCAAAGGAATCTCCTATGCATGTACAGTACCAGTAAGTATAACTGCTTTTTTGCGCCCATGCATATCATCTGGAACATTTACAGAAATATGAAATATTCCACATTGGCTAGCATTAGCCCATTTATTAGTCATTATTCTAAACAAATCAGACAACAGCAAAAAACACTTCCTTTAGTCACATCCAGGACCTCCATGTTCAGACTCTATATACTACAATATAACATTTCAACGTTGAGTAGTATCTTATTAGTCCAATTGTTGTTATGCCTGCATTTCATGCAATAATTGTAATTGATCAATATTCATCCCAAGTTATTATTATTTGTTTAACCCTATCAATAAAAACATATTTTTTTTAAAGAAAGAACGCTTCATATATCCTTTAGTATTGTGCCAACTATTGTAGGCTTCAAGTCAAGTAAATAAGGCAACTATAACTATATAATATATATATATATAGAACTAGTTATATACCAAATCGGCCGATATATCTTATCACATGATACCGTCGTCTACGACGCGTATTGTGGAAGCTTCTAGCACGAGATTGCTCCGCATGACAGACCTACCGATCTTCTACAATACAACTACAAGCCCCACAGTTCAGCGCGAGTCAGAGCGTGATCTACGCGTGTGTCGTAGACAGACCATGGCGTTGTACAGCTCTGTGTGACAGGTTAGCTTCTGAAAAACACCTCCGGACCAGACGCGTCTGTGCACCGGGAGCCGCTGCCGACAACGACGGCGGTGCGAGAAACGAGGATGGGGTCCCGAATCAAGTAAGCATGTTTATCCGCCGGTCTAACGGAGAGGCGAGTGTTAGCGCTCCGCTGCTGTGTTAGCTTTGTTACAGCGAGTCATTGGGGAAGATACAGTACAGTACGAGGCCCTGACTTGTTGCGACACGGGCTAAAAACACTGGTGCTACTCCACTTAACGGAGCGGACAAACAAAGCATGCCAAGTCTCTGAAGGGTTTCAAGGCTGCTAGTCATTCACAAGATGTTAGCTAAATGCTAATACGAAGCTTTCTGGTCAAAGATGTAGCAGCGAGAGAGGAACGTGTTTCTGTGAGTAGGCTACAATGTTTACAGTGGAAACACGGTGCCTGTGTCAGACTGTCCCCTAAACTGGATGCTAGTTGTCAGGACTAAAGTGAAGAACAGAAATGCTGTGGTTTGTGCTGTCCTCTATCTTAATGTCACTTCTCCGACATAATGTAAATATCGTAGGGCTACGAACAATCTACCGTTAGCTTTGAGTCCCTCCTTTGTGAGGGTGTGTTTATCAGGGTGACCAGGATTCTGAAGTGACAACTCTGAGACGATTCCAGTTATAGCCAGTGTTATTATCTATGTAATCTGTAATCGTGAATCTTCAATATGGTAACTGTTTGTACTGTATTACACTAATCTTCAGTTTACAGTACCATGACCCACTACAGGACACACGGTAGTGGTCAAATGGTCAAACTACTATTGTTCAAACAGTGTATTTACATTTGTATACAAGAACGACAGCCAGACAGGCAACCCTACCACACCAACAGAGAGACAACACTATCAGACATCAACCAGGACTCTGCTGCCTGGTTTCATTTTTTTAACAAGCCACCAAAATGTGGGACTGTGCCCCGGAACACGGGAGCGTCTGGTCACCCTAGTATTTAATGGGAAATGAGCTTATGAGTTATTATGACTGTGGGTAAATGAGTGTCACGTCTTTACCGTCACAATATCCCTGAATACAATCCAGTAAAGACCTTTTGATTTTTATGAGGCCGTCCGTCGACATGGCTTCCTCATTCAGCAGCAAAGAGGACAGTTCAAGCCATCTGACACACTGCAGACAATGACACGTTCTCAGAATGGGCTTGTCAGCAGGGTGATCAGGAGCAGCTGATGTCCCAACCCTGTGTGGGAGCAGATGTGTCTCATCACATCTGTTTTATTGATGGTCAAGCAACAAGCCAACGTCTTATTCTTAAACATCAGCATATAGATTATTGGATGCATCTGAGACGTCCTCGGATCAAGCGCAGTATGCAGTTGGCTTTTGTTGAGTAAGCGCTACCATTGAGGACCCAGAGGTCATGTCTTCTGTGTTGTTTACAACGACACAGGGAGCAGTTTCTGTTTAATAATGACGCATAGTGGGGGATGAAAGCTAATTGTTTAGACAAAAGATATTCAATTATTTATTTAATTCAATATTTTCTGGAGTGTGTTAGTGTGAAATGATTATTCTTACAGTATTGTTAATATAAAATATATATTTCTAAAATCCTGGCTACAGCAACTTTTGTTGTACATTCATGAGATAAGTTATTAAATCTAATGGGACGTGTTTCCTAAATTCAACCTCCGCCCCTTACTGATGGTCACTGTTAGATGAAGCCACTAGTGTCTTATTAACACAGCTTGGCCTGTTTCACTTCACCGTACGTCGGCTAGCAGTCAGTCTGGTGTAGACGGCTGAGCAGAGCTGTGGTGCTGAAAGGACAGCGGCAGGCTAGTCCCATAAAGTACTGGAACTAAGTGTTCGTAAAATAAATTCAAAATGAATGCGGCTTGCTGACTTCAGAAAAAAAAAAAACGTTGACACTTTATGGAAAAGATGACTGATACACTTGAACTACAAAAACACAAGGGTGACAACATCTGGATGAAATGTAGTTGTTTCCATCTCCCAGGACCTTTTTATTTCTTGCATCTAAATATGGCTGAAAAAGGCATCGTGTCAGTGGATGTGTAGCTGATGTTTGAGACGGTGCAGATTGGATGGATGGTCGCTGGCATAGAGATCAATCCTGTCCATCTTGGTTATGAATTTTATTTATCGACTGTGTAAAGTAACATCACTGGTGATATTGATTGACTGAAATGTCTTTATTTCACTTCATACACCTCTCCAAGTTACCATTAGGACGTATTGCTCTCCTTACTCCTGGTCCTTTCAAGACTTTAGGCTGAGTGCAATCAAAGCATGTATTGACGTCTGCAAAAGCAATGCTCTGACCACTGTGTTGGATGGAGGTAGACTGAAGGGGCATGACTTCGATCAACCTTCAGGTTCAGGCATGGATATATAAAACAATTATGAGACATGTGTATATAACAAACGGTTGTTTAACAAGAGATAAATGCATACAAACTTGTCAGAGTTACAATCCAAACACAAGTCAAATTGAATCGATTGAATCTATTGGATCTTCGGTTTTCCATCCCCCTAAAAGGGGCGCGGCCCTGATGTTTTGAGAAGTACCCGTGTGTGCCGGTCTGAGATATATATATATATATATATATACATACATACATACATACATACATACATACATACATACATACATACATAGAAAAACACAAGTAACTGTTCAGATATTTTCTTATTAAACCCCTAATACTTTAAAATATTCTACGAGGTAGTAAATCGTACGACTGGTATCTTTAACTTCTCTGACTTTGTGTTGATGGAGTGGATGTTCTCTCATGAGGGATGAGGCCATTCAAGCACATTTGGATTTGGTTATGATATCATCAACGTTCATACAATAGTTATATATATACTTAGTATTGAAACTCCATTCAAAACCGAGCTGTTTTGTAGATGAAGGGCTCTATTAACTTGTGATGTGGACAAACAGGGAGCCACAATATAACTTTAGTTAACTGGTCACTGATTGGCCCAAAGGGAGCTCCATCATATGGATTCTAGCTGGCATGTATTATGACACCTGCATCACAAGCAGTCATCAGTTAACTACCGTTCTTAACAAAGACAACTTAATGTTAAACTTGAAACAAATTTCATCAAATGAATGACAAAAAAAACTTTTCTGTCAAAGTAAATATCTCAAGATATTAGCATTGTTTGTTTTGAAGATGACACTAACGGCTTATTTTATTCCTAGTTTTTACTGTAAATATGCTTACTTTGTCCATAACATGCAAAGAGCACAATGTTAAGTGTTCCTTCTCTGTTCCAGGGAGAGCCCCGAGTCCACTTTTGAGGTGTATCTGGAGGTAGCCCATCCAGGCTCACACAGCTCTGGTAAGTACCTGAAGGCTGGAGGTAGAGCTGAAACTGGACCACACATTTCTCTGCCGCTGACGTTAAGTAACGAGGAGAGACATCGGGGTTGGGCAGCGAGCCAAAAGCGGTCGCAAGTGTGGTTACACTTTTCAAAACCTCTCTCGCTCAAAAAAATGCTCTCTGTGTTATCTGTAATGCAGAAATGCAAAGCTGGCCAGGCCCAACAGGTTTCACACGTGTTTCCTCCGAGACATTATTGAGCAAAATATTCCTGCATGAGGCCCATTGTCCTGCTACTCAAATTTGAATAGATTAACTTAAGATTAACTGTTTTAACGTAAACATTTTTGCTTTTTTATGTGAGTACAAGTTGACCTCAGACAAGTATTCAATCGAAACAGTTAAAAGGGACAAAACCACTCTTTGGTGGATTTGCTTATAATTCCAAGACACATTCAAACTGTTCACTGATTGTTATGGGGTCATAAGTCAAAAAGGTTGGGAACAGCTGGTTTAGAGCTAAATGATAAATAATGGCTTTTATAAAATGTTGATGGATCTCGTCTTTTTTTTTTGTTAATCTGCAATACAGTATGTGACCGATTTCCTGGATACTGAGGAAAGACGTTGGCTGTATTTCTAAGAATCTCTTCCTGTTGGAGTCTTGTGCTTCTCATCATTTCCTGTTCAGTATTTAAGAAGCCATATCCATGTCTGTGACAAACGAAGCTTCTGTCTGACTTCCTCTGCTGTTTTTAAATGCAGAACCTTTTCAGTCTTGATTGCAATTTGTTTTAGTTTGGCTTCACAGAACAGCTTCACACTTTCACTCAGCTCTTTAAACTAACCGGTTACAGTTTTATATATTCTCTCAAAAACACGAGGATTACAATCAAGTTTTGTCATGCAGAATCGTTCATTTCTAAAAACTTTCTGCAGCCCTTCTCATGTTTGAGTCCACCTGCTGGAGAGAACATGCAACAGCGTTTTCGTTTCATTTTAGTGGATAAACTCAATGGAAAATAGACGATGATGTAGTCAATCGGAATTGACTACAGAATTTGCTGAAATCTCCATAGAGATGAATTGCATCCATGATATTCTATGTGTATTCAGCCTTCTATAATTAGAAGCAGGACATACCCAGAATGCATACTGAGGAACTACAGGGTCCAAAATATGAGGACATTACACCCAGAATATGTGCTACGTGTTTTCCGTTCCTGTTGTGTCGATTTACACACCGACTCCCAAACTTTTCTCCATCATTATTGTTTTCGGAACAGGTTCAATTTTCTGCTTTTGTTTCTGCATCCGTCAGTCATTTGACCACTCAGAGCCACCGTAAAGGCAAACGTCATCATCCAAAATGAGAGATTAGACAATAGTGACTGTGCTTTAGGCAGCTAATAGATGCAGCAAGAAGACTTTTTAACCAGATGTTGGAAACCGTTTGCTCCCGTTCAGCCACAAGAGCATTAGTGAGGTCCAACACTGATGTTTATTCATGAATTCATGTTGAAACGGGACAAACTCAGACGTGAGGTGGTCCACGGTCCTTTCATGTCTGTCCATTTCTAACAGGGCCGGAGGTGCGGAGACAGTTCCCTGAAGACTACACGGACCAGGTTTGACAGACATCATATACTGTGCTTCCTTTTGCTTTCTGTCTCACCCTCCTCACAATTGTTCATTGGTTTCTTTTTCACCCGTACTTCTTTTTCTTGTTCTCATGTTGTGCACAGGCTGAACTTTAATCAATGCATGTACCACTGTTGTGTACCAGTTTTTATTCATGTCAGATGGGAATCTTGGGTGACCTGGAAACACAAGCGATGACATTTTTCATTGGTGTCTTTGTCCATGTGTGCTTTGCTCTTTCCCTACTCAATCCCAGATCAGTTCCTCCACACTGCATCCTTCCCATCAGCCCTCTCACCTCATCATCATCTCTCACTTTAACACAGTAGAAAATGATTATTACCTATTGATGATGATGATCCATGTAACTCGACTCTATTATCTGTCATCTCGGTCTTACAGGAGACTCTTCAGACTGTGCCCAAGTTCTGCTTCCCCTTCAACATGGACAGGTACACACACACACACACACACACACACACATACACACCTTTTAACATACAGTACTTTTAAAGACGCGTTGCAGTTATAATCCTGTGTCTATGTTCATTTATCCCTGACATAAATATGTGTCAAACAGAACAGAAAAAGTATTTTCGATGACTCATCCAGAACTCAGGGGCGGTGACCTAAATGTATCCAATCAAATGTGATTTGGGGCTGCTAGCTAACCCCGCCCATAACCCCCACAGTGGGTATGAACTAGCAGAGCAATATGTTATTAGGTCTAATGAATTCATCGACTTGTATCCTGCTCCCGGTCTACCAACCAGTAGTCCTCTGCAGCTCCTGAACTCCTCTTATGTTGCGCTATTCACTAAGCCACGCCCCTTTTGAGCGATCCAATCACATCTAAAGGCTTTTATTTAATCCATCGACGTATTCTGTATCATGCAGAAATGTGTCACATTACTGAAGACCAAGACGCTCTACCTTCAGTTTTAATATCCCTTTAAGGACAATGGACTGACTTCCAAAGCACGCCATCAGTTTTTACATTGATGATGCAACCCGCAGTGAATTATGAGGAAATGATAATGACAGCACCGCAGTTAGGTTTGATTGTGGAGGTTTTAACACTCATCTTTCACCATACTAGTGTATGATCATTGGTTTGTTTTGCAATGTTAGCAGAAGACAACTGGGACTCGTACGTTCATGCGCAGCATAGCTCGACCAATACTGGATTTCTGAAGCAGGTTCCGATATCGATATTCTGGAGTAAAAATAAATAAATTCCATTCTCAGGAACAGGAGGGAATTTCATTGCATCTGGCACAAACGTCCAGTTGGACTCAAGGATGACTTGTATAGAATTCTGGGGTAAAAGGTCACTGTGACCTCACAAAACTCTTTTTTTTGGCCATAACCAGGCGGCAACCTCAGGTTCTGACGAGTGAAGCCAATGCGGAAGTGTCTTAGAACCTGCATACTGACCATCAGGGGGCGACTCCTCTGGTTGTATAGAAGTCTATGAGAAAATGACTCTACTTCTCTCTTGATTTATTACCTCAGTAAACATTGTAAACATGAGTTTATGGTCTCAATCTCTAGTTTCAAGTCTTCAATACAGCATGATGTTCATTTAGTAAATGATGGTCCAATTTAGCAGACAGCCAAGATGGCGATGTCCAAATTGCCGAACCTGAGGCTTCAAAATGTCAAAATGGCTACGTGCACTTCTTATATACAGTTAAAACGCTGTTAAACAATGTCACATAAATGTCTGATAGGATAAAGTGAAGAGGTGACAACATATTGGACAGACATGGATGTAAACTGCTCCATGACTGGCTGGTTGAGGCAGTAATGCTAGTGTATTTGATTTGACTTTTAATCTATAGGTGAGGATTTATTTAGCAGATGTACTCTGTGTTCTTTTGTTGTTGTTGTTTAGTAACACATTTTTGTTGTTTTGAGTTCTAATTCTCTGTGTCTCTCTTTCACCCTGCAGTCTGACAGTCAACCAAGTCGGCCAGAACTTCACATTTGTGTTGACCGACATCGAGAGCAAACAGAGATTTGGCTTCTGTCGCCTCTCCTCAGGTGCCCACACCTGCTACTGCATTCTCAGGTGTGTGTGTGTGTGTGTGTGTGTGTGTGTGTGTGTGTGTGTGTGTGTGTGTGTGTGTGTGTGTGTGTGTGTGTGTGTGTGTGTGTGTGTGTGTGTGTGTGTGTGTGTGTGTGTGTGTGTGTGTGTGTGTGTGTGTGTGTGTGTGTGTGTACTGCACCATCATTCCTTCACACAAACGGTGAGACTGACCCTGTTCTCGTCCTCTCAGCTACCTGCCCTGGTTCGAAGTCTTCTACAAGCTGCTTAATATCCTCGCTGATTACACCATCAAAGGCCAGGTGAGTCCTGATGGCCAACTCATCTTGTTAAGGGGACGTTGTGTTATATCTTCTGGACTTCCTGCACTGAAAGTGTCAGCTTTCATCAGTATTTAGCTTTTGAGCACATTTTAAAAAAAAAGAAAGTATTTTTAGCTCCAGTTTTCACCTGGAAAAATGTCAACTGAAATATACACTTCGATGTATAGAAAAACGTTAAAAAGAAGACTATCGGTCGGTATTCACCTTTAACTCCATTTAGTGTGCGTTTTGTCTCTTTTAAAATGAAGTAAAGTCAAAACACAAGTGTAAGGTAAGGATGTGGAGAGAGAGTCTGTAACCATAACTGTATGTATAATTAAACAATAGCTCACGACAGGCCATGTTGTCATCATATCACAGGGGCGTTGTTTGGCCCAACGCGAACTGGAGGCACGACAACCCTCTGAGCTGTGATATAATGACTACATACCACAGTCTGAAGTGAGCTGTGTAAAGTATGGCAACGTGAAAGAGTGACACAGTTGATAGCAGTGGGATGTGGGTGATATATCACGGCTATGAACCAATCAGATTGCTTGATTCAGCTACCTGTTTTATAAGATGATTTAAAAAAATATGTGTATTATTATTATTACAATTATATCAATATTACATTTTTAAATGGCACGGGTATCGCCAACACTGGTATATCGTGACACCCCAAACAAATCCAGATCCAGATTCCTCACATGCAGTAGTTCTCCTGAGTCAGTTTGCCTCCCACTAACTCATTTGACTTTAGCGCTGTGTATGTGTTGCTTGCATGAGATCATGTGTTTCCTCAATGGCCTTTGCGCGGATTTAGAATCTTCTGAATGTTTCAGGAAAGCCAATGGCAAGAGTTCCTGGTGTCTCTACACACGCTCCCCATCCCTGAGCCCGGGGTCCCCGTTCATCTCGGTGTGGTGAGTCCCACTTCACCACACCACACCAACCGAGCTCAGTTCACGCTGGAAACATCTATCTGTGTTCCTCCCAAAGAACAGTAATCTCACTGATGGTTGAATCGCTCTGTTGACATATGAAACGTCAGTGTCAACTACCATACAGCATTACAACGCTAAATGCACGGATCACCATACATGATTATTTCATAGGAAGATGGGGGAAAGAATGAGTTGACTGCGTTTTCTTTTTCTCAGTCTTGTGCATTGTTTTCATTTCTCTGTTCCACACTGATGGATTCAAACTAGCACTGACTCATGTCTTCTGTTTTCTCCAGCATTCCTTCTTCACTGTGCCTGACACAAGGGAACTCCCCAGCATACCTGAGAATGTGAGTGCTGTCCTTTCCCCCGTCCCAGGCAAACCGTCTGTTACATTTGGCCAAGGAGAAACTCACTGTTAATACTATTTGTATCTGTGAGCAGTTGCACGTCCCGGTTAGCTCAGCTCAATTATCTGTTAAACACTCATTTAATAGTCAGACAGTTTATAATGACTGCGTGTTCATGGCTGTTAAATGAAATGGCTCTGAGATCAATACTGCCGTGACACATTATTTCGAGTGAAGCTTTGCCTGTATACACTGTAGTGCAGCCAAACACATCTGGCAAATATCGTTTGTCTGGTTCATTTTGCTGAAACAGCAAACCTATCATACTTGCTTCTGTTGCCAATATAATATCCAGAATCGAAGTTTGTGCTATATGGACTCGTGACATCAATATTGATAAACTTTGAATAAACAAGCGACCAGTGCTCTCTTTTTAAAAGGGCCGTCTGTGGTGCCGAAGACAACACGTAGTTGGTGTTAAGCTAACGTTAGCCCACAGCTGCTGATTGGAGCCTCGATACTTTCTAACGTTAAGGTTCAGCGCTGAGCGACTGCCTTGCCGTTAGCTAACATCCTCCTTACCCTGTGTTATCAGACCAGGGATGCAGAGGCTAAGGCCAGGTGATTTGGTGAGTGTGGGTCGCCTTGCGTGTTGCAGCCTGCAAATACAGAAAATGAATACAAACAGAATTAGAATAGATAGACAATAATGAGTTTGTAAAAATAAGTCATGTGTTTGATCTAGAAACTCTATGTAGTTATGAGGGATGAGAACTGTCATTCTATTCTTCTTCTAACTTGCAGCCTGTACTCGCCCAGATTTCATGTATTGCTGTTTAGGTTGTCCGTTGAAATAGCTCCTGAATGCTAAACTTTAATGATGTGAACATAAGTTGATAGCACCACTGGTCTTTACCCTCACAACTAACTCTCCCATTTGTGTTTTTCTCTTGTTGTGTTTGACCCTTGCAGAGAAACCTAACAGAGTACTTTGTAGCAGTAGATGTCAATAACATGCTTCACCTGTATGCTAGTATGCTTTATGAACGCCGAGTCCTCATCTGCTGTAGCAAGCTAAGCACTGTAAGTAGAGTCCACTCTCTGTTCCTTCTCTCTTCTACAGCTCTGTTAAATATCTCACATCTCACATCAGCACATCTGTTCTAGAAAATCTGTTCTCTATAATGTAATTTGTATACATTCAAATGAATGGTTGCTATTGGAGGTTTCACAGTGTGTGAGCTGTTTATTGGTGTCACATTGAATGTACAATATGAATCACTGCAAGTCAAACACTCAATTGGAAATTATATTCATGCAAAACAAAGTAATGATTGTGGGTTTTAATAAGCTAATACCAGACAGTACATCCATTGATATTCAGGACAAAATATCCAAAGAGAATGAGGTTTTCATTAAAAATGTGAAAATAGTTGTTATTTGACTTTATGTTGTCCACTTGGTCATAGTCAAATACAATTAGGTCTCCTCCTGCATATTAGTTCATGACAATCATCTCTGTTGTTTACTGTGATGGAGAGAGAAAAAAAGAACTTGTAAACAGGAAATATTAACGCATTCACACAAATTATGTTTTTCATGCTCTCGTATTAGAATATGCAATTTGCTGTATGTTCAAGGTCAAGATAACACAACGTGATCCAAAGTACATCCACAAATCTTGCTTTAAAGGGGAACTACGCCCATTTTTTAAAATTCACTCAAGTTATTCCCATGGTCTGAAAATATTGGTAAACACAAACAACTCTCCCAAATCCAAAAACTCAAATTTGTGACGTGAAGTATCATCTGCTCCATAGAGAATGAATTGGGTTTGGAAGATGTTAAATGACACTGAAAGCACCAGCTGTTTCACAACTGACGTCTCATTTATTTGTACTTGATGATATCACACGTTTTAGACTTACTTTCTGGCTTTGAGAGAGAGTAGATGAAACGTTCCTAAATTGGAATTTTTTATTTAAGTGGTGTTCACCTTTAAAGCAGCTTTTTTAGAGAAACCCTACACAGTGGTCATGGGGCAGCCCTATTTTTTTGTTTTTGCATGTGCCGGTGTAGACAAGCGCACACAAGGAAGTGCTCTACTTCCCAGATCCTTCACAGAACTTATTTTTTCTCTCGTGCCTCCACGGTGAACGAAGAATCCAAAAATGGAGAAAAGTTCATTTTTCATGAATTAAAGTAAATAAGCCCGTGTTTAACGGCAAAGCTATATCAAAACATCTGTTGTGTAAACGGATGTTTTGATATTGTTTTCTTTAAGAATTCAAGGTAACACTAGACTAGTAATTGATATACAAATGATCATTGTTGGGGTGAAGTGTTCTTTAAAATAGTTGTATGTTGTGTTTTGCTAGTTGAGCACTAACTAAGAAAAATCTTCATGACACATGCTGGTCTCCATAGTTTGCCATCGTTATGTTTGATATCACTGCAATGAATTCTTATCCTTAAGATTGTATGCAATCTTAACCAATAACTTACAACCCTATGTATTTTATGAGCACATTTAATATGTTTTGTTTTAGTCCTGAATTAATTAGAATCTTTAAATAGCTGCACATAGAGAGCAGTGATGTGACATCATATCATGTGTTTGACATTTGTCTTTGTCCCCAGTTAACAGCTTGTGTCCATGGGTCTACGGCCATGTTGTATCCAATGCACTGGCAACACGTTTACATTCCTGTCCTGCCTCAACATCTATTGGAATACTGCTGGTGAGTCTGCAGGCCGTCAGTCACACTGCAAACCCTTCCAGTCCATGTTCTGTCTGCATGTTGTGGTGATGGTGGCTTTATATTCAAATGTAGGTTAAGTGCTGGAGGGAAACATAAACAACAGTAACTCTCAAAAGATGCCCTTTATTTACCTCGACTGCAGAGAGAACCCAGACTATTTCTATTTGTCTGTGTTATAAGTTGACTTCATCATATTTCAGTAATTTAATTGGCTGTTAATGCAAACTCAACACATCCTCCGAATGTTACCTGTGCTACGAAGGAGTATTTGGGGATAGTGAGGTAACTTCAGGGTTTTCAGTCCTACGACAGAATTTCCCTTCTTACCGGGTTAAATCACCATGGTTATGTCATTATCTAAACATAACCTCCTCTGGAGCAGGTTATGTTTAGATAATGACATTAGATAATGACATTAATATATAGATAAAGGTCATAATCCAGACAGTCCTCTGGAGTGAGTTTGTTAGCATGAGGTTGTCACCAACATTTTAGCCAACATGATGCCAGAACAACAGCAGAGTGTATAAGAATATATACTGTATATACAATATACACTACCGTTCAAATATTTGGGGTCACTTAGAAATGTCCTTATTTCTCAAAGAAAAGCACTGTTTCTTTCAATGAAGATAACATTAAATGAATCAGAAATACACTCTATACATTGTTAATGTGGTTAATGACTATTCTAGGTGGAAACGTCTGGTTTTTAATGAAATATCTACATAGGAGTATCTGGAGCATCACATTTGTGGGTTGGATTATACTCTCAACATGGCCAGAAAAAGAGAACTTTCATGTGAAACTCGCCAGTCTATTCTTGTTCTTAGAAATGAAGCTATTCCATGTGAGAAATTGCGAAGAAACTGAAAATTGACACGAAAGTGTCTGGGTGACCCCAAACTTTTGAACGGTTGTGTAAGACTTTGCAAAGACACTCCACATGTTTGTTAACGGAGCCCGAGATTCCATTTCATTTATTGCTTTTGCTGTGTGGTTTTATTTTTCTAATGTTTTATTGATTTAGAATATATCAATATTTCTTTCACATTCCAATTCCAAACACCGCCGTGCGCGATACAGAGAGCAGGGGAATTGAAAACGCGCGACCATGTAGTGACAGACATGACATGCCGGCGTGTAAATAAATTAAGCACAAGTACTCGTCCTTCAAGCTCCCGTCTCTCTGCTCTTCTACTTCTTCTACTCTTCTACTTCTACAGGGTGCGCGCATGACAGCTCTCATCTCGTTCGCCCCCTGGTGGTTGGCTGATTCAGGAAGCGTTTGATTTGATATGTAGCAGAGCACGTATTTTAAACGTCAATATCGCAGACGATCATGCTCATTTAATCGTGGCAGCCAAAATCGTGATCGCGATTAAAATTCGATTAATTGTGCAGACTGAAAAAAAATCATAATGCGTCTCTGGTATTGTTCAGGGGGCCGGACCAAATGTGGAGGCGGGCCGCAGTTTGGGGACCACTGGTATATATAATCTATCGATCAGCAATACTAGTTATTATGAAAGGCCTACTTGCAGAAAGTGATGGCCTTCCAGGAGATCCGTCGACCAGGATTTAATATCTGCTCAGTAGACTTGTCAGTGACTGCTGTGTTTGGGTTCCATAACCCAGTTATTATCTCAGAAAACGTTGAATAAAACTGGCTCATTCTTTCAGTGCCCCAATGCCCTACCTCATCGGAGTTCATTCCAGTCTGATGGAGGTACGTGTTTATAACTTTATAACTTTAAATTGTAGAGTATCCACCTGTCTGACCAGCCTTTGTGCTTTCAGTTGACTCTTGTTTCTGTTGCTTGTAGAAAGTTCGAGGGATGGCTCTGGATGATGTGGTGGTCCTGAACGTGGACACGAACACCCTGGAAACACCCTTCGATGACCTCCAAAGCCTGCCCAACGATGTGGTGAGGAACTACTGTACACAACACCAAGCGTCTTTAAATGTGGATGTCAGTGTTTACGGTTAAAATTGTGTTGTTACGACCATGGCTTCACGTCCCGCAGGTCTCATCTCTAAAGAGTCGTTTGAGGAAGGTTTCAACAACGACCGGGGACGGTGTGGCCCGAGCCTTCCTCAGGAGTCAGGCGGCTCTGTTCGGCAGCTACAGAAACGCTCTGCAGATTGAGTTGGTGAGTGCATACTGCAGACCACAGACATGAGGGATGAGCGGGGAAGTTGATCACATGGGTAGCCCCTTGTTAACGACAACAACATTCTCTCAAACTAAAGGGGTGTGCTACGAAGCGTCATTGGTGGGTCAGCAAAGGATGTGAGTTTCGATGTCACTGATGTTACCCTGGCTAGCTCGCCATGGTAACTTATGCTGAGCTTCCGATTGAAATTGGCTAAAAAACGTTTTTCACCAATCACGTCTTTTGGAAATGGCATCGCCATTCTTTCTAAATCCTGTTGACCTAAAATAAAATAAAATAAAATGTTTACTGTGATAGAGTTGTACGGTACTGTGACAGCTGGTCTCTTCCTCTGCCTTTTTAGGGAGAGCCAATAACATTTAATGAGGAAACCTTCGTGACTCATCGTTCCAGTGCCATGAGGCAGTTCCTCCAGAACGCCATCCAGCTGCAGCTCTTCAAACAGGTACGCATACACATACACACACACGCCTCTCTAATTCACCCCCCTCATCTTATACTCTTAATACATGTTGGGGTTCTACTTGCAGTTCATTGATGGCAGGTTGGACCTGTTGAACTCAGGAGAGGGTTTCAGTGACATCTTTGAGGAGGAGATCAACATGGGCGAATATGCAGGTGAATCAGACGAGATATGTTTGTGTGTCACTTTTCACCCAGGTCTATTGACATGGGAGCAGAGCGCACCTATACTTATCCATTTAAAGGAGGATCAGTGAGGAGACATGAGGAAAAACAAACCATCAAAAGGAAATCCACTTTTTTCACATAAAACCAATTGGAATTTCTAAAATAAAGTTACTTTATTAAAAAGGGAACTTATTTTGTAACAAAACACAAACTCAAAGGCAAAAGTTAAAGAAAGGGCCGGTGGGTGCTGCTAAAAACAAATCAATATAACCAAGAGAGAGCTAATATAAGAGCTATAATAATTTATCAAAAGTAAACTAATATACAACTAAATGTCACTATTTGAGCACCCCTGCTCCAAGAGTTTCTAGACAGGATCAAACTCAGTGAGTGAAATCAGTAGCCAAACATACAACTACACCTGGCTCAGTCCTCAGATAATTACAAGTGCATACTTTACTTTGCATTTATTGTCTAATGTGAGAGGACGACAAGGATTTTCCTCAAATAAATTATAGCGGTATCCTATAATATTTGTCTATAAATAAATATCCGTCTGAAAATAACGCATGACAATTCATCTTGATAATGAATAACGTGGGATTACTATTACGTATTTCATGGGCTGTTTAGGATTTTGGGATAAAGCATATAAAAAAAGAATCAAGTACTTTTTGGGATGTTTATTACCATGGCAACGGTCAAAGCATTCGGGTCAGCCTTACTTATTTCTGAGAGTGTGGATTTCCAAGACCTTCTCAGCAATTACCCAGCATGCCTACTACTTGTTGTTGACCTTTTATTGTTGTGATCCCAACACAGGCAGTGACAAGACCTACCATCAGTGGCTGTTCACTGTGAAGGTGAGCTGGTCTAAATGCTTCTACCCACACCGACAAAACATTGCTCTAAAGAATACATTGCATGTTTATTTTTGTATTTCTCATCGTCATTTGTGTTTGCCTTGCTAACAGAGTGGTGTCGATGCACACTGTATGTCTGTCCATCTATCCATCCAACCACTCAACAGCTACTGGCCAGATTAGAGTCTTAAGGCCTTAGTTTTCGTATGTGTCATCCGCTAAAAATCGTTATGCACAGAAACCTTGCCCACTTAGTCCACTGCCTTTTATTATTCTTTGCTTGTAATGTGCCCTAACTAACAGATGTTCTGAGGGTGGTACAGTAATGTGTCCATCACTAACAGATGTTCTGAGGGTGGTACAGTAATGTGTCCATCACTAACAGATGTTCTGAGGGTGGTACAGTAATGTGTCTGTCACTAACAGATGTTCTGAGGGTGGTACAGTAATGTGTCCATCACTAACAGATGTTCTGAGGGTGGTACAGTAATGTGTCAGTCACTAACAGATGTTCTGAGGGTGGTACAGTAATGTGTCCATCACTAACAGATGTTCTGAGGGTGGTACAGTAATGTGTCTGTCACTAACAGATGTTCTGAGGGTGGTACAGTAATGTGTCCATCACTAACAGATGTTCTGAGGGTGGTACAGTAATGTGTCCATCACTAACAGATGTTCTGAGGGTGGTACAGTAATGTGTCCGTCACTAACAGATGTTCTGAGGGTGGTACAGTAATGTGTCCGTCACTAACAGATGTTCTGAGGGTGGTACAGTAATGTGTCCGTCACTAACAGATGTTCTGAGGGTGGTACAGTAATGTGTCCGTCACTAACAGATGTTCTGAGGGTGGTACAGTAATGTGTCCGTCACTAACAGATGTTCTGAGGGTGGTACAGTAATGTGTCCGTCACTAACAGATGTTCTGAGGGTGGTACAGTAATGTGTCCGTCACTAACAGATGTTCTGAGGGTGGTACAGTAATGTGTCCGTCACTAACAGATGTTCTGAGGGTGGTACAGTAATGTGTCCGTCACTAACAGATGTTCTGAGGGTGGTACAGTAATGTGTCCGTCACTAACAGATGTTCTGAGGGTGGTACAGTAATGTGTCCGTCACTAACAGATGTTCTGAGGGTGGTACAGTAATGTGTCCGTCACTAACAGATGTTCTGAGGGTGGTACAGTAATGTGCCCTAACTAACAGATGCTGTGTCAATGTTTTCTGACAGAAAGGAGGAGGGGCTATCTTCAACACAGTGAAGACCAAGGCAAACCCAGCCATGAAGACCGTCTACAAGTTTGTAAGCACGTCTCCGGTTTCTGTTATAGATTAGAAAATATACTGTTGGTTAGAAACGAGAATGAAAATGATCAGGCTTTGTTTGTTTGACAGGCAAAGGACCATGCAAAAATGCGCATCAAGGAAGTCAAGAGCCGGCTTAAGCAGAAGGTATGTAGCTCTATACTGCTGACAAAGCATTCTGGATTATTCTTTGCTGTTCTTGTAAACATTGTTACACTGGTGTGTAAATTTGAGAGTTTGAGTCTTGAGCTCAAGTAACAAAGGTGCTGACAGCTATTAGTCTTTCCCCCACAACCTTAACTGAACCCCACCGCCGCAGCGTGCAACCTCCCTCCACATGCCCCTCCCTCTGCAGTACCATCACTCCTTTCTCACGTGTCAACCTCCACCTCCCTGTGTCCCCCCCCCTCTGCAGGAGCAGGCAGAAAATGGCTTCTCAACAGCAGGGTCAGCGGTCATCGATGATGACAACCCAGCAGGGTTCACCTCCTCCACCAGTGCAGTCAGGAGGGAGGGGCCACTGCGAACCTTGGACGACAGGCCAATCACTGTGCATTTTGGACAGGTGGGCAGAAATGTGGCGGGCTGGTTACTTGGTGTACAGAGAGAGTTTCACAGAGCTGGATTGTATGAACGCACTGGTGGAACAACGGTTGGATGAGAAAATAATATAAATTCTTCTGATTATTCTATACTATTTATGCCGATCCATTCCCATATTGCTTTGGGTGTGTAAAAAGGTAGTATAATGCTAATTTGGAGTCAGTGAGTTAGCTGTGGTCTACAACTTGAGCCTGGTTTTTTAGCCTGTATTTGTTTACATTCTAACAAACTGGCAGCATTAAAACTAAGATGATTTAGCTTTAAAACAAGAAGACAGTCACAAATTCTGGATAATAAAAAATGTATAAAGAGTGTCTTTTTATATGATTTCTAAGCGGATGTATGGACATTTATTTGCAATAAAATATTGGCCGTGTTTCTATTCAAGGGTTCCAGCGGATTTTAAACGGATGGACAGAGGGTGTCGCATGTGTACAGATTGTAAAGCCCTCAAATTTGTGATTTTGGGTAGTACAAAATAAATTGAATTGAATTAATGTCGCAGAAAGGGAGAAAAGGTTTCCATCAACTGGTGTGTGTGTGCATGGGAATCAATAAGCAAGCTTTTTAGGGCTTCTGTAGCTCAGTGGGTAGAGCGGGTCGGCCTTTATCTGGAAGGCTTGTATGTTTAATATATAATATAATATATTTTTGAACTACTTTGATTTGTCAAGTTTTTTGCACTGCACCAATTGAACAGCTTCACTTTGTTAATTGAAAGTTTTACCCCAATGTTATTTTTCTGTTGCCATAAAATGTCTCCAAACGTTGTTGCAGTAAATATATCCCTGTGGGTCTCTGTGATGAGGAGGTAGGTATGCTAAACCAGCTGTGTTCCCTTTCATCATGTCGTTTTTTCACTTCCACAGGCTCGGCCACCAGTACTGTTGAAGAGACCGAGCAGCAACGTGAGTCTGGAAAGCAGCATTGACCAGTAAGCCTACCTCCATTATATACAGTATATTGCACTGTCCATCATGCAATTAAGCAATT
Organism: Pholis gunnellus; assembly: GCF_910591455.1. Classification (NCBI taxonomy): domain Eukaryota; kingdom Metazoa; phylum Chordata; class Actinopteri; order Perciformes; family Pholidae; genus Pholis; species Pholis gunnellus. Next base: position 764,910 of record NC_136545.1, read on the forward strand.
ACATTTGAATATTTAGATAGCCAATGCATGGAATTTGAGATAGAGGGCTAAAAAACTGAAGATAGGATTCCTTGAGTTAGTAGAGGTCAGCAACGATACAAGCCCATATTGACCTTCTGAACGTAATGGTCCTAAATACGTCACCAGTTAACGAGATCTGAGTATAATTTGCAGTTATGCTTCACTCCAGAGTTCCTGTTCTTGCTTAATTAGTGACCTAATTACTGTTGATGTTTAACACTTCATTCAGCTGCTTCCCAGTAGAAGCCTCTGTGTTGCTTATCAGCTTCACTTTACTACTCTCTGTGATATTATGAGCACTCTTTGTAATGTGTTTTATCACATTACAAAGAAGAACACAGTAAATACAGCTCTATTAAAGTGAGGCAATAGTAAATATGATAGACAATATGTATGAGATCATACTATTATACACAACATGGAAACGTTTTGAACCCATACCAATCGAATGTCTTCAGTTTAATGAGAAAAAAAGAATGTATGTCAATAACCTGTGATATCTGGTTTAGCTGTAGAGGGCCAGCGAACCGTCTGTCTCAAGGGCTGAGAGAGGTCAATAAACAGCAGTAATGGTGATTGAAGTCTTTTATGACAACATATAAAGATATTTTATAAACTTTACCTCCATGTCATCTTAATGAGAATGTTATTTTCTCTCATTCTAAGTGCATAATTACTCGAGGCCGTGACACAGACATTGTGATATTTGGCTCTGAAGAAGTGTTCACTATATTAGATTACCTGTGATGTTTTGGTTCCAAACATTCTATATGCTAGTTGCTTCATGCAAATGATTAAACTGAAATGCAGCTTGTATGAGAAGTAGCCGACATTAGAGTGACAATCTTCATCACTGTTGAAAGATATCGGTTAATAAGCAGTGTTAACTGTGTACTGTTACAGGGGAACAGACAGAATCCGACTCTCTTCAGTTCCCAAATAAAGTCACACAGACATTCAAAGTTTGTGGATTTCTTTCAGCAAGTACACTGATTTAGTCCGTGGTGGTCTAATTTCCTTTCCAACTAGCTGCTCAGCTTCCTTTAGGCTCATTCAATTGAAGTGGAATGAATTAACATCCTATGCACTGTCCTTTTTCCTGATTTCCCTCCTCTTTCCTGATCCTGATTTTAATGCTCCTCACTAACATATATGTAACGAGCTGTGAACTTCCTGTTGTCTTCCTTCTCCTCACCGTAGCTCTATACGTCCTACTCGTCACTACACCGTCTTTCTCTCTGAGGATTCGTCCGGAGATGAGCTCCAGTACGACGATGATTCCATCTCTGGGTTTCCTGACAGCTTTCTCTTCTCCGTCCCTTTCGAGTGGTCACCTCTGTACGCATCTCTCTGATTGACTTTGCACTGTTAACTAATTAATAAGCTTTTCTCAACTCATCTCTTTGCTTTCTAATGCAATGTGTGTACATGTGTTTTTAAAGCTTCACTTGCAGGACATTACGGCCATCGTAAAGGAAAGGCAAAATAGCTTTTGATCAGAGGGCTGGGAGTAGAATTATGATTTACATAAGACACTGGTGAATTAGCTATGGCTCGAGTTGATCAGGTGTTTGTGATAGAGGTAGTCATTAGGCAAAATCCAAACCTGACTCCAATCTCTACATTTTATAAAACGACAGTAGATTTGTCAAGCGGTACGGATTATTCAATACTATTTCACCCAGGTAGCTATACCTTTAAAGTCTCTGGTTGTATTCAGCCTTTGTGAGCAAAGTTGTAAATCAATGAGCAGAACTGCTTTATGGCAAACTTATAGGATGACGTTTCCTAATCTGTCAGATACTCACTTCACTGGATTTGACAAAAAAACATTCCCATCATAAGTGCGAATGGTTTCTCAATAGATTTTCCTGAACAATTTGCTTTATCATGTTTGACAGAAGATTGTATCCATATCGCCCAGCCCTACCCAATAACAAAGCCTACTGTATCGTAGTTAATCTACATGCACATGTCTGGAAACACGACATCAACCATCAGTATGAATTAGCACAGATGGATCAGGTTTCTCCCATAACCTGTTCAAACCATAGACTTTCAGTACATCTCCATGGTTCACCGTTTACTTAGACATTGAATGGCAATTTTTTACTATAGATACCAATCAAAACAATACCCTAAATAGATACATTTTAATAGTGGCCATTCTTAAAGTTGACTGCTGTGAAAACGATGAGCGGGCCGAATTAAAGTCTAGGAAGTTTGCTATCATTGCTATCATCCTCTGACGCCATCTGGCTTCATTGGTTTTTCATTCTGAGCTAGATAGTAATGTCCTTTTTACACACCTTTTCTAATTTAGAAAGAATAGAACTGTCTCCACGGGTATTAAAAAAACTTTTTTTCTACACTTCTCTTGCTGTCAACTAATCCCATGAGACCAAAACCAACAATGCAATACTTTCCGACTCAATTGGATTTACGATTCAATTGGATTAATACATATTTAGTGTGGTAGTTATTCGGCTCCAAATAAACCACAGTGCCCAGGCTCACCATAATGATGAAATTATGGATTTCATGGAATTTGTTGACGGTAAGAGAGACAATAAGTAGGAGGGGGTGCAGGGATAAGCACAGCATTCATCATAGACTCTGAAGAGTGAAATTGTGGGTGCATCTTTATTTTGGGGAAAAGTTCAATGGTCCTTTTAAGGGTTGGGTAAAGTTTAGCCATGGAAAGAAGAGTGATGAATAACCATAAGTCAAACGCTGTCCCTGCAGGCCACAGCCGTACCGCTCCCTGAAGGAGGCCGAGTTGATAGACGGGACTGATCCTGGTTTTGGGGCAGAGAGTCACACTGCCCCTCCCAGCCCGGTAAACGAGAAGTTCTCCAATGTCAACCTGCTGGGCGATATCTTCGGCTGCCAGGACGAGCCTGACAGCCAACCAATCACCTTGGCTAAAAGTCTCGAGGACCTGAGGACTCCCAAAGACACTGAGGGTCTACAAGCCAAGTTCACCTACCAGGTCAGAGGTCCAAATGCTCTGCCGCCAAAAGTTCTTTAATACTGTCTTAATAGTGTTTCCGAAAAGACAACATTAGGTCCAGATACCGATTTTGGTCCAGATGTCCACATCGACTAAAACCACTTTGTTTGGGTCCAGAGCAAAAAAAAGCTTGTCAACAAGTGCCCAGATGGCCATGCAATATGTTGAGGCTGATTCCTAGGGATTGTTGTTGACTACTTAAACCTTCATCTAGCACCACTGTCATGTGAAATTTGGTACGTAAGACTTGTAGGAAAAGACACATGAATTAGGAACTGGTTGTCAGTAATATAAGTTTTAGGAACATGATATTTACTGGGCTGATTTTGAAAACCACTGGCGTGATCCTTTAAAAGTCTGAATTACTTCTTGTGTTTGCAGCGGATGGACCTGAGTATCGGCGAACACTCGCGAACACTTCCAGGCCTCAAGCTCCCCAACCCGTACAACAAGCTGTGGAGTGTAGGGCAGGACGACGCGGCCTTACCCGTTTGTGTGCCTCCCGCCTGCGACAGACCTCTGCCCGTTCAACCTCCCGTGCCGATAGAAGCCCACTCTCCAAGCCGCGGGAGCTCCATCCCTGGTGGCGACATTTTGGACCCTTCCGCCCACGGTTACATCACAATTCCACGCCCCCACGGAAGGAAGACGCCCGAGCTCGGTACTGTGCTAGCACCCCCCGCCGCCCAGCTGCGTTCTAAACTGGCAGGAGCTGGCGAAGGAGGCACTACATCAGGGGGACAAGAGTTTAGACAAGCCCTGAACATGACCACAGATGGAGACCTGCTAAAGCCCACCAAGGCCGCTGAGGACAGTATAGATCTGATAAGCCTTCTCGACCCCCTTAACAGCTCAGCACCCTCCAGTTCGTTAAGCGACAGGGTAGACATTGGTGCGTCGTCATCTTCCTGCAAACCAACTCTACCACCTAGGTCCTACCCACAGGGCTTGCCTCCTTTCCCACTGCATCCTCACATATCACTCAACCCTTTTGCCCAGTCTCTGCAGCACACCTCCTCTCACATGCGTTACTCACCGACTGTAAGTGGGAATCCCTTCGGTGTGGTCTACGGGCCTCCAGCCGGCTCTTACTCACACGCTCCAGCCCAGCAACAGCCCTTTTGTACACTACCGGGGCTCTACAGACAACATTCGCCCAGCAGCTCGACTCTGCCACCCAGCTATGGACTGCTTCCGTCAGCCTTCCCTTCCTCCGTCACCTCCCTGTCTCACTTCTCCGCCAGCAATCACGCCCTTTCCAGTCACGCGGACTCCACGTCTGTCCCCAGCACAGCCGAGAACGCACTGGCAAAGCCGCTCCGTGCTGAGGTAGACTGCCAGAAGACTCAGGATCTTTTTGGGGATCTGCTGACTATGGCCAAGCCAGCTACACCCCCAAAAAAGAAGGTGGAGGACCTTCGGAGAAGGTGGGAAACATTTGACTAAAACCTGTGACTATGTTCTGCGGTGCCCCTTTCTGTCACTACCCAAACTCCCCTCACGACTGTGTCAGGACCTTCTCTTGCATTTAATGGCACATTAGCTCTAATTCATGCTACTCTGCTTATGCAACTCATAATCGTAGAAGAATAAAAGCTTAACCTTAAAATGTGTGAGTAAACATTAGCTTATTAGGCTTCCAGTGTTCCTCCTACACATTAAAGTTAATACAAGGAACTTTTAAGTGGTTATGAAACGGTCTCAATGTAATACTGATGCCTTTTATATGACCTTCTTAGGTAAACAAGGCCATCAGCATGAAGATAAGCGATTTCTGTATAGTTAGTCTTGATGCCTTAATGTCATCGGGTCTGATTCCCCGCGACATCAGTCGAAACGTTGTGCAGCGTGCAGGTTCACTAGTAACTCCTTCAGCTCAGCCTCCAGCTGAGCTTCTCCTCGCTGCTCTGCCACCCTTCGCTGATCCAGATGGATGCGGCCAATGAAGATGAGGTGGTGGTTGGGAGGATATATTGCGTGGTAGGACGACCTGTACATCAACTCCAGCTGGAAGTTCTACTGCGTCCGTCTGCGGCTGCAGGACCTGGACCTCCCCGCCCGATTGCTGGGAGCCAACACCGACACCACGCTGCTGGAGGCCCAGGTTGGACCCGCTGGAGTGAAGGGAGGCACGGGGGAACCAGATACAGGACTGAGCGTAGCAGACCCTGCTGCGATAAAATTAGAAGTTTTCTAAAGGGATTCTGGTAGCGCTCATGGAAACACTCCCGCTATTGTCCACAGGGGGCGCCAACATCAACACAAAATGAAAGTTCCTTGTAGTAACATTAAAGGTGCTTTGACTGACTTCTTTATTGAAACAATAATGAATCCTCTCAGCCCACAGTTTGTATGGCTGCGCTGTTAGTTGCTCAAGGTATTTGCTGACCCCAGTGGTTGATGCAGTTGTCATTTTCACTTGCCATTACCACCAGTGACCACAAATCAACCAGGACAAAACCTCCATTCATGTTTTCTACTTTAGTGTGTCGCGTATGTGGAGTACAGCTGAGCAAATGCTTCAGAGACGATGTATCATTCACTGCGACAGAAGGTCCTGATCCAGTATGTAGGAATGTTAATGTAACACCCTACACACACACGCACACACCTGCCCTCCCCACTATGATCTGTGATGCTGACCAATGACAAACAGGAGCGTGTGTTTCTTGAACAGATGGACTGTCTTGTCAGCCCACTGTAACACTTGAACTCACCTGTACTTGTCTAAGGATCGCCTGAATTTTTTTTGTTTGATTTTTTTTGTTTTCCCCGCCATTCTACACTGGAAGTCGCACTCGAACGTTGGCCTTGCTTTGAGATGTTCAGATGCCAACAGCCAATCGCCACTCATTCACAAATTGCTCACAAGATTCTTTGCACCGCAGCCTCTCGCGTCACCTGTTTTTGATGCTGCCACGTTATCGTAGTGCTGCTCAGCATAGATCACTGTGGATTTGTGACTCTAAAAATAGCGCGCAGTTGTTTCCTGATAGAGGATGTGTGTTTTAATGATGTCCACTTCTACAATAAGCTAGTAGCTATAGATGAAGAACATCCTAATGGTACCGTATCTACAGAGTGTGGTGCCTCTCCATCATGCAGTCAGTTCACCTGTTGATGTTTTTGTAGCTTCATGCAGTTTTTTGGATTTGTTTTGGCCTTCATGATGAATCCCTGTGAACATGTTGCCTCCTACTGTTTTTATTTTAAGAAACCTTTTAAGAGAACCTGCCTAGCTGTTATATCCGTGTGTAATAGCACTGCATTATGTAATAACTAAACATAATGTAATACATTTTCCCTTCACTATGTAATACCCGCATTTTGTAATCTGTTACATTTGGAATAAACAGCTTGAATGCAATATTGCTTTTTGCAAGAAATGATTACATATTGCAATGTTTTTTTCAAAATGCGTGTTTTGCAATTTTATGATGAAATGTAATAACACATGCATTATTTAATAACCAATGAAAAAAGATGGCCAATGAAAGATAATCTACTGAATTAATTGTATCTTTTAAATTGCATTTTGAGTGATTTATGCTTAAAAGCATTATTATGCTTATTATCCATAATGCATGTATTATTACATTTCATTCAGGCTGTGATGCGGGTGTTATTACATAATATATGTAATTGTATAATAAATAATGAAAATATATTGCATTTTGTTTAGTTTGTTTAGTTATTACATAATGTGTTGTTACAGTCCCTAACATTTTCAACATGTATGTCTTATTAAATATGAATGTGGACTTTTAAACCCCTTATTGTATATTCTGTTGTTTTAAAGGGTTCTTTCGCCAATTCTGCTGCTGATATTTGCACTGGAATGATTTCCTTCTGTTGCTTTCTGCTTTAGTCACAGTTTACTTTGTGTTTGATGACCGTGATGGAGCTACTGAGTGACGGGCTGCTCACACATTGTGATGTCTGGAACAGAGACCAGAGATACTGGCTCTCACAGTGTTGTGACCGGTTTCTGTCTCAGCTGGTCCGACTACAGAAAGTGTGCGAGTGTTGCGCCTCGTCAGCCTTTTACTGCTTTCTAGGCGATCTCGGGGCGTTCATGTGTGGTGAATGCCAAAAAACAGGTCCCTATTGTAAAAATAGGGACCTCTTACTTAAAAATAAGTAAATATTTTGTGTTACGTGTCCGCTTCACTTAAATGAAATTTGACAATCTGACTCTATTGTTCTCATGTACACGTTGCTACTTTTTGCCAATGATGACTAAGTCCATGTGTCTGTTGATGCAGATATCTTGTCCACCTCTTCATATTCCCAGGACATTTAATATGGAAATGTAGGTCCCTGCCCAATGATTCCCCATTATTTGAACTTGGAAACACTTAATATCCTTAGTCCTTAACACAATACATGATACATATGGTCCTCTAGGGACTGAATTTGTGGTTCTCAGAGGATGAATTTTTTGGTGACTTGGACCCTTTTCTTTACCAACTCCAATCACCAGAATGTACAAAAGAAATATTAAAATCAATATGAAATATTACAATCCACAACACTGCTCTTGTTTTGTCTGGGTTTCTTAATGTCATTTGTTCTAACCCCCCTGTCAGTTGGGAGCATAGACTGTTTATAAAAGTGGACGTAGTCGTCACGAAGTCACTCGGCTACCATTTTGTTGTCTTGAATTTGGCTTTTTTTAACCCAAAGTGACTATTTGGACGAGAGGGTGGAGCTGGGTAGGAGCAGGGCCAGCTAGCGTTAGCACTAGTGCTAGCAATCTGCTGGTAGGGCTTCAAGTCAACAACTGCTGCAGCAGCAAAAAGACACATCGGGCTAAAAACAAAGCCTCAAACCAAATTGACATCCATAGAAAAGTCAGGTCTCACTATGAACCGGAGCGTCTGCTCACAGGTCAGACCAGGACTGGACCAGGTTGAGACCACCTGGCTGAGTGTAACACGTTCTTCTAGTTTGTTTTTATCCCCTTCTCTAGAAGCACGTGGTTACAGGGTAACTTTCTCAAATCTTTGAATGTGTTTGTCTTCGTGTGATTGACTGGCGACCTGTTCTCGTGCCTAATGCATGCTGGGAAAGACTCCGAACAGACACTTATGGAACCCATTTATTGCATGTTTATAATACATTGTGAACATCCTGGATTTTGTACATCAAAAAAAGAATATTAAGAAAACAGTGTCACAAAGTGCAACCAAAATCTAAATCTTTACTAAACAATGACATGTTTGTTTAAAAAAACTAATACTTTACATCACATGTGCTGCAGAACGTTTCATGTTTTAGTACTTCTTTATTCCTTTCATCACTTATTTTGGTGCAATATTTCAACCTTGTATCCTAAAAACTCGGTTTAGGTTCTGGGATCCTTACTTCATCAAACCTGGGTTTAATAGATTCTGCATTGATTCTGGACCACCGCTGCCTCTGAAGAGGTCAAGACCAACACGAGCAGACACTCCTTTGTGCATGTGAGGCCCAAAATCCCCAAAAACCCAAAAACCCAAAATCCAACAGAAGTTAACACGGAGAATAAACATATAATTATACAAACTGTACAAGCTTGACACAAAGAGGAAGAGCTCTGAAAAACAGTCCCCTCACTGTGGAGTAAACTGGAACCACGAGATCATTCACAGAACAAACAAAAGCTCTTAAAATGTCAAATAACATTTGTTTTCGTATGGATTTTTCCCATTCTGCTCCTCAGTTTTCCAGTTAAAGGAATACTTTACCCCTAAAATAACATTTTGCACATCAATAACTCACCCTGTGTTGAATTCTTGTAAAAACAAAACATTGTTTTTTTCCTCACATCTCCCAAGGTCAACGCAGAATCAGAAAACATAGAAAAGTAAAGGGGAGCAGCGTTTACAACAGCAAAACAATATCAAAAGATCCATTTACAAACTCTCACGACTCGTGCAGTATAATCCAAGTCTCATTTATCCAGTGGTACGCTGCTTCCCAAACACGACTCTGCTAAAACGTTACAATTTAAAGCTTGAGACTGTTTATGTTAGAAAAGTGTTTTTGAATTGGAAGGTTTTAGCTAAGATAAGCAGACGTGGTATCTTCTCATGAGCTCATTCCACTTAAGGTGCCGTACATCTTTCTGGTGCTCTTGGGTGAGTTTTTGCGACAGAACTCACTAGATTGTCACAGTGCCGTAACACAGCACCTTATAGCGAGGATTTGATTCATTAATTGATGCCAATCTTGTTTTGGATTCACCACCGGCTGTCATTTTTTGTCAGTAAGTGGGACTAGAAAGAGCGCGGAGCCTCGTCTTGCTTTTCACACCAAATGCACAAGTGCAAAATTGTGCAGAGCCAGGCCACCGGCGTCAAACGGAGAGTGCAGCAGCTTTTTGCAGAAACAAACTTTGAGCAAAAGATGTGCGTCCACTGGCATTCCGGCATTGACAGCAGGTGTGCGTCACAGTTTGACGGCGCTGATTTCACCGCTGAGAAAACCTGTGAATGCCATTTTGCGTGTCTTGAGTTTCGAGGCAAATGAAACTCGCCCAGTCCTCCATTCTGGTGCAGTCTGGAGTAAAGCTTGATGTAATCAATCCTACCTTCATACCGTGTGAAAAAACTATGCAAGCTTGTTTGTTGGACGTGAAAACCGTAAGTTTAGCGGACGTGGGTTACATGAATATCAGGGCTTCGAGGAGAACAGTTGGTGGCATCGATCCATTGCAGAAGAAGACGACGCTACAAAATAATGATGAATCAAAAGAGCTCTGGGTCGAAGCTCAGACAAGAACCACGCAGTGGTCACCACTAAGACCCACATTACAAGTAAAATTGAACAAACAAGTTTTCTTTCTTTGTGCTATTAGAACGGTCTTTTTCTTCCAGCCAGCATCTAGTGGCCAATAGAGGAACTGCAGCCTCACAGCCCTGCGTATTGGCTTGACTGGACTGGATGCTGCTAACAGCGGGGCCCCAAACGTCTAATCACATTGCGTTTGTGAGAATGCATCCTGGTCTCCGGCAGCACCACAGGTGAGCCTTTGACTCTGAGACATTTCTGACAGTGTGTGTGCTTGTAGCGCTTCACTGTGAAAGAGAGCCCTTAAACTGTCCTCTATGCACTAGTTAGGACTGCTAAGGCCCTGCCGTGGACAAACTACAGTGTGTAGAGCGTAGAAATAAAAAATGTTCTATTTCTATGGTGGTATACAATACAAGGACTTGGGACTGTTGGGGCACACAGAGCGGCAGCTCATGGTTCAGTACCTGGTCACCACCAGGAGGGGGCTGTGTCCCACAACACAGAGTTCAGCCCAGAGTGTGTTTCACAGGGAGTCCTGAGCAACCTGCCCGCGGTGCTCAGACCCCCCTTCTCACACCCTTCATTTCTCGGCCTTTTGCATCAGATGAGTCTTTCCTCCGGTGGGACTTTGAGCATGCTGTCCATCTCCAGCCGAGCCCCGGCCACCTCCTGGGTGCTGGGGCTGTACGCGCCCTCCGACTGGCGCTTCTTCCTCGCCGTGAGCGCCACGAAGGTCAAGCCGATGATCAGGGTCAACACGCAGAGGCAGAGCAGCGGGATGGCCACCACCAGCCAGGGGATAACTTGTTTGTGGGCTTGTTTCTACGAAAGGCACAGAGGGGCAGAGGTTGTGTAAATATCACGTCTTCAGATCTTTGAGAACGGAAACCACATGGATGTGGAAAGATGCACAGCTACTTCACAACATTCATAGATGCAAATAAACTAAGTGTTTATAATGTTGTAATCAGGGGGGAAAGAAATAAGTTAATTGGATGTTCCGTTTGGATTTTTGTTGTTGCTAAGCAACAAGTGAAAAATTGACATCTCTTGACCTGTACGTTCAACACTCTAGCTTTGGACGTGTCAGAGTGGTGTCTTTTCAAAATAAATGTACATGCACACAGTGTCTTTTCAAAATAAACTACTAACTACGCAACAAAACTACTTGATTCGGTTTAGGAAAAGATCCCGGTTTGATTTAAAATAAGCACTAGTAAACTAAAAGAAAACACCATCCTCCTGTTTGTTGGACCCCTCCTACCTTCACGCCAAGTGAACTTCTTGCACTTTATACAGATGCTCTGAGTGTCTAATAATGACGTGAATGTGTTTACATTGGAGTTAGCTGAAAGCCCGGTCCGGCTCATACAGACGCTAAAGGGAGCATTGGTATCAGACGCCGAGGGTCGCTGACCAAGTGGCGGTATTTGACCGGCTGTGTGTGCGAACGGGTTGTTTAAAACCAAAGAAGAAGAATGTAACAAACATACGTTAGTGTCACAGGTCGGGCCGCTATAGCCAGGCGGGCATTCACACACAAACATGTTGAATCGATCCAAACAGGAGCCGCCGTTTCGACAGGGGTTCGACTCACACTCATCAATCTCCAATTCACACCTGCGGGACAGAGAACACATGAAGGCACATCTGGAAGAGCACATGAACATTTTAGACCACTCTGGACATCTCTAAATATATTTATGGGAGAAGTCAAGAGTTTGCTACTCAAGTCTTTAGTACTTTATCAGTAAGAAAAACACATTTTACAATGGAGGTGAATGGAATTTAGTTTGTGCCACTCAAAGAAATGTTCAACAGCAACGTGTTCTTGCTTTAATTATATCATTTGGGTAAATAAATGGGGGAATAGGCGGAAAAAATCACTAATATATGTCACCATGAGACTTCCCCAGTTGATTACGTTCATTCATTATTTTCTGTATTCCAAGTTTTTGTAAATTGTATGCTTAAATGCTTAAGTGAGCCATTATCTTGTTAATGATGTGCTGATTTAAAGACATCTTTATATTGGATAAAGCCAGATTAATAATTCTTGCTTCATTTTGTTGACATATTGTAGTCAAAGGTTTTTACTGGATGTATCTTTAAATCACCCAATAAATCTGAAAATACTGCCAACAATCATAAAACGATCAATTTCCGCCATGTTTTTAGGAATAAAATGTTGTGGCTAAGAATTATTTATGAACAACCCCCTCATTAAAAAACTTGAGAATAAAGAGAGGAATGAAAGTGTAAATGTTGGTGTAAGAGCTACTGAAGGGGAGAGTCTGAGAAAAGGATTATGATATTCCATACATTTTGAAGACACCACAGGTGAATAGGGTAAAAATGTAACGAATAGACATCATGAAATTTCAGCTTATTACTGTATTTTCTGTTTTCTGAAATGTTTAAATATGCAAATGAGGCATTTTCTTATGGCAACTTTTGGTGAATTTAGGAGAAATCTACAGAAGCAAATAGACAAAGTACTAAAATAAAAATGTGAAATGTGTATTATGGATGTTTTCTTTCCACTAGACATAAGTGACATTATGTTCCTTACAGCTTCATTCAGCAGGACTGCTGACAGTCACAGAATTTAGTTGAAAAGTACAAAGGAAGACTGTTTTCAATGATATACAGTATCTTAAAATATTACTCTTATACCATTATAGACTGAATTAATGACCAGAGTGAGCCTATACTTGTGCGCTGATGCTGGCACACATGAATGGTAGAAGCTGTTGACCTGGTTACAAATAACACAAAGCCAAAATGTCTTCTGTGAAAAGGTCTTTAGCCCACAGCTCTTTTACATTCAAATCACACTAACAGAATTACAGTAACTTCATTGTATTGCGCCGACGTCACCATAATAAATTTGGCACTGTATGTTTCTGAATGTCGATGTTTCTGAACCAGAGAATGTGATTTATAAATATTTTAGCCAGTTAACACACTAGTTTGTGTATCTAGGATTTTGGCACTGAAGTCTAAAACACAGCTTTGAATTTTCTATTCTATGAAAAGTGAGCTCACCTGCTGCCTGCAAAACCAGGTATACATGTACAGTTAGCTCCCCACAGCCCATCATTGCAGACTCCATCATTTTCACACCGGACATCTTCACCACACTGTATTGGAGGATAGCTCCACCTGTAGGAAAGGAATTGTTGCTTTGTGAGGGCACGGCCTGCTAAAGCTGCAGATACAGATCTCACTGGTTCTAACTGACGACATCACGTCACTGCAATCCAGGCTTCTCTCCGTTGGCTCCCTGTTTGTTTTGGAATTGATTTTAAGATTTTACTGATCACTTTTAAAGCACATTTTGGCCCCAAAATATATAGGCTCAATGTGCCCCCTAAGGCCTTAAACCCTGAACCCTCAGGACTTACTGACATCACCTGGTAAATGGTTGAGAGTGAGAGACTGTGAGGGCTTGAGATGGTGTAAATGTAAATGGGACAGCACTTTGCTGCAACATATCACGTTACTATGACAACCTCAAAAAATATGATGTACAATTGTGGGTATTCATTTTATACTCTTTACTCCCTGATTTGATTCCAGACTCTTTCCTCACAAGATGAAAGGTCATTTCAAATAATCTATTTACTCGATTTTGTCCAAACAGCTTCAATGACTAAATGAAATGTTTGATGAATAAATGTGTGTAGTATAATCTCTGCTTCATTCCTCATGTGTTGTTATGTTCCATCTGTAAGTTTTTGTGTAAATGTAATATTCCAGGCTGGACACATGTGCCGTCCTCTTTGTTGATCTTTTTTTAAGTCTCCATGCTTCCACTAACCCTGTGTTTAACTTCACATTGCTATGAATTGTGGGTAATTATTCATTTTGTTTAATTTGTTTATTTGACTTCTTAGTTTATTTTGATGGTATTGATTGGTTGTATTGTTGTATCTTAGTTTGTATGGCTTTGATGGGCCTCAATGCTGAGCTTTCTGTTGTTTAATTGCTTTTGCTGCTTTGTCTGTCAAAGCACTTTGTAAACTCTATTTTTAAAAGTGCTATATGAATAAAGTTATTATTACTATTATTATTATACCACTTCCTGGTCGAACCAATAAACCGTTGGGTGTACTCACTGGCAGCGAGGGCCACTGTAGCCCTTGGGGCACGTACAGGTGTACATGTTGGGTCCATCGTGACAGGTGCCTCCATGTTCACAGGCGTGACGCTCACACTCGTCAAGGTCCTCATCACAGAGCGCACCGGCATATCCGGAGTGGCAACGGCACTCGAAACCAGCCAAGTAGTCCTTACAGCGGCCATGGACGCAGGGCTGAGACGCACAGTCATCGGTGTCCGTCTCGCACAGCTCTCCCTCCCAACCCGAGTCACAGACACAGCCGAGTTTGTTAAAGAGGTCTTCACAAGTGGCTCCATTCACACAAGGATCTGAGTCACATACAGGGGCACTGGTGCAACCCAAATGGATCTTTGGTTTTCCAGATAGGTGGAACTGAGACGGCTGCGGGGCTTTATAGTCACCCACAAAAGGAAGGTAGACTCCGCCGACCCTCACCGCCCCCAAGCAGCCGGTGAAGCTCTCTGCGATGGCCAACGTGGCCCCCTTGTCGTTGAGAAAGCGAACGCTTCCTGCACGCTCCGGCACGCTGCTGGCGTCTGTGATTCCGTCCACGGTGATGACCCAGGGAGAGGCTTTGCGCTCCTTGTCGGCCATCGAGATGTTCACGCGGTGCCAGCCCCCGTCGGCCACCCGGCGAACTCCCGTGAAGGCCAGCGCCTCAACGCTGTTGCCAATGTGGATCTCCACCCGGACCGACGAGTCCAGCAGACCCACCATCAGCAGGTCAGAGCCCCGGGAGGCCCTCAGGATCACAGCGTTCTCTGAACGGGTCCGCAGCTCCACGTATATGCTAGAGACGGGTTCAGCCAGGGAGCCTCCAGCGCTGTAGTGCACAGGGTTGTTCTCAAACGTGGCGTTGTTCACACCTAAAGGTCAATGTAGAGAACGTGTTTATTGTATTATTATGATTTCAGTTATTGTAAGCATCAGTCTGACAATTAGGATTTGCATTTGTTCAGTGAAGAGCAAATAGCCATTCAACAACTTTTTCTCTCTCAGTGGCAACACAGTACCTCAACTCAGGGCATCTGCCAACTCAGAGCACCGATCTGGTACCAAATGAACTGGTCAACAACAGAAACATTCCCACATTTACCAAGAATGTTCGCCAAAATGGACTCCCTTTCCATGCGAAATATACCTTCAAGGAGTTGTGATTTCCATCAAGGTGTTTGTGTATCTGAACCTGAGGGGTTTGGTTTTACCCAACAAAGACGCTTTCTCCAAAGTTTAATATTGCTACCAAGCAATCGTTTCAGGGAATCTCAGAGAAGGAAATCATGCCTAACTAAGAAAAATGGACACATTTTTGCTCTGACTTTAAGGACTTCTACTAAGAAATTCCTCCTACCTCTGCTGATATTCTAGAGAACTTAAGAGAAGTCCTAACCTGTTAGGAGATGCCTTTTTTAAGGAGCAGATCTTCCACAAGAGGAAAGATGTTTTGGGAACCCTCGATGACATTTAGCTCAACAAATAAAAGTTGTTTTTCTGACTGACTGAAGAATTGATGGTCTACTAAGAGACACCACCACTTAATCATATGTCATATATCAACATATGAAAGGGTAAGTAAAAATGGAAAAACATAAACAACTTCACTATTCATTATTTTAAGATACGTGTTTAAAATATAACTAAATGTATAATGAGAAATCCCAGTTTTATTAATATACTGTATATTCCTTGGAAGTAATCATTTAAAAACATTCAACCCTAAAGCATCCAGTATGTCCAATGCACTCCGTATACATTATTACTGCTAATTATTATTATTTGCATGCTGCTTGTATATTAAAAATAAGAAAAATCTGTTATAATTAGATCAGGCAAAGTACTTCAAAGTCAGAGTCAAGACAGCTAATTGGATGGAATGTACTGTATACATAAGTGCACTAGTGTTGCCCAAAGAATATGATCAGTATCTGACTAGAGCCACAGTTATAAAATGATTGGGATGTTCTTACATTCATATCCATCAGGAAGGTCCACACAGTGGCCGCCATTGACACAAAGATCGCTCACACACCACACGCGTGTTTCGCAGGTCTTTCCGGTGTATTCCGCCGGACACAAACACGAGAAATCGTTGAACGTGACGGTGCATTCTCCTCCATTTAGACAAGGCTTCACCTGAAGAGGGAGACATTGAGGTTTAATACAATGCAGACACAAGGATATCAGACAGCAAATAATCTTCAGAGCAAGGTTGAAACTGATTGGATGTTATGACAGGTATCCAAAACTGTCAAGGGGCATTTCTGTGTCCCTAAAAACCTATGCTTTGATACTATGGTGTAAGACGTCATATTTGGGAGGAGGTGCAGGTTTGACATGGAGCTTAGTGTTAAGTCAATTCCAGCACTTAGCCTGTTAGCACGTTAGCATTAGTTGATTAACATCTGCTGCTTCACTTTCACATCAGCCAGTGTGGCTACCAGTTGACTACAGTAGCATCATGCACTTATATTCAAACAAGTGTAGAGCACAGCCATTATGTATATCCAGCATTTCTGATTTGAATCAATTGAGTCCATATCAGATTTTAGGCTGCTTCTAATTTCAGCCCAATAATAGTGTACTGTAGGACACTTTTTAGGGTGAGGACAGAAGCAGGGTGCTCAGTTCTGTATCTTCTACGAAAACAAAGCTAAACCCTCTCCAGAAATTATTAATATTATCTTTGGAGTCCTCCCTTTGAATTAGAAAAAAGTGCAGAGCGAAGTTATTAGTGGGAGAGACTGCGTCTTTTTAAGAAGCCTACAGCAGGTCTCATAATCTAACCCTGTCTCCTAAAAACGTATGTTCCCATACAACAAAACAACATTCTCATTTACCTTTTGAGCGAAACGTATTTTCTCCCGTATTACGGTAGCAGTTTTCAAAACAAGGTTAACGTTGTAACTTGAAAATCAAAATGATTTGGTTGTACAGGCAACACAACTCATTTCTTAGCTTTAGGTAAACAACATTGTTTGGCTTACAGTAAGTACTTTTGTTACGATATTTAAGATACATGCATAAATTAAGGTAAGTCAACGTTGACTTTTGGCTTCACACAAACAGCGGTCTCCTGGGTGAAAGTCCTGTGTTAGTTTGACCCATCCATACTCCCTACTTCTGTAAGAAAGCATCCTTCCCTAGAAACATATGGGAATGTAATTCAGTTCTGCGTCACAAGAGGAAGCAGAACTGAAGTAAAGTAAAGCATGTTGCAATAACTATCCTGGTCTCCAAACTGATATGTTGGTCCTAATAACTACCAGCAAAGCTGGCCCCAAGTAGTTATTGTTACTGTACTACTGTAAGGAACAGAACACTTTAAGGGATTATTTCCTACCTTGCAAGTATTGTCGCTGACGCAGGCCTTCTTCACATTTTCAGCATCACTTGGTAGATACACTCCCTCCTCGTCCGAGCTGTTCCAGGCATCCACATCTAGATGCACTGAGTCTAAGCGAAGGTCCTGCAGGCAGCCTTTGTAATGCCCCCCCCACATGTCGGAGTCCCAGTCTCCTGGGAGTCCCCCTACATAAGCCTGATCCCCACTATTGACATTCACCTCAGGGATTTCTCCTATCCCGTAGCGAAAGCCTGCATGCTCAAAGATCACCTGTCTGTTGTGGACCTCCACCTGCAGAAGTTGCTTCTCACCGGTGGTCACAAATATGGGAGCTGTTAGTGGGGCGCTATTAGGCAGCGAGCTGACAAAAAGCCTCCCCATCCCCAGGTAGACAGAAAAGTAGACATCTCCACCCTCTTCCTCTGTGGGTCTCCTCAGCTGGAACAGCAGCCCGTCTGGCTTCAAGGACCTCAGGAAGAAGGACACACTGAAGTTGCTCTCGTGGCTCCTGCCTACATCGTAGACACTGAAGCTCACTGTGTCCTCATGGCTATATGTCCATGACGGGAACTCTGACAGGAGAAAATTGAAAGTTTGGATTCATTACAAAAAATAGGACTACAACATTTAGTAATATAACTTCCGTATCAGCCCCTGATACCCCTGGAATGTATAAGTTCACATAGCAGCGCAAGCTGTTCCCTCAAACCAATGGAACTCAACACTTTTTCTCCAGGTGGCCAATAATGTGGCTCCAATCATTTTTCACTGTAGTAAACCGTGGTGCAGCTAACTGCATCTTGCTCTCATTTTTGGGTCAGGTGATGTGCAAACAGGAGCTATCATTGCTCAGTGCCATTGTCAAGTCATAAAAATAACTAAACACCAAAGTAACCGATCATCAAAGTAGGGATTCTCTGCAAGTTGAAGCCACAAGGGTTTTCTGTAAAATAACAGAATGATAAGTAAAACATGCATTTTCCCTCACTGGCTTCCCATCTACAAATAACAGCCATTTGTGTTTGATGGAGAACCAAACCAAATCTGAAGCTCCATTGCTTGGGATTGCACCGTAATCACTGTGGTGACAGTTTTTTACCTTCTCACCCGGAATCATCTTTGAAAGTCAGTTAAAGTTGTTATTTTTCTTCACATGACTTTAGTCTGTATCTTGGCTTCAATTGTCAAAGATGAGGTCTACTGTAACCCGAACAAATACTTTAGATAATTACATTTGTGAAATGGTGGAATGTCTCTAACTACATTTAGTCAAGCGCTGTATATAAGTCACATTTTTAGGTACTTGTCTTTTCCAAGATATGCTACTTTATACTTCTACTTCACAATATTTCAAGGGGAAACACTGTACTTTTTATTTGACAGCTATAGTCACTGGTCACTTTGTAAATTAAATACACCCAAACTGGTTTCCGATTTCTCTGCCTGGTTAGACCTACGGTCAGGTGTATGCGAGGTGGGGCTATGTTGGGTTTTATGTGATGTCACTAAACTCTATGTTCTAATAACGGGCGACCGTGGCTAAGTGGAGAGCAGGGCCATCCTTCAATCAGAGGATCAGTGGTTCGATCCCCGGCTCCGCTAGTCACATGTCGATATGTCCTTGCAAGACACTTAACCCCAAAAATTGCTCCCGTAGCTGTGCGGTGAGATAGAATCTGAATTGTAAGTTGTTTTGGATAAAAGTGTCTGCTAAATGACTGTAATGTAATAAGACAATCAATAACTTAAGAGACTGACAACGGGGCAAGTTTTCCCATCTTAACAATGTCATTAGATTAATGTTAATGTTAATTCTGAGAAGACATCAAATTAGGCAACTACCTGTGTGGGTGGACAGGCTGTTCTCATGCACTTTTCGCAGCTATACCTACGAAAAGTCATGCACTGTAATTAATATAAACCATGTGAATGTGACGGAGTATAAAGAGTGACGAAGGCTGCTTAGGATGGATGGGTCTATAAACACAATACTTTCCTCCCGTATGAAACCAGGAGTCAGAATGTATGTACTTGTACCACTTCCGAAGTTCTTTCACCCCAAACCACGGCCTCTCCCTAAACCAAGTACTTTTGTTACCTGATCGCTCCAGTTGGACATTTGTAGGAAAACACCGCCCACCGCCCCAACAACATGGTAACAAAATGATCCATGTTGAACTATTATTGAAATAACAACATTTTGTGACTCCTCCATCTGTGCTTTTTCAAATAATAGAATAAAGAAAATTGCAATCACTTTCAAGTAAACCAGATTGCTCCATCAGACAAAAACAAATACAATGTGCAATCCCTTTGTTAGAACAATGCAAATAAAGTTCTATCTGTGCAAAAAATAACAAATATTTGGCAAAAAATTGCTTATTGTGGCTGCAATTAACCTGTTTTGCACTGAATATCTTTTCAAGATAATAACAATAAAGTGCAACCTGTGAAAAACTAAACAAAACAAGTTCAAATATTTGGCAATAAAGAGTTTTACTGAGTTTTACTCTGCATATCTTTTCAAAACAACAATAACGTGCAACCTGTGCAAAACAAAACAACATGAGTGCAGATGTGTGTGAGCCATATGCTCACACATACCAGGAGCATTTTATTTTAAATATGAGCGTTAAAATGTAGCATTCTGGTGTATTCTGAGAAGAAAATTAAGTGATAAAACATTTACTTTAAGCAAAAAACTAATTTATTATTCAGTTATTAATCAGTATTTCAGCTCTATTATTATTAACCTTTAAAAGTTTGTCATATAAAAACAAAGATATCAAGAGTAGCGAGAACCATCGCCTGTACAAATAAAGTGATTCATTTTCATTACTGTATGGCTTCATATTAACTTCCACTGTTACTGTACAGCTGTTAGGATTGTGGCCAATCTTCTATTTGCAATTAATATGTATTCAATCCAGTTATATTATTTAAATGAAAATGATAATCTACTCTGGCTAAAGTAGCTTATCAAGAGTAAAATAACAGCTGTGATTTAACTGCACGTGGGACTGTTAGTCCTCTGTCTGTGGTCATCACAGTGAACAGTGTCTGCAGTGTGATGAGAGGACACGTGAGCCCTTGTTGCTGTTCTTCATCTCCTGGAGCAGAGGCAGCATTTAGCATACCCTGCTTTATCAATGTGTTTAAAACACTGTGACAGCAGGAAGCTGTACTCACGTCTGTTTAGACCTCCACCTTTATCCAGGCCCAGCTCCACCTTTATCCAGGCCCACCTCCACCTTTATCCAGGCCCACCTCCACCTTTATCCAGACCCACCTCCACCTTTATCCAGGCCCAGCTCCACCTTTATCCAGGCCCAGCTCCACCTTTATCCAGACCCACCTCCACCTTTATCCAGGCCCAGCTCCACCTTTATCCAGCCCCACCTCCACCTTTATCCAGACCCACCTCCACCTTTATCCAGACCCAGCTCCACCTTTATCCAGGCCCAGCTCCACCTTTATCCAGACCCACCTCCACCTTTATCCAGGCCCATCTCCACCTTTATCCAGGCCCACCTCCACCTTTATCCAGACCCACCTCCACCTTTATCCAGACCCACCTCCACCTTTATCCAGGCCCATCTCCACCTTTATCCAGGCCCACCTCCACCTTTATCCAGACCCACCTCCACCTTTATCCAGACCCACCTCCACCTTTATCCAGACCCAGCTCCACCTTTATCCAGACCCAGCTCCACATTTATCCAGACCCACCTCCACCTTTATCCAGACCCATCTCCACCTTTATCCAGACCCACCTCCACCTTTATCCAGACCCAGCTCCACCTTTATCCAGGCCCACCTCCACCTTTATCCAGACCCAGCTCCACCTTTATCCAGACCCAGCTCCACCTTTATCCAGACCCACCTCCACCTTTATCTAGACCCAGCTCCACCTTTATCCAGACCCACCTCCACCTTTATCCAGACCCAGCTCCACCTTTATCCAGACCCACCTCCACCTTTATCCAGACCCAGCTCCACCTTTATCTAGACCCAGCTCCACCTTTATCTAGACCCAGCTCCACCTTTATCCAAGCCCACCTCCACCTTTATCTAGACCCAGCTCCACCTTAAACAGCCCCAGCTCCACCTTTATCCAGGCCCACCTCCACCTTTATCTAGACCCAGCTCCACCTTTATCCAGCCCCAGCTCCACCTTTATCCAGGCCCACCTCCACCTTTATCCAGACCCAGCTCCACCTTTATCCAGACCCACCTCCACCTTTATCCAGACCCAGCTCCACCTTTATCCAAGCCCACCTCCACCTTTATCTAGACCCAGCTCCACCTTTATCCAAGCCCACCTCCACCTTTATCTAGACCCAGCTCCACCTTTATCCAGCCCCAGCTCCACCTTTATCCAGGCCCACCTCCACCTTTATCCAGACCCACCTCCACCTTTATCCAGACCCAGCTCCACCTTTATCCAGACCCAGCTCCACCTTTATCCAGACCCAGCTCCACATTTATCCAGACCCACCTCCACCTTTATCCAGACCCATCTCCACCTTTATCCAGACCCACCTCCACCTTTATCCAGACCCAGCTCCACCTTTATCCAGGCCCACCTCCACCTTTATCCAGACCCAGCTCCACCTTTATCCAGACCCAGCTCCACCTTTATCCAGACCCAGCTCCACCTTTATCCAGACCCACCTCCACCTTTATCTAGACCCAGCTCCACCTTTATCCAGACCCACCTCCACCTTTATCCAGACCCAGCTCCACCTTTATCCAGACCCACCTCCACCTTTATCCAGACCCAGCTCCACCTTTATCCAAGCCCACCTCCACCTTTATCTAGACCCAGCTCCACCTTAAACAGCCCCAGCTCCACCTTTATCCAGGCCCACCTCCACCTTTATCTAGACCCAGCTCCACCTTTATCCAGCCCCAGCTCCACCTTTATCCAGGCCCACCTCCACCTTTATCCAGACCCAGCTCCACCTTTATCCAGACCCACCTCCACCTTTATCCAGACCCAGCTCCACCTTTATCCAAGCCCACCTCCACCTTTATCTAGACCCAGCTCCACCTTTATCCAAGCCCACCTCCACCTTTATCTAGACCCAGCTCCACCTTTATCCAGCCCCAGCTCCACCTTTATCCAGGCCCACCTCCACCTTTATCTAGACCCAGCTCCACCTTTATCCAGACCCACCTCCACCTTTATCCAGACCCAGCTCCACCTTTATCCAGACCCACCTCCACCTTTATCCAGACCCAGCTCCACCTTTATCCAAGCCCACCTCCACCTTTATCTTGACCCAGCTCCACCTTAAACAGCCCCAGCTCCACCTTTATCCAGGCCCACCTCCACCTTTATCTAGACCCAGCTCCACCTTTATCCAGCCCCAGCTCCACCTTTATCCAGGCCCACCTCCACCTTTATCCAGCCCCACCTCCACCTTTATCCAGACCCAGCTCCACCTTTATCCAGACCCACCTCCACCTTTATCCAGGCCCACCTCCACCTTTATCCAGGCCCACCTCCACCTTTATCCAGGCCCACCTCCACCTTTATCCAGACCCAGCTCCACCTTTATCCAGACCCAGCTCCACCTTTATCCAGGCCCAGCTCCACCTTTATCCAGGCCCACCTCCACCTTTATCCAGGCCCACCTCCACCTCTATCCAGACCCACCTCCACCTTTATCCAGACCCATCTCCACCTTTATCCAGGCCCAGCTCCACCTTTATCCAGGCCCACCTCCACCTTTATCCAGACCCAGCTCCACCTTTATCCAGACCCACCTCCACCTTTATCTAGACCCAGCTCCACCTTTATCCAGCCCCAGCTCCACCTTTATCCAGGCCCAGCTCCACCTTTATCTAGACCCAGCTCCTTCACATCTCAGCCCTGCATCAAGCTGCGCGACACAAACAGCCTCCTCTTCCTGAAGCTCTTTGACCTCATCATCTCATCAGTATCTGGGCCTTTCATTCTACTTTGAGTTAAAACAAACAACCTGCAACCAGAACCGGAACACCGCCGTGCGCGATACAGAGAGCAGGGGAATTGAAAACGCGCGACCATGTAGTGACAGACATGACATGCCGGCGTGTAAATAAATTAAGCACAAGTACTCGTCCTTCAAGCTCCCGTCTCTCTGCTCTTCTACTTCTTCTACTCTTCTACTTCTACAGGGTGCGCGCATGACAGCTCTCATCTCGTTCGCCCCCTGGTGGTTGGCTGATTCAGGAAGCGTTTGATTTGATATGTAGCAGAGCACGTATTTTAAACGTCAATATCGCAGACGATCATGCTCATTTAATCGTGGTAGCCAAAATCGTGATCGCGATTAAAATTCGATTAATTGTGCAGACTGAAAAAAAATCATAATGCGTCTCTGGTATTGTTCAGGGGGCCGGACCAAATGTGGAGGCGGGCCGCATCCGGCCCGCGGGCCGTAGTTTGGTGACCACTGGTATATATGATCCCTTTATAAAATATGATGCAAATTAAACTACCAAGCAGTGTAACTAAATAGACTTTGCTCTACCTTGACTAACTACAAGATTACAATGCTCCTGCTTCAATGCAATAGTAACAAAAAAATAATACTGTATATAAGAATATAACAGTGACCAGGTCCACTCTCTTTAGTACGCACTATTACTTTTGATACTTTAAGTATGTTTTTCTCATAATACTTTTATTTAAGTAATATTTTGAATGCAGGACTTTTACTTTTAACACTGTGGTTTTGCTTCTTTTAGTTAAGTAAATTACACCTATAGGGACTTGTTTTACAAGATTTGTCAAAAGCTTTTGAAAAAAACTTGCTAGTGGTAAAGGTGCTCACCTTCAGAGCAGTTCTCGCTATGGAAGGGACGGTAGCAGTCACACTGATAGCTGGTCCACAGGTCCACACAGCGTCCATGCCCATGGCAGGGGTCAGGCTTACACCAATCCGTCTTACTGCATCCCAGCTCATGGCCTTGGTCCTTTGGAAGGGTTTGCGGTAGGATAGGCTTAGAGTCGATCATCAGGTCTTCCATACATCCAATGAAGCTTGCACCACTTGCAGAGAACTCTAAAAGCTCCTCTGGTGCTCCGCCGACATACATGTGAGTGAAGGCTTCAGAGGGCTGGAAGGGTGGTTCATCAGCACCGCCATCTGTAACTCTGCATCCGTCCCTGTCGCAGCCCTGGCCTTTCAGAATCAGAACCAGGCCTTCCTTATCTACAAACACGTGAGCCTCCCGCCACTCTCCATCGCTGACCAAACCAGGAAATGTTACATCCAGTTCAGACTCCTCAGAAAAGGCTTTTGCGCGAAGACCGCCATTCACAATCTCCAAGATGAGGTGATTGTCCGCATCCCCTCTGTAGAAGAGCAACATGTCAGGCAGAGTTGTCCGGAAGCGCAGCTGCACCCCAAAACCACGGTGAACGCTGTGCTCGACCTCCCTCCGGGTCCTTTCTTCTAGCACAACCTGGATGTGAATGAATCCAGGAGTGGAGAAGGAGAATGTCGTCCTCGTAGAGCACTGCTCATCGTAGAAGCCGTGAGGGCACAGGCACGTGTGACCCTGTTCTCCACCCTCCAGCCACGGGTGGCAGGTGGCTCCGTTCTGGCATTCGTGGTCGACACAGCCGTAGAGTTTCACGTTGCAGTGATCGCCTCCCCAGGGGAGTTCACCGGGCTCCGCCTCGGGACAGTGGCAAGTGTAGGAGGCCCTGCCGTCCTCACACCAGCCGCCGTTCTGGCAGGGCTGGCTCTCACACTCGTCAATGTTCACCTCACACAGCTCACCTAGAGGGAGACAACACTGAGGGTTAGACACGGAGGTGGCAGGCTACTACCAGAGCTGCACCGCAAAAGAAAGGGGAAGGATCATGTCGATTATCCCTGTTTGTGGCTCTCACCTACAAGCCCATCGACTCCAAAGATGTAAAACTTCTGATGGAACGTTTAATTTATTTTAAAAAAGGCTCAATAATTTGTATCAAATGTCACTCAAACTGGAGACAGTATTGCATTTGTTGGGGACTATTTTCAGCAGCGGATGAAACACATGTTTTGCTCTAGTGAGTATACATTTCATTCCTTTTCTGTGACCGTATAGGGGTCAAAAGTTATGTGACAGAAAATGAGGGGAGGGAATGGGGATTAGTTGCAACAAAAGGTACCTGACTGGACTTGAACTGAGGACATTGCGATTACATGGTAAGCATCTTTGAAACCCCTGCGGGTGAATACTGATTGCCTTGTTCTTTCACACATCGAAAGCTTGGAACGAGCTTCAAGGCATACTTGACTTAGAATTTTCACCCTCTCGTTACATGTTTAAAATATTTTAATCTGTGAACACAACAATGTTGTTGCTTTCAACAAGTGCCATTATTTGCCTTGATCCTTTGAGCCTCTAAATCCTGTATGTTTGGTGTCTGTTTTATTGATATGTTTTTTGTTGTGGTGTTATCTGTCCCCATCTGTACTTTAAACTTTTTTACCAGGACTCCCTGGCAAAAGACATATTGTATCTAGAGTAGACCTTTCTGGTTAGATAAAGGACAAACTGGAATTAGCAGCAAATTGAAGAAATTAGCTCAAGGCATTTCGGAGATATCTCGTTCACGAGAATGAACCGGATGTATGTACGTCCGTACAACATGGCCAAGGCTATCACTGGTGAGGAGGCATAATAAAATGGTTTGTAGCTCAGGTGTTAGATCAGGCCATCCAGTAATTGTATAACTATAGTAACTATATACATACTATTTCGATCACTTCATTTCTATTTTCTAGGCCTGTTCTAGTGTAACGTCCAGTTTAGTTCATTTAAAAATAGCAGAAAATGTTAAATGTTCTTTTATGTTGAGACAACAAACAAACGGATATAAAGCCTATATTCAGCATTCCATAATTCAACAGGAGATTGTGTCTATTTATTACAAGGTCCGAGACTCACCTAGAAATCCTACAGAGCATGTACAGGTGTAGCCGTTGACCTTATCCTCACAAGTGCCTCCATTCTGGCAGGGTTCAGACTCACACTCGTCAATGTTGACAGAGCAGTTCTCTCCTGCAATATGAAAGAAATGATGACGAATCAAACAATAAAATTGTTGATATGGCTGATTGGTTTCTTTAGTTTTACAGACCTGCAAACCCCGGCTGACACTGGCAGATATATCCCGCTGCATCCGCAAAGCTGAGCTCCCAGTCGAGCTCCCAGTGAGATGGATCCGAACGCTCAAAACATTCCCCGCCGTTCTCACAGGGCTGCTCGGCACACTCGTCTATATCCATCTCGCAGTTTGGGCCTTCGTAACCTAGAGAAAACAAAGCAGGCAATGTTTTATTCACACTGAACACACCGAGTTTGGACGCATGACCTAGAACCCAAATGAACCTTCAAACCTCACTTACATTGGAGAAGCATATTAACGATATCACAAAAGTAGCGTTCTTTCATCTCCGTTTATTGATTTCTGACATTTTTAAAATCTTAATTCAATTATGACTGAATTAATAACTCTTATTATATATAGCTAACATTATGCTGTTTTTGTTTTTAGACATGCTAGCATATTGGCAAGGTCATATGGTCTAAAATATTATAATATTATTTACTACTATTGTCATGGAATTTTCTCCAACATTCATGGTTCCTCTGACTTTGTCCAAAGAGAGGGTCCATGGAGAGGCTCTTGAGAGCTCGAGTTCATGAAAGCAAACACTTGCTGAGTTTAATCCAGTTTTATTTGGGTTTGGTTTTCCTCTTTTCTCCCCGTTAAAGTTTTTTTGGGGGAGTTCTTCCTGTTTCGATGTGAGGATCCTGGGTTGCATGTTGCATGTGTACAGCCCTCTGAAGCAAATTTTGTGATTTTGGGCTATACAAAAATAAATGTAATTGAATTAAATTGAATTGGTTTTGAAACATTAGGAGATACTCATGTCTTTAAGTAATACAGATGGTGGATCAGTTTGTCGACTTTGCGCAAGCACCTCAAGACTTTGCAGTTGTTAACACATGGTTAAGGTTGTAAATTGAAATAAAACTAAATTAAAATATAAAATGATAATCCAGTCCAGTGTGTAGGATTGAGTGGCATTTAAATCACTGAAATAAATTATGAACAGGACAATGACAGCGCAATCCTGTGTGAAAGTCCTGTGTTTGTTCGACCCATCCACCCCAACCGTAGACTGATTGAAAACGTGTTTGTGATTCATCAAAAACAAATGTAATCCTGAAGAAAATACATTTCTGTCTAAATATAATGGGCCGTGCAGTTTTTGTCTTAGTGGGAAGCCAGTGTATCGTGGTTCAGTAAAAATCACCAGCTATAGTGCTCCGGGCTCAGATTCACATGGACAGTGGGCTCAGTTCGCAATCGTTGTGTGTCCTTGTGTTGGTACAGGAATGTTTGATGTGCAGCATGTAGTTCGGTACCTGGCCAGCAGAGGCAAGTGTATTCGTTGACTCCCTCTAAACATGAGGCACCATGCTGACAGGGATCAGAGGCACACTCTGGGATGTCCACTTCGCAGTAGTCACCCTGGAATCCTGTATCGCTGCAGTTACATTCATAGCTGCAAGAAACACAAATTAGTTTTTAAACAGCAGGAAATACAATTCAGACAATGAGCAACACCTGAACAGGAAACCCACATGGGGATTTATCATAGCTGTAGAGGAACTGCTGTTTCTGCTGTTCCAATTGATATGCAGGCTTTTATGGTTCCACTACCAGAAATGACAACAAATGATAAACCCAAACTCCAGTCTTTTAAATAGATATCTATTGAGCCACATCTTCCAACAGTCTGCGATATAAACAACAAAAAGCTTCACAGATTTTTCCAACTGGGAACTAAAAGCACATGTGACATACATTTAAGTGAGAAATGAAAAACCATAAAAGAGGCACTTTGAGATAACTCATTCACGATCAAATTTGTCTTGAGATTACAGCATTATTGAGTTGTGACCTTAAATGGCAGGTGTTAAAAAATGAGCCTTTCAAAGCAATCAGATATGAGCAGCCTGAAGGTTCACAACGTCATTAAGGACTTGTGGTCTCTGTTGTGGTGTGGACATTCACACCACAACAGAGACATTTCCGGTATGTTTTGGTGGGATAGGTGGATTATGAGATCAAGGGCCTTTTGGCAGAGTCACTTCAAAGGCCCCACCTCCCATCCAGCAGCCCCAAAAAGAAATGTTAATAGTCATGTCACACGGAGGCTCTGACCTGTATAGGTCCATTCATTAACTCATTCATACCTGGTGGCCCAGACCTTTAAAAACATAGTTTGTAGTGAGCATAAAGTGTATATAAAAGGTGGTTTGTAGACTATTGCTTTAAAGCCTCTAGTCTGGCATTTTGGCCATCGCTATCCTGTTTATTTGTAATCAGAAGTAACACAAGGGGGCGGAGCTAAGTACAACTTTAGGCGATAAAAATGTTACAGTTACATTTTCATGAGCTGAAAAGACATTGTGAAAGGGTTAAAGTTCAAAGATGAAAACACGGACAACTCCCCGACCAGACAACGGCATGGTGTAAATCAAAAGGGAGCATACCCTGCTTTATGGTCTGTTTGACTCTAAATGGACCATCATCTACTAAATGAACATCATGCTGTATTGAAGAAGACTTGAAACTAGAGATTGAGACCATAAACTCATGTTTACAATGTTTACTGAGGTAATAAATCAAGAGAGAAGTAGAGTCATTTTCTCATAGACTTCTATACAACCAGAGGAGTCGCCCCTACTGGCCAGTAGATAGAATACCGTTTTTAAGACATGGAGCATTGGCTTCATATTTCAGACCTGGATGTTGCCGCCTGGTAGTGAGAGTAAAAATAGCTACTGACGCCCAAATTCCACATGATTCAAAGTAATGTAAGTTTTCTCATCTGCTAACCTAACCCGCCCTAGTGTCCTTGACTATTTTGATATAAACAGTATATTCATATACAGCATGTGTAAAGGACTTAAAGGAGCATGTGAATAGGATTTAGTGACATCTAGTGGTGAGGTTGCAGATTGCATCCAACTGAATATCCCTACACTCACACCTCCCTCTCCAAGAGTGTCGGAGAACTAAAAAAGCAGAGGGTGTTTGGTTTGTCTGTTCGGGGCAACAGTAGAAATATGGTGAGCAAGATAACAAAAACACAACAATTCTTAAGTTTCAGGTCATAATACACTAATAATATTCCCTTTATGCAAATAAATCCCCTTATACACTGTTCCTTTAAGACAATGTTAGCAGGAAACCTAAAGAACTTTCATTGGTAAGTGCTGTTATATATTGTATTTTCAAAGATTTGGGTATTTATTTGTCAGAAAAACGAATGTTTAGCTCTGTGATGATGATAAGAAATAAGAGGCACAAACTGAGGTTTGGTACAACAACACTAACACTGATGAAGCAGCACATTGCCAACCAACCCCCCACCCCCCCAACCCTGCACAAGTTACTGTTGTAACTCCTACACAGCGCATTCAGCTCCCACCTGTTCACCATGTCGTGACAGACGGCTCCGTTCCGGCAGGGCTCACTGGCGCACTCGTCCACGTCGACCTCGCAGTTGACGCCGTCGAACCCAGGCGGACACTCACAGGAGTACGTGGCGATCAGGTCGCGGCAGGTTGCACCGTTGTGGCAGGGGCCGGACTGGCACTCATCGATCTCAGTTTCACAGTTGATTCCTTGTGTGTGTTTGTGTGTGTGTGTGTGTGTGTGGGGGGGGGGTAATGAGAAAGAGACATGTGAAAAGTGATGATGATGATAGTGATGATGGAATGAAGCTGTGGTTTAGAGTCAAATGATCACATTTTGTCCATATCATCAATGTCTGTATCAGTCTGTCTATTATGGTCTCCAGATACCAGCGGTGATAAAAAGCCCGTCTTTACATTCTCCAAACAAAGTGATAGCGTGACGGCGGAATGCAGCGGTGCCGATCCAAGCCGACTGCTCGCAGATAACACGGAGTTCCTCTGACACAGAGCAGGCTCGTGGAGAAAAGAGGGGAGTGCAAGAAAAAGCAAGACGGGAGTGTTTCTTCTCACTCTGCACGGAGAGGTTATCTGAGCCGCAGATAAGACGTCTGACTAACAGCATCTCACGGCACACTTAAAATACTCCCCATGCCCAGTTTATCGGGAACAAACGAAACACTTTGGAAACAACAAATGGTGGCCAGGAACACGGAGTAGAAAAACAAATAAAAAGTCCCTGTCTCGGCTCAAAGACGTGTCCCTTGAGGAGATGATTAATGATGACATAATATTAAACATCTACACTCACAGCTTCATACACACACAGGAGGCTGAGGCAATATGGAGTTATATTACTTTCACCAAGTCCTATACCTGCAACACTGTTTAGATTGGTTTAGAACTATACTGTTTAGAACTGGTACATGTTTGTAAGTTTCAGTTGAAAATGTTTGTTGATGACTAGGAGCAGTATTATTGATCAGTCTGACATTTTTTCTGATTTAGATGATGATTGAACGGGACAATTACATACCGAACCTTCAAACATGTATGACAGGAAGAAAGCATTAGACTCTGACTATGGAGCATGGGCTGGAATAATCTGTTAGGGGGCCAAAGGGCAAAAACTGAGCTGTGGGCCCCTACTGACACCACATCCCTCCCACTCTTAAGGCCTTTACACTCCGGGGGCGTTGTTTTTCTTTTTTACGAGTGATTGATTTGCACTCAATATATTTATTTAGAACTGTTGTTTCTGTTATGAATACTTTCACACAGCGTCGTAAAAAGCATCGCTTTCGCATTCAAAATGAAGGCATCAACCAATCACGCTGTGCAGAATGTGCATATTCAAAATGTACATTATATTGTACAACAACATGGATGCTCAACGGTCCGAACCAAGACAGTCAACTTTTTTACTCCTTTCAGACCAGATCCACTCCTTCTGTTCTTACCTTTCACAATAAAAGCCCTAGACATGTACTATTGACAAGTCATTTTGTGTTGTTTATTCATCACGCCCCCATTGTGTAGAGGCCTTCTGGCCGCAGTTACACTTGTCCTCTCAATGCAACTTTTGTGATTGGATGTGCCAGATCAGAACTCAGCTGCACCTGATCAGATGGTGATCGAATATACTTTTGTGGAGCGGCTTGGGAAAACAGATGGTCCCCTTTAACTAACTAAACAAGCAGCTCCCCTCCTGTTGGACAGTTAAATCGAGGGTTTTGCTGTCGTCAGCTTAAGCGAGGTGAACGGCAAACAAGAGACTGAAGAGAAGAGGCTGTTGACAGCGTCCCTGACAGGTGTTCTTCAGGGTGATCTTGTGAGGACACGTTCCCCTATACTGATGTGTTGTACAGAGGATACCTACCGAAAGGGGACTGCCTTCACTGCAACACTGTACTTCCTGTCTACATACCCCAAAGCCCCCAAATTGTGGCAATGTAAATTACAAAATGCAAACAGCAACAGTTGACTGATAACTGTATGTTTGAAATGTGAAAGGATATCTGCCAAATGTTTGTGTGTGTGTGTGTGTGTGTGCGTGTGTGTGTGTGTGTGTGTACATTTGGATGTACCTGCAAAACCCTCCAGGCACTCGCACTCATAGTGGTCCTTCTCATTGATGCAGGTGGCGTTGTTCTCACAGGGCCGTGAGGCACACTCGTTGATGTCGATCTCGCAGGTGTAACCCTGAAAACCGGGCACGCAGAAGCAGTGGAACTCTGCCACTCCGTCCATGCAGATGGCCCCGTTCTGACAGGGCTCTGACGAGCACTCGTTCACGTCCTCCTCACAGGCCTTCCCTTCGAACCCCGGCACACAGTGGCATTCGAAGCCCTCCGGTCGTAACACGCAGGTCCCGTTGTTACTGCAGGGTTCGTCAATGCAGTCGGTCACGTGAGTCCTGCAGCCCAATCCCCCGTACCCAGCGGGACACCTGCAGAAGTATCCGTTCGGCTGGTCCACGCACAGGGAGCGGGGTTCGGAGCACGGGTTGCTCTGACACTCGTCCACCTCCTCCGTGCAGTTGTCCCCCGTGAGACCGTCCGGGCAGATGCAGTGGTACTCTGCGGTGCCAGGGGTGCTGGTGCAGTCCTCACACGGTGCAAAGGAGCAGGCGTCATAGAGCTCTTCGCAGCTTTTGCCCATGTGTAGGACCCCCTCTCGGGTACAGATGCAGGCGTAATCGTCCATGTTGTCCACGCAGGTAGCTCCATTCTGGCAGGGTGCAGACAGACATTTGTCCGAAGTGGCTGTGCAGAAGATTCCTAATAAAAACAAACGGAATGTTATGCTGTGGACTACTTAATGCATTTTAAGAACAATATGTGTGTATTACAGAGTAGTGTTTCCTAAAGGAGTCCCGAGATAAATCAGAAGTTGTCATTGTTACTGGCAGACTCAGGACTCCATTTGCCCTCACATGTGCAAGAGTGTCACAGGAAACAATGCATGCATGTACTCCATCATTACTGTTCATAGTCCACTCTCATATACTGATCAGTCTTCTACAGCTGCACCAGAGCTGAATGTGTGAAGTCACTGCCAACATTTCCCACAGCTGCTGCTTCCAACATGTTCTCACTCCCAACGACGGCCTACGCTTCAAACTATTCAAAGTGTCCTCATACAATGGTGAGTATGATGTCCTACAAGAAGTTCCTCCTCATGTTTCGTGAGTTTTACCAGGTTTAGGAATTGATGCTGAAATACTTGGTTACAAGTACATTGAAAAAAAGCCTGGTGCATCTCATAGTTCATCGAGGCACTGACGTTTGCAATTAAATATGGGATTGAGATGAGTAGCTTTAAAGTCAAAAGTCAAAGACCTTTATTTGACCCAGAGGGGCAATTGTTCTGCTGTAGCATTAAAAAACAAACTAAAACAACTTAAAACATACAAAACAGACATATTTAAACACATATAATACAAGAGAGAAAGGTGAACACATGAAGCTAAAGAGTTACAAAATGAGTTAGAAAAAATAACGAGCACATCAACCAGGAATGAAACCATGAAGATCAAAGGGTTAAAGGCATGACTCTGTAATTATGTGTTTATAATCGCTTCCCTCACGTTCTGAACTACACAGTAAGAGAAAAAAAACATTAAAATGTTAATAATCAGATTTTATCTCTATGTTGTTCCTGTAAAATTTGCAACAAATAATAAAACTTTCTCACCACTGGTTTATCTCGTTAAATATTCCCCCTCTCTCTCTCTCTCTCTCTGCCCCCCTTCCTCACCACCATAACTCCCTTCACTGTTAATATCTTCCACTTCAGTGAGATTTTAGAAACAGGACACTGATCAAAGTGTTGGGGGCTGCGAGGGTGGGAGTCGTGGATGGGGGTGTATTGGACGGGGGGTTGAGATTGTCCTAATAAAAGGAATGTGGACTAATTCCCCAGAGACCTCGTGGCGTTGCCACTGAAGGGAGACAGCGTATGTATTGTAACTGCTCACTTTAGCTGCTGTTCACATCCACTTTGTGAGCTGACGAGTGTATGAGTGGCTATTCATAGAGTATAATGCACAATTCTAGCTGACTAAAGGAACTTTTAATCAAACTTGTTCCTGCATGCGTCTTTGTGAAACTAAGACTCACTATCTATTTTCAATTGCTGTGAAAACCTTCAAAAATGTGTTTATTTAAGTTTGTTCCATTTTAAAAGATTACATTAGAACACATCATAACGTTATAATTAACCTTTGCCCAAAGCTCATTTTTACAAAATAGAGAACACATAATCTGCCCAAAATGTCCACATTTATGAAAATAAATATTTTAATGTCTCAATTAAAATATCTATTAGTGATAATTATGATTATTACTATATTTTTGCACATAGGCGAGCAAATGCACGTATGCATGTGTATGTGTGTGGTAAGGGGCAGTAGTTTTTCCGTAATCCTGCTGAGAAACAAACCAAACACCCTCCACAGTGAGGAGGTAACAGCAAAGCAGACACTGGGACACGTGTGGGGTGGCTTGTCTGTACAGTATATGTTCAGGATTTAACACGTCTGAACACTGGTGCCAGGAAAAGAAGTGAGAGCAGATTAGTGGGAACGTCCCAATGAATAAGTGTAACAGATTTAAAAGGTAATCTGTTTCGGTCACACTTGGTCGTTTCAGGTCGTCCACTTGTTTGTTGCTGCTAAATGGAGACACGTATTTAATGAGCGGGTTCCTGCCCACCATCCTACAAGTGCCCCAGCAGCACATTGTCTTCATGTGACTGAGCCGACATCAACCAAAGTCTCATCGTGCTTTTTATAAGTATAATCGTTTGGTAACACTTTCTGTAATGCACATGTCTAAAGTGCATTTCAAACATAATTATAATGCTTTATGTTCTACTTATAGCACTGTATTATCGTAGTTATAGGCACTCATGAATATTCATAATGCTTTACAACAATAATCCTAACACATTTTTTAAGGACTTATAAGGTATAATTAGTAATATATTTCATAATTGCTGGCCATTTCTTTTGCATAAATCATATTGCATTATAATTATTATAATCTAATCTTTTTTTAATCAATGTTAAAATGCATTATGATGCTATTACAAGTTACTATAAGAGGTCATTGTTTGCTTTAAGTTAATTGAAAAATGATCAATACATTTATGCAAGAACAACACATTGAACGTGAAATTTATTTCAACTTTATAATCAGTCTTTATAAAATTCTCTATGATGTGTTATGGTTATTGTTATAACGCATTATGAATAGGGCTTATTACTATAATAATACAGTACTGTAAACAGATTACATCACATTGTGAGTATGTTTATAATGCAATATAGACATGGCCGTCATAGAAAGTGTTCCCAATAATGTAACTGGGATCCAGTGCAGCACCAACAGGATTATTTTTAAACTCCCCTCATTAAAAGAGTGTGGTCATGACTATTACTTGGTAATTAAGACCAAGAATAGTCAATTCCATTCACATTATTATTCATTTGTGAGAGTCAAATGAGTACATGTCTGATGCAGCCCTGGCTGATGACCTCGTTATATTGAGGAACCTGATGAGAGATTTCTCGTTCTGACGAGAACAAGAAAAAAACAATAAATAAATAAAAGTTGAAAGCAGTGTCTGCTCCACTGATGGATGCATGCAGCTCAGCCATCGGTTTAGTTTGTAGTATCCATAATCCACAGCTCCATACTGTACGGATTATGACAAAAGCAGATTGGACAGACTATGGCACGAAAGCACCTGTTAAAAGAGCTCAAATAGTGACTACTCAACTGTTACTACAAGCAGCAAATATAAAAAGGATTACAGTTTGAAATATAACATACAGATGTAAGTGTGTCACATATAAGTAAATAACCAACAAAAAAGCACCACAGGCAGTGAGCATCAGCAGTCATACTGACACCTCATTTGTCCATAACCCTATGATGGATCATGCTCAATATATTTAGAATGCTCTTTGGCAGCAGGTCTCAGGGTTTACAACGTGCCCCAGCATCGCCCTTCCGAAGCAGCAGGTTGGTGTCATTTCCAATTGCTATGGAGGTGCATCTTCCCCTCAGTCTGAACTGTGGACGCTAATTGTGTTTGAATGTTACAGATTACAGGGGGCCGCAGGAGAGTGTTAGCCGGCGGCGGACTAGAGGAGTCCCAGGTGGCTGTGGAGCGTTTTGAGATTAGGCTCAAGTCTCCCTGATGTGAGAAGGAGACCAGGATAAACATGTTAATTGATTGAGGAGGTGATCCTATGCTTGCTTGATAAGAAACTTAACATAAGTGCTGTTGGGTCAAACACTGGTCGAGGAAACACTGTCCATTCATGTGTTGTGAAGGGATGAATGTTTTCAGCCCTTTATTTCAACCACAAACTAATTAATCAATTGATTTAATCGTTTTGTCCCTTTCTTTAATTAAATGCATTCATATGCAACTAATCTCAAGTACTCCTGCCTCTGTGAGGCCTCTGCTTGGTTTAAATGCTACATTCAACACCAGGCTGTTCTCATGCACTGTTGGTAGCAACATCTACAAAAAGCTCTATCATTCGTATATCACCCACGCGATCAATTTGTATGTAATCAATAAAATCGTGAGCCAAGGACAGGTGATGTTGTATAAAGAGATGAAAAAAAATCAACGTAAGGAGGGTGGATGGGTTTTCAGTGCTCATGTCCCGTATGGAACCAGAAGTCAAGGTTGACTTTTAGGAAAACACAAATAATAATCAAACACTTTACTCCCCAGTTTACATCTGGATAGGTTCACAATATGAATGTGCAAATCTAGAGGTTCTAATGCTTGATTTCATTGATGTCCATAAGTAGACCCTGATCATTGTGTTTCACTGTCAGCTCATGTTTTCTTACGTGATGGTGCGCCTCGAGGATCAATTCCTGATCCACTCCATTTTTTTCCCTGCGAAGATGCTTACCCCTGATCATACAATTCACTGTTTAAACGATATGTTGTAACCCCAGATTATATTTTTTAAATTCTCACTTTCAACAATACCTGTGGGGGGGAAGTATGTAACAAACCTTAACGGTTAAGGTTAGGGAAAGATTATGGTTCTAGATATAGATATAAACTATGGTCAAAATTAGTTTAGGCCACTAAAGGCAAGGGTATGGTCAGGGTTGGGTCTCTAACCAGATCTGCAGGCAACTGGACAAGATTGTCACGGTCTTGGTTTGGTTTAGTTTGTTTCCTGTTTTATTTAGAATTGTCCTGCCACTTGTGTCCCATGTTAACTTCACTTCCTGCATTTGTATGTTTTCCCACCTTTGCAATTGTCTGCCCCGTCCACAATTGAATCCTGCTGTGTCTAATCACCACACCTCCCCAGTGTATTTAAACTCTGTGCTCCCCTGTCTCTGTGTTGGTTCCTCAGCTCTGCTATGCTTCCTGCAGTGTTCCCTGCTTTGTTCCCTGCTGTGTTCCCTAATATGTTCTCTGGTATGTTCTCTGGTATGTTCCCTGGTATGTTCCCTGGTATGTTCTCTGGTATGTTCCCTGGTATGTTCCCTGGTATGTTCCCTGCTGTGTTCCCTGGTATGTTCCCTGGTATGTTCTCTGGTATGTTCCCTGGTATGTTCCCTGGTATGTTCTCTGGTATGTTCCCTGGTATGTTCCCTGGTACGTTCTCTGGTACGTTCCCTGGTACGTTCCCTGGTTTGTTCTCTGATGGGTTCCCTGCTGTGTTCCCTGGTGTGTTCTTTGGTGTGTTCCCTGGTATGTTCCCTGGTGTGTTCTCTGGTGTGTTTCCTGGTATGTTCTCTGGTGTGTTCCCTGCTGTGTTCCCTGTTTTGTTCTCTGATGGGTTCCCTGCTGTGTTCTCTGATGTGTTCCCTGTTGTGTTCCCTGGTACGTTCCCTGGTTTGTTCTCTGATGGGTTCCCTGCTGTGTTCCCTGGTGTGTTCCCTGGTGTGTTCCCTGGTGTGTTTCCTGGTGTGTTCCCTGGTATGTTCCCTGGTATGTTCTCTGGTATGTTCCCTGGTTTGTTCTCTGATGTGTTCCCTGCTGTGTTCCCTGTTTTGTTCTCTGATGGGTTCCCTGCTGTGTTCTCTGATGTGTTCCCTGTTGTGTTCCCTGGTGTGTTCACTGGTGTGTTCACTGGTGTGTTCCCTGGTACGTTCTCTGGTACGTTCCCTGGTTTGTTCTCTGATGTGTTCCCTGCTGTGTTCCCTGGTTTGTTCCCTGGTTTGTTCCCTGGTACGTTCCCTGGTACGTTCACTGGTGTGTTCACTGGTGTGTTCCCTGGTATGTTCCCTGGTATGTTCCCTGGTATGTTCCCTGGTGTGTTTCCTGGTGTGTTCTCTGGTATGTTCACTGGTGTGTTCCCTGGTACGTTCTCTGGTACGTTCCCTGGTTTGTTCTCTGATGTGTTCCCTGCTGTGTTCCCTGGTTTGTTCCCTGGTTTGTTCCCTGGTACGTTCCCTGGTATGTTCACTGGTGTGTTCACTGGTGTGTTCCCTGGTATGTTCCCTGGTATGTTCCCTGGTATGTTCCCTGGTGTGTTTCCTGGTGTGTTCTCTGGTATGTTCACTGGTGTGTTCTCTGATGTGTTCTCTGATGTGTTGCCTGGTTTGTTCGCTGGCGTGTTCTCTGATGGGTTTCCTGCTGTGTTCCCTGTTGTGTTCCCTGGTGTGTTCTCTGATGTGTTCCCTGGTGCGTTTTCTGATATGTTGTCTGATGGGTTCCCTGCTGTGTTCCCTACTGTGTTCTCTGATGTGTTCCCTGTTGTGTTCCCTGGTGTGTTCCCTGGTATGTTCCCTGGTGTGTTTCCTGGTGTGTTCTCTGGTATGTTCACTGGTGTGTTCTCTGATGTGTTCCCTGGTTTGTTCCCTGGCGTGTTCTCTGATGGGTTTCCTGCTGTGTTCCCTGTTGTGTTCCCTGGTGTGTTCTCTGATGTGTTCCCTGGTGCGTTTTCTGATGTGTTCTCTGATGGGTTCCCTTATGTGTTCTCTGATGTGTTCCATGGTATGTTCCTGCTAATATCTGTTCTGGTTTACCTTGGATTTTTTACACATTATTGGAGTCCCCTGCCCTGTTAGTTTTGGACATCTCTTGTTTATTAAAATTCATCGTGCATCATCCCTCGGTTCCCCCGTGTCTATCTGCATCTGGGCCCATCCCCTGCTACCTTTTTGCTCCCCAGGCAAAATTCTGGTATCTGAAGCATTCTGGTTTCCATTTGTGTAGTCTGAGTAGTATTGACCAATTACATTGGGGGGGACACATTGACCGAAATGCAATCTGGAAACACACCGACTTTGGTCTGACGTTGATTTAGCTTTTTTTGATTGGTTTGTAAAATGTGCTTGTTAACGGGCTACTTGTGAAACAATCCAGTCGTAAACGTTACTTCTCAACTCCAACTCCAGTCTCTCATTTTAAATTGCAAATCGGACTGTAGACAAGGAGCAGCTCACAGAAAAGAAGGTCTTGGTCCGGTCATCTGCTGGATACCACAGAACCCTCAGAAATATGGCCCCTTGCACACACTACCTCCGGCAATTGTGATGTGTGCAACCAAATTGCCATGATACTGTGTTGCTCATTTAAGCCTGATGATGCAATACAACTAGATTAAATTCAACTGCCTAAATTAGAATACAGTCACACCAGCATTACAGCAGATCAAAACCAGTTAATTTCAACAGAATCGCCACAATCAGACGGTAAAATACCCCTTACCCTGACTCTCATAGAGTTCATGTTTCATTGCAAATAAAAGAGATGTGTGATCTTGTTTGTCAAATTAAAATTTTTGTCTCATTGCTTTGGTTTTCATTGTGCACACCTTTTCGCTCTTTTCTGATTCTCGTCTCCACCTTCTCCTCATCCAGCCCCACCCCCCACTTCTAATCTTCATCCTACCTTTTGTCGTCCTCGTTCACCATAGCAGGTTTGATGGCCTCCCTGACCTCCA
Source organism: Pholis gunnellus (assembly GCF_910591455.1). Lineage (NCBI taxonomy): Eukaryota > Metazoa > Chordata > Actinopteri > Perciformes > Pholidae > Pholis > Pholis gunnellus. The sequence goes on from NC_136545.1 coordinate 804,619, forward strand.
GAGCCTTTCCATGTTGTAATCCCTCTGGTCTCTTTGGGTCAATCCCCTTGCTCCTCTAATCTCCGGGTGGCAGGATACCTGCACAGATTACACCCTCAAGCTCCAGCCTCTCTGTAACCATATTGTCTGTCACGTGCTCTTCTTCTTCTGTCACTCTGACCGTACGTCTCAGCAGCGTCACATACTCGAACCCTCATGAACAATTGTTGGGATTCCCAGGAATTTGCAGCAGTGGAATAACACAATAATATTTATGCAAAATTGCTTTTGCTCAGAACAAAGTTCATATAATGCAACTGATGTACAAATATTTAAGGAGCATCGTGAGCATGGCCAGCAAGATTTAATCTCCAATTTGTTAAATGATTGCTCTAATACTCAAGTCTTCCTATAATCGTCACACTGAGGATTCATTCAGTGTTCTATTCTATTCTCTTTGGAACAGAGTTTACCCCTACTTCAAGTGTTTATGCTAAGTTAGGCTAATCACTTCCTGACTCCAACTCCGTACTCAACACAAGGCATAAGATCGATCTTCATATCTCACTCACATAGTGTTGAACTATTGCTTTAATATTACACCTTGCAATAGACATCAATTATATTTTTATATTTTTATATTATACTTTCTTTGAACTAATGCGATGGGCCAGTCCCAATAACTGTGTGATCAGTTGTTACTCTATAGGAAACTGGAACTATTAATAGAATCAAGATTCTTTTTTAAAACAATTATACTGCATGTATCATGCAGCTCATCACATCCCTACATGCTTGCTCAGCCCCCATAATTGGTTGTATTTTTTTCTTTTTCTTTTTTTTTCTTTACTTCTCATCGCCATTGAAACTTCTCCAGTTGATTACACATTAAAACAATAGTTATTTTACAGTACAAGTTTTCTGAAATGTTAAGTGTGCAAATGAGGCACTATTGTATTAAATATGTGCTAATTGTTCAAATTGATTACTTACATTAAGACCATACTTTTTGCTTTGCAAGTTTTCTGATATGTTATGTGTGAATATGTAAAAGATGCATTATCTAATGGTAAACTTTAGTGAATTTGGGAGAAATCTACAAAAGCAAATAGACAAAGTAGTAAAATAAACATGTTTTCTTTCCACTAGTCTGAAAAAAGACATGTAATGCAAGCAAACTAGCCCAAAATCTCCAGTGCCAGTGCATGAAAAATGACATGTTAATGCCTGTAGTGTCTCGCCTTAAACCTCGAATGAAACTGGAGCACGAACCCAGACACACAAAAACAGTGGAGTCACATACAAGGTTACCACCTGTACATCATCCATGGTAATCCACAGAACACAAACACACACACACAAGGTTGACCCTGACCGTTCAGACACCTGTACCTACAGTATCAGACGTGATGTTTCATTCACCTGATACAGCTCCAGGTAATGCCCGGAGCACCCGGAGCGCCCGTTCTTTAGTGTTTAGGACTCATGCCATATCCTCTCCCTCTTGTTTCCTGTCTGCCTCTCTGCCATTAACTGTCCATTTAGGGTGAGAATGCTCCAAAACAGTTTTTAAAAAGCAGTCGTGTTCTTTTGAGGTCCACAGCTCAGCTACCACGTAGCACAATCAGAGCATTCTGTCTGTCACGCTCAATGGTGTCTTCCCTTAAATTGTGATAATCTGTTTTACCTTTGAGACAGATTAGCAGTTAATCTAGTTTTCTTTTCTGTAAATGAAAGCATGAAGGGACAGGAAGGAGAGCTCGCACTTTGCTGTACTAACTCGAATACTGCACTAGAGTGCAGATGTCCACCTAGTGTGTCTCCCTCTCCAGAAACAAAGAAGAGTTGGCGGCGAAATAACAAAATCAGGCATATATTCATTTCGTATCATGTTTAACTTTAGTGGATCAGAACATATCGGGTATGGAATTAATCTGCATCCCAAGTCATGTTAAAAAAGTGTTTAAGTTTGAACAAGGGTTCATTTCACTTGTTTGATATTGGGGTAAAAAATGACTCTAGTTAGTTTCACCATATAAATATAACACATATAATGCTCAATGAAATTACATAGAACTAAATAAGAGGATGGTAAATAAGCTTTTCATTTCTAATGCTGATTGTACTTAAGATAAATGCTGCAATTTGAAAAGAAAAGTATGTATTTTCATTTTACACCATATGCAAATGAACTGCAACTTTCCTAAAAATGATAACAACAATAGCATTTTGCTATGATGGTGGTTTCTTTCGGTAGTCTATTCTTGGGGTCAATTAGTGAGTTATGTTCTCTACATTGCGTTCAATGGAGAGAGTCCAAACTTTGACACGGTGCCAAGAGTTCCCGTCATCATCACGTCACAGACAACTTCTTTACCACTTTGAAATAAAATCTCTATTTCTGAACAGAAAGTCCTGGCTCATATGTGAGTCGACCTTTTGCTGCCTTTTGGAATTCAAAAATCAAACTTGATGGAACATCGCTTTAAAATGAAAAAAAAACTTTCTGCACACTATGTGACCTCATTGTGCACCTCCATTCATGCGCAGACAAATATGAATGAGATTCTCTCTCGACTGCATGACCGAGGAGCCTCCGATTCTGAACCATTCATGTGTCAAATCTGATAGAAAGAGCTAGTTAAAACATTGAAACCACATCTTTTACAATCAAATTATACACCAGCTGCTACTGTTCAAGCACCTGATGAAGATGTCTGTCGGCGAAACATCACTACAACAGTTATCCTCCAAATGCTCCAGGTTTGTCAGTATTGCGAAAATGCACTGGGAACTAGCCAAACCTCTCATCATTGTTGTAAGTGACAAAGGACTACCCCCCCCCCCCCCCAACATCTATTTGAGTCTGCTAATATAGTGGGAGCTCAAAACAACCCACTTGTGCACCGTCCATAGAGCAGCACCTCTCAGAGTGACATTCCTGAGGCCTGAGAGAGTGAGAATCCTCTGGACTTCCCCGAACCAAATAATGATGAAGTGTAATATGTATTGTGTCAACAAGTCAACAAGCATGTAGCAAGCCGCAATAGTTCTGGTGGATATTTACGTCCCTGTTATAACTCTTTCCGTGCAACCTGTTGCTTTGGCAGGAAAGAGGATTAAAAACCAACTTCACACAGAGACTCTGTTAGGATTTACAGCGTGATTTCCTTCAATCCTTCAGCATTCAATTACAGAAATTGTTCATCCAGAAGGACCACTTCAAACTGCCCTTGAACTTAGGAAAAAACACACATACTGTTGTCTCTACTCACCCCATTTGAACATCATCATCGTCAGCAGCAATGTCTTTAGATTCAGGTGAACTTTCCCCAACTCCATGGTCAAACCTGGATCTGCACAAGACCACAAGGTAATATGTAGGAACAAGAAAGTGCTGGGAGTCCTACAGTAGTTACATTCTGCTGCTCCTCACTGTGTTGCTCAGAGGCTGGCATGCTACACACTGCCCATGCTTGGCTACTAGTGAGTGTGCAGCAGCGGGCTCCAACAGACGAGCCCTCCTCCCTGTGCTGAGTGTAATCAGCCGTGAGAGCAGAGAGACGACGGGAAAACATGAGCTGGATTAACACCTGCTGATACGGAGGCTCATCCTCTGAGCTCCTGTGGAAACGGGAGGTAGCACTTTCTTACAACACTATATAAGTATAGTTATAAGCACTTATGAATGTTCATAATTATTCATAACAATAATCAGAACATATTATAAAGCATTTTATGATGTATATGGTCAAGTATAATACTTCCTAATTGATGGTGTATTTTAGTCTATCATAGTTTCCATAGTTGCAATTCATTATAATCTTTTTAAAATGCATTATAATCACTGTCATAATGCATCATAATGTGATTGTATGTCACTCAAAGTGTTCATTGTTTGCTCAAAGTGAAGCTAAAATAAATCACCAAAATCGATGCAAGAACACAGAAAACGTTGTAAAATGAATCAATGTGTTTGTTTAACGCGTCATACTCCAATTTCACACAATGTTTTGAAACTCAATGATGAAATTATTAACATTTCACTAAAAAAACCTCACTCGAAATATTCAGTTGAGTCCAATTCTAGATCATTTCTGAGACAATTCTACTTTACCAGTATATCTTCTTTAAAGAGTCATTTTTGTTGATCAAACATACTTTGATTAGAATTATCAAATGACACTAATTGCATCTTCATTTTTAACTGACACTGTTAATTAACCCTTTAGTCTCATTTATAAAAACAAAACAATGGAGTGGACAGGAGCCATGTTTAAAACCCCAAATAAAACAGTTTGATAAGAACTGATAAAACAAACAAAATGAACTTGTGCTCAAAAAGAATCCTGACAATCTGTTTTGGAGCAGATTGTCAGTTCCTTTGGCAATGTTTCTTCTTCTTGTGGTTTTCTACAAACCATTGCCGACTTGTAAACACACATCCTGTATTTAACTGATGAGTCGCTGCATGTTGACAGTAAACATCTAAAAATGTTCAAAAATCATCCTGTCATAATACTAACATATGGCAATATTCAGCATTTATAGAAATAAATACTGCAATTAGTAAACATAATGCTTTTAGAACGTGTTACAACACCACCAGAACTTTGGTGGGTAATCATTTAATCATTCTGTTCAGTCAACTGTCTGAAACAAACATGATTACATTTGAAAACTCTATTATTTACTGGACACGGGCCACCTAAACATCAGATTTATTTCTGGGCTCAACACAACCAGAGCTAGGTTGAGTTTACCTCTAGTTTCAGTCAACAAGAAAAGACAATGGAGACAACTGAAACCTTTTAAGGACCGCTTGAAACAACAATACCCATGTGTATTGTGTTCTGGATGATGTATTTCAAATTGAATCTGTTTATTGAATGCAAGTCTGGAATACAGTCAAGTTAAGTGATGCAGACATCCATTTATTCACTACTCTATTATTTATATTTAGTTTCCCCAGATCAACAACATGTAATTCAGAATAAAATGAGTGGTGTGTATATTGGTTATCATCTCTACTGCTGCTGCTGCAGCAAACTGCATTGTGGGTGTCCAGTTATTTCTGCATGCTTCATGCAGGACCTTTCATGGTTCCTGTGACTCACTTTCTCAAAACATCTTTTATTTCTTGTTTTATTTTATACTGCCACTGACTGCCTTCTGACTCCTCACTCACTACTCAGGTCGGTAGGGCCGCTAGTGATAACACAGCTGAGTGCATGGCCGACCAGACTGTTCCCTTACTGAAATATTATTGTTGAAGTATCTTATGATACCTATGATACAAAATATCTCAACTGTCATAATTCCTCGACTTTACTGTTCTCTACAGTCCAATGACAAACTGTCATTACATTCACACATATTCTATTCACTGAAGGCATGTCGGCCTAAATCCACCGGGCGTCCTTGTGTGAACCAATCAGCCTCCAGCGCTGTGCTAACCTGTGCAGTCCAGTGAATCCAGGACGGGTTTTAGTGTCTTCAGCAGCTTTAATGGCTCCTTTGTAGCATGGAGCTTAGCAGTCAGACATCCATCACTTAGCTTGTTAGAGACTTGTTACCCCCCTTTACTCCCTCGACCCCCCCACCACTGCCGAAACAACAGCTGTGCCTGACACCCGATGGCCCAACGGACAGATTTGCACCCATGAACTTTGTGTCTAATAACTGGCACATGATCAGGATATTGTGCATTGTGCATTTGGGTAAACGTATGAATGATATTAAACTCTAGACAGGCATTCAACCAGAAAATAGCACAGGGTTAAAAACCACAAGGGTCTTTGTTGGTGTGATGCTTCACGTACCAGTGAGAAGATGAAATACAATCAAAAAAGTGAAGCTTGTGTAATACTGTAGATCTGTGACTTTGTATCAACAATCATTGTAACCTCTGTTTCAACGATCAAGAAGTAAACAGTGTTCACGTTAAAGTAATCTGCCAGGAATGTGTGATTTTGATTTGGTTGGCCAAATTGTGGTCTATGATTTTGAAGCCTTGACTGTCGTTGACTTAAATGTGAAAAAGTGGAAATATTGGTCTGATGGCCGGGTTGGAGGAGAGGTGAGTGGTTCATTGATACTGTACATTTGCCTTTGCCAAATCTACTATCCTGCACTGACCAATGAATGGGGTTGTGTACCTGGATCCTCCATGGACCATGAATTTCTATAGCACTGCAGGCCAGTGAAACAAACTAGGGACTTTCACCTAGGAGACAGCTGTTTGTGTCCCATGTAAAACCAAGTCACGGCTGATTTATTTTATCTTAGTTTTGTTACATAACTTATGTACATTACTACCAATAGTAAAAATATACACTTGTATGGTAACTGGCATTATTAGTGTACATAACAAAACAAAACTTTACATAACAAGCACTTTTATGTAACAACCCAAACCACAATTTTTTCCTGAACCAAGTAATTTTGTCGCATACGAAAACCTAAAAACTAAGAAAATCTACATTGGAAGTTTATTTTGAAAAGATACTGTTCAGGTTCAGGTGAATTTATTTGTACCCATAGGTAGATTTGGTTTGCAGTAGAAAGAAAGACAAGGTATCCATCGTGACACACATTTTACAAACAACACAGACAATAGACTAACATGACAAAAATACTCATGGCCCCACTAAATCACAAAAGGCACTCAAGTAAATCTGCACAATGTTGCTACGACTTGTTCATCTGAGTGATGGCTGCTGGAACAAAGCTGTTTTCATTCCACTTTGTTTACACCATGGGATAATAAACGCCGGTCCAGAAGGAAGAAGATGAAGTTCTATGATCAAAGGTTTGGAGTCATGCTTTGAACTTGAGCCGGTTATCTGCTGTATAACTTGTCTGCTGCACAGCGACCTGGGTTTAGCTGTGACTCCCCAATCAGCATGTATGCATGTAACGAGCAGAAACTGTATGTTTCCTGTGACTGTGCCACTTGTCCATAACTGACTTTAGAGGGGAACGTAGAGCGTCAAAGTTTTGAAGCGCAGGGCAACTGATCAAGGCTGGGTACTGAAGAGTTGGGCGTGAGAACATGTTGCCCATGAAGACAAGCTGGTATCTGAAGCTGCTCACTAGTACATGACAGACAGCACACAGACCAACACGTTCGTCCCTGCAACTGCTTTATCACTGAACAACTTCTAGTCAAGTGGTAAAACGTACCGTAACACTCAGACTGAGTCCTTGGATGTTCTTTCAGTACGTGAAGTAACACGAATACAAGCTGTGCAAAAACACAGCATGAGACACGTTAAACACAGCAGAGGGAATAGACCGCTGTAGCAGATCTGCTGTTCTGTCCTTGGGAGGTTCCTCCCTAATCAGCGACAGATACGGATGGAGTGGTGAACCGCACTTGGAGTGAGCAACATTATTGGCAAGTTACCATCATCTATTAGTCACCCATTATGTTGACTGAAAGACAACGCTCCTGACATACTTTTTGGGGTCAGTGTTTTGAAAAGGTTTGCTGTTTACCATGATGAGCTCACCAGGACATGACTCTGTGCCATATATCCAGAACAACACAGACTTATGACTGTGTAATCAGGGATATGTTGGTGCTCAGCAGACGCTTGTGTTTTTTCCTACTTCAGTGGATACACTGTCAGCCGCACCTTGAATCTAATCATAGTTCATTCATGAATGACCCAGAGGGTTTGGATGCTGACTGCCACCTTTTAAGCTTCTGAAGCATCTGAACACCACGTTTAAACTGTTAGTTATTCATAGAATGAGCTGAACTGTTAGTCTCTTCAAATGTACTCAGAAGCTATTATTGGTGGCTATAGTTTCTCAGAAATGTTTTATTTCCAGAAGTTTTTCCAGTTTTAAAACCAGAAGCAAAGCTGTATTCATTCCCTCAGGTGTAGGGGGTAAATATACTGTAGGGGCCGTGCAGTGTATTTCTGCCTGGGGCCCCCAGCAGCTTAATGTGTCTACTGGTACAGAAAGGATTCACGCTGACGTCTGAGTGAAGGAGGGAACTGTCGATCATCTATTATAAAGTACAGCTTATCTGAGTGACTATTGTCCCTAAAAAATGCCAACTGAGGCCCAGGGAGAAAGTGAAAGTTGAGGTTGATTCGCCAGGTTGTCCTTCCATGACTTGGCAGACACAAAGAGGTGTAAGAAGGGAGCCAGAGCAGTCCCCCATCACCAGAACTCCAGCATTAGCTAGAAGATTTGGACACAAGCCCAGAAATGTGAATTGTTCGGGGAAACAAAGGAATACATACTCTGACCTAAGCCTCGCCCTCATACCCGGACATTTTTAGTGAAATTATGTAATTTATAACAAACTATTTAGCTTTACATCTACACATAGTTCCAGGGTCCTAAATATAGACAGTGTAGGTACAATCTATAGTAAAAATGTGGTAATTGTACATAAACTATACAAAAGTACAAATAAAGTATAAAAATAATTTAATTAAATGAATGGTATCTTATTTTCTTTGGTATTTCTGTCACATAAAGATATGCAATGATGATTACTGGTTATTATCCATGTTAATGTTGTTCTAAGTCAAGTCTCTACAGGAAACAGGAATGGAATAACAAAAAGTTAAATGTTATAGTATTATAGTATTTTTTTTAAATAACTAATTTAGCCATTCCACTTCAATTTCAATGATCAATTCATAATTTTAACGCTGGATGAAATTATTAACAGGTAAATGTGACATTTTCATTTCTAAGTTATCTTTTTTAACTTGATTATAATTCAATATTTAAAGTTAGTTCATAACAAATATACGTTACATGTGAGAATTATTGTTCGTTATTTGTTTGCCCTCTGGTGGTAATAGTTCCCCATCACGTTTCAGTAATCTACTGTACTCGTGACATGCTCTTATCTCGCGTGATTTAATATGCATTGCTGGCAGCGTATGATCATTTGGTTCCACTACACTTCGAGATAAACCACAATGACAATAGACCACCTATCTGTTGTCGCCGCTGAGGAACCAGCAGGAGTGAACAAACTAGCCCCGGTCACATATTTCTCACCGTTCCACATTGTACGTGACACCGGAAGCTAGTTTACCTGTCTAGTGTGAATTAAAAGCCCGCAGCTTTGTCTCACAGACGAGTTAAGACCTATGACTAGAAACATTTCCAAGGCAACTACCGTCTAAAACGCAAACATTTAATTAATTTGTCATTTTAGCAGATATAGACGGAAGGAATGTAGTAGTAATTTTCTGAATATGCCTATTTGTTTTCGAAGAAGAATTAAATACTCCTACAGCGTTTCCTGTAAGACAACGCTGATGGTAAAGTGAACTCCCGTTGAATAGCGATTCCATTATCTTTTGGTTTTCATGCTGTCAGAACAGAACTGCTATCCTTCTACACTACTACGCAAACACTCCCTGCTTGGGAAATGAATACTGAATAAATGAAGACTAACGTTACTCTATTAGGGATACTATGTAATTCACTATTAACAGAATCAAGTACTCACATCATGGTGGTTAGCTAGCGATAGCTACGAAGCTAGGTTACTTGGACAATCCTTTCAACTTGCCTGCTGACAGGTTAGCTTACGACAGCTAACTTCGCTATGTGAACTAACTAAGCCAGGAAAGTGGCGATAAAGAAACTCCCTGCAACTCTCTGGTTAGTGGACACTTCGAGTTTACATGTTTAATTGTAACTTTATTTACTAGCGGTAGCATGTACTGTTCATTGATTGTTTTGGATGTTACTAGTCGTAGCTAATTTGCTATTTATTAAATTGTAGTAGTGACGTTACTCAGCTAACGTTTGCTACAAAAGTTGCTAACTAGCCAGGTGGCTAACTTAGATTGAGTGTACAACCAGATGCTAATTACCTGACATGATTGACAGCACTTTAGTACAGCTATTTAAGTAATGTTACTAAACCACGAGTCAATGTATCTACTATCCAGCACGTCTCCAAAGTATCCTCTCTGGCTACATTTCTGGCTCATGTAACTATTACAAATTGGTCAGTGTGATGAATTCCTGGTCCTAAAGCCTCAACACTGAAACAATGTAACATGTTGTGAATGCTGGTTCTGTGTGAGCAGCTGTGAAAGAAGCCCAGCGTGTTACACTGCAGTGATGTGTAACCCAGGGAACGGAGGAAAAGAGGACAGCATAAATCTGTCACCAGCAAATGTTTGGCAGTTTGACTTGATCGATGATTTAAATGATAATGCATTTTAAAATGGTCATTTGTTAAAAATGTTCATGATGGACACATCTTCAAATTATTACACAGAACAGAACAGGAGGAAATGGTCAAATATTTGTTTCTGTGCCATCAGGGGAAGCACTGTACAGTACAATTTTAGAAATATGCTCAAGTTATATTGTATTGTGTTATGTTATATGGAAAATAACAAAAAAGCCGCAGTTGGTCTGCAGATGTAAACCATGCTGATAGTGCCGATGGAATAGCTACATGATCATCTACAGCTGCAAGATATTTATTCACTGACCATATTGCATCTGTTGTACATTTTTATGGAATAAAATTATCAGTTAAACAACATATTTACAAACTTACAGGTTTGAATTGATTATAAACCAATCAATTAAAGATTTTATTGAAGTAAAACTGTCCTACATTTGTAATAGCCTCAAAGACGAGACATTCTTTCACGTCGGGTTTCTGACTTGAAAAAACATCATATTGGAATACCTCAAGTTATTCCAAAACACATCATTTAGCATCCTGCTCCAGATACTTGTCGTCTTGTGCATGAATGATGTGCTGACGGCAGACCCCCCCCCCCCCCCCCCCCCCCCTCTCTGCAGGTGTTGCAGGTCGCTCTCATGGTCCCATGGAGAAGGCAGCCTTCGAGGGGTGGCTGGAGTCAGTCTCTGCCACTTTCCTTACTCTGAACGACCAGCAGCGCAACCAGTCTCTGGACCACCTCATTTCTATAAGTGGTGCCGTCCAGCTCCGTCATCTGTCTAATGGGCTGGAGACGCTGCTCAAGCGCGACTTCCTGCGCCTCCTCCCCCTGGAGCTGGCCTTCTACCTGATGCAATGGCTGGATCCTGAGACCCTGCTCACCTGCTGCCTGGTCTGCAAACAGTGGAACAAGGTGAATGTGGTGCATGGGTCATGGGGGGGTTCTTCAATATTCAATCAGATGTTCTGTATAGCTGATGTGACTTGCCAAAAAGCTCCAGTTTTGAGACTGGAATTTGCCAAAATGCATATTGACAAGCCACAAAGCTTCTGGGACAATGTCCTTTGGGCAGATGAGACAAAACTGGAGATTTTTGGCTCATCAGCTCTATGTTCACAGACATGAAGCATACAAAGAAAAGAACACTGTACCTACTGTGAAACATGTAGGAGGCTCGTTATGTTCTGGGGCTGCTTTGCTGCATCTGGCACAGGGTGTCTTGAATCTGTGCAGGGTACAATGAAATCTCAAGACTACCAAGGCATTGTGGAGGGAAATGTGCTGCCCAGTGTCAGAACGCTTGGGCTCAGTCGACGGTCATGGGTCCTCCATGACCGGCGACTGACCCAAAACACAGCTAAAAACACCCAAGAATGGCTAAGAGCAAAACATTGGTCTATTGTGAAGTGGCCTTCTATGAGCCCTGATCTCCATCCTATTGAACATCTGTGGAAGGAGCTGAAACATGCAGTCTGGAGAAAGCCCCCTTCAAACCTGAGACCGCTGGAGCAGTTTGCTCACGAGCAGTGGGCCACAATACCTGTTGACAGGTGCAGAAGTCTCATTGAGAGTTACAGAAATCACTTGATTGCAGTGATGCTTCAAAAGGTTGTGCAACTAAATATTAAGTTAAGGGTACCAGCATTTTTCTCCAGGCTATTTTCATTAGTTTGTCTTTTTAAATGATTCTGTTGAACCACAATTCAAAAGCAATGTCTGATTTTCATTAGTTCATTTTTAGTACATTTTTATTTATTATGACTTTTTTCAGTTTCAAGTTATTTCAGTGACCATTGGTGCAAGTACAGGTGGTGTCTATTCTTGTAAAGGCTAGGTATCGTGGTAACTTGAATTTCTTGTATTACTTTGATGGAAATGTGTGCGTACACAGAGTCTGGTCAGACTTGTATTATTGTTCCATCATTGGTCTTGATTTACATGGAAGTCTTGCCGATGTGACGCTGTTTTATTGAATATTATTAAATATGCTTATATCTCAAAGTATGGCTAAATAGTTGGGTATTTGTTGAGAAACTGAGTTACAGGATGTTTTTTAATGCCAGAATTTAGAGTAAGCTTCTGATTTATCACCAGGTCTTTACCCAGACGTTTGGGGTTTTTCCTGAGCGGTCTTTCAATTGTGAAGACGTTAAAGTTTAACAACTGTGATGCTTTGCAAGGTTTTGTGCAGTGAAGTGTGCATCATGAAGCAGGTCTCTGAAAGGCAGCGGTGACTCGTGGTAGCTGTTAGGTGGTGGGCCATGCTGTAGCAGGACATACGTCTGTGGTGCACCGTCTGTCTATGACTGCTGGCTCCTTTGAGCCGCTCAGTAATGTCTGTAGTCGGGACGTGTTGTTTGGGGCCGTCCACTTGTCATAAGTTTGTGCTTGAGCATCTTGAAGCGTTTTCCGCCGCGCTCTGCGCTGCTGTTGAAGATATCGGCCGATGTCAGAGCCAGATTCATGTCCCAACCTAATAGTGTGATGTTTGCTGTTTCGGGGCTGTTACATCGTATCATTTCCTCTGATATACATGTTCATGGTAATCTTATTGAGCATCTTTCACCTGTTGACACTTACTCTGCCATTAAAGCTGATTCTGATTCTGATAATTAAGAGCTGGTATAATGTTATAAGCAATGTAAAGAAACTAACAAGTAGTGTATATCAGCTCATTCTAGTTCATCCATACCAGTGTCTAAAGTGTTCCAACAAGCGCTCGTCTCCTTGTAGGTGATCAACTCGTGCACCGAGGTGTGGCAGGGTGTGTGTCGGGAGCTGGGCTGGAGGATCGATGAGAACATTCAGGACGCGCCACACTGGAAGGCGGTCTACCTGAAGGCCAAACTGCGTAGGGTGCAGCTGCAGGATCAGGAGGCCTTCGAGACGTCGTCCCTCATTGGCCACAGCGCTCGAGTATACGCCCTCTACTACAAGGACGGCCTCCTCTGCACAGGTACTGTACACCAGGGATTGTCAAAGTGGTCCGCGTAATGATTTCCTACATGCTGTATCATGAAGAAGTCCATATCTACAGATCACGACCATTTGCTCCGATAAATCAAGCATATCGTTTCCATCACTCCCACCCATGATCGCTTATGATGTTATGACTGTGACACATCACTTCACTTGCTCTAATATACATGCAGATAGTCCAGTCCAAATTACGTGCACGAAATCCAACATGTCGGTCAAAATAGAAGTATGTTATGCAATGATCCCATCAAATACCGTGAACATCAAAAGAACTGTATCCCAAAAAGGGATGGGTAGGATCAAACTCTATGACATCACTATCGTTACCTGACGGCTGCTCCATAAACAGACTGATGTTCTGCTTGTTGGTCACATGTTGTGATAAAGTTACTTGTGAGGGTTTTATTGTTTGAGACGACCAGAGTTCTACAATGTTTCCTTCTCTCTGCCATGATGTGAGTCTCATGCTGCACTAAGCCCGAGACACAGAGACACAGAGACACACAGACACAGAGACACAGAGACACAGAGACACAGAGACACAGAGACACAGAGACACAGAGACACAGAGACACACAGACACAGAGACACAGAGACACAGAGACACAGAGACACAGAGACACAGAGACACAGAGACACACAGACACAGAGACACACAGACACAGAGACACACAGACACAGAGACACACAGACACACAGACACAGAGACACAGAGACACACAGACACAGAGACACAGAGACACACAGACACAGAGACACAGAGACACAGAGACACACAGACACACAGACACACAGACACAGAGACACAGAGACACACAGACACAGAGACACAGAGACACAGAGACACAGAGAGACACACAGAGACACACAGACACACAGACACAGAGAGACACACAGAGACACACAGACACACAGACACAGAGAGACACACAGAGACACACAGAGACAGAGAGACACACAGAGACACACAGAGACAGAGAGAGGATGTCTCACTCCAGGACTAAAGTAGCGATAGCAGAGCCGCTAACTCCGGACACGATCAGTGTTTTACTATATTAGAAGCGGTTCCTATTTATTATTGTTTTGACCCTGATGTAAGTGCATCTACTGGTTGGGGAATGTTGAATTCAAATAGTTGACTTACATCTGAAGCATTCTTCTGTGCTTGTTGTGCGTTTGGTTTGCCGTGGCAGTGAAGGGATGCTGCACCAGAAACGGATGTCATGAGAAGTCCGTTCTCAGCTCCCAGTCTAAGACACATTTCCAACATTCGCCTCATTTGAATGGACCTCTCTCTTGTGCACCGTGCACTCTGCACTGGACCCCAAAATACCACACAGAGGAGCAGAGCCATGGTTGCTCCACGAAGCCTCAACGTGAACAGAGACCTAATCAGCTAGCAGCACCGGTGTGGGTGGTTTAAAGTGCTACTTAACTTTCTTAATCGCTGGAACCTTCCCACTTAGTCATTGGTTATCACTCTGGTGCTGTCAGGCACAGCGCTGTCTGAAGTTGGACTGTTTCTCCATTCTATACTCCATACTAGCATACACAATCCATATCTATATACTAAAATAGATAGGCTTGTTGTTTTAATTCATATGTTGCAGCTGTGAGCAGCTCCTTCATTCCCTTTTAGAGACAAGGCTCTCCATCAGCAGCACATCAGGACGGTTTAGAGTCGACTTCATTGTGTCACTGGTTCCAGTGACATGCAGAGAATCAGTGTGACGTCACACTTACAGAATGGAGTTATTGGACTTTACCTTTCAAAAGACATCTGTGGAACTACACCACCCAGAAACATGGGTATACTTCCCTCACCACAAAACCAAGTGAAGAAGGGTCAGCTAATACGCAATGGGCCTCATGCAGGAAGTGATACAAGGAAACAGAACGTATTTATTGAAGGGAACATAAATGCTAAATGGACTTGTACTACATGTCACCATTCACACACTGGAGGCACAGTGGTTTAATTAAATTATTTCAATTAAGATTATTATGTAATTATAATGGTTGGATTATTAAAGAAATAATATTGGTCCATTGATCCAAATCAAGACTATGTAAACCGTTGATAGTGGTGCGTTCAGCTTCTGAATGGTTTACACACTGCTGCTGCTTTTTGATTGTCCTGTAGCACCAGTACTGAGGCTCTGCTTTATTTTACAGTAGCGCAGTCTCAGCATTTTACTTTGCTATCTCTCCAATTCTTGGGCTTGTGTTCGTGATAATAATGCTAATAATAACCCATCGGTCACACGCCTCCAATTTATCATCAAGTGGGACCCATGTCCCAGTGTCGGTCTGGATGAAGTATGAAAGAGGCGTGTCAGAGCTTTAAGAGGCGTGTCAGAGCTCAAAGAGTAAAAACAGACTTCCTCTTGTCTTTCAGGATCCGACGACCTCTCCGCCAAGTTGTGGGACGTGCGCACTGGGCAGTGCATTTATGGAATTCAGACACATACCTGCGCCGCGGTGAAATTTGATGAACAGAAGCTGGTGACCGGGTCCTTTGACAACACTATTGCATGCTGGGAGTGGAGCACGGGAGCTAAAATCCAGCAGTTCCGTGGCCACACAGGAGCAGGTTGGTTTAAGCGTTCAGCAAACATCTGTTCTGGGCTACTTGGAGTGAAAAGCTAAACTTCAGTTCTATAGCACATTTCATTGTAGTTTACAGTGTTCATGTATGTATAGAAAATACACAGGTGTACCAACAGAAATGAAATCAACCCAATTTAATGAAAGTATCCAGCAGCTTGGACCAAAACTACAAGCTCTTTTCTTAGGGGCATAAATCATATCCATATGTGTGATTGAGGGTTACAAAGTCTTTAAAGGCATTCAATTCATTCATCTTAAGATAAAGCCTCAGATTGGACTGAATTGTACCAATCTTTCAGAAGTCTTAAAAATGCTAAGACATGGATTGTTGCATTGTCAGATCTCAAGCTTCTATTTTGTAAACATGTATTTACTGAATGCCTCTCGCATTAACGTCATGCAGTTAAGGATAACAAAACCAACAACACTTGAATTTAGTTCTGGGGGGACGCTCGGAAAATGCAGCACCATGAAACCCTAAGCAAGTCTTCTTTTTGTGTCTTTATTTTTAATCATTTTAGAAATTGTAGTTATTGTAAAATTGGCCATTAAAACAGAATAAATGTTTAATCTGTAGGAATCCTGTGCAAGAAGCCATTTCCCAATATTTTAAACATGAATTAATTTGACATGAAGACTTTTGATAAAGCCACTTGTGTGTGTGTGCTCAGTCTTCAGTGTGGACTACAACGACGAGCTGGACGTGCTGGTCAGCGGCTCTGCAGACTTCCAGGTGAAGGTGTGGGCTCTGTCGGCCGGCGCCTGTCTCAACACTCTGACCGGACACACGGAGTGGGTCACTAAGGTCAGCGCACCTGCTCCAGCTTTCATGTGATGTTGTTCATGCATTCATTAAATAACACATTGTGTTCAATAATCAAATGCCCGTCGTGTTCTCGAGGTGTTTACTGTCTAAGGAACGTGTTGGTTCCTCAGTACAGAGGAACGAACGTTTGAAGAACCCCGAGCAGTTTCTGCTCCCGTCACATTACTCTCTGTGGCTTTGATTCACACTGTAATATATATATATATATATATATATATATATGATAAATCATAGACTAGATTTAGGTCCTGCACCTCTATGGAAACCCCACAATCATGGCTAGAAGCAGAGAGAACTCAAACATGTATTTAGTGCAGTATAACACAATTGTAATGCTATAAATCATAAAAAACTACAAGTTGAATTTCTTTGATAATTTCTTTTACAAAAATGGAAAACAATAGAATCTATTTATCCAACATTTTTTCCAAATGTCCATAAGTGTCACTGCTGTTTGAGAGGCTCCACAGGTTCTACGTCCTGAACTGTTTCCACTCTATTCTAAGCTGTATCTATACTCCTTCTCTCCATCAGGTGCTCCTGCAGAAGAGCGAGGTGGAGTCCATGGTGCACAGTCCTGGTGATCACATCCTCCTCAGTGCTGATAAGTATGAAATCAAGGTAACGTGTGCCCCGGCCCTGTAAGAGGAAAGAAAGCTTTCTCATTGGTTTGGTGAGCGAGCCGCTCAAACACTGTGTCCCTTCTGCAGGTGTGGCCTCTGGGCAGAGAAGTCAACTGCAAATGTTTGAAGACGCTGTGCGTGTCGGAGGACCGCAGCATCGGCCTCCAGCCTCGCCTGCAGTTCGACGGGCGCCACATCGTCTGCAGCTCAGACCTCGGCGTCTACCAGTGGGACTTTGCCAGTTTTGAGATTCTCAGGTAACAACAGTGGCTCTCAGCGATCATCACGTTGTGAGAGCTGATGTAACTAATACATGAAAACTGCAGCAGCCAAAAATACTATTATTACTATTGTCATCTTATTTATGATCCTCGATCAGTATTATAGGAATGTATTAGTATTAAAAGTAACTATGTAGAAACATTAATTTAACAGTTTCAACTCTAGTGTAACACATTTTAATTAATAAATTCAGTGGTATTTGCCTTTTCAGTGCAAGAAGAATCATTTATTAAGGAGTTAATAACAGGTGAAGTACAGAGTAATAACAGTTCTATCTTTTTATTCTGGAGCTGCATGTTCACTCGTTAGTTCCCTCTCAAAGGGATTTTCCTCCTTTTTGTCGACACCTTATTTCTTCAAAAAGAATTGAAAACCACAATTGTTTATTATCATTGCTAATTAATAATTAAGGAGTCATAGAAACGGTGAGGCCGCAAAATATATCACTTTATGTCATGTATTCATTATACAGGTTGAGTAATGAGGTGGTGATGAGGCTGAAATCAAAAGGGTTATTCATTTAAAAACAATAAATCAATCAACAGTCTCCACTGTGGTGTTTTACATCAGGACCAGCCCGGTGTGCTCGGTGTCATGGACTGGTGTGTGTAGAACTCTAATCCAGCCTGTTCCCGTCCCTCAGGGTGATAAAGACACAGGACCCGGCTAACCTGTCCCTGCTCAGCTTCGGCGAGGTGTTCGCGCTGCTTTTCGACAACCACTTCCTGTACGTGATGGACCTGAGGACGGAGGCTATCTCGGGCCGCTGGCCTCTACCGGCCTACAGGAAATCCAAGCGGGGGTCCAGCTTCCTGGCCGGCGTGACGTCCTGGCTCAACGGGCTGGACGGTGACAATGACTCTGGACTGGTGTTTGCCACCAGCATGCCAGACCATAGCATTCACTTAGTACTGTGGAAAGAGAACAGATAGACGACAAACGGGGTTTCCCCAGACTGCTAGGACGCGAGCCGCCATCACGTGGCTCTGGAATATGAACCTGAACAGCTCAACGTGGGTCACGCATGGACCAAAGCTTTTAGTTTTTATCCGTTTTCTTCCTCAGCTCACAAACATGAACATTCACACACGGAGGCAGAACTAAGACGACACTCGACACTCTCTGGAGAAACCTGTAAACCTCTCGCTGGTCTTCTGATCTCTGACCAAGAAGCTGTTTTTATGAAAGCCAAGAAACATCAGCGCCAACTACGATGAAAATGTCCAAAAAAGGTTCCAAAATACACCCAATAGAAATTCTCCTGATCTTACCGTGATCCGGTTGGTGCGGTGAGGGTACTCGTAGCTGACCTTTAATCCAGTCTAGTGATCGGCCTCCAACTTTGGACTGTGACCGTGTTCTCATCAGTAAAGACCAAGTCCGACGTTCCGCAGCCGGTTCACCGGGGGCGTTGTTTCGCTGTCAGTAACGGAGAACATTTCCTCTGACGTCAGAACGTCCAGCAGCGCGAGGGGTCATGTGACTCACTGAAGACGCTTTTCTGAGGGTGCACGTGTCGGCTGGAGAAATGTGATGTGCCTTTTCAGTTCATTCCATGTTGCAGACTAGAAGTCCTCCAGAACGGCCGCATTGTTGATCTTACTTTTACCTTGAGTTCTTTTCTTCTTATTTAACGGTCTCAGATGTCATTTTATAGTCCTCTACTTGACACGACTTGCTTTTACCAATCATTGACTGTAAAACATCAGGTTTATTTTTCTAATGCATTGCACAGCAGAGGAAGTTGAACTTGGCTAGCAGTTGGTTTTTGTGCAAAAAAATTCAGATTTTAAGATTTCAGACTGAGACCGGATGTTTCTCGTGACTTTAGAAACTCGTTCTGTTCAACATCACGTCTCAGTTTGGTTTTCCACTTTAAACATCAGTAAGTGCTTTTTTTCTCCAGGCAGGCCACAGATTGAAATGTATTCAGAGCACTAAACCTCCTTCATGTACACAGACTGTAACGATGTTTCTCACTCAGAGTATTGTACACAGCAGATGTACAGACTGTTCGTGGGTTTAGGTTTTTTTCAAATCTAATTAAAACACCACCAATATATTGTATTTTGTACTGTTGTCTGGCCAATGCACCACATGATATCCTCCCATCAGCACTGAAAACACAGTAGTACCATTTGTACATAAAGTGATGAGGTGAAACGGGCCAAACTAGTTTTTTGTCGTCTCTAATAATTAATAGTTTCAAACCCCACTCTATCTCATCAAACCTTCTATTGCACTGTCACGGCTCCTCGGCCTCCTGCATCAACCTACAGTCCGCTTCAATGCTGCACTCACTCAAATCAATAAAAGCAGCAAAAGCACAGAGCTGTGTCTGTATTTGGTCATGCCACCATTTTTAAATGTGAGTCAGCATCATGTTACAGGTGAACGGTGTTTTTAGTCACGTCAGCAGCAGCCGTAGGGATGGCGATGTGGGTCAAAACACAAAGCAACTAATGAAGACAATTTACACTGAGCTCCAAAATAATTCTGACATGATGAGAAAAAAGAAATTCAGTACAAAAGATTTGACCTCCAGTCTGTTATGGAGCGATACTGGCAATATGACACGAATAAATTCACTCACAATTTGAAATATAATCCAATTCTTTCACAAACAAAACCCGAGTAAAAGCTCGGCGGAGTTAGGGCGCTCATGATGAAGTGTCCATGGCCAACACACTGAACCCCAAATTGCTCGAGAGAGAGAGAGTGAGTGAGTGAGAGAATGAATGAATGATTCAAGGAGAGCAGATGAGCAGGCAGCACCTGGTCTGGCAGCCTCAATGAGGCGTTATGGATCCCACTGCTCTTCTTGGCAAGACCCGCCCTGTGGAGCATTTGAGCGCCATGATTGGCCAGACATCCGTGCCCGCTGAGGTGCTGGTAAGATGACGTGTTCGGGGCCTGTGCTGTGATCAATGGGGCTGTGCTGACCCGAACTCTCCAGGTTCTTGTTGGACCTTAACCAATGGTCTGTACCTCAAACAGAAAAGGGGCGGGTCTTGCCATGAAGAGCAGTGGGTTTCATAATGACGACGACTAGAGAGGCGCTTTATAAATGAAAGACCAGTTATCTTTGCAAAAACACGTTTTACTGTCCAATCCATCTCTTGTTCGGTTAATAAATGAAAACATGAAATTCATCTTGGACTTGGTTCACAGACTGTTGTCTCTACAGTCCGGTTGGATTACCACCAGACAACTGACCTGAAGCCACAGAAGCTCCAGGCCTGCAGTGCATCAGCTGGTTTGGTTCACCCATATATATATCTATATAGATATAGATATATATCAGACGCTACAGTGGGATAGTACAAGGTCAGAAGTAAAAGTACATTACAGAGGCAACATGAAGTCAACAACACTCTGTACACACTTTTTATTTTTATTCCCAATTTAATGTCTGAAGCTGAAATACAGCAACACACATGGCATGGTAAGAAATAACTGATAATTAGAACCCAGTGGTTATCTTTTTTCACAGTTACAATACTAGAAATGTTGTACACGAGAAACGCATGCATTGTCCCGTAGAACCCAATCCTCAGTGGAACAGGATCACATCTGACACACGTACAAGTACCAAAACAATTGAAATGTGATACTTGTTGAAATACTTTGTGAAAACAAAGATGGAATCATGTACAAAGTGATGCTTGCATACATTATATCTGGATAATCACTTGTAGAAATGCTACTGAGGAGCGACTGTGTTCCGATTGTTTGGTTCTCGAGTCCACATTTGAAGAGCTGCATGTTGCTGCGTCCAAACTAACGGCTGCATTTTTTGAAAACTCACTGGCCCATGCTGACATGTTAATAAAGGTTGATGTCATAGCTACAGTTCACTTGATTAACAGGCACACTAAACTTTAGCACTGAAAGATCCATCAGCATTAGCTCTAAAGACATCATTTACTAAAAGAACTTCCTGTCTGGAGGTAATCTAATGAAAACCGTTGCGGCACAGAAACTACTCGGCATCAAGTCCAATTCATAACAATCCAAGTTAATAAAAGGCAGAGTGTTGCAGTTCTTCAGAGGAACACTTTGACATTTAGAGAATGTCTCCATATACTTTCTGTTCATTTAACATGTGTGTGCGTGATGAATTCCACAGATATCCTGCATTACCAAACACACGTAAACAAGCAACGTGGAATACTTCACCGCACACAATGATCATTTGCATACCCGCTTCAGATGCTTGTGTTCGGGGAGCAGTGAGCTGGATCAACCACACTTGGATTATGTTGCACTAGTTGTGTGAGAGTTTGTAAATGCTGTTATTAAATGCAGACCCCATCTACTCCAATTCATCAAGACTTTTCTCACTTCTTTCGATTCTTCGTTTCCCCGTGGAGGCGTGAGAGGAAAACAGAGTGATCATTGGCTGATGAAGTATTCCTTAAGCAGGTATGTCAGACACCATATGAAGTCAGGTCAGCAGCACACTGAACCACAACAATGGCTTGGAAGAGAAATGAATAGCACTTGTCATCTTTGTCTGCCGTGATGTTCATACTCTGTGTGCTGTTGAGGGTCAACAGGTTAGTTTGGCCTCGTGCAAAATCAGAAGTTCTCAAGAAGATATTCTGGCATTGACCAGGGATGACCTGCCCCCTAGTCCGCTCTATAGGTAATGAGGTAATAACCGCATAATAAAGTAAAGGTTGATACAATAATACATAAATCTCATATATATGTCAACTGTCTGAGACTTTGCCATCCCATGTATACCTGTGTAGCTCTCCCTTTACCTTTAATATCTTTATCATTAATATCACATATACATATATAATTAGATTTTTTGTGGTGTACAATGTCATACAGAATATCATCCATGCTAAATAAAAGTCGGTTAAAAAAACAACCCAAAACAAAACATGTGCATCACACACCTTTGAGGTGTTCCCCAGAGTCAGACGATGAGATCAATGTCACCTTCATCTCTGCACTAAACAGAGTCCAGATCAGCTGGGCTGGGTGTTAGCTGAGCTCAGCTGGTGGAAGCTGCTAGCCTCCATACAGTTACTCATACCAACACAACACTTTACTCAATAGCTTACTTTAACAAAACACATATTGATAATACAATAAAAAAAGAATTGGTGTTTGATACCCAGCCCTCCGCACAGCAGCTAGAAGTTCTGTCCTCATAGTGGGGTTGCCAGGTTTGAACACTGGTAACTCTGAACGTAACTCAGGTGCCTCTTGAATGGGTGACTAGCTTGTAGCTAAAACGGCGTATAGTGCAGTCAGAAAGGAGTTTGGACAGAGAAGGTGCTCCAGCATAAGGGAACAGTGACTATGACAACCGCTTCTTGGTCTTGGCGACTTTAACAGAGCAGACCTCAGCCATGAACTGCCACATTACA